>NC_089823.1:131573911-132217411 GCF_035046505.1 Tiliqua scincoides | reverse complement strand
TAGCCAGTCAAGCGACTTATGGTTGGGCAAGAGTAATATTGCAAATGCTGAATCATATCCAAGACATTGGTTCTCATGTGCAGGATGTAAGTAAATCTGTTGCCATGTTTAATGCTTTTGCAAATGTCCAATATGACACATTTGGGCATGCTCAGCAGACACTCACAACACATGTGCTCTGACAGTCTTGAGCATATTCATGCACCTGTAACTCAGCCACAAAACTTTGTATGGCCATGAATGATGGACAATTTAAAGTGCAATCCGATGCGCTCTTGGGCCAGCGCATGTCCCTTGTGCCGGCCTGGAGGTGTTGCAAAAGAGCTGTAAGGCACTTTTGCACTGCCTCAGGAGTCAGGAGGCCAACTCCATGCAGTTGTTCTTTCATGGAAGCAAATTCAATCATAGGGAAGCTGTTATGCTGTATGCCCCAGGCCTGCAGAGAATTTACAGGCTGGATAGAGCAAAGCCCTGATGTCTTGGCCTGCATACAGTGTAGCATCATGGGAGTGGCTGATGCAATACCTAGTCACCAGATGGTGAGTCATAGGATCACCAGACTGTAGCTCGCCTCTGATTGGCCAGTGCCAGTATATACTGCAGCCTGTGCAAGCTGCTGTGTGGGAGATGATATGTGGAGTGTCTGCGGGAAGCTACGTCGGTGAGGATCGTGATCGGAGTGTCGGGAAGGAGAGCTATCTGTGCTGTTGCTTGCTAAACTGCCTTTGAACTGTAAATATTGTACATATCTTCAAGTAAAGGAACATCTGGTGGTGGAACTGCCGTGTGTCTCCGTTATTTACCGGGAGTACTTTCCTGACCTTGAGTCTCTGAAACTGCGGTGTTGGCTGCGTACTGCAACAGAAGCAATTATAAACCATTCATTAAAACACATATACTGTATTGAAAGCCTTGAGTGCTAAGCAGGGCTTTGGGTAGACTTCAGCAGGTCTACCATGCTTGGTTTGGGCAACTGTAACTCGAGGTAGATGCAAGAATTGGAGAAAGTCCAGCTGAGGAGGAGAATCTAATTGCACTTCTAGAATGCATAGTATACATGTGAAAATGCTCAGGTGACTTAACAGTGCAATCTGATATACACTTACTTACAGTGCAATCCTATCTTGTGCTGGAACAGGCAGGCCAGGAGGCCTGCGCTGTAGCCAGTGCAAGATAGGGGCTCAAAGTGGCTCAGCCGGAGGTAAGGGGAAACTCTTCCTTTACCCCCAGGTAAGCCACCACAGCCCCAATGGGTCTCCTCGGACTTCTGCCACCTCAGGAGGTGGCATAAGTTCAAGGAGAGCGGAGTAGCTTGCAGCCACTCTGTGTTGCTCCGGGAACAGTGTTGGGATCTGGCATAATCTGGTCCCAGCTGGGTCCCAGCCCCACCTCCTGCTCCCCACCTGCCCACCCCGGGACCATCCTTCACCACCCATGCCCCGCCCCAGAATGCCTCCTCCCACTTCCTCCCCATCTCCTCCCTGCCCTCTGCAGACCCTTGTGTCAGCCGAGCTCAGCTGACACAACATTCCCTGCCAGAGTCGGTGCAGAGACTGGATTCAGCTTCTGCAGGCCAGTGTGCATCCTTGCACCAGCCCAGCCAACTCTCAAAGAGGCACAAATGTGCCTTTTGGCATGTTTGCGACCCTCCTGGATCGGTGCAAGGGACCTGCACCAGCCCAAGGCGCACTCAGGATTGTGCCCTAAGGCAGTGAGCCCATTAAGTACAATAGGACTTTCATCTCTGTAAACATGCATAAACATGCACAATTGCATTGTGATATTTAACTTTGAATAAAAATGGTTAAGAAGGAAATGGGAGTAGTTTTCAAATGTTTAAATGGTTGTCAAAATGAAAACTATGAATTCATCAAAAGCTGTGTGTTGGCAACCTTCAGACTCGGAAGACTATGGTATCGTGCTCTGGATGGTGGTTCTGGCACAGCGTCTAGAGTGGCTGAAAAGGCCGATTCGGGAGTGACAATCCCTTCCACACCGGGAGCAAGTGCAGTCTGTCCCTGGTCTGTCTCCCTGGCTATGGGCCTTCCTCCTTTGCCTCTTTGCCTCAGGCTGTTGGCCAAGTGTCTCTTCAAACTGGGAAAAGCCATGCTGCACAGCCTGCCTCCAGGCCGCTCAGAGGCCAGGGTTTCCCACCTGTTGAGGTCCACTCCTAAGGCCTTCAGATCCCTCTTGCAGATGTCCTTGTATCGCAGCTGTGGTCTACCTGTAGGGCGCTTTCCTTGCACGAGTTCTCCATAGAGGAGATCCTTTGGGATCCGGCCATCATCCATTCTCATGACATGACCAAGCCAACGCAGGTATCTCTGTTTCAGCAGTGCATACATGCTAGGGATTCCAGCTAGTTGCATCTAAATCTCATTAAAATCAACTGAACTCATGGCCAAATCCTATCCTCACATTATGCTGGTGGATCTTGTGATCTTCCAGCATAATGCCAGGGCTTCCATCACTGGAGCCACTCTCAATCTGCAGCTCAATGCCAATTGCATGTTAGCCAGTAACCCTGCACCAGTAGTGGTGGGCCTCAGAACTTCCAACCTCACCCATAAATTGGTGGCAAGACCAGACTGGGACAGGGATTGGGCCAGGCCAGGGGTGAGAGTGCAGGGAAGTGAATGTTGACAGTAGACATGAATACCAGATCCTTTCCCTTTCCCGGTCCAGACCAACCCCTTATTCCCCCTTCTTAACCACCCGCAAAGAGCTGGCATAAGTCTGAGAAAACCCATTGGGGACCAGGCAGTCTGAGGAGAGGTACATCCTGGGCTACCTGTTCCCTGGCCCATAGCATCCTGTGGTTGCTGCTTTGCCAGTGCTGCACACTCTGGATCAGCCTTGGATAGGATTGGATTATTTGTTCTGTCTGTGCCTCATCTCAAAACTTAGTTGTGATGAAAACCTAGTTGTGTGAGTGTGCCCAAAATGTGCAAACACCATGGAGAAAAATCAATTTTTTAAATAGCTGAAATCATAAGTTAGCAACAGCCTCCTTGAACATATTCACCAATGGGGCCGAAAGCATGATAGCGGACCCACAATGCTAATGTCCCCCACAGTAGCAGAGGGAGAGCACAATTCAGCCTGATTGCTGGACAGATACGGTGAACAGATACAGTGGGAGGCAACAAGTAAGTGGACAAATTGGTGTGAACTTTTCAAAATCTGAACGGGTCAAAGTTCATTTCAAATGTGTGGCTGTCACCAAAAAGTAATGCATATGTTGAACTTGTTTACTTTAGCAGCTTAAAATAAGCTCCAAAAGATGAGTGATTAATTCATTTGAACGTCCTTTATTAAAATATTGCTAGTTTGCTGTTTGTGATATGTAATTAAGGACACAAACCCACAACTGACACAGCACTGTAGTAATTGTCTAAATGAAAAGGAAGCATGATCATGACTGACACCCTAATTTGATTTGTGGAGTCAGAAACGTCAAGTTCCCAGGTAGAAATGAAAAGATTCTTCCTCAGTGAGGAGAAGCCAGTGATGTCCAGGGAGCACGAAACTCTCCAAGGGAGGGTTTCTAGGAAGAACCCACCCTGCCATGTGAAGTAATACTCAAGCAGTTACTCTCTGCTTTCAGAAATAAATCACATGCCATGTTCAGTTATTTGCATCTCTCCTTCCCCAAAGAGAATGTAGATTTGGAATAGGGTGAGAACTGGAAATGCTTTGAGGAAGAGCAACAGGCCAACATGCCACTCACAAAGCCTCTCAGTTGATACCTGGAAATACCTGGGTGGCTTCCCAACGTGACTTCTCTAAGAGCTTAAGGATGGACAGTGTTTGGCAGAGACAACTCCGATGGGTCTGCATGTTGACGCTGATGATTTTCAGAAGCTTACTTCTTTTATGGTCAAACTACATGTTCATGGGAATGCATGCCAAAAAGAGCTACAGCCAATCAGGAGCACAACATTTTCCTCACAGAACAGCTATAAGATGGGATCATGGTTGGGACTGCAAGGAGGGACTTAAGTCTTCCCTCTCATGCCATCTTCCCATCCAAAAAATTGCCCCCACCAGAAGCAGTGATCTGCCCCTGAAGCAGCTATTTGAGGAAACAGCCTGCTCGATGGGGGAAGGGAGTATGATTTGGGCAGGAACATTGTGTGATCATAAACCTTGGGGCATTTGGTGGGTCGCTGTGAGATACAGGAAGCTGGACTAGATGGGCCTATGGCCTGATCCAGTGGGGCTGTTCTTATGTTCTAACCTTTGGGAGAAGTTCTCCAGAGATTTGGACTTTGCGGTCATCAATACAGTAAGTTGCTGATCCTCAGCACACACACTCTCTTTTTCATTTGCTCCTAAGGAAGCAGTTGAAACCATGATTCACTGCTGGAGGTGGGTAATGGACTAGATGCTGGTAAACAAACTGAAACTTAATCCAGATAAGACAGAAGTTACTGCAAATTGGGAGATCCCTTGATTTGGGATGAAGGGATGTACCGATAATGTACAGGGGTGTACAGAAATTTGAGATGAGATTGCACTTCTGTTAAAAATCAGGTTCACAATGTGTGGATTCTCCTGGATTTGATAGTGCTCTGCATGTTCAGTGGCAAGATGCTCATTATTCCAGTTTAGGCAGGTATGCCAACTATGCCATTTCCGGGAGAAGGAAAGTGTGGCCACAGTCATTCATGGCACTGTAAAATCCCAGCTGGATTACTGTTGTACAGTCAGTATACAGGGTTGTCCTTGAACATTTGGAAGCATCAATTGGTGTAGAATTTGGCAGCCAGGCTCATATCCAGGGCTTGCTGTACGTAGCATAGAACTCCAGTATTATTCCAGCTGCACTGACAACCAGTTTGTTTCCATGCTCAATACAAGGTGCTGGTGCCATTATTACAAACCCTAAACTTCATGTGGCCAGGGTGCCTAAAGGTAGTCCTCATTCCTAAAGTTGACACCAGGATTTTGAAAATAGGAACACCGAAGCACATTTCAAGATCCCTCCAAAGGAGAAACTTCCTGAGAATTTTCAAGTGGTGGGGACCCACTTAGTTTCTATCAGACAAGTGAAATTTCCCAAGGGTGGTTCTGCCCATTGCAAGAGTTGGCACTGAAATTTCACACACTGTGACATTAAAAGTAAAACTCAGGATTCCTCCTGAGACCAAAAAATTTCCCATTTTCAAGGGAAGCCAAAAAAGTTTCAGGAAGGCAAATGAAATTTCTTAGGGGGCTTCTGCACATCCTTACCTACTGTACCTGTTGATATGCTCAAGTCAACAGCAATTAAGACCCTGAATCCTGATCTTCACAGAAGAAACAGATGGGCCTGAGAAGCAGAGCCTGTTTGGTCATGGAATATTTTTGTAATGCCCTTCTGGGGGAGACCTACTGGACTGCCTTTCAATGGGTGGCTCTTTGGCTGTTCGTAATGTTAGCTGCTGCTATATATGGTTATAGTTTCCATGTTCTTAATGCTGCTTTATTGATGTCATTAGTTTTATGCTGCCTTTATTGCTTTTATTGGTTTATGTTGTTTTTAACTTTGTAAACCACCTTGTGGGCTTGTGGGTGGACCAAAAAGAGTGGAGGCAGAAGGACTGAAAATAAATAAATGAATGAGTGAATCATCATGGGTTCAAGCAGCCAAGGCATTATTAAGGCAACAAAGGTGTGACTTAATGATAGCAAGTTGATCTCTCCCATCTCCGGCATCCATTGAAATCCTATGCAACCTTCATGTGCTGTCCCTTTAACTGCCGTCTGCTTATCACGATATCTAAAGAAAACAGAGTGCAAGTCAGTTAACACAGAAGGGAGAGAATTTCCCTGCTTGGCTAGGGAGAAGCTGAATGAACAGGAGGGACTGAGATGAAACCCAACATCAAAGACAAAGAGGGTTGTCAGCACATTTAACTTCACAGAAACTCTTCTCCTAATAAAAAATGAACGACCTCGTTACTGTGGACACTAACAGTCCCCAGGGGAAATCCTTCAAGGCTGCAGACGGTACTTTTAATATTCAGTCTGCAAACAAATGAGGAAGCCTTGAAATGATGTCATTGTTTTTAAATAAGGACAGTGTAGTGCCCTTATTTAAAAACAAAACAAAAAAGAAAATTAAGAATGCTTGCAGTGTGAATGTACTTTTTGGTTCTCCTTTTACTGAGGATCCCATGCTTACTCTCTGTTCAAGCCAATAGAGAATGATGAGATGGCCTACTGGATCTCTCGGTGTAGCTTGCTTTTTTTCTTTTTTCTTTTAATTGCAGGGTTCCTATGCCTTTAATGGCTGCACAGCATCCACAAGTTCCATGTTTTACCTTCAAGCCATGCAGATTTTAAGAGTACAGAGGTCCTGTCATAAGAAAAGTTGGCATCCTTGGGATTTGTGCCCGAGGGTCTGATGCTCTCACCGTTACTGTCCCAGGGTCAGGGCAGATTGCCAAGAAGACCTCAGTTCCAGTGCAGAGTCTCCGTGGCTCTCTTTGGGTGCTTGTGCAAAACTGTTCTGAGGGAGAAATGCCAGAGAAATCATCAAACCTGTAGTAAGAAAAGCAACATGCACGTCTCATTTCCCCCTTACAATGCCTCCTCTCATACGCAGGGTTTTAAGAGCACCCTGTTCTAGGGAGCCCTTCTTATATTGGTACTGTACTGTAGGGAGACATTTTCAAAGATTATTGTTTTATTTGTCAGGAATAAATTTCTTTTAATGGGCACAGTGCTATATGTCTATCACAATAACCTTGTCAGAGTGGACTTTATTCTGCCCATTTTCACCATGGGAAACTGAGGCTGGAAGGCAGTGATCCGTCAATGGGCATCCAGGGAACTGCTATTTGAACACAGATCCCCCAATTCCATATCTAACTATTCACTAGATGAGTAAGAGAGAAAACCTTGACATCCACTTGGAATTGTACAGCTACTACAAAAGCAACACTTCTCACATTCTCACTGTGGTAGCATCATTCACAATGGCTGGGAATACCGGGTGCTGTAGGCTTATACCATGATCTCGGAAGCTAAGCAGGGTCAGGCCTGGTTAGTACTTGGATGGGAGACTGCCTGGGAATACCGGGTGCTGTGGGCTTATACCATAGTCTTTCGAGACTGAAGATTGCCAACCAGAATAGCTAGGAAGCATTTACAACAAGAGGGCACTGTATAAAGAACGCTTAAGTTCACTCCATGCAGGCTTGTACAGGTGGGACATCGGTATCCAGGGATTTGACTCACCACTGTAGTGGGGTTCACCTTTAAATGCAAGGGAAAAAAGTACCAATTCAATTTCCTACCTTCATGCTGTTAAATAATTATAATTTCATTCCAATAGATTCCATTATTTCCCCCATCTAGTGGCTGAATGTGGTATAGCGACTATACAAATGCATTCTGGGATGACAGCAGAGGAGCAAGAAACATGGAAGTGGATCTTTAAAGCTATTTTTCCACTGATTTGGTATCCACTGGTTTTTTATTTAATCCACTGGGGGTTCCAGAATGGAACCCCAGTGGATAACAAGGCATGACCTGTACTCTAAAGTACACACAAAACACAAGTAAGGAAGAAACAGGGAGAGGAGCTTGACTGGAGATAAGAACTCTTTGCAGAAGCCCCAGCTGGGCACAATGAATACTTGTGGAGGCAGGGATTTCACCAGTGTAGCACCTATGGTATTTCCTTCCTAAACAAACCCTAGGCCAAAGACTCCCAAGCTTCATCAAGAAGAGAACCCTTTGGACCTCTTCAAGGGTAATTAAGACCAAGCAAAGGCTATATCTGTCCCATCTCAGGGGCAAAGCAAACTGAAGAAAACATGAGACACCACATGGTTTCATGTCAAGGTCTGCAAGATAGACAAGCTGGGGGGGGGGGAAGATGACCATTTCCATTATGAAATGCAGACAGCATTGGGGCTGATAGCAGACAATGGGGCTGACAGCAGTAGGAGGGAGGGACAAGAAGATTTTTTTCATCAAGAATAAGGTGTTTGAGAAAAGGGTACTATGCCCCTTCCTTGTGCACAATGCACCTGATTCTGATTGCCCCCACAGCCATTATTAATGAAGAAAAAATGCCAGTACAGATGACTCATTTAGCATTACATATTACTCTCTCCTCTGGCCTCTCTGTTGCCCCACCTGAATTCTTTGAACCCTGCTGTATGGAGAAGGAAATGGAAAGGATTGGGCAAAGAGGACACACAGAAAGCTCTTACAAGGCCTCTGCTGATCAAGCTTAGGGATGCCTGCTGAGCAGCCACACACAAGAGCAACTGGTGGCTTTCGAATACTCCTCTCCTCCAGCCCAGACTCCTCTGAAGTTGACATTGTCTCCTGTGATAACTTTTCTGCTGAGGCTGAAAACATTTTACTGCAGAGTTGCACACAGCTAGTAGCATCGCCCTCCCCTCCCTCTCCCCCCAGCATCATTTACATCCCTAATTAGCTGTAATTCTGCAGTGCTCATTAGAAAAGGACTGGGAACTATCAAGAACCCTACAAGAAGGGGAGTTCAAGGGGAGGGACCAGAAGAAGGTCCTCGCGACAGAAGGAGGAAGGAGAGCCCCGCTCGAGATGCAGGAGCCAAAAATACTAGTGGGATTCAACTAGAATTGTGCTGATGCAGGAATGTAGTCAGAGAAGCCTCCCTCTCCTGCTCGGATATCTGTGAGGCTTGGCAAGGTAGCAGTGGTGTCAGGCTTGCAGCTTTGGATGAGGGTACATTCACAGACTCTCCTATTATGATATGCACACCCATAACCACTGCGAACACCACTTAGGGCGCAATCCTAACCCGTTTTCCAGCACTGACTTAAAGGCAATACAGCTCCGAGGCAAGGGAATAAGCATTGTCTTACCTTGAGGAGGCCTCTGTGGCATCCCCCCAACTGCAGGTTGCAACACATGCCCCACTGAAATAGATATGCCAGTGCTGGAAAGTTGGTTAAGACTGTGCCCTTGGAAGCATTATTTTCAAGGCCAGGCAGTCTTCTCCATGGGGATGTGAACTCCTTCGATGGATTGATTTAATAGATTTATACCCTGCCTCTCCTGACTGAACTCACCTCACAGAGTCTTACAATGTCTGCACACACGTGTATGCATGCATGCACATCCATGCGCAGACACAGAAGTCCACAAAGCACTCCAAAACTCAATGGAAATTCACGAAAATCACTAAAACAGTAAATTAAAGGGACAATAATTTAGTTGATCAAACACACATTTAAAAGGTCAAACAGAATAAAAAAAGGTTTTCCGCTCCTCTCAGTTACACAGCATTGATAAACAGTTTTTTCTTTCCTTAAAAGCAGCGGAGGGTGGGGGGGGTTGCAATTTGCATCCAGACTGCAAGGTTAGCCATTCACTACAGCAGCTCTCCACAAGTCATTGGGATTTAATGCATGTGTAGGGTCGGCCCAGTCAGGACACTTACTGAAGTGCTTGCTTTGAGTGGTAGTCTGGACCTGCATCCCGAGCCCACCTCCACTTCTCCTGATCTGCCACCTACCCATCTGTTCCACCCTCATTGCCCCATCCTCTTCCCAGAACATGAGAGAAGAGGCTGGGGGGGGGGGGCTTCCTTCTTCCTTCAGCTCTGCTACTGAAGACTGCAGCAACAGTGACACTGTCGAAGATCGTCACTGCTGCAATTACTTGTGAAGGGCCTCCTTCACCTCTAGTGCCTTTCATCCCCATCCCTTCTTTTTAAGTAGCTAGGTGGGAAGCATGCTGGAGTGGAAAAGTTCCACTCCCTGGATCCTGTCTGCCTGGCCACTTTACAAGGAAAGCACAATGATGAGGTTGGTGCAATGGGATGTGCACCACTTTAAGGGGAGTGCTGGCCTGCACACTGGTGTGCAAGAAGCTGTTGGCACAAGGGAGGTGTTGGCGCTTGGACTAGCAAGGGTCAGTGGGCAGCAGAACTGGGGGGAATGGGTGGTATAATCAAGTGCTGTTCCAGCTTGAGCCACTCCCAATCAACAGAATGTAAACTTTCTCTGATTCCCCACCCAGCCTTCCCATGGGCATTAAGATTTACACAAGGAATGTGCAGTGGGCGCTTATTTGCCGAGTGAGCTTCTGGCACAACATCATCACAGTCCTTCCAGCCTGAAGGGAAATGATGCTTCCCAGAACCCAGATTGCTAGACTGAGTTTCTGGGAAGTTGTTGTTTTTATCTTAGCAATCCAATCCATTTCAGGAGCAAGTCCTGCATGGTCACAGACATCACCAATTCTCCACAACATTGAGACGCTTCTTCACCCCATCTGGGCTACTATTCAGAAAATGTATTTTTAAATTTATTTATTATTATTATTTTTTACTCGTAGAGAGTTTGAGGGTTCTGACTCTACCACTGCAGCAAGAATTTTCTTTTTTCTTTTCCCTTTGGGAAGCTTAGAATAAAGCACTTCCTGATAAACACTTGCAATGATCTTCTGCGGAAATCTTCTGCAGCTATTTTGGGTAGTTTGTCTTTTTTTCAGTCAAACACATGGGCAAGCCCAGCTCTAGGTGTTAGGGGGCCCTTACCACAGTGGGGGACACGACTTCCTTTCATTCTCGGTGGGGCAGCAACAACTGCAGTGTCCAGGCCGGCAGCTACTGCTGCCCGCCATGCTTGTCACCAACAGCGCCCCAAATACCATTTCTGGCCCTCTGAGAATTAAAGAATCCTGCACCCATCACATGTGTATCCCCTAGCACTGTACCTCTGACAAGTGCTCAAGGGCATCTTTTTTATAGTTCCTACTTATATGTGCTGAAATGCCTCTTCAAGCCATGGGTCATTTTTGTAAACGTTTTAGCTCTGCTGTGAAATTTCTAATCTTTGCTGCATTTATTCAGAGATGTGTTTAGGGTGGGTTCACAGTTGTGAAATCAACCAACTTAGGCAGATACCAGCTTATGTGCAGATTTTTCTATTGTCATTCACCCCTTGTGTCACTAGGGGTGACACCACTAGTGATCAAAATACCTGGCCATTTTGAGTCATACTGTGTCTGGCCATTTTCCGTCTTACAATGCAACCCTATGCATATCTGTTCAGAAGTAAGCCCCTTTGAGTTCCGTGGGCCTTACAGCCAGGTAAAGGTGGATAGATTTGCAGTCTTATTGTCCCATCCTATCCCTCACCAATTTATACTATTCAGCTGTGCTGCAGGAGCACGCACTGCATGCTGGAGAGGGGGACTGCTGTAACAGGACATAAGATCCACTCTCCGAGGATTAGGCTACCTAAGTCAGAAAAAGAGATCATTTGTTCATTCCACCTTTTATTTTGCATTGTTCAGAAGGGAATAGCTAGTTCTTGATATTTGCTTTTTGTTCTATTAAGTAAACCAGTGGTTTTCAAACTCTCATGGAGAGTTTGAGCCACTGTAAGTGCTTGCGGGGGCGGGGGGAGACAGCAGGGGCGGGTGGAAGGCAGCGGTGTGACCCCCAGGATCACGCCACTTGGGGGGCTGCAGGGGCTTGGGTGCACTTACCCAAGCCTCCTGCAGCCTCCCCGGGGTGTGGGGAGCCTGGTGTGACCTTTGGCAGGGCTCCCCGCAACAGTGAAAGTGAAAGCGGAGCGATTGTGCCCCGCCTCTGCTAAAGCGGAAGTGGAGCGTGATTGCTCCGCTTTCACTTTCACTGCTGCAGGGAGCCCTGCCAAAGGCCGCACTGGGCTCCCCACACCCCAGGGAGGCTGCAGGAGGCTTGGGTAAGTGCACCCAAGCCCCTGTAGCCCCCTGTAGCCCCCTGAGTGGCCTCCTGAGTGGCATGATCCTGGGGATCATGAGTGGCAGAACATGCCCCTGAGTGGCAGACCATGCCACTGCCTCCAGGCTGCCCCCTTCCCTTAAGGGGGCAGAGGCCAGGGCCCACAAGCTGAGGCGTTGCGACGCCCCAGTTTGAAAAGCCCTGAAGTAAACGTAACGTATTTTACACAATTCTTTCCTATTTAGTTCTGTGGACTTTTCTGTTTTCATGGTTACTTACCAAAGGGCATGGGAGGAAGGAAAGCTTTTGTGGATGTAACTTTGTCAGGCCCAACAGTAACCCAAGGAAAGTGACATCTGTGAAGGAGAGGGAGGGAAGGAGAGAAGAAAAAGGATATGTCTGATTACACAGGCCTACAAAATTGAGGGTCAGAAAAGTTTTTCCAAAACTTTATGGTGGTTTGATATGAATTTGGGGTGCCGATTCCAAAAATGGCATCCGTTTTGCCCTATCACGTCTAGTTTTGGAGATATAGTATAGCCTCTTTAGTGAATAACTATTATGAATAGCCATGAATAGCCATGGTGTAGCCTTCCTCATGAGGAAGCTGCTTGAACCATTCACTAAAGAGGCTATACTATATCTCCAAAACTAGATGTGATAGGGCAAAACGGATGCCATTTTTGGAATCGGCACCCCAAATATACCCAGAAATTGGTGTAACGTTTAAGGAAGCAAAACATGTGTTGGCCTGCGTTATTGGACATTAGAGATTAGAGAAGCCTAAATGGGAGATTATGCTTCTGGAGGGACTTCACCAGTGGAACCCATCATCCCTCCAGTGGTGGTATTGAGGAAAAGCAGCTTCATTTTTGTGTGTGAGAGAGAAGGGACAGTATTCTCCTCATTGAGGTCTAGTAACATGATGTCTCAGCATATCTGGAATTTTCCCTCAGGGTGGACTAGAGAGTGTATAAATCCTATTCTATCCCTTTGTATGTTTTTAAACAGCAGAGAAACAGTTTTTCTATAGAATCTATACACAATCTCCTGCTGCATCACGACTTCATTATGTAAGAACAGAACACAGTGCTCTGGCTCTGGACTAGGGCTAACACAATATCTATGCCAGAATCATTTCCAGGTCTTCTCCTCCTCTCAGGAAGACTAAGCAAACATCACTCACTTGAGTGCAAATCACACCACGGAGAAAGTATCTTGTCATCACTTATCCACTCGCTCCACCCATTGCTTGGACAGCTAACTGCAAGTTCTGAGAAGCCATTGCTCATACTTTACTCTGTGGTTGGTGGGATCACAGGAGTCAGTTACTTATAAGATAGCATCCCACTCCTGGTTCTATGCTAGGACCTTAGAATGCTGCTGAACCATTGCTCTCCCACAGCAAGGAGTGCAGTTATAACTGTAGTTTGACATATACCCCCAGTACTAGATGCACATGTCTTACCTGAGATTTTGTTCTCTGCTGGCCCAAAGTAGCAGTGTCTGCAACAGTAGTGTCTGAGTTGACCCTTGCCCGACATGCTGGGGTAATGGAAGGAGCAGCAGGAAAAAAGGTGTGTGAGTTCACTTGTAGGCCTGGCCTTTGATGAGCTGAGCCTTGGCTCAATGGAGCCTGTGTTTGAGGAGGACAAGAAAGTGACAGATTCTGTGGGAAGCAGTCAGAGAATAAAAGCTTCAGTCTTACACTGTCTTTTTCTGTACATGAAGACAGCATTACATTAAATACAGAGGCATAACTAGGGTGAAACCTGAGAGGCAACTGCCCCTGGGTGCTATGCCAAAGGGGGACACATGACTGCCCCTCAGGAGGCACTGGCAGCTTTGCCCCCTCATTTCATCTCCTTCAAAGGGAAGCCCCCACAGAAGAAGGAACAGGCGGAAGCCGTAAGTGACGTCACAATGTCATGTCACGTTGTGATGTAAAGTGACATTTGACGACATTGCCTCAGGTGCCAGGACAGTGTGTTATGCCTCTTTTTAAACACCATGGGGAAAATGAGGGATCTCAGTTCAACACTCTGGTTCCTCCTCCAGAGAGTTATTAGTGGCACAACTGCTGTGGATACCACCTCTTCCCATCCTCAATCTGCCATCCTCCCCTCTCCATTTTCTGCCCCATTTCACCCCCTCCCCATTCCACTCACCCCTGCCCCTCTCCCACCCCCTTCCTGACTTACCAGCACCAGGACGCATTGGGAGGCCACTGGAGCATGACCACTTGCAGCAGCCCAGCTACACAAAATAGCATTTGCGACAGCTGGAAAGGACCTTACATTTCCAGAACACTAGTTCCAGCAGCATGAGGTCTCCCTATGTTTGGGCCATAAAGCTGCAATCCTATCCACATTTACTTGGGAGTAAGCCCTATTTAACTCAGTGGCACTTATGTAGTTGGCAACCTTCAGTCTCGAAAGACTATGGTATTGCACTCTGAAAGGTGGTTCTGGAACAGCATCTAGTGTGGCTGAAAAGGCCGATTCGGGAGTGACAATCCCTTCCACACTGGGAGCAAGTGCAGTCTGTCCCTGGTCTGTCTCCCGGGCTATGGGCCTTCCTCCTTTGCCTCTTTGCCTCAGTCTGTTGGCCAAGTGTCTCTTCAAACTGGGAAAGGCCATGCTGCGCAGCCTGCCTCCAAGCGGGCCGCTCAGAGGCCAGGGTTTCCCACTTGTTGAGGTCCACTCCTAAGGCCTTCAGATCCCTCTTGCAGATGTCCTTGTATCGCAGCTGTGGTCTACCTGTAGGGCGCTTTCCTTGTACGAGTTCTCCATAGAGGAGATCCTTTGGGATCCGGCCATCATCCATTCTCACGACATGACCGAGCCAATGCAGGCGTCTCTGTTTCAGTAGTGCATACATGCTAGGGATTCCAGCACGTTCCAGGACGTTCCAGTGGCACTTACCTCCACAGAAACTTGCATAGGATTGCACTACACATAAATCACTAGGTACTTTGAAAGGAGAAGGCCTTTTTACAAGTGCCGCCGCCTAGGGAGGTACATGGGGCGGCGGCAAGAAATAGGGCCTTCTCAGTAGTGGCACCAACACTATGGAATTCCCTTCCCCTTGACTTAAGAACTGCTCCCTCTCTTGAAACTTTTCGGCGAGGCCTGAAGACCCTTCTGTTTAGACAAGCCTTCTGAGTTCCTGGCCTTTTTAACATCTTTTTAAACATTTTTTTAAACATTTTTTAATATCTTGTTTAACATCTGGTTACAGGCCTGATCCTTTTCTAATTTGCTGCGCTATGCTCTTTTACCTGGTTATTTTTTTTTTCTTATCTGACTACTGTTTTTATGATATGTTATGTTTTTATCTGTTTTTAAATTATGTTTTTTAATTTGTTTTAACCTTGTTTGGAAGCCGCCTTGGGACCCTTCGGGGAGAAAGGCGGGGTAAAAATCAAGTTAATAATAATAATAATAATAATAATAATAATAATAATAATAATAATAATAATAATAATAATAATACTTCCAGCTAGTTGGTCCAAGCTTCAGTATGAAAAAAGTTCTGATGGGGGGGGGGGGAATTTTAGCTCCTGTTGTTCTGACATAAATTGGTGAATTGTTAAGGCTGAATTTTATGCCTATTCCCTTGGAAGTAAATCTCATTGAACTCAGTAGAGTTTATTTCTGAGTAAACAGGTTTGCCTTCCAAGTGTAAATGGGTGAAATCTGTGACCAAATCCTTTTTTGAAGTTAATGTAGCCATGTGGCCATCTTGCAGTAGTGAAAGTGTAAAAACCGACCTTCGGGGCTGTTTGAGTTGTGCACCCTTAACATAAAAAAAAACTAGTCAGGAACATGATTGTGTTTGTACTGCACTGGTAGCAGAGGCCTGTTCATTCACAGAACTAAAACCTTAAATCAGACTGAAAGTACTCTGTTTATGTAGAAGAGGCCCTTGTTATGTTCTGGTAATACTTTCCCCCTCATTGACCAGTTGGTGGGGGGATGCTAAACACACTCCACTAAACATATTCCAAGCACAGAAACACACTCCAAACAAATAGAAGGAGAGGAACCACCCTGTCAGATAAGGTGGACAGACAACATAAACCAGACCTGCACCTTTTCTACTCTGGCAGTCCAGGCAGACTGCTGCCAGTGCATCTGTCTCCTGGTTGACCTTGCCCAACAGCTCTGCAGGCATCTGAGGGTGGGGCCCATTTTGCTCAGAAGCTCTGGAGAGCCTGATTAGGGTTGCCAGCTCTGATGGAAGCTATTCCTGGGACGTCCCGCCCCCCCCATCCAACAGGACAAAATATCATTAAACTTGGGGACCCCAATAAAAATCTTGAGGACTGGTTCAGGAGTCACCTGGAGATTGATGAGGTTTCCTGGAGACTCCGGGCCAGTCCAAAAGGATTGGCAACCCTGAACCTGAGGCTTGGCAACAGTACACCCGGGGGTGCATCCTAGCACAAACAACAGCTGTTTGACTCTTTTCCAGTCTCACTGGGTCCTCCTGAGTGCCTTTTGCAGCACTTTCAGTCCTCACTGGTGTCTTTTTCTAGGCACTGCCTCAATGAATGGATGGCACCAGCACAGACTGTCCACCCCAGCCAAGAGAATGCCAATGGTGTGAGCCATGGTGAGGTGGGACCTGTGGACCAAGTCTCCTTGGGCAGGTTGAGTGGGGAAATAGTTTATTTTGATTTTTACTTTTTGAATTCCTGTCACTGCTGCTGCTGTTATGAAGAAGGGGGATTTTGTTTTGTTGTTTCCCCAGATCAGTCTGCAATATTTTCTGGGTGTTTTCCGCCCCCCCTCCCTCTTGTCATTAAGCCAGTGCCTTGCAAATGATGATGCAGCCCCTATGTGGGCCGCAGAAAAGCACTTCGAGCGGGGCTGGAGTCGTGCTGGGTGGCTTTGATAGCAGAGCTAATGGGAGCGAATGGGATGCAGCGAACTGTTCTAATGATAGCAGCCAGGGAAGAGACAACAGTAAGAATAAATAAATGTTAACTATTTTCCTCTTCCAGACATTTGCATCTACTGCCATTAAGTTCATTTAAATAAGAAATAGAGGGGGAGAGGGATCGAGAGAGAGAACTCGAAGGGGGAAACTTACTAAGACTCTTAATAATGAGTGCCTAAAAATAAATTAGTATCTTGGGGTGCACTTAAGGCATTTTAAAAATAAGTGTGATCCTGCCCCTCCAGACACACACGTACCTCCTTTTCCTTTTTGAAAAGTGTTGGAGGGTTTTAATTTGGGCCGAGTAATTTTGGTGCCAACGCTTGGGCGCCTTTCGTTGGGAAATTGGGAGAAATGCAAACAAGAGTTCACTTCATTAAACAGGGGCAAACACTAGAGAAATTGCACTTACTTATGGAAATGACTTTTAAACATGAACAGCATTTGCTTGCATCGCTTTACGCCGGAATTTTCGAAAAAGATTATACATGTGAATAATTCACTGCAGGCCAATTAGACGATGGCTTCGTTTCTTGCTTCTGCTCATTCACTTGCTCTCCTTGAACTGCCTGTTTCCTCCCTGCCATTTTTCCCCTCCAGAAATGAATAAACATACCAAAAATGAAATGCAAGACTCTGAGAAATGGTGAGAGACCAAGCCCAAGAAAGAAGAATTCCCGCTCTCCAGAAACATGGTTTTGAATTTCTGACTCTGGCACCACAGGGGAAAAAAATTAATGATCAGAGACCTTCAGGGAAATGCCTGGTGCTCTCATAGCAAAGCTAAGTCCACTTCCTGACCATGATGGCATCCCATACGGGGGAGTCCAAACTGCTGAATCCTAAAGAGGCTTACTCAGAAGTAAGCCTTACTGAATTCAGTGGGATTAAGGGCCCAATCCTATCCAACTTTCCAGTGCTGATGCAGTCACAATGCAGTTCCAAAATGAGGAAACAAGTGTTCCCTTACCTTGAGAAGGCCTCCTTGAGTGCCCCAGCACCAAAGAATGTGTGCCCTGTTGGCATGGCTGAATCAGTAGTAGTAGTAGTAGTAGTAGTAGTAGTAGTAGTAGTAATAATAATAATAATAATAATAATAATAATAATAATAGGTATTTATATACTGCCTTCTTGGTCTTTATTCAAGACTTTATTCAAGGCGGTTTACATAGGCAGGCTTTTATTTAAATCCCTTATTAAATAGGGATTTTTACAATTTGAAAGAAGGTTCTTTCTTTCAAGAACCACTACATTCAAGGTGTTTCGTTCCGATCTGGCTTCACATTCTGGCCAGAGCAGATGGAAATAGCTCGGCTTCAGCTTGTCAGCTGCTTCAAGGTCGCACGGTGCCGGTGGCCTCGAACTGGCGACCTTGTGGATGTTATCTTCAGGCAGACGGAGGCTCTACCCTCTAGACCAGACCTCCTGCCCAATACTGGAAAGTTGGATAGGATTGGGCCCAAACTTGCAGGAAAGTCTGCTTAGGGTTGAAGTGCAAAGTAATTTGAATAACCCAAGAGTACTGTAGAGTTCGACAGTATCCACTGTAGAACAAACCAGTTCACAATTTTGGTCATGTAGTGAAGTCTTTTTTTGTAGATAGGACACAGCAAGAATGGACCGGGGCAGGCACTCTTGAAGTTGCCACTGACCAAACTGCTGAGTCAGTTTGCGCTGAGGCATCTATAGTGACTTGAAAAAAGAAGGCCATAAAAGCATTTTCCCAATTGCTGATAGTTTTCCATGGCACTATGAAATTCTGGATGAAGGTATTTGGCACTGGCTGCATTGAAAATGAAGTGACGTGTTCCTGTATGCTCTGATTTACACCTCTGTAAAGGCTCAGGAAGGTGAAAAATTGACCCAAAATAATTCAAAACACTGTGGAAAAAAGGCAAAATATAGTTCTGTAGAAAATGGAGATATTGTTGGGGCAAAAATATAGCAATTCTTTTTAAAGGAAAGTTTCACTCCAACTTGTGAACAAACCATTTGGGAACACAGTTGAGAGGGGAATACATTGTTCTTAATGCCTTTTATCTTTTTTTCTGTTTTTCCTTTCAGGCATAACAAATAAAGTATCAACAGTGCTAGTAGTTTAATAAATAGTACTTTTCTTAATATATTCTTAGTAACAAATAAATGTTCTCCATCGATGACGATTTATTAAAGTACTGGCACTGTAGATACTTTATTTATATGTTTATATAGTCCCTTTCTCCAAAGCTCAGGAAGACTAACACTCTTTTCCTGGCTCATTCCACTCACACAATTGCCCTGTACGCTAAGTCAAAATGTACTATTCTTCAAGTGGAAAACTGAGCTTGAGAGAGTGTGATTTGGTCCAGACATGCCCAACAACTCCGTAGCTGTAGATTTGAATCCAAGTCTTCTAGGCCTAGAGTTGATACATCACAGCACCACAACTCCAGGCAATACAGTTCCATGTTTTTGCATACTGCAACACTATTGTATATTATGCAAATGATGCATTAATATGTAAATTGGATGTATTATATTAGCATGCCTCATTTCGTATGATCTCCAATAGGTGCCTTCATCACCGTGTTAACAAAACATCAGAGGCAGTACAGGAAGGGGTCCTTCTAACTGACCACTGTGCGAGCATTAGGTTGTCTTGTACAACCTGAGTTTGAAGCACTAGCTTCAATACCATTGGCCACCCTTTCTAATTCTTCAATTTATACCACCCCTAGTCCATATGATAAAACATCATAGGAAAGGATTGATTCTTTTCTGGTGTAAAACTGGGCCAAGAGCTCTGAAGATCTGAGTCATTTGTTTGATGCTTGGAATGTATCTTCTGGTCTCTTTCCCCAGGGCTGTAAGGCCTCCATTCTCAAGAAGTTGATGTAAGGATCCAAAAAGGATAGATAGTTTTGGGAGGAACCAGATACAAGTCATTCTGTATGGTTATTTTAGGTACACTCAGAGTTCTGATGTGTTCTGATGTGTTCAGAATTCTGAAGCGACAGCTTATGCAATAGATGTGACTTTGTCAGCCTGAGGATGGACATCTCCTTGTCAGTTTTGTAGCTCAAGTCCTTTATCTCATGAAGAATCCTAAAGAACCCCTTCTTTTGCTTTAAGCTTTAAGTCCTGCCTAATTCTTAGAAGTGTACCTGATCACATTTGCCGGTGATAAAAATATCAATCCTAAACGCCACTCCATCACTCTCCTTTAACAGATTGTCCACAACTCCCTGGAAGATCCCAAGTACTGGAGTTACTCCATAGTCTCCTGTATTGGTATAAACCTTTGTGGGTATTATTATCTACCAGTTCCATCTGCTGGTACACCAGGGACATCTCCAACTCATTGAATTGTTGACCCCCTCCATGTACTGCCAGCAGGTCCTCTGTACCTGGAATGGGGTGGTTGACTAGCTTGGAGAATTGATTTATTGTGAATCTGGAGTCCCTACAAATGCAGATGGCTCCATCTGGCTAAGCTACTATGGGAACTGCCCATTCTGAAGGACTATGGGGAGTTGCTCCTTCTGAAATGAATAAATGAATGAATGTGCAGTATGCCCCTTCTGAAATGAAATGACAACTATGCCAGCAGTCTGTCTAAGGATACAATCATATACACACTACCCTGGGAGCAAGCCCCACTGTACACCATGGGACTCAGCTCAAGCAGTGCATGCTGGCTCACCGCCGGCGCACATTGTCGCAAAAGTGCTGTAAAGCATATTTGCGGTGGTTAATGCTGGCCGAGAGCCGGAGCTGGCCCAGTGCGAACCTGTGCTGGGACAGCGCTGGTGGAAGGCCGGTGATCCGCCACCTGCCACTCCTTGCGAAGTGCCTGGCAGTGGAGAGGTAAGACAGGGCAGAGGGAGGTGGGGAGGAGGCATTCTGGGGTGGGTGGAGGGTGGGTGGAAGGTGTGGTGGGAGGAGGGAGCAGGGTGGGAGGGGGCGGGATTTTTTTTTTTTCTGGGTCCAGTGTACTTATTTCTTCTCTGTCCAGTCTAAGTTCTTCCAGTCAATTTCCACACAATAACTTTGGTTGTTTCTCTGATTATTACTAGGGCTTGCAAGTCCCTGTGTTGTTCTTTATATTTTTATAAAGTTTGCTTTATCCGTTTGCTCCACTGTGAGTCGACTCCACAGTTCTTTTTCCCTCTTGCCTTTACAGGGAACACAGACTTGTTTTAACTCTCTTCATTAATCACTGTCACTGAAGCCCCTGTATCTATTTCTATGCGTACAGCTTGATCATTTAACTGTGTAGTCACTAAGCCAAGGCCCACTTTTGTATTTCTGGTACAGAGTGTGGACCACCTGCTCTGCCCTTTCCTTCCCATCAAGGAAGCAAAGCCTCTCTCTTTTACTGGCACAATATAGCAGGTAGATCAAACTGCATTCCACTGTGATACTCCCTGAATGTTCTAATGATACTAACATCCCAACCACTGTCCAAACTACCTGAAATTTGGCATGGGGCAACTATGTGCTGAGTTCCATAGTCCAGTCACATTTCAGACAGATCTGTTGAGAAATGGCCAAGGTACAGAAGTTTAATTTTTTCCCTTTTTTGAGGTAAATCCCTCCCATCTACCTCCTTTTTTGCCCAGGCATGACACACCGTTGCTTTCTTCTTTTCTTGCCCCTTTGAATACATCCGCACATTTAAGGGGATAGCAGAGGACTTGCCCTTACTGTTTTTGTGACTTACCCTTACTGTTTTTTATATTTGTCCTATATTTATCAAGTATAAGATTTTGCATCATAATTGTAAGTCATTATATTTTCAATAAGTCAAAGGCTTTTCTGTCAGTGCTTTACTGGAGGGGAAAAAAAAACCCTTCAAGTGCAGTGTTTCTCAATGTTTGTCCTCCACCATACCACTTCACACGGTCCACCTATTCAAAGTACCACCAGAAGTAACTGGCAAAGACTTTATCCAGATTATTTCCATATTAGTACTGGAATGAGCTGGAATCCCTAGTATGTATGCACTGCTGAAACAGAGAGGCCTGCGTGGGCTTGGTCACGTCGTGAGAATGGATGATGGCCGGATCCCAAAGGATCTCCTCTATGGAGAACTCGTGCAAGGAAAGCGCCCTACAGGTAGACCCAGCTGCAATACAAGGACATCTGCACAAGGGATCTGAAGGCCTTAGGAGTGGACCTCAACAAGTGGGAAACCCTGGCCTCTGAGCGGCGCGCTTGGAGGCAGGCTGTGCAGCATGGCCTTTCCCAGTTTGAAGAGACACTTGGCCAATAGACTGAGGCAAAGAGGCAAAGAAGGAAGGCCAATCGCCAGGGAGACAGACCAGGGACAGACTGCACTTGCTCCCAGTGTGGAAGGGATTGTCACTTCCGGATTGGCCTTTTCAGCCACACTAGACACTGTTCCAGAACCACCACTCAGAGCGCGATACCATAGTCTCCTGAGACTGAAGGTTGCCAACTACTACTATGATGCAACAAACACCAGTGAAAGGTTCAGGGTGAATGGGAGAGCTTTCCTTGAGCATAGAAAAGCATGCTTTGTAGCTCTGCCCACTGAGTCAAGCCTCCTACCGCTGTTTGTTGCATCATGTTCCTGGTCTTGTTGCTGGGCAGCAGGTGTTCAGGGCTCCTTCAAGTACCACTGGTGGTACCCATTCCACTGGTAAAATTCCACTGGAGACTTTGTGCAATCTTGCATTTTTTGCTCATTATACACATTTGGTTTCAGCCACATACCCACACCCTACCTTGGTCTTTTAGCACAGCACTGGGCCATGGAGAATGCATCCTGGCAGAAATTCTGATTGCGCGATTTCCCCAATTGCTTGCCACAGGTCCAGGAGGTACACATGGCACAGTGCTTCCCCCAAATGCCACCTACAGTAGTAAATGGGGTGAACCCTGGAATGTCCTGTTTCAGACTGCAAGAGAACAGGCAACTTGGCACCCATTTCTCACCCCTCGTGTTCATTACAAGAATGTGCAACTCTAGAAGTAACTTCTCTTGAGGATTTGGACAGAAGGGGAAGGATGTTTCCTTTCTGTGGAGACCTGCCCTTGAGCAAGAAGGAGGACACTGAATGTTATTGATGTATCTGACTCTAAAATTAGTCTCATTCTTTTCCAGTGCTTCCTAATGACAGAACAACATTTCTCGGGGCTGAAGTGCTCCTGAGGCTGAAGCGAGGCCATCTCAGGAAGTTCTATTGATATTTTTGGCGATATTTTTGATATCTCAGAGCTGCACCATGTAAGAACTAACGCTGCCGTGAAGTTGATCTGCATCTTCCCGTTTTTAGATGTGTGAGTGATTCTGGTGACTGAACATATAAATGTACTGCAAACTTTCCCCAAGAAAAAGAATTTTGTTTCCTAATGAAATCTTGAATGAGAGAGATTCCTAACAATGCACCCAACGTGAAGTATTGTTTGGGGATAAACTAATATCCCTGTGGAACAAAAAACTTTGATAGAGTTTTTGCTTTGTATGACACTGTTAAAGATCCCAGCCCCGCCTCCTGCTCCCAGCCCACCCCCAGGGCCGCCAACTGCCCGCCCTCCCCCCACCCAGGAACGCCTCCCTCCCGCCAACTCCCTGCCTCCCCCCCGCCTACCTTCCCTCTTTGTGTTGGCCTAGCCAGGCCAATGCAAGCCAAGCAGAGGAAGCTGGTTTGGAGGGTTATGTTGGCCTCTGCAGGCCGACGCTTCTCTGAGCACCAGCCCAGCTTCCTCCTAAGGAGGTGCAAACATGCCTTACGGCATGTTTGCGACCCTCCTGGGCCGGCGCAAGGGACTTTTGCTAGCCCAAGTGAAGGGCAGGATTGCGCCCAAAGTCAGCCAGTGCAGGACAGCAGGACAGGAGGCAAGCAGGTAGAAACCAGAATAACCAGACTTCCCTAAGTACAGAGCACATGCAAAATCAGCAGCAGCTCCAAACAAAACCCAAATATTCCTGAATGGGTTGGTGAGATCCTTCTACACATGCAAGAGGCAATCTTGCTCAGATCTTGCATTAAAATAATATACGCAATCAAAAAAATTTGACAATCCAGTGTGAGCTTTGAGATCCTTGCAACACCTCGAGTTCAGTAATAAAGCACTAGACCAGAGAAATGGGGTGTTGATCCCACAGGGGTATCTTTACAATGCCATGGGACTCTTGACAGGAATATCTGCAATCATTAGCACACAAGATATTTGCTGGCTGGCCTTGTAGTTTGTGAACTTCTGATCTCAAAAATTTGTAGAGCAAACTTAAATAAATGATGGCTTATTTTGAATATTTTCACTTTTCAGGTGAAAAGTGGTGTGCCCCAAGGATCTGTCCTGGGACCGGTGCTTTTCAACCTCTTCATAAATGACCTGGAGACAGGGTTGAGCAGTGAAGTGGCTAAGTTTGCAGATGACACCAAACTTTTCAGAGTGGTGAAGACCAGAAGTGATTGTGAGGAGCTCCAGAAGGATCTCTCCAGACTGGCAGAATGGGCAGCAAAATGGCAGATGCGCTTCAATGTCAGTAAGTGTAAAGTCATGCACATTGGGGCAAAAAATCAAAACTTTAGATATAGGCTGATGGGTTCTGAGCTGTCTGTGACAGATCAGGAGAGAGATCTTGGGGTGGTGGTGGACAGGTCGATGAAAGTGTCGACCCAATGTGCGGCGGCAGTGAAGAAGGCCAATTCTATGCTTGGGATCATTAGGAAGGGTATTGAGAACAAAACGGCTAGTATTATAATGCTGTTGTACAAATCTATGGTAAGGCCACACCTGGAGTATTGTGTCCAGTTCTGGTCGCCGCATCTCAAAAAAGACATAGTGGAAATGGAAAAGGTGCAAAAGAGAGCGACTAAGATGATTACGGGGCTGGGGCACCTTCCTTATGAGGAAAGGCTACGGCGTTTGGGCCTCTTCAGCCTAGAAAAGAGACGCTTGAGGGGGGACATGATTGAGACATACAAAATTATGCAGGGGATGGACAGAGTGGATAGGGAGATGCTCTTTACACTCTCACATAACACCAGAACCAGGGGACATCCACTAAAATTGAGTGTTGGGCGGGTTAGGACAGACAAAAGAAAATATTTCTTTACTCAGTGTGTGGTCGGTCTGTGGAACTCCTTGCCACAGGATGTGGTGCTGGCGTCTAGCCTAGACGCCTTTAAAAGGGGATTGGACAAGTTTCTGGAGGAAAAATCCATTATGGGGTACAAGCCATGATGTGTATGCGCAACCTCCTGATTTTAGAAATGGGTTATGTCAGAATGCCAGATGCAGGGGAGGGCACCAGGATGAGGTCTCTTGTTATCTGGTGTGCTCCCTGGGGCATTTGGTGGGCCGCTGTGAGATACAGGAAGCTGGACTAGATGGGCCTATGGCCTGATCCAGTGGGGCTGTTCTTATGTTCTTAATGAGTAGTAGTAGAAGTCATGATAGCAGAGGTAGTAGCTTCTTGTATTGACATTGTTCATATAGCCTTCAATACCTTGCATACTCACCATAGTAGAAGGGCAGCTGCCCTGCTGGATCAGGCCCAGGGCCCATTTAGTCCAGCTTCCTGTATCTCACAGCGGACCACCAGATGCCTCAGGGAGCACACAAGACCACAAGATACTTGCATCTGGCTGCCACTCCCCTGCATCAAGCATTCTATTTACCCTTGCACCCCTCCCCCCAACTAAGACAAAGACTGCACTTGGGTTTAACTTGGGCCACTTTATTAAACACAAGTGACCAATTTTTAACACATGAAATCTAGTGAACATATCTTCCCTCTCTTGCCAGTCTGGGGTAGGCAAAAAAACTGCCACCCGTGGCCAATTCGGATGATATAAAAAATTCCTATCTGGTCCTCATAATAAGCGACCAGCTAATCTCAGATCATGCCTGGTAACCCAAGATGGAGTTTTCCTCCAGAAATCTGTCCAATCCCCTCTTAAAGACATCTAATCCAGATGCGATCACCACGTCCTGCGGCAAGGAGTTCCACAGACTAATTACAAGCTGGGCAAAGAAATATTTTCTTTTGTCTGTTCTAACCCTCCCAACACTCAATTTTAGTGGATGTCCCCTACTTCTGGTGTTGTGTAAAAGGGAAAAGAGCATCACTCTATCCATCCCCTGCTTAATTTTATTTGTCTCAATCATGTCCAGTGGTGCACTTCCCCAGTAAGCATTTCGGTTGCTCTCTTCTGCACCTTTTCTAGTTCCATTATGTCCTTTTTAAGATTGAAAGACCAGAACTGAACACAATACTCCAGGTGTGGCAGCACCATCGATTTGCACAATGGCATTATAATATTAGCTGTTTTATTCTCAATCCCCTTTTTAATGATCCCTAGTATGGAATTGGCCTTCTTCACTGCCACAGCACATTGGGTTGACACTTTCATCAAGTTGTCCACCAGCACCCCCAGATCTCCCTCCTGAGCTGTCACAGACAGCTCCGAACTCTATATGTGAAGTTTTTTTTATTTTTTGCCCTTGCAAAAGAATTGTGAATGGGGAATCAAATTCATGGAGTATGATCTGTCAGACTATTGTGTAGCTAAGTGGAGAGGTGGAGTATCTCTGAGCACCAGATGCTGGGTACAAACAACAGGGGAGGACTATCACCTACATGCCCTGTTTGTGAACTGCCCAAGTGGGTATCTGCTGTTGGAAACCCCATGCAGATCCAAAATGTGACACATCTTTGCGGATCTTTGATGCGACATACAAAATCAGACTGTGGAGGCATAGGGGTGAGAAAGGCTGCGGTTCATACCTCCAACAGGGTGCTCAACTCTGCAGGTGTTGTCCTAGAGCAGAATCTGAATGCTCAGCCAATTTGAGGGAGGGGAGGAGAGGGGAGGGACCCAGCAAGGAAAAACTCAGGCATAGCATGTTTTGCTTACAGAGAACCTGGTTTCAAAAACTCCTTCCACTTATGCAGTTTAGTGCTTCCTGGTTCACACTATATGGCTATAGTCTTTTTTTTTGTGCCACATTGAATTCTTTAGGCATGTCACCTGGCATGGTGGGTAAGTGTTTTTTTCCCCAGATAGGCCTTTCTGAAAACCTGCCACAGTGGAGCCTTCTGTTCTTGACTGTCAGAAAATACTGCTGCTGCTTTCTTTCTCTGAAGAAAACTTTAAAAAGGAAAAGATTTTAAAATGCCCTACCCACCCATCCACACATACATAAACAGCTACACAGCCAACCCCTGCAAGCATTGGATCAGGATGGGTTTTAGGAGAGAGATGTGTGTATCTCTGTGTGTGTGTGTGCTTGTTTCTGAAATACAGCCATGCCCTCAGCCCTGGGACTCCTGCTTGCTGCAATGTTTATGACATTCATTCCCCTCCCCTGCTTCTAATAATTTAGGCAGTTGAGACAAGGACTAGTAATAGAGAGATGGAGATGGGACTCAAAGGGCAATAATTTAGAATCAGATTCCTGCACTGTTATCGCCTGCAAGCCCATTCTTGGGAAATGACTCCCCCCCCCTTCCCCCACTCCTGCCCTGGCCACCCTATTCTGCAATAACAATAACAGAAATGCCTGCAGGACGCTTTTCTGCCTGGAAATCGTGTGTGTCTGTGTGCGTGAGGCAAAAAGAATATTCCCTGCCTGAGCCCCCTCTCCTCCGCTTTTCTGCACTCTCAAGCTCAGTCACTGCCCCCTCCCCTGAGTACAGGATTAAAAAATTTAAAAATAAAATAAAATAAAAATAATGAAAGGGGTAATAAGAGAGGAGGTAATGGAACATTCTCCAACTGGGCACATGTCAGAAGCCATTATATGTGCTGCAGATTTGCATAATTCAAGAAGCATCAAATTAAATTTGCATAATTCCTTTGATTACACTTGTTATTAAATGTAAGTGACATTGATTTACAAAATGGCCCAATATAAGGTTAATAGCAAATGTCACCTTCCAACAGGGTGAAGAGGGTGCGTGTGTGGTGGTGTTGGGGAGGGGGAGCAGGGAGGAAGGAGGGGGCTGGCAATTGATTCCTTAAAGGGCTCTGGCTTCCTTTCCGGGGTTTTCTCAAGGCTGGCGTTTGGAGGCTTTTCAGTTTCATGGGGACAAGATGTAATTAGGGTCGCCTGCCACGTGGAGTTAATGCCATTATTCTATTACAAGTACGAAGCTGCCGCAGGCGCTAAGAAACCTGGCGGTCAAGCAGAGGGAACCGTTGTACGAGGGCCCCTCGCTTATGAGGCCACTGCATCCCCACAAAAGCAACGTGAAAGTGCTTCAAGCCGGTGAACCTCTGATGAATCAAAGAGCTCTTTTACATATAGGACATCTAATGTAGAGGTAACACCACATTCTGCTTCCAAAATAGTCCTGTACTTCTCTTAGGCCCAACAGGGGCACCAAAGGAATAGTAACCAGTGTTGTTTGATCCCTAGCAAAATGCCCACTGCTGGGATGGGTTTCTCTCATAAAAGGCAGAGGGAGCCAACAAGCTGAGTCAGGGACACAGGAAAGGGAGGAGGCAAGTTCATACTTGGCGAGTGTGTCTGGGACAACATGGCTCCTCGCTGTAGTTGCTTTACTAGAGCCAGTGTGGCAAAGATACTGGAGGCCCGATCCTAACCCACTTTCCAGCACTGATGCAGCCACAATGCAGACCCAAGGTAAGGCTGCAAACATTCCCTTGTCTTTCTGGCCGTTCCCCCACTGCATCACGTAGCACACACCCTGTTGGCACAGCTGTATCAGCGCTCGAAATTTGAATAGGATTTGGCCCTGAATTATGGCTCAGGAAGCCCCCAGTTCAAATCTTACCTTTGCCGTTAACTCACTAGGTGGCCGTGGGCAAGACTTCATCCCCTCATCTGCAATATGAGGAGAACAATATGCACTTATCTCACAGGGTTGTTGTTAAGGCTTACAGTAAGGTAATACACACGAAGAACCCTGAACGCATGACAGATCTATACAAATGCTAAGGCTGCAATCCTATAACATTTACCTGGGAGTAAATCCCATTGAACTCAGTGGAACTTCTAAGTAGACATGCATAGGTTTGCACTGTGAGGGCTCCTATGGGGAGGGAAATGACGAATATTAGAACATAAAATGAGCCCTGCTGGATGGGACTGAGAGTCCACGTCCTACCTCTTTTCTAGCAATGTCCAACCATTCAGAAGCATCTGGGAGACCCATCTTGCCAACTGAGCAAATACAGGTAAAGCCTATTTATACACTGATTTTTTTATACACGGATTTGACTCAACACAAATGGCCCCTGCAAATGAGAAAGAATGTGCTGATCCCTGGAGAAGGGGAAAAATGCATCCCTTTAAAATCAGTTTTAAAAACTGAACAGTCCTTTAACAACAGGCTGCATAATGAGAGAGAGAGAGAGAGAGAGAGAGAGAGAGAGAGAGAGAGAGAGGGCAGCAGGCTAATAATCCATCAATCCTTCTCTCTCCTTCGGACCCCTCCCTTCCCCCAGCACCTGAATGAAAGGGATCATTTTGCATTGGTGAAGGGAGGGGCTGAGTGAAGTGCTGATGGATTGTCTTCTTAATGACTCTTATCTTAGAGTCAAAAGGTCAGCAAGGCTGTCTTTCAATCACTGGAGCAAAGAAACTTTGTTTTTTAAATTGATTTGCTATAGTGCGTTTTTTTTTCCACGTGAGTGCTTGGAAGGAACCCACGCGAATAATTAGTCTCAACCTGTAGACACTTTTCAAAGTGGTGTCCTCTTATATCTAGCAGAGGGAGAGCAACTGTCCCTCTGATTCCGGCATGGCATCTTTTCCAGTAGCTGTTGCTGATGTCTCTTCTGTTTTGTTTTTGTTTTTTTCTTCTCGATTATGAGCCCTTTGGGGTCAGGGAACCATTTATTAATTCATTTTACTATGTAAACTGTTTTGTGAATTACTTCTGGTGAAAAGTGGTATATAATAATCTTAATAATAATCTTAATAATAGTAATTCTAATAATAAAGGCAAGAGAGCTACCCTGGTTTCTGTGCTCAATACAAAAAGGAACCATTACTTCCTTGCAGAGATGAACCAAAACACTTTGGTGCCTGAGGCAAGAAACCCAAGTGGCACTCCATTCTCCTTGTATAACAGAATAAGAAAACAAATATGTGAGTATTGTTTCACCTTTAATAGACCCCCTACACTTGCCACTGGAGGAAAGTGATGTCACCCTGCCTTGTGAAAGGGCCTGGCTTACTTCTTTCCCATCACAGTCATGCTAAGCCCAGCTGGGTGTTTAGTAAGAGGTTCATTAAATTATGGGAAGGTGGGTACTAGGGGCGCAATTCTAACCAACTTTTCAGCACTGACCTTGCTGCAATGCAGCCCCTAGGTAAGGTCCCAAACATGCCCTTACCTGAGGAGGCCCCCCGCGACTGCCTCCCCACTGCAGGATGCAGTGCATGCCACATTGGCACAGCTATGTCAATGCTGAGAAGCTGGTTAGGATTGCGCCCTAAAATAATAATTGGAGACCTTGTTTCATTGGAGCATCCAGAAAGAACGATGGGAGAAAACCCAATTGGTTGGTGCAGATGGGAGGGACATGCTCATACAAGTAGGCAGGCACTTCCTCTTCCCATCCTCCTTTCCGCCCCAGCCAGTTGGGCTTTACTGCAGGGTCATATGAGAGAAAGTCAGCAGCAGCAGAAGTTCCATCCTCCATGGTTGGGAAGGAGGGAACTGGCCCCAGAGGGGCAGATTCAAGCCTTGTCCCAGGGTCTATCACAGTCTAGCACCAGCCCTGCTAACTGGTTGCTCCATAACTTTTGAATTCAAGGACATAGAATACACACCAGCTGAATTGTGTACAAACAATCAAAAGAATGATTGTTTTCCAATCATGCAAACTGATGTGGCGATGGGAAAGGGATTGGTATCACTCAGACACTGGAGCCTACAGCATTTCTGTGATTTGCTCTCATATAGATATATGGGACCATTTCACAGAAGTGGAGGTAATCATAGGCTGCCCAAGCTCAAGCTATTAAAAAAAAGTGTACTAGGATATTTTAGGGACAGGTGTGGAGGGATAAATCTCCCACACCCACTATGAAGCAAGAGCTCCTTCACCATCTGAGTAGTCCTGCTAATTGGGTAAGAGGCACTTTTTCAAGTGAGTGCTCCTTTTTTTTAGCAGGGGGAGAGTAACTGGCCCACCTCACCCCAGCAGTGTCTGTTCAAGTGGCTGTCTGCTGGTGTGGCATCTTTTTAGATTGTGAGCCCTTTTGGGACAGGGAGCCATTAGTTATTTGATTTTACTCTGTAAACCGCTTTGTGAACTTTTAGTTGAAAAGCGGTATATAAATACTGTTAATAATTAATAATAATAATAGTCTGTAATGCTCAGAGAAGGAAAAAGAATTGTTTTGGGGGGGGGGTTCTCACATTTCAAGCTAGATGACTGGAGGGGGCAGGTATCTGTTTTAGAAATCACATTTATGAAATGTGTGTTTGTGACTTTGTTACAAGTACATAGAATAAACACATTTGTATGTACAGACATGTGCCGCTTAACAACCATTCGCTTAACAACAGACCGCATATATGATGGTGGTCAAAGCACAATAAAGATGCTCTTAATGAGGTGATCGTGTCTCCCATAGCCTGCAGCAGAGTGTCTGTTTACGCAGCAGAGAGGCTCTTAATGCAAAGAAGCGGCAATCTATCTCCAATAGCCTGTGCAACCAGCTAGTGTCTGGCAGGGAGTGTCTGTTTTACACAACAAAGGCAACAGATTGCACTGAATGTTCACTTAATGACCTAACTGCAGAACAACGGGGATAGGAGAACATATCTTCGTCGTTAAGTGGTGCACACCTGTATATTCTTTAGGAGCAAGGATTGCTCTCAATCTTCCTCAGTAGGCTGCAGTCCTATGCATATTTACCTGGAAGTAGGTTCCTTGAACTCAGGTGGCTTACTTCTGAGTAGACATACCCAGGGTTGTACTGTAAATCACTCCATGAATTTAGAGTTATGGGTTTTTATTAATTATTATTATGTACAAGAGAGATTCCTGTTAGGGCTAAACTTGGTTTTAGCTGACAGTTGCTGCTGTTATAGTCATATTTAGCACCCACATGCAGTAAGCCCAACAGACTCTCCTACAATGGTGTGGCAACAAGCTCAGCCGCTACAGATTAATTGCCAGTTCATTATTGCCTGGTGCCTTTCAGCTTGACAAGAGCTTTTCAAATGCAGCTATAATTGCAAGGCACTATTGAGCAGAAACAAGGGGGAGTGGAATGGGATGCTCTTTTTTCATGTGGGCGACTAAATTTGAGGAGCATATTTTATACAATCTGAGCACTGTTTCTAATGCTGGGAGAATTTCTGTTTCACTGCCCTGATCCACTCTGAGTCATGCTTGACCGATTGTGCCAGGTTGGGGGTACACATCCAAATGGGGCACTCACTCAACTGAAAGCAAGGCAGTGTAGTTAGACAGCGCCTGCATCTGTGGTCACCCACTTCATGTCCATGATCCTGATTGTGATGGGTGGGTGAATGCCTGTTTCTGTACATGGATCTCATTGTCCAGGTGAGAGCCAATCCACTCCAGGCTGATATACTGGGCCGATGCTGCCCAGTCTTCCAGTCCTAGTCCCTAGATTTCAGTGCTTTTTCTTCCATGTGATCCAGTGTTATTCAAACTGTGAGGCGCGGCTCTTTAGGGCGGTGCCAGGAACTCAAAGGGAAGGCGCGGGATGTCCTCTTGCAGCGATACAGTCACACCCCTGGGCAGAATATGAGCCCCCGTCTTCTGCCCGTCACCTGCGCTTTTTTTTAAAGCAGAAGAAACAGGAGTTGCTCTGCTGCGAGAGTGGCTGCTGCTGCCCTGCCCTCTTATGTTTTGTAATTTTCTGAGGCTTTATGGTAACATGTAGTTCCCTATTCATCACTTAGTCTCTAAGCCACTACACTGCACTGGCTGCTAAATCTTGGAACTATAATCATGTCTTGCACTGCTCATCTCACCTGGGAAGTCTTGCAAGGGAAACAGCAACCTTTGGTCACCATGGATAGAAACATACAGGACACATTTGTAACCAACCCATCTATGAGACTGCCTGAAACAGGCTGGGGGGAGGGTGGAACAGCTGCCTTTGCTGCTCTTCCACTTTCTGGATTCAAAAAGAAGAGGAGAATGGTCAGGAAGAGGGAGGAGACAAGAGTATGGACTAGAGTGGCTCCTACATTCTAGCCTATCAATATCCTCTGCACTACCATTCCATTCCCGCCTTGCTTTTTGAGTCCAGGAAGATAGAAGCAGTGGCTGGCGCAGTGCCAGGTAAAGGGCAGCAGTGGCATGGGAAGGCACTAAGCAAGTGGACATTTGGCACACTGTTTCCAGGACCAGGAGGCCCTGGCCCTGCTCACCACAGGCCCTGGCTAGGTAGTGCAGTCACCTAACCATGGCTATGTAAATCAGCTCTTAGTGAAGCTCAAGTTGATCTTATAAGTTAGGGCATCCTTTTAAAAAAAAAATACAGTTAAGGACCTGAATATCAGAGACAGTGGACCTGCCTAAATTTGTATTTCTGTCCAAGTTTGTATGCAGATTTGTATTTCTGACCTCCAGAAAAAGAAAAAAATAATGCAGGGCAACTGTGCTTTCTGTACTAAAAGTTAATTGCTAAATTTAGCCCTAGGTAGCTGCAAGAATATCAATAAGCAGCAACTAGAGTAAATTTGCAAGAAGTGAGCAAGAATTTCCCAGGGCTGAAATTCACCCTATCTCTAGCATCTTGTTTCATATTTCCCACTGCTCTGATTAACAGCAAGTCCCAAGGCAGCTTTGCAGGGTCAGTGGTTAAATGGGGTGGAGGTGACTGTGACCATGCTGGGCTACAGACAGATGGTGCTATCCTAAGAACAGAAGAGCCCTGCAGTGTCAGGCCATCTAGTCCAGTTTCCAGTATCTCTCAGGGGCCCAATAGGTGCCTCTGAGAGCACTGAATGGGGCAGCTTTGAGAAAATGGCAGCAGGGTGAAGTGCTATGCCACCGAGGTCCCTCTTGCAACTGCCCTGGAGTACCAACCTCTGATGCCAGACCCACACATGTGGTTCCTTGTACCTGAGCATTCATCTGAATTGAAGCCAATGGGAAACCTTGCTCAAGGGGTTAGAGTCAATGGTCTTTGCTCCAACAGGCATCTCTCTTCATCTTCTTGTATTCTCTGAAGACACTCGCCTGCCTTTCCTGGAAGGGCTGTGGGTTTACTTTTAAAGTACCTAGTTATATGGCTAACTGGAGAGTGTGTTCATCTTGTCTTTGCTGTTCTCTCTTCTCCAGCTGTTGAGAAAGTCAGGGCAGGCTTCTTAATGTCATTCAGTTTATGTCAGAGAGGGGTCAGCATGTGAACATCGGGTAACATTACAAATTTACAGTAAAAAAAATAAAAAATAAAAAGGAATGGCTTGGAAGCAAATGTCAAATTATTTGCAAATTCAGGTTTGACAACTTTCCACCCCCACCCCAGCTCTTGCACCTTTAACAGCTGGCTGAATGTAAGGGGAAAACCTTTTTACGGACATGGAAAAGACGGGGAAAGCTGTCCCTGCTCATTTCTGCATATCAGGTCATGCCAGAAAAAAAGGTTGGCAGCCCTTTAATGTCATTGGGCAGGTTCCCAAATTAGCCTAACAGCCCAATCCTATTGGCCTGCTGTGCCACCAGAACTCACAATCCGAAGGTGCAGGGTGCTTTACGACAGCTGCAAAACATGACCTGCCATTCTGTGTAGCTGGGCCATCATCACAAGTGGCAAGTGGCTGTGCCCATGTGCCAGTGGCCTCCGGAAAAGCCCAGGAGCTGGTAAGTCAGTGCAGGGAGTGTGTGGAATGGGAAGGGGAGGAAAAGGGAGGGGTGTGTTTTGAGGCCAAGAAGGGGGCAGTTTTGGTGACAGCAGCTCTGCTGATTTCCTATCTCATTTCCCAGCCTCAGTCCGCCTTCCAAGGTCCACTCAGACTTGTGCCAGCAAAATCACTGGTGCAGTTCCATCATGGCAGTGGAGACTTACCCACTGGCAAGGGAACAAATATTACCAGACACTTGGGACTGCTCCCCCCCCCCCTCAAGATGCAGCATGTGCTCCAGTGGCATGGCTGCATTGGTAGGCCGGGGAGGTTATATAGATTTGAGCTGTTAGTGTCTCTTGTCCATACCATGCCCTGGCTCTAAAGCCAGGCTCATCTCAACTGTCTGCCAAACTCATATCTGCTGCCCTTGCATTTCATTACCAGAAAACTCTGTTCCGTCCATGTGACTGACTCGCCAAATAGGCTGAGGGAGTTCTTGATTTCAGGCTGCAAAATTTACTTTTTTATCAACGCAGACCTTGAGAGACATGTTTCAAGGTCTGCAAAGATGTCATTTTGGGAATGTTTAAGTCAATGGGGAAGGGGTTCTAGCCCAGTGCTAGGATACCTGATTGGCACATAGAAGGTCCCAGGTTCAATGCCCACCATCTCTAAGGAGGGCTGCAAAAAACCCCTTTCTGAAACACTAGAGAGCGACTCTAAGTCAGTGGGGACAAAACCAAGCCAAGTGGACTGATTCAATATAAAGGCAGCTTCCTTGTGTTCCCAAGGTCAGTTGCATTTCCCAGACTGGCTGGCTGACCAAACCAGTTTAGTGCAGTTGACATGAAAGTGACCAGCAGGTAAGCATTTGCAAGTGATGCTTTCAGGGACCTTGAGATCAAAAGTAACACCAGTGATAACCTTTAGTGAAAACCCAGCTCTCTTGCCTTGACTTGCTCCAGTTAATCAGTGGGTGCTCCCTCAACACATTGGCTCTTAAAGATGATGCATGACAAAACTAATTTGTTGGGAACTTTTTACCTAAAAAAATAGCTCCAAAATGGATCCGTCAGTCATAGCCATGAAAAGTCAAGTAAATGTACACACTGCAGAAAACTCCTTTGAAGTCTGGACCCCAGGATGCAACAAGTCAGGCTCCAGCTTGGCCCAAGTCGAAATCAGTCTTTGTAAAAGATTCCAAAGGTTTCCCCAGTGTTGTGGCTCTTTCCACTCTGCTCACCCCTCCTCCTTCTCCTGCGTAAAAGTTATTGTCATATTCCATGGAGGTTCAGGTAGGCAGATGAATGAAAAGCGTTCCTCTCCATTACTAGCTGCACTTGACTGGAGTCTCATTACATTACGATGGTGCTTTAGCAGGCGAATGGGCCTCGCGTCTGGGTTCCGAGCACCCCTCATACCTCCCTGATAACGTAAATTACCCTCCGCCTCATTGCTTCAAATGATCAAACATCAAATTGCAAGTAAAAAAAAAAAAGAGGGGGGGAAGAGAAAAGAGAGAGGGGGAGAAACAAGAAAAGCTGAAGAGAACTGCAGGTTGAATCTTGACAGTCAGCAACGAAGGTGCGTTCATGCTTCTTAAACGCTTGCTAAAGATGAATCCATCGCAGGCTGGAAGCACAGTAATTTTGCTGACATTAAAGCACACCTGCAAAACCCAAACAAAGCTTTGTAACTCAAGGCCTCAGCCATCATGCGCTGCATCTCATATCTTTTGCGGGAGCAGGCAGGCGAGGTTGTAACTGATATGTCTCCATCACAGGCACAACTACTAAAGATAGATTTGGTCAATCGTTGTTGTTGTTGTTGAACAAAGTGGCTACCGTTCCCTCAATGAAAAATCCCCCAACCATGCCGAAAACTCTTCCAAGCTGCGCCAGACTGGAAAGGTGGTGTTGGACTGGGGGGGTGGCGGCGAGATTGTTTGCATGCCGTGCATGTGGGGGGGAGGGCGGACCGGTCAACCCCACATCAAGAAATATGGATCTAGGGAGGGTAACGAGGCGCAGTGGAAAGAAGAGGCTGTATGTCTTTTCTCCATATTTAAACATGTGCTTAATGTGGTGCTCAGTGAAATGGCTAATCTGATAATACGAAGAGTGTTTGCTGTAGTATTCTGTGAAATGTTTACCACAGTATTTCATGGGGATTGTGTTTAGTGTCCCCCCCCCCAAAAAAAAAACACCCAGGAATCACTCTAGCATACAGGAAAACGTTCATTGCACAATAGGATGGGGATATTAAGAGGTTTATTTAGAAGTGTTTTTAGTGTTATATGAAAAAGAGTTAAGCGCAGGGTATCTTGTTAATGTTTCTGGGGTGGGGTTGCATTCACTGGTGGACAAGCAAAGTTACTGAGAGCTGGACACTAAAGAAGGTCCCTGCCCAACTCCTTGCTGCATGCTAATGTTACACGTCTGCTTAAGCACTTGGTTGAATTGAGCAGGGCTTATGGTTAAACAATCCAGCTAGGTGAGTAATTCGTAATTCATTATACCATTTATCCAGCAGCTTTTGCCTTCTCTTCGCTTGTTGATTGTCCCAGATGCGGTTCCCTCACATCAACTCATTGTTCAGAATCATTCACTGAATAATTTCAGCCATGAAAAATTCTCAGTCTGCAGCTCATTGGTGAGTCATTTGCTATAACTACAAACTAGATACCCGAGGGTGAACACTCCAATAACATAAATGGGCATAATATCACCGGCTTCACTGGACTCATGCTAAGTCAGGGCACTGGATCTTCAAACTTGGAGGTGAGCTCAATTTGATTGGATATGCAGATTTCATAATATTCTGTTTTCTGGCTGGATAAACACTGCAGGGTAGCAATAATGATGGTGTAGACAGGAGTTGACTCTCATGAAATACTCTTCTACAAATGTCTTGTCTGAATAATATATGTTATTGGCAGCTTGAAAGATTCCTGACCTGGAAGGCTCTGGAATCTTACTGGCTGCTGATAAGTCTCTCAGGGAGCCAACGAGTTTTTTAGGCTAGAGACATAAACCTTTTTCAGAGCGTTCTTTTTCCAGGGCCATGATTGTTTCCAACAGTTTTTTTTTTGTGGTACATCAAAAACCTGTAAATGCATTTACAGCCCAATCCTAACCTGCTCTGGGAACACTGTATCCAGCACAGGTAAGGGGCAAGCTGGAGGATATTTTCCCACTTATCCCGAGTAATGCTTCACCCTGTCCAATGGAACTACCCAGATCGGTGGCAGCTGAATTGCTGGCACAAGTCTGGGCAGTAGGGCATTCAGGTCCAGAAGGAGGGCTCCTCTGCCAATCCCAACCCTTCCCAAGTCTGATCCACCCCGTTCCACCCTCCCCCACTCAAAACACCTCCTCCCCACCTCCATTCCACCCGCCTGCTACCTTCCCTATGCCACTTGACAGAGCACCCACCTCCTCTGTCATCTGGGGGTCTTGATGCAGCACTGACAGGCTAGCACAAGCCTTTCCACCAGTACTGCTGGCTCTCTAATTGTCAGAAACATGCTTTATAGCACATTTGTGACAATCAGCACGGTTGCTACTATACCAACAGAAGCCTTTAACAGGATTGCAGCTATGATAGCAGGATAAAAGAAATGAGCAGGTAGCACCACAAGTTACAACAGCTACAAAACTATTGCCACTGGTCACCAATCCAATTCTTACAGGGCATTTGTTGGTGTACATTGAAGCTGAAAAGAGTGTTACAAATTGTCAGACAACATCACATCTTAGACACAGAAGTGACTAGGCAACTGAGATTTTTCTCGGGAAGGAGAAACTCCACCTCCTGCCTCTTCAGTCCCTTTGCCTCAGTTTCCCTTCCCTTAGTCCTTTGTCTCTTCTACTCATATGTCCCTTGAGTATGCATTTCCTTCTTTTCTAGGCCACTTCTTGCTCTTGGTCTTCCAATTCATGGTATCAATTTCTGAAACAAGGGATGCTGAAGGCTGTGTTTGCGCAACAATTGACCCACCTCCCAGCACCACCTCCCAGCAGCCACTTCCTGTTTCCTTCTTAAAAGGTAAATCTGCTGGGAGGCTGCTGTCAAGGTAAATAGCATGCAGCTGGGTCGGGTTGCCGCAACAAACCTTCTAGTCTAGGTCTAGTTGAGTAGGGCTGTGAGTAATCCTGATAGCCTGGCTGTGTTCATTAGAAATGGAAAAACCTGAGGTCCAGTATAGAATAGAAATGCATGCACATACACGTACACCCGCACATAAAAACATAAAGAAAATATCTACATCAACAGGGAGAAAGTTAAATAGAAAGACTTCATAGAAGTTATCATGTCATGGATCAGATCTGTAGTTTGACAGCCCTAGGGCCAGATAACCCAAAGGATTTGGTGTCAAATTTCTCTTCCACTCTTGGTACATAACAATGTGATCCTGTCCATATTTACCCAGAATAAAGCCTCATTGAGTTCTAAGTGGCTTACCACTAAATATGCATAACAGTGTACATTTGCAGCCCAGTCCATGCTTCGCAGCATTTAGTTCAGGCTAAACATGCATTGAATTGAACTGCAAGGATGCATTTCTAAGGACCAATCTCTGGTTACGTTTGTCTGCTGTTTTTCCCTCCAGAGATGAGCAACAGTGGCTAAGAAGATACGTCACTAGAAGAAGGTGCCTTTCTGTGATGGATTATGATTTATTTATTTTTTTCCTTATTAGCAAATGAATTAAAAAGACAAAGAAAACACCACCACCCCAAAGGTAAAAAAGGAGGGGGAAAGAGAGAGATGTATAATATGAACAAGGGTGCAATCCAAACAGTGCCCTATGCCGGTACATACCCCTTGCGCCAGCCTCCAAGTATCGCAACAGTGCCGTAAAGGACTTCTGTGCCTCTGTAGGAGGAGGCAGGCTGAATTGGGCCTCCGTAGCACTAGCGCATCATAAGTTTGCACCACTGGCAGGCCGCCAGTGCAGGGGTCTGGGGAGGGCGTGGAGAACATTCTGGGGCATTTGGGGAAGGGAGGCAGGTAGTAGGTGAGCCCATGGGTGGACTGTGCCCAGGAGGGAGTGGGCCAGGATCCAGCACTTAGGCCAGATCCTAACCCCCCTCCAGGGAGGCCCGGCCTAGTGCCAAGCTACTCAGATCTGTGTCACATCTTTAGGTGGCGCAGATCCCAGTAGCCCCATTCGGGCTGCTGCCAAGTTACCTGGGGTAAGGGGAATGGATTCTCCTTTCCACAGGTTGTGCTGCAGCCAGCCCCAGCCCTGTTCTGGATGCAGCTCAGGCCGGCCGGCCAGCCAGCCTGCCTGCCTGCTCCACGGCAGGTTAGGATTGGGCTGCCTGACACCTAAAGATTACAAAATATATTAATACGCAATCTATAAAAATATTAGTAAGCAATCTATGATTTCAAAAGTCCAAAAATATATCCATATGTAGTTGTCGTCTATAAGCCATACAACAAAATCTTGATAATGTTTAATAGTCCTCATAATGGTAGGAGGATACTTATCCTTCCAGTGTTTCAGTATAAATCTTTTATCTATATAAGGACACTATGAAAGTCCATTTCCGCTTTCCTGCACTTAAATAGGCTGATCACTTAAAGAATATAAGTGTCTACAATATCTTTTGTAAAATAGGACTTTGATTTAAATATGTGTTGGTACTACTCTGGTAGGCCCAGCTTCCAGCAAATTTTGTTTATAAAGCCAACTGTGTACTTAGCTAATAAAAAAAGCCCTTTCATTAATTTTGTTTCTTCGTGTCCCTGATTTTATATTTACCTACTTTCTCAGAATAACCCCATTTTCCTTTGTTCAAGATCACACATTATTCATAAGCTCTGGCCTGCCATTGCATCTTAATGCCATATGGTCCTTGGATAATATGCTTTAATGGGAGGGCAGATTGTGATTTTGAGATGCCTTCTGTCTTAGAGAAGAAAAGGAGCATAGACTTCATCACATCCTGTGTTATTAGCCCAGGAACTTTACCTACCTGGCTATAAATGCAGATGGCAGTGAAGTGCGAGTGGGAAAACTGATTATGTGTGCATATTCAAGGTCTTGAGTGAGAAGCATGTTAGCTCAACTGAATGAGTCCCTGGAAGAGCAACAAACTGTCAATCATTAAAATAGTCCTGAGTTATCCCAGAGATTAATCCTGACAACTCCCCACACTTCTTTTTTGAGCAGATTATCAGCCTCTGGTCAGGTCCACCATACCCATTCACCCAGTTCTAGAACATCTGTTTTGCACCTGGCTGTTGTGGCCTACATAGGAAGATGATAATAAATAAAGATTTTGAAGGTCTAACTAGCCCCACTTCTGCTTTATGGCCTCGTCCATTTCAGGGATCTGACTGTGACTCCAAGACCAAGCCATGACTTACAGAACCACTTCGGGGATCTCACATTGTACAGATCTGTCTTAGAGCACACAACCGGTGCTGATTTGTCTGACTTGTACCCATTATCAGATGTGGAAGTGACTTTTGGAAATGCTTGCAAAACTTCACATTGTAGCATGAGAAGCAGATTTGAGTTTTACCATGGCCTGGAAGTATCTGTTACAGTATGTGCTCCATACAGTAAGGCAATTTGGTGGCTGGATAAGGCAGGCCTACCAGACTACTGCTGTGTGTAAGCAAATGTAAGCATACCTGTCAGACAATGGGGCAAAGACCAATCAGAGAAAAGTGCTGAGTCATTGCACAGAACAAGGTGAGATGGGAAAAGCTGATGCACTCCCCACCCAGGATGATGCAATGACATTCCTCAGTGATGAGGTCATGGCCTTTCCCATTGGCTGACAAGAGTATAAATGTCCAACAAGCACACTCCACTGTGTGAGTTGTAGGAGTGAGTTGCTGCACGCTGCACGAATCTCTGCTGGACTGATACCTGATTTGCTGACTATTTGGACCGTTTGCTGGACTGCCTCTGCTTGCCGATTTCTGGAACTGCCTTCTACTTGTAAATACTGCCTGCAAATAGACTCAGGTGTTGGTACTTCCCTGCATCTTGCCTCCTTTTTTTGGCGTTCTTCCCTGTGCTCTGAGCACCACACGCTGCAGCTGCCGGTTTGCGCTTCTGCTATCTCTGTGTTTTGCTCAATTATTTCTAACAGTATCAAAGCCAGGTTAAGTATACAGCAGTGATCCAGCAGCATTGCCAACTGACCGGATAAGAATTGATCAGGATTGGTCATGTGTCTTCCTCAGCAACTTGATCTGCAGAAATCAGGCCGGTGATGTTTTCACCACTTGAAAAGAAATAACTACGACAGATCAAACAATGATCAAAGGTACAACTACAGGGGGTCAATTGAAAACTTGGCAACCAGTCTTGGTTTGGCCCTATTATCTTCAGTTTGCATATACAAAAGCCATACAAAACCCTTTTGCAAAGTTTGGACTGTGAACCATAGATAGAAAGTGTCTTTTTCAGATCTAGTTTTTTTTAAAAAAATCCTATCAACATTACTTGCTGTTAAGATCTAATATAATTTTTACCCATCATTTTTACAGGCAAAAGGAGAAAAACAAATTCCTCATTTTCAACTGAGTGTTAAAATACAGAAGAATTTTGGGGGGAGAAAACACAGAATATTTGCATCAAAGCAGAACACTCCCCGCCCCCTTGAGTATATTTTTTAAAATTAATAATGAAACATTAATTTCACCTACAAACTACCTCCCCACCACCACACACACACACACCCCTTTTCTTTTCAAAATATGTAGACAGCAGCTTTGATGCTTTTGGAAATAATGAGGATTTTTATAGCATCCCTTTGTCTATAATATAAATTCAGGTCTTACAAGATATGGTTATTAAAGATTCTGTGGCATGTTTTGAAACAGGAGGGTTGTTCTAGCAGCAGTGTCTTGGCTACATTCCAGCATGAATAATTACATTCTCTTGGTCTCAACTATCTTCCAGTTCAACTGGAACAAAAAAAAAACCCACTTTCCACTCCTTATTCCCCCCACCCCGTCTTGTGCTGTGACTCTAGGGTTGCTGCCACCATTCTACCCCAGAGCTAGTTACATTTTCTCAATACAGAAAATCAAAGTTAAATAAAAGATCTTAACAGGAATGATGTATTGAGATTAAAGTACCCATTTCAATGACACATCTTAGGGAACAGATTTACAGCCCAATCCAACACCACCCAGTGCTGGCACTGTGCCTGCCGTGCTGGATGTCACAGACGTGCCATAAAGCATGTTTGTGGCACCTAAAGAGTAAGAGGCACTGGTGGGGAGGCCTACGCCACCCTGTCAATGTTGCCGTTGGACCCCCGACTGTCAAAAGAGCCAAATGGCGTGGGGCATGGAGAGGGTGGTGGGAGGGTGGGGGAGGCATTTCTGGATGGGAGGCGGGCAGAATGGGGGTGGGACAGGCACAGGAGATGGTTAAGACTGGTGGAGGTGGAGGTGGAGGTATTGGGAGGCCTCTGCCAACCCAATACCCACTCCCAGGCTCAAAAGCACGGCATGCGTCTTCTAAAAAGCTAGCACATCTCTGAGAAGCCCCATTGAGCAGGCTGGGGCTTCACCTGGGGTGAGGGGATGAATGTCCCCTTACTCCGAGGAGACCTGCAGCACGCTCAAATCCTGCATAGGATGCAGCGACTGCCATTTGGTGCCAGGGCTCTGGTTCTGGATTAGATAGGGCCCTTCGTTTCACTTGGAAACATTCGTTTTGAAAAATGAGATTCATTTGGAAAATCTGTTTGATTCCTTTGTGTCTGGATTCACCTGTACAGGCTCAGTTTGCCACTCCCACGGGGCAATGAGTCAGTCACAAACATGGCTTCTCCACCTTTCCCCAACCGTGAAACACTCTGGTCACTCGCTGTAGTGACCTGGGCTCTAGGCATTGTTTTTTGGCTGGGCAACTGGACACTGCAAGACTAAGGCAGAAGAATCTACACTAGGGCAGCAGGTATGCCTGCCTTGTATTTCTTAGGGCAAAATCCAGAGAAATACGTACTTGGGCCGGCACTAGCCCCAGGGGTGGATTGGTGGGGCGTGGGAGGCAGGGCTGGGACCCGGCAGTTATGCTGGAACCCGACCCCCTTTCCCGAGGAATTTGGATTGGCTTCAAGCTGCTCTGCTCTCCTCAGACATGTGCCTCCTCAGGAGGTGGCGCAAGTCTGAGGAGACCCATAGGGGCCAGGGTGCCTTATTGGCAGTACCTTACCCGGCTCTGGCTGAGTCACTTTGGGCCCCTGTCCTGTGCTAGATACACTGCAAGCCTCTTGGTCTGCCTGCTCCTGAACAGGACAGGATTGCATCCTTAAGTAACAATCACCGTGCCAAAAGAGAGAACTGGCAAATCTAGGCTCAAATTATTACATCTGATTGCACTTTTTAAAATTTCTATCTAAACCTGCCTCAGTCACAGGAGGATTTCAATCCACTTCATGACCAGGACAGCTGAGCAAATTGCCAGAGTTTGTATATTATTGCTTATCTGTTAATTTCAGGATGATTGTGCCAATTCAATTACCTTGTTTTGTATCTTTTGCTACATTCTGGGCTTCTTGACATTCTGCCCTCATCAGATGATGACATGTTCATCCTGAAGTCTTTGGTCAAATATGAACTCATGTACATATATATGACCATGGGCAGGATCTCTGAGTGTGTTCAAAGAACACTAGGTTTCCCAGAGATGCACAATGTTCTCAGTCTTGAGAAACAGAAAGGAATACAAGGTTGGCCTAGCACTTCTTTGTGCTGGGGAAGGGACTAATGTGATGCTGGGGAGAAGAGCAGACATACTGACGCTGACCAGCAAAGGGATAGTCAGGTGGGCTTGACCTGTGTATGTAATTTGTAAAAAGCATTTTTACACCAGATCGATGCTTCCTTCAGCACTTTAATGCACCCCATTGGTGTTCTAAAACTCTAATGATGCAGTCGGTGAGAAGCTGTCATTTATTACCCACAGATGGGGTGATAATTATTGACAAGATTGTAACTAATAATTAAACCCATTTGCTCCTTTTAAATAAGTTGGTGTGAATTATTTCCAGGGAGTTCTATAGCAGGTCTTTGGTCACTCTTGCTTTGTGGCTAGAATTCTAATGTCCAACAGCTGGGGTGGGAGGGAGGATTGTCCCTATGACTCATGAGTGACTCTATGTCTTCTTCTATCAGTCCTCAACTCTGGATTGGAAGCCCACTTTGCAGGTTCTTTTTGGTACCAAGGAGGCTAACAACTAAATCTTAAGCCATGGTTTGCTTCTAAAAAAAAAAAAAAAGGCAGATTGCATTTCAGGTCAGGGAATATGTATTGTGGGCAAAGATGTAAGAGATAAAGTATCCCAAAAAATTATGGATGAAATATCCTAATAAATAAAACTGCAATAGAGCAGATTGCTTCTGATGGTTTTTTTTTTCCTTACATGCCTGTGAAAGGAACAGTACTTAGGCTAGTCAAACATAGACTAATATACATCTATATTTCCATCAAACTGAAATCTGCTCCTGTCCTTGCAGTCTACATCTGAACATATAGTAGGATATGTACATATTGCTTGCTATTGATTCTTTACATCTACATTTGGGTTTGGACTAAAATTCATTAAGCAACAGAAACCCAATGTATTTCAAGCTTTATCAAGCAATTAAGAATAACGAAGTAGGCTCTTATGTTATATTTAGTCTGGAATTACCATCCTCTATACAGTCTTTGCCTGTCTCATGCTGTGGCTGGGGGGAGAGCAGCTTTGCAGCATAACGGATATGGCTTCTAGAGCTGCCTCCCCCTTTTGTACCCCCTTTTGCCACTGGTGCCACAAACAATATTAATGGAGGGGGGGTTGGGAAATGTTATAATCCTCCATGTTACGGTCCTAGTCCTGTGCGTGCCTGTGGCTGCTATTTTAAAAAGGACAATGCAGGGGCAAACTATGAATTTAACATAACGTGTAATTTGGCCTGACGCTTCCCTCAAGGTCAAGTGCAGGTAAAGAGAGTTGTATCAAGGCAGAGACAAAAATCATACAACCTTTCATCAGAACCCAAGAAGCAGGGTGGAGACTGTTGATATGTTGGCCAATGGTGTGAATCCATCAAAGACAATTCTCTCTCAGCTGTTAATTGTATGACTGTGTTGATCTCCTGTGTTTTAAGTCTCAGATTTAGGTGAGGCAACATCACTTATCCCTGATGAACAAACATTGCCAAACTCTACTGGAAAACCTTTTTCCAGTAGGAAAAAGGGGAGGGCAGAGAGAGAGAGAGAGAGAGAGAGAGAGAGAGTTCAAATCACCCAATTTACTATGGGCTGCCATTGCCACCGAACCTGCCCCCTTCCCGGACTCAATCTGCCCATCCCCTGCCCCCATTGCTTCGCTATTCTGCCCTCCCCACCCTCCCATTCCACATTCTCCCACCATCCTACCTGCCTCAGCAGGTCCAGGATAGTTCCATGCGGAAAATCTCTGGCAGCATGCAATTCCATGTGCTGTTGGAGCGTTTTCTCTGACTGCCATGAGTTAGCACTCATGGAACTCTTGCTTCACCGGTGCTGAAGCCCAATCAGAGTAGGCTATGAGTTTTAAACAAGGATAAAAATACTTTGGAACAATATGCAATACTGTAAATATGTGTTATAGTCTATTGTAATAAGTAGCTTTCAACAAATTGCGTCACTTTGCTATCTTCTGTGAATGGTGCTGATGCACCATTCTGCTTGTTTAACCATTCTGCTTATTTATTTTTAGTTTGTTGTTTATTTGTCACCATCTGTTTGCTTGGTGCTTTACAATGACTAAGAAGACAGGTACCTGTCCTAATGGTTCACAGTCTAAAATTAGAAATGAGGGCGGCAAGAGTGGAAGGAGAGGAAATCAGCAGCAGGAATGTGCTGGAGAAGAAAATACATTTATTTCATGTATGTTTACTTAGGCTAACAGCCCAGTCCTATCTAACTCCCTCTGCCCCAGGCTACCTGGGAATGGGGATATGATCCTGCATAAATGCCTGGTCCTACCCCCCCACCTGCCCATGGGCTGGCCTCCCACCTGCCCTCTCTCCGCCTCAAAACGCCTCCACCCCGCCCTCCCCACACACCCCCAGACCCCCGCGCCAGTCTATCTCGGCCAGGATGGGCTTACCTTTTGTGCTGGCCCAATAAGGCTTGGGCTGGCCTCCCTTTTCTCCCCGTGGCACGAAAGTGCTTTACGGCACTTTCGTGACACTAGTGGGCCAGCGCAAGGGTCTTGTGCCAGCCCATCCCCTCCCCAGGATTGCACCCTAAGTGTGATTTTAAATGTTTCATTCATATCTGCAAACCACTTAGGGATTTTGAATGAAAAGCAGAGTATAAATCTGGATAATAAATAAATAAATAAATAAATAAATAAATAAATATCTCCACTTGTTATTACGTACTTCCATCAGTTCTTTCTTTCCTACCTTTCTTACAACCCTAGTGCCATTGTTTCTGTTGCTAAAATATGCTGTATCATCTTATTTTGTTCACTTAGATTATCTTCAGTTGCACTTTGTTAGTAAGCGTATCTTTAATTCTAGACTGCATTTCTTTATGGAGATCCAACATTCAACTTACTGGCCTGATAAAAATCTACTTCCACTATAGTCATAATTTCTAGAGCTCAGCAAATTATGTTTGCCAGGTTATATTACCAAATCTTTTTTGATTCACTGTTTATTGGTTTGATCATCATAGAAGTGACAGGATGCATCCCAGCCCTTGACAACTGGAAAAAAAAAAAATTATGTTACTGTGATTGTGATTTAAATTTGACTCACTTTCGAAGGTTAGCAGCTAACCAATAACCATTAGGGGCTAAGCCCCTGGCCTAAAAGAAGAAGCCAAAATTGCAACTTTCATTGCAGTTTGAGAGGGGTTATGAATGAACAAACTACAGTGTCAGAAACCCCCCAAAACACAAACATCTGCCTTCTTTTCTTACGTGATGACATGGGTGGACAGTAAAAAATCAAACAAGCCCTGTAGCTCTGAAAAGGTCTGGCCTTACACTGTTCACAGTGAACATTCCAGGTCTTTTGGTGGGCAATTTTTTTTTTTAGTTGAGTGCTCCTGAATTCTTAGCTGTCTCTCTGGAAATCTAGATGGCAGCAGCGGCTAAGAGTGTGTTTCCCCAGCTTCAACTGGTGTGCTACCTGTGACCGTACTTGAGCCAGTTGGACCTGGCCATGGTGGTCCATGTCTTAGTACTTTCAACACAAGATATTGTAATGTAATGGGGCTATCCTGTATGTGGTGGTATGGTTCAGAAGCTGCAGTTAATGACCTGGGTGATTACAGGGGCCAGAAGGTTCACTCTGTTGGACCACTGCTTCTGCAGCTACACTGGATGCCCATTCATATCAAGATGCTAGTATGCACCTTTAAGGTTCTTCACAATTTGGGCCCAGGCTATCCCATACATTCCAGCCCACCCTCTTAGGTAATCTGCTCTCCTTCAGGTACACCTCTACCCTAAGTGAGAGGCATGGCAGCTCAAGGGTATGCCCTCCCTGTAGTGTAGTTATGGAATTCTCTCCCAGGCAAATGAAGAACTAACTCCCTCCTTCAAGGCCTTCCAGCAAAGGCGCCAAACATACCTGTTATGTCTAGCATTTGGTTTACAGGTGAATGTTTGTCCTTTGTGCCTCTGAACTGGGCTTGACTGCTTCCATTGACTGCGTTCCCCCCCCCCCCCAACGGCTCAAAATTGTGTGTTGGTTATGCTTTGTTTTACTTTGTTATTGCTTTTGTGTTTTGATATGTAATGTTGATGTTTTTATGCTTCCTTTTGAATTTTTTTTAACTTATTGTGATACATTGTTCTTTATTCTTATTGAGCTTTTGTAAGCCACCTTGGGCTTTGGAATGGGAAAGGTGGAATATAAATGTTTCAAATAAATCAGTAAATCTCTGAATTAAAAACTGTTGCACTAATGCATCTGTGGAACAAAATGGAATTTATTTAAAGTGCTTGCATGGTTAAAGTACTCATCAAAAATGGAAAGATTTTTAAAGGGTTTAGCATTGAGATCTGACAGGGAATGTACAGGCTTAAAGTGCCTGTGAGCTCCATAGTTCCTCAAAAAACCAATTTTAAAACAGTCTTTTTCTTTTAGTCTAAACAACAAAAGCTAATATGGTGATTATTGATTCCAAAAGTTCACAGAAATAGTTTTTCCAGTTATTTTAAAAGGGGATTAAGAGATTAACGGATCTCAGTCCACATGAGACCAAACTGATGCAACATTTAGCAGAAGACAATGTCATGTCCACACTGAGAAATCATCAAAGTACGAAAATTCTTCTTACACCCAAGCCCATTGCCTGCCCTAACATGAACCTGCTTCTCACTGGAATTCCCTGCTTGAACTTCCCCACGTTTCTCCTTTTGGCTTACCAGGAGACCTGCAGACTTACCAAAGGTGCAGCCTTCTGGTGCACACAACGTAAGACTGCAGCCTTTTGTCGATGCTGTTGCAACAGGAAGTCAGCAGCGATCACAGCACCAGAATCTACCCAGCTTCCAGTTGCTTTCTATCATAAGGGAGAGGAAAAGTCATGCTGTAGGACACCTCCATCATCTCTTTCAGGACAGTATGTTATTGCACTGCGGGGATTCTTCCCTTCACTTTTCCCTTCTGATTCTTCTGCTTAGAATTCTAGTTCATATTCTGAGATCCAAACATGAGAAGAACACAAATAACATTCTTACACGTTTGTCAAAGATAAGCCAGCAGCAAAATACGCACCAAAAAGGCAGCTTAGCTGTATTAATACTATTTAGGTTTCGTTTATCATAGAAAATAACAGTGCCATTTCCATCAATGCAGTATAACTCATGCCTCCAGTATTGAATATATTTATTGTCAGGGTCCTTACTATAAGAATTGATAGAAATTTTTATTTTCAACCAGATTTTACAGTCCATTTTAGATTTATCTGATTTTGAGACTTTGTTATATTCTTTTATGTTTTGGGTTTCTGATTTATTTACAGACTCGCCTTTTTTTTTTTTAGTCCTGCTTAATGTGCTTTCTGTGTGATGGCCAATGGCTAAACACTTAATAAAATGACTGACTGAATTTCATTCCATTTCTATTACTCCAGTTCATGAGGTCATCCAATTCATGCTGAATAACTTCCTGAACCTCCTATGCATCAGCAATGCCTCTTAATGGATAACACGATGTCTCTGATAGGACCAACTTGGGCTGATGCAGGCTTTAGATGGGGGTGCATGCAGGCTTTTAATTTTCAAGATTTCTTCCTAAAAAAAAAAAAGTGTAATCACTTGTCAAATGACGAGCTCTGTGAAACTCAACACTTGTACACCCCTAAACTGGCTCAGCAGAAGATATCTGTGCCTTTTAATGGATAAAATGGTAACATAAAGAAGTTGCATGAGGTGACTTTCAAACTGCATGGAAAGTCAGCCCAATCATCTTCAGCTCATTCGGCAGAATGTATCTCCTCTCACTTGGGACCACAGATGGGAAAATTCAGCATGGCTTGACTCAAGTTGCCAAGTCACCACCCTTCACAACTTGAAAAAGAGTAATAACGCGGGCACTTTTCGAGTCTCCAAGTCACCCTTTAGTGACTCTAAAGAACTTGGGTTGAGTTGCCCCTCCTTTAAAAAGCCCGCCGTGGAAGAAACAGGGCTGCTGCCAAGACAACTGCTGAGTCAGGGCCCCCCGACTCAAGTCTTTTTCAGAGTCTTCCATGTGCACAACTCACGAGTTGCTGAGTCACCCCAAATCACACATTTTTGTGACTCGAGTCCGAGTCACTGACTCGAGTTCTCAAACCTGCTTGGGACAACTACAAGTGACTATGCTTTGAACCTACTATCATCTGTGGGCCTTCATGCACCCTCAAGCACATGGGAGAGTTCAATAATTCTCATTGCTTTGGTGCCACTTTAGGGATAGAGTGAAAGGAGTTGCAAACAGTTTCTAAAAAGGAAGGAATTCTTTTCTCTCTATTGAAGTTCTTTTCCCTCTCTCTTGCAACAACAGAAGCAGACAACAGCCACTAAAGCTGAGTGTCAAGAGAGTTAGAACAACAAAAGGAAACCCAGTGAATCTGTGGAACTCCTTGCCATAGGATGTGATTACGCCACCTGTTTTAGATACCTTTAAAAGGGAACTGCACAGATTTATGGAGGAAAGGTTCATCTTAGATTACAAGCTATGATGACTATATGCACTGTCCAGGTTTTAGAGATAGCTTACCTCTGAATGCCAAGTGCAAGGGATTGGCAACAGGATACAGAACTTGACTGCTTCCTGGTGAGATACAGGAAGGTAGATTAAATGAGCCCCTTTGCCTGATCCAGCATGGATCTTCTTATGTTCTAACCGAGGCAGAGGGATGGAGGCTTGTAGGAAAGAGTGAAGGGCTGTTGCTTTAGGGAATCCCTGAGCAGTTATAGCCAGTCCCCAGCTATTTTCTGACATGCTGAGCTCTGGAAGCACACTTCAAAAGCGGGATCATTCTATATTCCAAATTTGTAAAGTAATGACAAAGAAGTGAGTATCTAACACCCCACTCCCCAAACACACACATTGAGTTATTATTGCCTGTTCTTCTGAATCTAGGTTTCAGGCCAAGGAATGTGGCTTCTAGGGAACAGGGTGACCAAACATCCTCTTTTCCCAGGACATGTTCTCTTTTTAGCCTTGTGTCCTGGAAAAGAACTTAAATGTCCTCCTTTTAAGAACAGCCCCACTGGATCAGGCCATAGGCCCATCTAGTCCAGCTTCCTGTATCTCACAGCGGCCCACCAAATGCCCCAGGAAGTACACCAGATAATAAGAGACCTGCATCCTGGTCCCTCCCTTTCATTGGCATTCTGACACAGCCCATTTCTAAAATCAGGAGGTTGCACCTACACATCATGGCTTGTAACCCACAATGGATTTTTCCTCCGAAAACTTAACCAATCCCCTTTTAAAGGCATCCAGGCCAGATGCCATCACCACATCCTGTGGCAAGGAGTTCCACAGTCTGACCACACGCTGAGTAAAGAAATATTTTCTTTTGTCTGTCTTAACTCTCTCTCCTAACCCAACACTCACTTTGAGTGGATGTCCCCTGGTTCTGGTGTTATGTAAGAGTGTAAAGAGCATCTCTCTATCCACTTTATCCTTCCCATGCATAATTTTGTATGTCTCAATCATGTCGCCCCTCAGGCATCTCTTTTCTAGGCTGAAGAAGCCCAAACGCCATAGCCTTTCCTCATAAGGAAGGTGCCCCAGCCTAGCAATAATCTTAGTCGCTCTCTTTTGCACCTGTTCCATTTCCACTATATCCTTTTCGAGATGCAGCAACCAGAACTGGTCACAACACTCCAGGTGTGGCCTTACCATCAATTTGTACAACGGCATTATAATATTAGCTGTTTGGTTCTCAATACATTTTCGAATGATCCCAAGCATAGAATTGACCTTCTTTACTGCCGCTGCACATTGGGTCGACACTTTCATCGACTTGGCCACCACCACCCCAAGATCTCTCTCCTGATCTGTCACAGACAGCCCAGAATCCATTAGCCTATATGTGAAGTTTTGATTTTTTGCCCCAATGTGCATGACTTTACACTTACTTACACTGAAACGCACCTGCCATTTTGCTGCCCTTTCTGCCAGTTTGGAGAGATCCTTCTGGAGCTCCTCAATCACTGCTGGTCTTCACCACTCTGAAAAGTTTGGTGTTGTCTGCAAACTTAGCCACCTCACTGCTCAACCCTGTCTCCAGGTCATTTATGAAGAGGTTGAAGAGCACTGGTCCCAGGACAGATCCTTGGGGCACACTGCTTTTCACCTCTCTCCATTGTGAAAATTGCCCATTGACACCCACTCTCTGCTTCCTGGCCTCCAACCAGTTCTCAATCCATGAGAGAACCAGTCCTCTAATTCCCTGACTGTGGAATTTTTCAGTAGCCTTTGGTGAGGGACCATATCAAACGCCTTCTGAAAGTCCAGATATACAATGTCTATGGGTTCTCCCGCATCCACATGCCTGTTGACCTTTTCAGAGAATTCTATAAGGTTCGTGAGGCAAGACTTACAGAAGACCCTTACAGAAGCCATGCTTATTCTCCCTCAGCAAGGCCTGTTCATCTATGTGTTTTGAGATCCTATCTTTGATGAGGCATTCCACCATCTTACCCGGTATAGATGTTAGGCTGACCGGCCTATAGTTTCCCGGGTCCCCCCTCTTTCCCTTTTTAAAGATCCCCTTTTCCTTGTGAGCGGGCCACTGCAGGCAGCACATAGCCTTCTTGTAATTAATAAATTATATGTAATATAGTTTTAAGTTGAATAAGTAATATAGTGTTTAAATTAACCTCATGAAATCAATATACAAGTGTTCTTAGCTTTTCTTGGGTGTCCCCCATTTGGGGTGTCTTGTCCTCTTTTGGGGTTATGACATCTGGTCACCCTGCTAGGGAAGCTTGAAATGCAGCACTTTTTAGAAATCCAGCCTGGCACAGCACTTCCCATTATGGCCTTGGTTGCTCTTTCTAGATCTAATCCTCTCTGTTTCCAAAGCGCTGTGGGCAACAGAGAGGAGAACTGCTGGCCAGCCTCTGCTACAGAACTCTTACCACTCCAGTCACTGGGGACTCACAATAGTGGATGCCAGACATGGATCATGAAGAACTGTGTTCAGCGCACTAGAGATGGGTGAGTTAGTGGGGAAGAGGGAGGAGGGGGAGGCTATGCTCTTGATAGCGTGCGTTTTCAGGGAGGGTATAAATCTAATCTCTGTGCTAGCTAGGGTCCATTACCAGTGGAGGGGAGTGTTGCATATGCATTAATTCCCCCCTCTCTGAGCACAAACCCCTTTGCCACAGTTTAGTGTATGGAGGAAGCTGCACATTAATTTTACTGAGGCACTGGATAATGTTAATATAGCTAAGGGCGGCAGTGGTACAACCCGAAAAAAACCACCCGATGCCACCTCTAGTCTTCCAGTTCTACACAATTAAAAAAAAAAAGAGCAGCCACTTGCCATATCCTTGTGTGGTTTCTTTAGCTGCCGAAGTGCAGGACTTCTGCTTTGTTTTAAAGGGACTTCATGAATGAAGAAGCGCCGTCCTTTGTGTAATCCCTGTAAATCACACCAGAAGTTCTGCTCTTCCGTATCTGAAGAAATCACACCAGGGGCTAGGAAAGGCAGCAGGTGATCAACTTTTTGCCCACTTTTAGCAGGTGGAAAGTGGGTCAGTGTGGGTTGCATTCACAGCAGGTTGCGAGGATGACATGGCAGCAGCAGGCTTGGGGTAAAGGGCACCCTGCCTCCCTCTTGCCCTCCCCCCCCAACAATCTGCTGCTGATGCAACCAGCATCATGTCGCTTAGTGGATGAGCCAAGTCTAGCTATGGGCTCTGTGTAGCTTGGTGAGGTCTGTGAAGAGATAATAAATAGTTCAGGCTTGCACATATAATGCAGTTTGCAAAATTCAGCCTTACTTACTACTTCTACAATCACCCGTGATATATTCCTTGAGGGTGCAATCCTAACCCACTTTCCAGTTCTGACATCAGGACAATGCAGCTCTGAGATAAGGGAACAAACATTGCCTTACCTTGAGAAGGCCTCCATGATTGCTCCCCCAACTGCAAGCTGCAGCACATGTGCCGTGGGCACCACTATGCCAGTGCTAGAAAGTCGGTTAGGATTGTGCCCCGAGTCTGTTTTTCCAGACTAGCCTCTGACCCATTCACACACATTACTCACAGTGGGTAGTATTGCGAAGGAAGGAAGAACCCAAGGCTCTGGGTCTCTAAAAACTTGTAAAGCTATAGCAGCTGTGATTTCTACAGTTTATTTTTTCTTCTAGGATGAACCCATTTTGTCCAAAGCAAGAGGCAAGCAGCTTATAACACCATCATATCTAGCAAACAGCAACCATTTTTAATAGGTATCAAGGCAGCAACTCTCACTTAAGGCCTTGGACCAACTCTGTATTGGAGGGTGCAGAGCTGAGCCCCAACTGAATGCAGCTGCCATCTTTGGCGGTCATGGTAATATATGCAAAAGTTGTACCCACAAAAGGTGGTACGTGGGAAAAAATGGTGCGTGCATATACAACAACAAAACCACTGAAAAGCCATGAGCTATAGCAATGAAGTAAAAAAAAAAAAAAGTAGTGTGTTACCATATTGAATACTCTGCTGGCAACCAATGGGAACAGTACAAAATGGGAGTTATATGTGCTCCCAGGCATGGACCCCTGCAAGAATCCATGCAAATGCTCTCTGATCTAGCAGCAGTTTCCAGACACTCTTCAAAGGTAGCCTTAGATAAAGTCTGCTGCAATAGTACAATATTAACTGTTATTAGGGCAAATGTTACACCACTGATGAAGAAAGATTTCTAGAGAGAACCTGAAGAAGTCAGGCATGGTCTCGGAAGAAAGGGTTGATTAAGGGCGCAATCCTTATCCTGCGCTGGAATAGGCAAACCAAGAGGCTTGTGCTGTATCCAGTGCAGGATAGGTGCCCAAAGCGGCTCAGTCAAAGGTAAGGGGAAACGTTTCCCCTTTCCTCTGGGTAAGCCACCTTGCACCTATGGGTCTCCTTGGACTTGCGCCACCTTCTGAGGTGGCACAAGTCCGAGGACAGCAGATCAGCTTGAAGCCACTCCAAGCTCCCCAGGAACCGGGGTTGGGATCCGGCATAACTGCCAGATCACAGTCCTGCCTCCCCACCTGCCCACCCCTGGGGCTGCCCACTGCTTGTCCTCCCCCCCACCTCAGAATGCCACCCTCCCTCCTCCTTTGGGGTGAGAAAAAGAATATCCTTGAGAACAACAGTTTGGCAACGGAACAAGCTACCTTGTGAAGTCTCTTTACTTCAAGGAAAAATGATGGCTTCTTGTGGGGATTCTTTAGGTGTCAGATATCTCACCTTAGGGCAGAGTGCTGACCTAGTTGACCCAGAGGGTTCTGTGACTCCCAGCTCCAGTCTGCTGGCTCTTCCCTACAATTGGGCTTCAGTCAATTTGCTCAATCCTTCTGATCTCAGATGAGAGACCAAAAATATGCTGATAAATTTCACTCCACAAACAGGCTGGCCCAGATGCAATGTTCCTGGCCATCCTTGTGGGCAGTGATGTACCTGTGTGTTATAGGAACCTCTGGTGGATTTTTTTTCCCCTTCATCATCTGCAAAGGCAGGGACAATGTCAGTTTTGATGGAGAAAGACAAGGCTGGTTCAAATCAGTCAAATGGCTGCACAACCCTGAAAGCAGCAGAAAACAGGAAGGAGTTAATGAGCAGAGGCTTAGTTGAAGCTAAGCTAATGTTATCTGATAAATCATTAAAAAACCTCTGCTATCCCACAACATAGCCAATGGCTACTGTCTGAAATATGGGCATGTCCAGTGTGAGGATCTTGGGGGAAGGGAGGAGAGCTTTGGGGATTTCATTAACGGGAGAAGCCCTTAACTCAGACAATAGCTGAAGCTCAATATGCCTGAAGGGTTTGGTTGGGATTTCTGTTCTGTTTTGTTTTTTTAAAGCCACTTTATTGGTCTTTATCCATAAAAGGACCCAGGGGCGTCATTTCACATTGAAATGGCAGCAAGACAATAGCACTGCTGGGAAAGCTATTAGAGGAGACATGGGCCCTGGGATCTGACATGCTCCCGCCTGAGATCAGTATCTGGGAGACGGTGGTGCAGGAGCCTCGGAATCTGGTGCTGGAGAGGGGGAAGGCCTCCCTCCTCCTTGAGCTCAGTTGTTATGTTAAGAGCCCTTTCCCTCAAGCAATGGTGGCAATGGGATGCTCAGGCCAGAGGGGCCTGCCTTCTGAATGGCAGCCACTTGGTAACCTTCTGTTCTCCATATGGATACATTGACTGGCATTTGCCTAACAGGCCCCCTCCTGGTGCGCCACTTCTCTTCTCCCCAAGTGCTCACATAAACGGTTGTTTCCCCTTTTTATTAAACTCTCCACACACAGCCTGTGTGGCCATAGGCACAAGGCCTTTGGGAAGGACTGATGGAAGAAGGAGGGCATATGTGTTGGTGACTGAGATGCGTAGCCCCTCTTTCTGAGGTGAATGCATACAACACTCATGCGCACTTGCACAGAGCACTCACACACAAGTGGGTTGGACCTTTGTTGTTGAACCTTTCTTTGAAAAGTCATGTGATCGGCCGGCACTGTTCTGATTATTTATTTGATCTTCCTAACCAGCACAGATCTCCTTCCTTCACTAGTGAGATACAATCTCTTCCAAAGAAGACACCTTGCCCACTTTGCTAACCAGTTTGTATCATAAACAACATTTTAAATATGCCCCTGACCACAAGATCCAGCCTGCAATTTGGTGCTGCAGCGACAGATCTTACTATAGGCTCTGAACTGCAAAACATTATAATGCTGATATTTTATAGAGAGGCTCGCAGAAAACTAATGGACCCAAAGGTAATTTTGTCCACTCTCCTTCCAGAGGCAGGAACCTCCACACATTAAATTATGTTTGCATCACATTAACAACACATCCCACATGGCAGGACCTTGCACTCCGTTCAGGGAAGAGTTCAGAAATAACGCAGATAACTCCGGTTGGGTAATCTGGTAGCTCTTGAGCATGATTCAATACCCATCCACTCTTGAGGATGATTTCTTTGGCTTGCTGTCATGTTCCCCTTTCCTTCCCCCACCCCACAACCACAAACACCCTCTGTCTGGTTGTGGCAATCTCCAGGGCTAATGCATGGTCTCCTGGCACCTGGGGAAGAGTGCTAAATGCTGCCTCACCTGGTGATCTCTGACAGTCTCTATTCCACACATTCCCTGAATTGAAAAAGGAAGAGAGAGACAGAGCAAAAGACGGAAGTGTGGAGAATAAGAGTGGTGAGGAGAGGGGACGATAGAGTTATGCATCACTCTAGCTCAGGGATCTCCAGACCTTTCAGCCAAAGTGCCGCATCAAATATCAGACACAGTTTTGAGAGCCGGAAAAAAAATACACTTTAAATATAAAATTTAAATAATTACATTAGAGAGGGAACTTAAATTGGGCTCAAATGTACACGTTTTCTCCAAGCACCAATACACACCACAGAAATAAAGCACACACTCACATGGACCCCCCCCCCATTTCCTCCACCTCCCAAGCAGCTTACTTAAATATACAGAAGTCAATACCTCAGAACCAGCACATCAAGTGAAACGTGGGAGCATGTTCGAAGATTGGGTTGGGGCCTCCCTGAAGGCACAAAAAATGACTTCCATTTTTTGGCAAAACCAGAAACTGATTTTTTTTTTTTTTTAGGCCCTTAGAACACCCTCCAGACGTGACTGGAGTTGTTGAGTGGGCCAGAGTCTCTAGGGCAGGGGTGTCAAACACATTTCATGCAGAGGGCCGAATAGCATTCGTGATGCCTTCTGAGGGCTGGAAGTGATGTCATTAGGTAGAAAGTGATGTCATTAAACAGGTCAAAACCAAAAATAAGCACTTTTTCTCACTTAGAAACTCATTAGCTGCAAATAACAGAAAAGAAAATACACAAACTGGATAATCTTTCAAGATATGGGAGAGCCCAGTTTTCATGGGCTGCCGTTTCAGCAGTAACTGCTCAGCAGCTGAGAGCCTGAGGGCTGGTTAAAAAGCTTCTGTGGGTTACATCCGGCCCCTGGGACTTATATTTGACACCCCTGCTCTAGGGGACCAGAAGCTGGCCATGGGCCAGATTGAGGCTTGCCGTGGGCCACACCTGGACCTTGGGCCTGGGTTTGGAGACCCCTGCTCTAGCTCTTCTGTCATCCACATTTCCTCTTTTGTTCCATTTCTCTCTTCCTTTTCCAATCCAGGCAGGAGGAGGAGGAGCAGTGGAGGGAACTAGGTAGATGGAGGTGGGCGGATAGCTTGCTATGCTGTAAGGAGGTGGCCTAGATGTCCTGAGCTCATCCTGCGCCAGGAGTCCATTAATTCCAGGTTTTCTACTGAAAAAAGGAAAAATTCAGATGAAAAGGAAAGCAATGCCCAGCATGGTGTCTTTTCCAGTGGCTCTTGCTGGTATCCCTTCTGCATCTTTTTTCACACTGTGAGCACTTTCGGGACAAGGAAGCATTTATTGATTAGTTTAACTATGGTAACTGCTTCACTGACTACTTTTTGTTGAAAAGCAATGTAATAATAATAATAATAATAATAATAATAATAATAATAATAATGATGATGATGATGATGATGATGATGATGATGATGATGCACCAAGCAGCTCAAGTCATGCAAGCAAAATACCATGCAAGTAAACCACTTCAGTGAAAACTGAACTTGAAGCCTGTAACCCATCCCACTGGAGTCAATACGAGTGAGGCACAAACAGCTGAATATGGTCTTAAGAGGTGGCATCGCTGGGGGATGCGGGTGACACACACAGGAGGGTGACACCTCTAGTAACCAAAATCGCTGAAATTGTGGTTTGTAGGAATGATACCATCATATCATATACCATGATGCACAATTTACATTTAAAAAAAAACAGAGTGAGATATCTCCATTCTATCAAAAGTTATGGCCAAAAAACCAGCGGGGCTGGGGCAGTGGTACATCACCACACCCACCACCCGGGACATTGCCCTGCCCACTGCATGGGAGCAGGTCCATCATGGGGATGACATACTGGCCTCCCACAGCCGCGGACCTCCACAGCCCAGCACCCAGGGCAAATTTCCGCGATGGCGCCCCCCGTGGGCTATCGCTGCCCCCTGCGGGCGGAAATCTGTCCCCCCTACTCACCAGAAGCTCACGGAGCCTTGCGCAACCTCCTCCCGTGCCAGAGAAACCTTTCTGAGGTTCCCCAGTGCTCTAAGCTGTGCTTCCAGCAAACCGAAAACATAGTTTCCGCCCCCATCGGGAGTCTCAGAGAGGTTTCTACGGGGTCCCAGCACCTGGGGCTTTTGCCCCGTCCCGGTCTATGGCAGGCACGCAACTGGCCTCCCGCACAGGCTGATGCAAACCCTAGTAAGCCACTGGTCTTACGTTGCACCATTGTAGCTTCCTGTGCCCTCTGCTCAGTGTTCTTGCCCTAGCCAGAAACAAAGGAAGCAGCTACAGCATACTACAGTATTTGGAGACTCCTGGAGCAATTTGGCTGCACCTGCACCTCAACCGGGCAAGTTATATCTCCATCCATGCTTCCCACTGTATGGAATTCGCTTTTGTCCCATGCCATCCATAGCTTTTTGAAACACAGGCAGCCAAGCCTTTGATAAAGAGAACTCACACTAATTCTTTACATATTACTTCTTTTACACACGCACGCACGCATGCATGCACACATACTTTTGGAGAATTGAGTTCTCAATGTTTGGGAAGTGCAGATTTTCTGGGTATTAGAGAACTGTTTGTAATGTGAAGACGGCTGTTTGAATGTAGCATGTGCAGGACTGGGAGAATGGGGGGAGGGAGGAGGGAGGAGGGAGGGAGAGGTACTAACACAGCACTCCTTGTCAGTGATTTATAGACTGGGTCAGACACAAATTGACTCGTATGCAAGAAATGTAAATGGAATAGAGACTTTTGATGGAGAAGCTCATTTTCAGACTTAAACGTTTTAGATTAAACACACTCGCACACAAATGCAGGTGGGGAGGGGGGGTGTTTTATATCATTTACATTACAAATCAATTCATTATCCACCCAGGCAGGTTTGCACTGATTTTCAAGGATCGGGGATTTGATGAAGAGGATTCATTTCAAGAAATAAACCTTTTAAATTAACCACAAGATGACGGAAATTTCTTTATTTAAAAATGTGCCAGCTCTCCTCTTTGTTTCCTTTATGATTATTGATATTATTTTCAGTCCAGGGTTGGGTCATTAAGGAGGATCTAGAAGTCATTGAATACCTTTCTAGAGGGGAAAAAAGAACTTCCACTTTAAAGAGACAGCATGCTAAGGCTGCCTCCATATCCATCATTGGCTGCAAAGCTAGTTTGTGACCCAAAAGGAAATTTTTGCCATAGTGTCCTATTGTGAGGAAAAGTCTATGCTATACAATATTCAAGTCCCAAGTTGGGGAACAGACAAATCTCCCAGTTTGATAGAGCACTGTGGCAGAAGTTTGCTTCTGAGGAATGAAAGTCTCTTGGGGCAGCTGAACTTATAGGAGTCCTCCGAGATTCAAAATGGAACCTGAGAAACTTGCACCTGGTGGCAAGCTAACAGGCCTCCCATATAGGCCACTATATCCTGCATTTCCCCTGTTCTGTTGGGAGGCCAACTTGGAATGCTGCTCAGGATCTAGGGCAGTGGTATTCAAACTGGGGCGTCATGACGCCCTAGCCTGTGGGTCCTGGCCTCTGCCCCCTTATGGGGCGGGGGCAACCAGGAGACAGGGGGAAGGCAGCGGCGCGATCCACAGGATCTACAGGATCGCGCCGCTCAGAGGGGCTGCAAGGGCTTGGGTGCACTTGCCCAAGCCTCCTGCAGCCTCCCGGGGGTGCGGGAAAGCCCTGCACAACCTTTGGCAGGGCTCCCCAGCTCAGGAAAAGTGAAAGCATAGCAATTGCTCGCTGCTCCACAAAACCAGAAGCTGAGCACAATCACTTTGCTTTCCCTTCTGATGGGGCTGCAGGGACTGGGGTGTACCTCCAGAATAAACCCTTCTCCTTGTTTCCCTATCTAGCCTTATGTGGGGGGGGGGTGAGCTATGAAAATCTGAGCATAAGGTAATGAAGGGTGACATCAGTATGATTCCCATATCCACACCATCAGTTTTCACATTTTATATTGGGGTCTTTTAGCCAGCTATGTAGACAAGCCATATACGAGTCCCATATATGGCAAAAGCAAAATGCAACAGCCTCTGAAGAGGCATGCCAAAGCCTTGCGATAGAACACAACAGTGCTACCTGCAAGAGGTCTAGGACCTAGCAACCCTGCACAGGGCAGAATAAGGCCTTGTCACATCATGGTTGAAAAATGTGGAAAGAAATAACTGAGGGAGCTGGCTGCCAGGACTTGCCCAAGGCAGTAGGCCTTGGGCAATACTTGGTGGAGTGATTCAGTTCTGCTGTATCCAGCTCTTGTTCCACTTTCTTTGTGGACAGGAAGGCATCTGGAAGTAAGGCTTGCTGGTTGACGATTATGTTATTTTGAACAGTTATTGCGTACACGTTGTTTTTGAGCCTTCCTGTCTCTGCTGAGTGTTGACCTGAGGGAAGGATCTGTCAGGGCCTGGGCCCGTGTGAGTATCCTGAAAGCCACAGGTTAAGACAAAATGTTACAAGGAGAATGGAAAAATTTCACACACTCGCATGCACACAAAGTTACCAAAGTTTATTTAATGTTCTCATTTTTATACTGTCACTTTTTTTTCTGTGAAGGAGCTCAGGGCAGTTTACATGGTTTCTTCCCTCCTTTTGTTCTCACAACGACCTTGTGAGGTAGGTGAGTCTGACAGATGCTGACTGGCCCAAGGTCACCCAGGAAGCTTCATAGCTGAACAGGAATTCCATTCTCAAGTTCCAACTGGAACAGCAGCAAAACTCTCTCAAAGAGGTTGAACATTACAAAATATTGCCTATGAAATATTTAAAGTATCTAAAACATTTACTTGCATAAGTATCTGTATATTTGCTCGAAAATCAAATTATGTATTCCAGTCACTGAAGTTGAGTTATCTCTTTGGAGAATTTGGGATTGTTAGATTACAACACAGAATGGACACTGAGCCTTTCGGGGGGGGGGGGGGAATCCAAGGAAATATAATGCAATTACCCAAACTGAAATGTAGCCAAGTGCCCAAGGTTATATCAGCAGCGGAGCTCTTAAAGAAAAATGTCTTGTGTAACCAGAAGACAAATGGGGCACAATCTAGATAGAGTTAAACACTTCTAAGTCCCATTGATTTCAGAATAGAAGCATATGCCCAACCCTCCACTAAATCCAAAAGGATTTTGAAGTGCCAAGCTTGGGTTGGGTCAGGATGATTCCCTGCATATGTAATTCTTTCTAGCGTGCAAAGTGCTTTCCAATCTTTGACCCTGATCTGCTGCAATCGTTACAAGTTAAGCTTCTTTGGAAAGCAGTGGAAGACATTAGTCTCCACAACTAAACTTAAGCCACAATTGAGAACGGGAAAATCACATGCACATGCTTTCCAGCCCAATCCTAACTTGCGCTGGAGCAGGCAGGCCTGCGGAGCTGTGCTGCATCCAGCACAAGTTTGGGGCCAAAAGCAGCACAACCTGAGGCAAGGGGAAAGCTTTCCCCTTACCTGTGTCACGCTGCAGTGGCCACAATGGGTCTAGTTGGATCTGCGCCACCTGATGAGGTGGCGCAGATCCGAGCAGAATGGAGTGGCCAGGGCCGCACCATGCTGCCCAGGAATGGGGTCAGGATCCAACATAACCTCCAGATCCTGGCTCCACTCCCTGCCCACCCGCCCCTGGGAATGCCCACAGCCCGCCCCTGGGAATGCCCACAGCCTGCCCTCCCCCACCCCAAAAAATCTCCCCACCTCCAGACCCCCAAACTTGGCTGACACAAACTTACCCTGCCAGGACTGGATCTGGCATGGGGAGGTCAGTGCAACTTCTTGCACTGGCCCCCGATTCCTAAGTCAGTATCAACGTGCAGGCACATTTGTGACACCCCTGGGTCAGCAAAAGTGACCTGCTGTGGCCTAACCCAGGGGTTTGGATTGCGCCCTTAGACTCTGAATGTATTTACTTTTTTTGAAGAGTGCTGGTGGGATTCCATGATCAGACTAGAAGCTGCAGCAGGGGCTAAGTGCTCAAGCCTTTCCCCTAAATACCTCCTTGCAGTCTCTGAACATTGTGCACTTCCTCTGGTGCTATTTGTTAAAAAAAAAAAGCATGCATTTTTAGGCTCATGTGATTTTTACCCTAAAAATGTCAATTCCTGAGCATAGGTTCCACGTGTTTCAATTCAATTCACTTCCAAGATCATGATGTTGAGCTTGCTTGTCCTCCCAACAACAGCTCAGAAATTCAGGCCATTACCGCTGAACGATAGCACTTCTTACTAGGCCTCTGACAAGGGCTCATAAGACATGTTTGCCCCAAAGAACTGCGCCATGTGCGCATTTTAGAGCAAATCACTCTGACTGCTTGTGAGCCCCTGGCCTCCCCTGCTCCAGGAGCAGATATGGTTGCCAGACGCAAAGGAGAAGAAATGGGGTTCTGTTCTAGACTTTGAATAGTTGTCAACAAGAGATGGTTTGATGGTTGAGTACCAGATTGTGACTTTCTGTTGGGGGGGGAGAGTTGCATCTGTTGAAATTGCCTCTAATATAGATTATGGGTGTGCAAGATTGTGGGGGGAATTCAATTGGAATGGGATGGAATGAATTCCATTCATTTTCATTATTAAACTTGCCTAGCTAAGAACAGGGCCGGTTGTATGTTCCTCTCAAGAATGGATGGAGATTAGCAACAAGTGTAGCAAGAAGTTTGGCTGAGAGGGTAGCTGGAGGAAAAGAGTCGGAGGAGGCACAGACTGCAAAACCCGAGGAAGGAATTTTAGAGAATGTCTAAGTCTGTTCTGAAAAGTAGCAGAGCCGGGGGGTGCAGAGCTGTAAGTGCCTCATGGCTCTGAAACGCGCCATGTAAGCTGCCCCTCCTCCTCATTCTCGGGGCCATTCCGAGAAGTGAAAGCAACACGTCTCCTTTGCATCGCTTTCGCCCCTGGACAGGCTCCGAGAGCGAGGGGGAAGGGCAGCCTACATGGTGAGTTTCGGAGCCATGCAGCACTTACAGCTCTGCCTCCCTCTCGTTCTGAAATCTTTTGTTTCACCTAGACCAGGGGTGCCCAAACCCTGGCCCTGGGGCGACATGCAGCCCTCGAGGCCTCTTTATGCGGCCCTCAGGGAGCCCCCACTCTCCAATGAGCCTCTGGCCCTCCAGAGATTTGTTGGAGCCCGAACTGGCCCGACGCAACTGCTCTCAGTGTGAGGGCGACTGTTTGACCTCGTGCGTGAGCTATGGGATGAGGGCTCCCTCCACTGCTTGCTGTTTCGCGTCTGTGATGCAGCAGTGGCAGCAAAGGAAAAGTCAGCCTTGCTTTGTGCCAGGCCTTTTATAGGCCTTGAGCTATTGCAAGACCTTCATTCATTCATATAAGTTCATCTTTAATATATTCATTTATATGAATTTATATATTCATTTATGTAAACTTATGTTAATATATTCATTTATGTAAACTTATGTAAATTTATTCAAATTTTAAATGTTAATTAGTTCTTTTTTCCCTTGGCCCCTGACACAATTACACCAGCCAGGACAAAGGAGTTTGAAGAACCAACGTTGTATTTATTTGTTCTTTAACCTTCTATGTTTGTATTTAACCTTCTATGGCAGCCATTTTCAACCACTGTGCTGTGACACACTGGTGTGCCATGAGTAGTTCACAGGTGTGCCACAGGAATTTGGGAGAAGGTCATTTATTAGTAGGGCCAATGGAGGATGTGAGCCCCCCACTGGCAGCATGGTGCACCTTATCAATTGCCAAAAACCTGATGGTGTGCCTTGACAATTTTCATGCCTTGTCAGTCTGCCATGAGATGAAAAAGATTGAAAATCACTGCTGTATTCTAAAGTTTTGGGGGCAGGGAGAGGTTTTAACTGGGCTACTAAGTCACCACTCTGACAGCTTTCAAACTTCACCCACCCCATACAGCAGGGGTGGGTGAAGTTTGAAAGCTGTCAGAGTGGTGACTTAGTAGTCCAGTTAAAACCTTTCCCTACCCCCAATACTTTACAATTTGGTTAACTCAGCAGGTGGTGGCAGCTAGTGATTCATTGGGTTAGGGCAGATTGAGTCCAAGTGGAACAACTGGGGCAATAAAACAACCATTTAATTTGACTTCACTGGTTGACACCCCCCCACCACCACCACCAGGATGCCCAGGGTTAGGAAAGGGATAAGCACTTTCAGAGATCCCAAGGACATCACAAGAGGGCTGGGGCAGAATCTCCCAGAAGACCTAAGAAAAGGCTGGAAGCTGATGGCCAGAAGAAAGTGAACAGGCAACATAAACTAATGTACCGTAAGGCAAGATAAGGTTGTGGGGTGGGGAGCATAGGTTTGCCAAGTCCACACTCTTTGAGAGGCTTCTGTATATTTAAGAGTTGCAAAGAAGAAGAAAAAAATCCAAACGTGCAGTTCTTTCCTTCATTGTATCTCTATATTGGGAAAAGCTATGCCTGCTGACCTTCTCCCTTCTGTACAATTCTTACAAACACAGGGACCCTCTCAGCTGTCTGAACCTGAAAACACCAAAGAAGGGGTTAAAAGGCAGGGGAAAAGGCAGAACATAAGAACAGCCCCACTGGATCAGGCCATAGGCCCATCTAGTTCAGCTTCCTGTATCTCACAGCGGCCCACCAAATGCCCCAGGGAGCACACCAGATAACAAGAGACCTCATCCTGGTGCCCTCCCTTGCATCTGGCATTCTGACATAGCCCATTTCTAAAATCAGGAGGTTGCACATACACATCATGGCTTGTAACCCATAATGGATTTTTCCTCCAGAAACTTGTCCAATCCCCTTTTAAAGGCATCCAGGCCAGATGCCGTCACCACATCCTGCAGCAAGGAGTTCCACAGACTGACCATTAGCTGAGTAAAGAAATATTTTCTTTTGTCTGTCCTAACCCTCCCAACACTCAATTTTACTGGATGTCCCCTGGTTCTGGTGTTATGTGAGAGTGTAAAGAGCATCTCTCTATCCACTCTGTCCTTCCCGTGCATAATTTTTTATGTCTCACTCATGTCCCCCCCTCAGTGTCTCTTTTCTAGGCTGAAGAGGCCCAAACGCCGTAGCCTTTCCTCATAAGGAAGGTGCCCCAGCCCGGTAATCATCTTAGTCACTCTCTTTTGCACTTTTTCCATTTCCACTATGTCCTTTTTGAGATGTGGCAACCAGAACTGGACACAGAACTCCAGGTGTGACCTTACCATCAATTTGTACAATGGCATTATAATATTAGCTGTTTGTTCTCAATACCTTTTCTAATTATCCTAAGCATAGTGCACTACAGTGGAGTCGGACCCGCCTTCAATCTCTACTTTGCTAGATTCTATCCCTTCCCTAACGTAAACGGCCACCCCACCTCCAACACGCCCTTCCCCGTCCCTCCTGTAGAGTTTATCGCCCGAGATTGCGGTATCCCACTGATTTTCCACATTCCACCAGGTTTTCATTATGCCCACTATGTCAATGTTTTCCCTCGTCACCAGACATTCCAGTTCTCCCATCTTTGCTCGGAGACCTTGGGCATTTGCATAAAAGCGTTTGTACGTGGAATGCCATAGGATGGGCTGCTTATTAGCTCCTTTGTCCCCGCATCTTCTCACTGTGCCAAACCGTTTATCACATCCCATCATGCTACCATTCCCAATTTCTTCTCCTATTCTGCCTTTACCTTGTTGTTCTCTAGCCTCTCCATTCTCGTCCCATAGGAATGAGGAGTCCTGAACCGGATGCCCCTCGGCTCCTGTCGGCCTTCCCCCAGGGATCAGTTTAAAAGCTGCTCTGCCACCTTTTTAATGTTATGCACGAGCAATCTGGTTCCATTCTGGTTCAAGTGAAGCCCATCCCTCTTGTACAGGCCCCGCTTGGCCCAAAACGTACCCCAGTGCCTAACAAATCTAAACCCCTCCTCCCTACACCACCGTCTCATCCATGCATTGAGACCCCTGATTTCCGCCTGCCTAGCTGGCCCTGCACGTGGAACAGGTAGCACTTCTGAGAACGCTACCTTTGAGGTCCTGGCTCTCAGCTTCCTACCTAATAGCCTAAATTTGGCCGCCAGAACCTCCTGGCTACACTTGCCCACGTTGTTGGTGCCGACATGCACCACAACCGCTACCTCCTCCCCAGCACTATCTACCAGCCTGTCTAGACGAGAAGTGATGTCCGCAACCTTCGCACCAGGCAGGGAGGAGGAGAGATGAATTTCACAAACTGATTTGAACCAACAGGCCAGATTTAGTCTACAGATCCACTGCAACCCCAAAATGAGCCTCTGCAGTAGTGACCTGATACCACTAGCCTGTATATATTCCCATAACTGAATATTATTTAATTGTGTGTCAGTCTTACTTTTTGTATGTTTTTCAGCTCATAGCTAGAAGAGGGAAAGGAACAAGGACTGGCCTTTGAACACTTCCTTTCCCGGCTATCAGGCTGCAGACGTCAAAGAATGTTCCAGAGTGTCTCTCCAAAACAGCATTCCCACATCATTTGATAGTTGCCTGCACAAAGAAATCAGCTTATTGGGAGCCAGTCCTGGCCCAGAGTCAACAGGCAGCCAGGTGTGAGAAGTTGAAGAGAAATACATCTCATTAATGTGGAATTGTTTTTAGGTTAATAATCTTGCGTTAATTTTCCTTTAAAATATTGTCTTTGACCGTTAAATGCTCGCACTGTTATAAAAAAGGAACGTAATAAATGATCTTGAAGCAAATTCTCCTGCCAAATGTCATAATTTATTTGCATAATTAGCTCTTAATTTTAATTCAATATGCAAATCCATGCTTCCTTTAAATTGCAGCAGCCTGTTTCTCCAGCCCGAGCTGCCATGAATTTATTGTGACGCGGCTGTTGGTAGAAGAAGCTTCACTGCTTTCTGGCTGGGTGGGGGAAGGGGCTGCTTGCAAGCAGGTTCACTGCCTACTTTTGGCATTGTCTGTGTCTGATTCTGGTCCAGCTAGTTGCCTGATGAATCCAGGCATAGCATACCCCACTAGGCTTAAGGTTTGGTAGCCCTTTTATGTATGCAACTTTTCTAGTTATCTCCAAGAGGTCTAGAATTGTATATTGTCATTGAATTATTTTGCAGTTCTATAGCCCTTCAGGATATACAAAGAGCTTCATCATGTCTCAGTAATCCTTACAACATGCCTGGAAGGTAGGTCAGGGTCATTTTCCCCACACAGCAGTTGAGGGATGAAGCAGATAAAATAGTTGTTTACCAGGTAATGAGGTTCTCCCTAGCTGAGGGACATTTGAACCAAAGTCATCATCACACTCATTCCACAAAGCATCAAGTATGGCCCTTAGAGCAGAATCTGATTCCTACTGTGCAATTCTGGCTGCAATCCTAACCACACTTTCCTGAGAGTAAGCTCCATTGAACAAAATAGGACTTACTTCTGAGTAGACATAGTTAGGATGGTGACCTCTTTCAACCCTGGGTCCCAAGTGAAAGTGTGCAAACCTTCAAGCAACACAGCACTCATTCCTGAGTGTGAAAAGGCTGGTTCATTCTGTCCCATCCTTATACATGGCGGACTTGAGCCTATTCAAGTTCCCTGCCCATCTGAACAGTGGCTGTAGATGCTGGGGGTTGAGCACACCTCCTGAAGACTGCTGCCTGTTCAAAAGAGCTCCTGAAGCTTCAGTGCCATGTTGCCCAGGAGTATGAGCAACTGCCATGCCTTGCAAGAAGACAAAAGAGAATGCCTTCAGATATGAGAAATAGCCACATACATCAGACTCTATATGCAGTGCAATGACTTACAGTAAGCTATGCACTTATGAAATGGGAACTCTTTGGACAAACTGGGATAGGCTGTCCTATAGAGTGGAAATTTTGAAATTTTGCTAAATTCTAGTTTAAACCAAAGGGGGAAAAATTTCATCCGCAGGCTCAAAAATGTTTGAATCCACTGTGGCTCTAATTTTATTTTTTATAGCACCTGCTTTAAAAAAAAAAAAAAAAATCATACTGCCCTAGAATTATACTGAATCCTGGAACAGCATGCGTATTGGCACCGAAGGGGATGTCCTTCCTAGAGAAATAGCAACAACACAATGCTCTAATCCAGACTGGGATTATGATGGGAAAAGAGCTCAATCGACTCTTCCCACTTCATGATCCTTTCCCCATCTAGATCTGGACCTCCATAGTTACTATTTACCAGTCCCAACACGACAAAAATCAACACCGAGTCAAACATTATTTTTTAGAAATGCACTACTCTTTTGGCCTTCAATTGGGTTACGAGACAATAGTTGTTTGTGTTGTTTGATGACCTCTTTATGCTTATATTTGTTGTTCAGCCTTTGCTTCCAGATCTGCTATATATGACGCTATCTGTTGGATGGCTGGAATGCGAATATACTGGAGATATGTACTGGTCAGTGACCGTAATAAAAGATTCTTCTTCTACTAGAGATAAAGATGAGGATAGGTGTAATGGCTTCTGATGTTGTGAATCCATGGCTTTTTTTCTTTAAGCAGAGAAAAGCAGCATGATTTGCTGATGCAAGGTAGGAGATATGGGGTGGGAGGGTTCCAGAGTAAAAGGTTGCAGATTCTCCACATGCTCAGCTTTCAGACTGTACTGTTCCCATTTGCACAAAAAAGGGGGGTTGAAGAGAAAAAGATGGGCAGTCTCCACAGATGTTCAGCACATCATAAGATAATAACAAATATAGTGCAATAGAAGAGTGTGTGTGCTGCCAACAGAAAAGATCAGGGTACAAACTGTTTTTATAGGTAGCATCTTCTCTCAACAGAACTATGGAACTCATGAAAGCTTTTGGCTAGGAAAACAAGCCCATTTTGAATAACAAAACAAAGTCAGTAGTAGTATATTCTAACTGAAAACAAACAAATGAATCCTGAGGTCATTTTGTCTAATGCCATTTTTCCCCTCTTATGAAATAAAATTAAAATATGCTGGAGGATAATGTCTGGCTGGCATGTATTTATTTGGGGAGGGGGGGGAAACACACACAACACAACCAATTAGTTTCCAAGAAGGAAATGCTCCTGGACTAAGGTTCATTTCCTGGTCGTATTATGCACTTCCTCCCTCTGTCATGCCACATATACTATGCCCCATAGATTACAGGTGTAAATTTGATACTGCTCCTTGGAAATCAGTGGTGTTCTGCTTATATCTCCGGAACCTGAGTCAAGCTGATTACTTCTGGTAATGAAGTTCATCTGGGATCATAAAAGCAGCACTGGGTTGAGGGGAACCCATTGGAAACAGTTATGTTCTGTGATGCCTCCTCATGAATTGCTTGCCATAGAACAAGGGCCTCCAAACTTTTTGGCTGGAGGACCACATCAAATATCAGGCAGTGCCGAGGGATGGAAAAATAAATAAAATTTAAATATAGAATTTAAATAAATACATTAGGGATGGAACGTAGATGAATGAATAAATGGGCTCAAATTGACAAGTTTTCTCCAAGCACCATCACACACCACAGAAATAAAGCACACACTCAGATGGACTCCTATTCCCTCACTCCATAAGCTACTTACTTAAATGTACAGGAGTAAATAATTCAGAACCAGCATGTCACATGGAGGTCTCCCCAACCCTCAGAAATCCAAAGACCTTCATAGGGCCAAAAAAGTCACTTCTGGTTTTTTGGGGAAACCAGGAAGTGATTTTTCAGGCCTTTAGAAAGCATTCTGAGGTGTGGCATCCCCAACCCTCAGAACACCCTCCAGATGTAACTGGAGCACAGCTGGGGTTTGGAGATTCCTGCCATAGGAAAATATCAAAACTTTGAGACATTGCTAAGAAGTGGAGGTGTCCTCTCCAAAGAGGAACTGTAAACACGCAGATTTTCACCACACTAACATCGTCCATAGCCATGGGTGACAGATCCATTCCAGAACAAGAATATGGTCAGATGACCCAACAGCTGACGCCAGTTGTGTGAAACCACTCTGCAATCAGGGGATGCTCCTTGTGTTCTGGGCCTCTGCCATGACCTCCGAGAAGGGGCAAGTGGCATTCCTGCAGATGTCCCAGTCTCTAGTGTCCTTGAGAAGGCTCTTCTTGTTGTCACTGTAAAAAGGTGGTGGTGGTGGTGAACCTTCAATCTTTCATTATCTTTGCATTTTTCCTGTTCTGGATCTGCATGCAATTGTTTCTTCTGGCTGCTAGGGAGATCAATGGGCTGGAACATATGAGGCTTAACAGTAAAGGAGTCTTTGCTTGATTGCTCTGCCCGCTCAGATCCAAACAGCCACCTCTTCTTCCAATACTAAATCTATCGCCCTTCAGATATTTTGCCTCTCATCCTAAACCCACACCAAGTACCACTTACCTGGGAATGCATTGTGTCCTTTCTAGGGCATTCAAAGTGCTTAAAGATTGGATCTAATTTCACTGCATATTTGTTCTGTAAACACAAGTCACAGGTGGCTGAGTTCACCCATTTAAAAAAAAAATCCAAACATCACAGTAGGATAGCACTTTTACTAGGAGCTACTGAAAAGTTATAAAGAGTGATCATTTAAGTTCCCCAGAATGCTTTTGAAGGCTGAATGTTAAGCGAAGGCTGGATGTTAAACAAAACACACAAAACTGGGAAATGAGGGAGTAAGTTGCAGGACTTGATGACAATATCCTAGTTTGCAATAGGCTTGCCATAAGATGAAGGGCAGAATGTTCCCCCCCCCCCCCACAGGTGTGTCATGCCAGTCTGTGATGTTAATTGGAAGTAAGCCCCACTGTACTCCCTGGAGCAGACTCCCTGGCCCCAATATAACACCTTTCTTAATGGTTGTTTGCTGACCTTCCTTTGCATCTTTTCACATTGTGAACCCAAGAGAGAGAGAGAGAAGACTGTTTAGGGCCCAATCCTAAATGCAGTCAGTTCCGTCACTGAGCCCGAGCGCTGGCTGCTGTAAACATGCTCTAAAGCATTATTATACCACCTGGCGAGTAAGGAGTGCTGGCACTGGGCCTTCACCAATCAGGTGCTGGGGCCAGCTCCAGCAGGAAGAGGATGTGCTACTGCCAGGAGTACGTGCAACTGCAGGTGGCTCTGTGGTCTATAGGGGATGGAATGAAGGCGGGGTGAGGGGAGGAATCAGGGCAGGGAGGGGGTGGGATCAGCGAACCTCTGCCCCACCATATCCTGAACTCTATATCGGGCTGGAAAGCCTAACATGGAGTCTCTCAAGTCTGTGCCAGCAAAATAACCAGCACTGACTTGAGCTCTGCAATGGGGCTTTTCCCAGGGGAAGGGGAGGAAAGACCTCCAGCTACTTCCCAGTACCTGCCCAGAACATCAGAAGTCATTTTGGCGCCATTGCTCCAGCGGGTGCCAGGAAGCTCAGGATTGGGCTGTTATTTACCTGTGTACACTACTTTGTGAACGTTTTGTTGAAACAACAATACGGTATTTACATACTCTTAATAATTAATACATCAATTATTTATTTATTTAAAGTATATCCTGCCCTTTTCCCACATATTAGGGGCATTACACAATACAAAATGAAAGATTAAAACAATACTAACACATAAAACAGTTAAAACAATAAGGGAGATCAGACCCTAGTGTGTGCTCAGGTTGAACTTTCTGAGCCACTGATTTTATAGCCATGCATTTGACTCAATGCGGGTCCCCTGACCTGTGTAGAGCTAGACATGGCCCAACCTGTACCCTCTGCATGCAGCTGGAGCAGAGTTCCAGTTGCATCCAGAGGATGTTCTGAGGGCTGGGGAGGCCACATGCCACACGCACCCTTCCTGGGCTTTAGAAGGCCTTTTAAGGCCTTAACATCACTTCCAGGTGGCCTCCCTGGCCCTCAGAACACCCTTCAGACTTGACCGGAGTCTGCTCCAGTCAGTTTTGAAAGGTTTACATGCCTACTGATTTGATCAACAGGTTTTGGCATCTGTGGGGTTTTGGGAAAAGAACCCCCATGGATGTCAAGACACAACTGTAGTTGTAAGTTGTGTGCAGTTCAAACAAATCTCAGGTTGTACCAAGGTATGGCTCATTCTCTTTGAAAATAGAAAAGCCAGCAGTTCTTAGTTCTCTCTAATGTTCTGATTAGTGCTTAGAGACCAAATCATTGCTGGCTTTTCTATCTGCAAAGGGATTGCTTCTCTGTCTCTATTGCCTTGGGTGCCACCCATGATCATTTTGCATCAAGCAGTCTTAACCTAAATAAGTTTGCAATACGCATGTGCTGTTCTGTCTTAAGACTGTGGCAAACAAGGACATTGTCAAAATGCATCCTTTTCTCCCTTCCACCTTTGCCCATTGGTTTGCTTCACATTTGTAGTTTATGTTACTTTAAGGCAAACTCCTGGAGATTCAAGTCACGGGCATCACAATCCTAACTTGCACTAGAACAGGCAGACCAGTGGAAGGTGGTGCAGAGCTGAGCAGAACAGAGCAGTCTGGAGCCGCTCTGCGCTGCCCGGGGAACGGGCTAGGATTCGGCATAACTACTGGGTCCTGGCCCTGCCTCCCATTCCCCGCCCGCCCGCCCCCAGGAATGCCCACTGCCTGCCCTCCCCCCTGAAATGCCTAACTCCCATCTCCTCCCTGCCCTTCCCATGCCCCTCCCAGACCCTGCATCGGCTGAGCTCGGCCAATGCATATTCACCCACTGCTGCCGCCGCAAAGGCTGCATCTGGCCTCTGTGGGACACTGCACCTTCATGCGCTGGCACAGTTTACTCTCACGGAGGCGCAAATGTGCTCTATGGCACGTTTGCGACCCTCCCGGGTCGGTGCAAGTGACTCATGCTAGCCCGGGCGCAGTTAGGATTGCACTAATGGTTAGAACCTGAGCAAGACCTCAGTGTAGCCTGAGCCAGTTAGTGCCCATTATTGTATTCCAGTTAATAAGGGCCCAATCCTTTTCAACTTTCTAACGCCAATGCAACCACAATTCAGCCCCGAGATAAGGCAGCAAAACTTTCCTTGTCTTGAGCAGGTCTCCATTGACTGCTGCCCCCCCACAGAGTGCAGTGCATGCCCCATTTGCATGACTGCATCAACTCAGGAAAGCTGAATAGGATTGGGCCCTTAGTCATCTTGTCTAAACATCCACCTGCTGAAGTGTCTGGATGAGCTCAGAAGGTTGCTCACTTCTTTGTCACTTTGCAGTCACTCTACTCCGCTGTGACTTTGGGACTTGTAAAGTGAACCTTCCCCCCGCATACTCTCTGACATTTCACTGACAAACAGCCTGACTCTGCTGTAGACTTGTAGTACTGAAGCCAAGAATCACTGCCTAAGCTCCTTGCCCCGTTGCATGTTATGGACTATTTTGTTCCTCCCGATGTGCAGGTGCTGACTTCTGAAGCAGGACACACTAACAAGTTGACCTTAATGTCCGCTGTAAGAACCTAGTTAGGAGGTTATGAGAAGGCAGTGGTGCACTAGCATGTTGTGCCCTCATGCATACGTTTACATGCATGTGCACTATAACCATCTAACCCCATCCACTGACACAGTGGCATAGCTAGAGGGTGGTCAAAACGCGAAGTTTTTCAGGTGCTTGAATGCGTGTGTAAAGTGGCCCCTCCTCCTTGCCTTCAGAGCAGCAAGACTGCTCCATTCTGAGCAGCAAGAGCAACATGGAGGAGATGTTTTTACCTCTACCTACACCACTGCCCTGACAAGATTTAACTCATAGAGGTGGAGGAAGAAGCCTGAAACCTGAAGAACTTTGGAACACGGAAAAAGCAACCAGCAATTTGGAAATCTATTTTCAAATAGTAAAACAAAGATAGTAATGAACGGACTAGTATCAGAAAATAAGGACTTGATATATAGGAACAGTTGGACCATTTATTAACTCTATGAATTAGGAATAAGCAAAAAAAAATTAGTTTTCTGCTCCATTGATTCATCATGTTGGCTCATTTCAACAAATTGCATAATTTCTTACCCATTTTGTTTTCCATTTTGATTCATTAAAAAAAAATAATTTCTCATTCATTTCAATGGGAAAATTTCAATTCATTGTAACTTTTACAAATTTATTTTCAGAGTGGCTTGACATTGGCAGGGATGGAAACTCTCCAGGAGGTGATGAAGCCTGCTCAATTTTGTCCACATAAATGCCGGGAGTTTCATTCTAGGGACAACTGAATTTAGAATATTTGAAAGGGTTTCTGCTAATCCTGCCACTATTTTTTGCATCCAGTTTCATGAAATCACAGAGAAGGCAGAGATGTCACTAGATACGATCCCTGCAAAATACCAAAAAGAGAAACGAAGATAGTTAAGAGTTATCTATAAAAAAGGAACACTGGAGATTTGAGCTTATAATTATTTGGCTTTCTTTTCAATTTGCACCAAAATCACCGGAAATGTAGAGCTAACTCTAGTAATTTTCCCTGCAAATTTTCAGAAAAATAGGTACATTCGTTTCCAAGAAAATCACTATTGATAGGGAATGTGTAACTTCTCCATATATTGGGGCTTCAGCACTGAGTCAAAGTGAAACTAACACAGGCACAGATATAATTAATTGCTTCCTTCCTGATAATTGACTCCAAATAGAACATATTGATTTAAAGAACACACCAAAAGCGACCACAAACATTCATTCTAAGAGAGAACTCACACGGGGCAGAGAAAACAGCCCAAGGCCTATGTGTTTTCACATTTTTGTAGTTCTCTTCCAAAGATCCAACTGTTTGGAAGAGGAAGCAAAGGAAGTGCCAATTAATGGGTTTCATTTAGCGGCAATTTGCCTCACTGATAGCTCAGAGCTGTCAATCCTAGTGCCCCTTGTCTAACCTCCTCCTCTTTTTCCTATTTTCTTAGAAGCCACCTTCTATATTTTGAAGATTATACACAGTTAGAGACAGACCATAGGAGAAAAAAGAGGTGGAGAGCCAAATGAAGCAGTCAGCCACCCAAACCAGCTCAGAGCTCCTTCAGATAGTTTTGCTTTCATTTGGAGCACTTCGGAGGGGATGATTCATTTCAGAAGGTGATTTGTTCCAGAACAAACGCACACCCTTGCTATAATTCCTGACTCAGATGATCTGGCAGACTCCTGTATCTTCCAAAACTCCTCTTACAGAAAAGATCAGAGTTCTATTCTTCATAATAAAGGAATGCCTTTAATTCATATTCAGTGATTCACCCTCTTGCATTGCAATCTCTGCACATGAACTGGAAGTTGTCCATGACTTTGTGAACCTTGGTTCAACGATCTCCGACACTCTATCTCTCTATACTGAGCTAAACAAACGCATCAGTAAAGCAGCTACCACATTTTCCAGATTCACAAAGAGAGTATGGTCCAACAGAACATACCAAGATCCAGGTCTACAGAGCTTGCATCTTGAGTACACTTCTGTACTGCAGTGAGTCATGGACTCTTCGCACACAACAGGAGAGGAAACTGAACGCTTTCCACATGTACTGCCTCTGATGCATTCTCAGTATCACCTGGCAGGACAAAGTTCAAACAACATAGTCCTGGAACAAGCTGGAATCCCTAGCATGGGTACACTGCTGAAACAGAAACACCTGCGTTGGCTTGGTCATGTCATGAGAATGGGCGATGGTTGGATCCCAAGTGAGCTCCTCTATGGAGAACTCATACAGGGAAAGCACCCTACAAGTAGACTACAGCTACGTTACAAGGACATCTGCAAGAGGGATCTGAAGGCCTTAGGAATGGACCTCAACAGATGGGAAACCTTGGCTTCTGAGTGTCCCGCTTGGAGGAAAGCTGTGCAGCATGGCCTCTCCCAGTTTGTCATTCCTACCAAACCATTAAGTTGTGCCACTGGCCACTGCATAGATCCGCAGTTCACAAATAGATTTCCCCTGTTTGTGTATGTGAACACATGTCAGAAAAACACACCTGAAAATTGCAGTGTGACCAGGTGCTTATTTTCCCCTGGTGCTGAATGTGCCTTTGGGATTGTAGCACTACAGCAGTCATATTCGCTCAGGGTCATCATCTTCGTCGTCCCCCTCGCATGCACTTCATTTCTGCTTCTACAGGAACTGTCTCTTGTGTTCCTCCTGCAAAAAACACTCAAGAAAGAATACCCATTTTAAATGAGTGCCTAAAGTTCAGGGAATGAGGGGTTAGCATGAGGTATTTGTGGAAATTCCAGGTAAAGGGAAGTCAAGGAGAAATTTTTGGAGTAATCCAATCCTAAGGCTGCATGTTAGGAAATTCATTGCAAGGGACAAATTAGCGTAGACAATGGAAGATCTTTTTCACTGGAGGAGCGGGGATAATTAAATGTTCCTTCATCAAAGCGGTGACAGTTTGCAAGCTGCTCTCCCTTGTAACTCTATCCCATTCACCTCCTGAGATGGACTTTTCAGGTGGACCAATTGTCCCTGGCTGCTGCAGTTGCATTTGAATGCACAAGAGGTACTAATTATACTCTGGGAGTTGTGTGTATGAAAGGTCTGAAATATGGGGGGGGGGGGCCAGTGGCTGTGGTAACCCCTTGGAGGGCAGGAATATGAAGGCATGCAAGGGTGGGGGGAGAGCTTGTGGCTAGGGCAGGGCAGGGTTAGGCAGAAAAGCCTCTGGATCTTATTACAGTCCACAATCTTGGCTTGAGATCTATCACAGAGCAAGAAAGCAAGTCAGCCTTTGTCAGCCTTTGTCAGCCTCCAACCAGGAAATGTGGAGGGAACTGGGGAGGGGGCAGCAGCCCCCACAGGTCAAAGTCAGCCTTGAGCAGTTCAAGCTTTTGACAACATCTTGTCACTTTACCCCTCATATGTCCAGAGCCTGGCCACTGAAATGTCCTGCCCTGGTCATCAGGCTTCTCGCCCGAAGGGAAGGGCGGTCTGTTTGCTTAGGACATGACAATGTAAGGAGAGCACTAATGTGGTGCTGAGGGCTGAAAGGCCCTTGAAGTAATGAAGAAGAATAAAGGCCTCATAAAGAGAAAGACAGGAGACTTTTAAAATGCTCATTTCCTCTTCCTTCAAGAAACAGCCGGAATAATAGCTGAGCCAGTGAGAATCACGGAGAAAAGATTTTAGCACTAGCCTGTTAATGTTTTCCTGGGTGAGGTTGTTGAAAGTGGCTTCTGTGCCAAATGATTTGTGTTCAGACAGGCATCCCTGCATGCCCTCTGTGATTGCTTCCTGGATGTAGCTGCATTCCTGGCACATAAGGGGCTCTCATGGTAGGGCGGCCAAGTCCAACCTCCAAGTAGGCTCCTGGAAAAGTTGTGCAGACGAGAGAATTTTGCCAGCTGCAGCTTTTCTCATCACACTGCTGATGTCTGGGGAGATGTCAGATCTACTGGGATTGTAGGCACCATTTGAGTGTGGGCCAGTAACCCTGGAATATATCTGTGCATGTTTCCAAATGTTGAGATGGTGGTCAGATGCTAAAATTCCACTTTGGCCTCCAAATCTCTTCAAATTTTGCACTCAAAACATATCATGCAAATCAACTATAACCTGTCTGCAAATTAGCACTTTGCACAACTTACTTGTCTCATCTAGTGTGGCCCTCTGTACTGAATATCAATATAATTTTGAACAGTTATCAGTATAAGTCTTGTAATTGATTGGACCATGCAGTTAACTGGCTCTTCGGACTGAATTGGTTGGCACTGCTAATGGTTATGGTTGCAGCCATCTCACTCTACATATTGGAGTAGCCTTGTAGGGCACCAGAAGATTCAGTTTTGTCCCTCATGCTATTTAACACCTACATAAAAGCGCAAAGGGGTGAGGCAATCCAGAGAAATGGGTTATATTATTAATGTATGCTTCTTGCGCTCAGTTCTACATCTCCTTTACTTTAAACCAGGGGTGCCCAAACCCCGGCCCGGGGGCCACTTGCGGCCCTCAGGGACTCACAATCCGGCCCGCGGGGAGCCCCCAGTCTTCAATGAGCACCCAGCCCTCTGCAGACTTGCTGGAGCCTGCGCTGGCCCGTCGCAATTACTCTCAGTGTAAAGATGACTGTTTGACCTCTTGCATGAGCTGTGGGACAAGGGTTCCTCTACTGCTTGCTGTTTCACATCTGTGATATAGCAGTGGCAGTGAAGGAAAGGCTGGCTTTGCTTTGTGCAAGAACTTTTATAGGCCTTGAGCTATTATTGCAAGACCTTCAATCACTCATACAAGTTCCATCTCTAATATATTCTTTTATGGAAATTTATTCAAATTTGAAATGTAAATTAATTCGGCCCCCAACACAGTTTCAGAGAGATGATGTGGCCCTCCTGCCAAAAAGTTTGGATACCCCTGCTTTAAACGTTAGGGAGACTTTGGCTTTCTTAAACATGTGCCTGAAGACAATGATGAAAAATGCAATCAATCTAGACAAGATGAGAATGTTGATGGTACATGGGGAGGGGAGTGAATTTTCTGTTCCAGATGGAATCACAATCTTGGTTAACTGTGGCGTAGCTGGCAGGGGGTCGGTCCGCCCCAGGTGCCACCCTGGGGGGGGGGGAGTGACACCACTAGTGAACAAAATCGCTAAAATCATGGGTGTTAAGAATTAATCATGTTGTATACCATTTGATGTGTAATTTACAGCAGAATACAATGAAACAATTTCATTTAACTCAGTAAAATTTCCTTAACTCAGATAGAGCAATGAGACTGATTGTTCAAAGAGCCAATGAGATGTTATTATGATACATCATGGAACCAATAAGGTGTTGGCAAGGTGACACACTGGGGGGTTTATGGATTATATGGGTTTATGTTGGGGGGACATGAGCACTAACTTAAATCCAGAGCCCATGTCAACCAGGCGGTAGGCCTGGGCTCCTGGCTGAAATTTGGCCTCTGTGGCCAAGGTTTGCTGGGTGGGTAGACCTGGGCTCCCATCTGGGCTCAGAGCCCAGATCTACCTGCTGGGTAGACCTGGGCTCCCATTCCAATCGGTACCTGATTTTGCTCTGCATCCTAGTGGGCACTCTTACCCACTGACAAATTAACTTTGTCATATGAGGGGGTGACAAAAATGTATGGGCCCCAGGGGTCAAATGACCTAACTACGCCACTGTTGGTTATTGAGCACTTATGTAGTCAGTGGAGAGTTGAGAAATGGGCTTCGGAGACTGTTAGTACTTATCTGGAAGAGGCGAACATTTTGAAGCTCAAAATTCTTCTCCAGCTTGGATTTAAATCTGAACCCAAGAAGTACCTCACCTACCTATCCCAATCCCCAAATCTCCTTCTGCTTTCGATCAAACATGCATTCAGGAGCAGTGAAACTTTGGCCACACTAAGAATGGGGGAGATATGATCTCTTTTTCCCTGTCCACTCTGTGCTAAGAGCATGCCAGGAAGAAAAGCCTCAGTGGCCTCTGGAAAATGTATTTGGATAGGTTGAAGGCAGGGAGGGTAGGAAACGGGGCTTTGTTTTCACCTCAGTTTGGAACTGGAGAAGAACTTCTGGAGTCATAATGCTTGCCTTGTGCTGAGTGAACATTCCCATTCTCATCTCCTTCCACTTTGTCCCCTTCCACTTCATCTACTTCCATTTTGTCTCCTTTTCCATACCAAGGACTGGGAGGAAGAGCAGTGGGGGTGACTGAGTGGACAGAGGTGCTCGCCCCACCAATTTGCTGCCTGAGGTAACTGCCTTGATCAACCTCATAGTTGTACTGGCCCTGTGTCTCCTTGTAATTATATTCATTGTAATGACAAATTATTTTTCCTGAACAATACAGACTTGGGGAGGGGGAAGGACTTCTGTGTCATAAAGCTGTAAAATAGGAGATGCAACCTAGTGGAAAAATTTAGTTTCAGAGGTGATGAGATGCGAGTCCCAGAGGTGAACATTGAGGTAAACATGTGGTCATGGACAATTTTTATTTTATCTTTTTGATCCTTGGTTCCTTTGCATTTAAAAGAGTCAGACTGATATTTACTGGTCTCACAGGGCAAGGTTAGCTCATTAAAGTTTGAAAAGTGCTTCAGGACCCTTGGCACTAAGGAGGCACAAGATACTTTAATCTGCTGTTGCCAATTCACCATATGGCCAAGCTGGAAATGGAATTGGTGCTCTGCCAGGCTTTGCAGAACGGTTCCCATTGTGAGCTCAGCCACAAGGTACAGACTCAAGATTACAGGGACAGAGCTTGTTTGAACCCTGCTACATAAGAGGCAGACACTCTGATCTGGGTAGCCTTGGAGATAGCAGGCAGATGGTCTGGTTCTAGAAGGAGAATATGAGTGCATTCAGATGCAATTGGTCCTGGGGCAAACAATCACCACTAAACACTTATGATTTCCATTGATCATATTTGTAATCCACATTTCCTCTTAGAGGCTCAGGATGGTGTGCATGGAGATACCTAATTTTTTCCTTACAACAGCCCTGGGAATTAGGGCAGATTGAGAAGCTATTGCCTTGCCCTAGGCCAGGGGTCTCCAAACTTTTTGGCCAGAGGGCCACATGAAATATCTGGCGCAGTGCTAAGGGCCGGAAAAAAATTTAAATATAAAATTTAAATAAATAAATTAGAGATGGAACTTAGATGAATGAATAAATGAATGAATGGGCTCATTCACTCAGCCTCTCCTGCCCCCAGAACACCCTCCAGATGCAATCAGAGCTCAGTTCTGGTCATTTTCAGTCAAGTGGGCCAGAGGCTTTCAGGAGACAAGAGGCTGGCCACGGGCTGGATAGAGGCTTGCTGCGGGCTGCATCTGGCCCCTGGGCCGGGGTTTAGAGACCTCTGCCCTAGGCCAATACTCTAGCAGCTATACCACTCTAAGTCTACCCCCAATGCCCTGTAGACACTTAGACACTTGTATCCACATCCCTTCTGAGTGGAAGTCAACACCTATTTTACTGTACCTTGTATGATGTACTTTACCACACATTTGTACCAAAAAATTGCTTCCAGTCTGCAGTAAGAAAGTGCCTTATTATGTGACACAATTATTCTGGGCAAACTATGCATGATGGGAGCAGACCCATTTGCTTAAACCTTGGTCTACCACAATCACATGACATGCAGACTGGAGACTGCAACAGGGGCTAAATGTTAAAGCAAACAAACAAAACGAAAACAAAAAAAAACTCACCAACCCACCTGTTGCAGTGTCAAGTCGTGTTTCACCTCTCTCTACTTCCATGTCTAAAGCATTCATTTACATGCACATGTGATTTTACAGTTAAAGAGAAGGTTGAGGGGTATTTGGAATTGGGGAAGGGGAGAGAGGAGGTTGGGAAATGAATTTGTATTTGCCTCAGAAATTTATTCCCCTAGTAATAACCCTCAGTAATAATTCCATCATGCCAAAGGATCCTTGAGTGGGAATGACTTCGGCTGGACATCAAGAAAACAGTTCTCTAAACCTGTTTAGGGCTTGATAGCCATATGTAGAGAGTTGAGTAGTGGTCTCTGCTGGAACTGTATAATATGTAACTAAACACCCCTGCTAAATCTTGAAGGGATGCAGTTTAAAATCCCCTTTTGGGGGAACGCAATAGCCATTCATTCTAGAAGGATTTCTCCTTATAATAAGCAGCAAAGAGTAGAAATGTTCTACCTTTTCCCTTCGTATCTAGTTCAGCTTCTATCGTATCTAAAACAGCTTACATTTGCTGCTTTAGAAACATGGAGGATTGGAATGAATGACTGACTGAACCATCAAGTTATTGGATGGGACTTTGCGCTTCATAATTCTGTTTACCTTTGCATTTATCAGTTCATACTCTGATGTTTAATATTTCAATGATTTGTTGTAAGACTCTTTGGGTTTGCTGAAGATCAAGCAGAACATTCATTTTTACAGTAAACAAAATAAAAATAATATCCACCATTGTCCATGGTTGGCATTGGTGTTGGCTGCCACAAAGAAGGTTCCCCTATGGTATTTTTGTGCCCTCTGCCATGGTTCCTTTTCACAGATTTTTTTCTCATCTTTAACTAATGGTGATGGTTGATGCCCCCATTTTGTTGGCTTGACAGTGGTCTGTCAGTGGACCAACCTCTAAAAGGATCCACACACCTGATAATAATCCAAGAACACCTCTGTGTCAGTGGTATCTCATTTCTTTCCCCAGCTCAAATTGAACCAACTATTCACAACAGAAGTGTCAGAACAGAAATCACAAGATACCCTGCATGCAGGTAGGCAGCCCTGACCTGAACCTCAGACCCAGAAGAAGGAGGAAGAGGTTGGCCGCCATTTATAGAGGGGATAGTGAGCAAGAGGAGAGGGCATGGGGAGTTATCACTGCCCCAGAAACTGTGCAAAAAGAGAAAGCAAGCAATGGGACACAAGTGGGTTTAAATTGTCATTTCTCCATACAATTCAACTACACTTGTAATCCAAGGGGGAAGCCAACAGGCGTGGACAGCCCCAGCGTTAATGACCATGGGGTGGGGGCCCCCTTGGACAAACATACTGACCTTCATCTCATCCTGATGCAGCCATGTGTGTCTCCCCTGGGAGACACCTCTTGCTCCTTGAGAGCATTTCCCCGCAATGCCTGTAGAAGTATGCAAAGTGTCAACCTCAGCTTAGTTTTTAACCTGGAGTGATAGCTTTACTGATTTGCCACTTTACTACTCTTGTTAATGAATTTTTAATCTTCTTAATGACATTAAACACGGAAAGTAATTAAGGAAAACAAGTTTGAAACTGCTGACTTAAACCCTTTATTCAGAACTATTTAATGTAGAATTAATTTGATTTTGCCCATTATTCAAATGAACGCATTACCTTCCCAGGCATTGGGCTTTTCTTCTCTTCACCTCAACCCCCCCCCCCCCACTATTTTTATTAAATATATCATACAGAGTTTGTTCTTTCCCTTGCGATGCAGCCAGTGAGCTCTGACATCCATCGGAGCCAGGGGCAGATCCCTCTTGGGTCTCATAATCCTGCTGCAGAGAGAATTCATTTGTTGGAAGTGATTGAGGCAATGAGTCCAGAAGGATGGGTCACTGCAGCTGGGGGGAGGATCAAAAAGAGGGCTGGGAGTAGAGGAAACTCTAATGCTTACACAAAAATAAAAGAGTAGAAAGAGGGAGCAGAACTGATGCGCTCCAGATGACCCAAGGCACATGTGGGACATGCAGGAGAAGTGCAGGACTCCAGGTGACCATCTGGAGAAGACTCTGAAACCCTTCCCAAAGAGATGCAGGAACACACCTCTGTGTGTCTTCAGTGTGTCTTCAGTGTGTCCTCTGTGTGTCTTCAGTGCTGCAAGCAGTGGCTGTGCAACTGTGTAAGCAGTGGCTGTGCAACTGGGTGGCTTTCAGTGCATCTTGAAAATTTGAGATTTTCTTTTAGCCCTCCTGAGTTTGCAGTGAAAAACCAAAACATGTGAGCAGGTGTTCATCAGGGCCATCAAGACAAACAGTGTTTTGAGATCAGGGGCATGCCACCAGCATTACGGGGCATGCCTCACATGGGGATCTCACTGCACCATCTTTGCATGTGTGGAAGAACCTCCTTGTGGAAAAACAGAAGTTAGGTCAGAGAAAATGCTTGAAAATCAGTGTTTTCCACTAATGTGGTTTCACTGTTTCCTTACACCAGCTGTAACCGTTACCCTGCACATGCCTGATCTCGGAAGCTAAGCAGGGTCAGGCCTGGTTTGTACTTGGATGGGAGACCGCCTGAGAATACCAGTTGCTGTAGGCTTATACCATAATCTTTCGAGACTGAAGGTTGCCAATCAATCAACTCACCAATTGTGCTCTTGGGCTGAGTGCCCAACTCTTAGTTCCATGTCTTGTCAGGCAGTGGGCAGAGGCTCTTTTCTGATCTTCAGGACCCAGTGGAGGACTCACTCCCCACACTGTTCAAAGAAGTGACCCTGTCCACCTGTGAAAGTAAGCTACCCATCTATAGCTGTAATGCTGCAGCTGCTTAACACCTCTCTCTCCTCAAGCACACTGAGCTCTTAGCACAATGCTGGCTCCCAGTCTCCTTGGTCTTGTCTCAGGCCAGGCATCACATCCAGTAGGAGCTCTCTCTCTCTCTCTCTCTCTCTCTTTCTCTGTGTGTGTGTGTGTGTGTGTGTACACACACACACACATGGGAATGGGCTGGGACAACCAGTAGTCACATTGTGCCAATACCCCTCATTTACAGGCAAAGCCCTAGACTAGTTGCGCTGAGCCTCAGGGCACAATCCTAACCAGGTCTACTCAGAAGTAAGTCCCATTTTGATCAATGGGGCTTACTCTCAGGCAGGGCCTATGACAGGAATTTTATCAGGGGGTACAGTTGGGCCCCTTTGTAAAGGGGGAGGGGTGAAACAGCAGGGGAGGATGGTGACGGGAGAGTAGAATAGGGGCAGGGAGGGGCAAAGCAGGGTGAAGGGAGGGTAGAGACAGCTGGAAAAGTCTTTGGAGCCCAGGTCTACCCACCCATGTGGCATCAGTAGTGTCCTCAGCATCCCCAGTCATGGTAGGGTGCCAGCAGATAGGAAAATGTTGGATCCCAGGAAATTAATGGGCCCCCTCCTTTGGCTCCTGGGCCCCCCTTTTGACCCTGGGCCCAGGTACAAATTTACCCCCCTCTCCTAGGCCCTGCTCTCTGGAAAGTGTGCTTAGGATTGCAGCATCAGTCACCCATGAGTGTTGTTCATTCTTTCTTGCTTGCTCAAGAAAGCAGCTATTAGTGTTTTACTAGAGTCTGAAGGGGGGGGGGAACCTGACTGCACTGGAATTCACAGCTGGAGAGATGGATGAATTTATTTTTAAATTAAACAGAAATGTGGTGTGCGTGCACTCATGCATCCATGCACCCATGCATCTGTGTGTGCACGCGAGAAGAAAAAAATGGATGGCTTGCTAACTAGGAGAGGGGACCTTGAAATGGAATGGTGAGAACTCAAAGGATTTTTGGTATATTTTTTATGGGATATATCTGTGGGGGCATGGCTATGGAACTCCTGCACTTCAAAATGCACCATTACTCCCCTGCATCTTAACTTGAAACACATGGGGATGGGTGATAGCGAGGGCTCATCTACATCTCCAACATCCGATGCTTCCTGCTCCGTGCTGGATATCCCTTGAGGTGTTGAAGGTTGTGGTGATGGTGATGGCAATTTCTCCATGCTGGCTATCCCTTGACTAGTTAAAGGTTGCTTCATCTGTTCTCCTCCTCCACCTATCTCTTGGTTTCTTCCCTTGGCTTATCCCATCCCCAGAGAAGCCCTCAGGTACCCTTCCAGCTTCTCATCATTGCCAGGATTGTGAAGATTCAACTGGAGTCCCTGACATGGTGCCCAAGATGGTGGGGCAAGTCTGGAAGTGGACAAAAATGTGTCCAATGATTCTCCGTGGGCCAATACCAATGTCCATGTTTTGTGGCACCAGTGCAGTATTAGTTGATATCAAGAAGAGAGTCGCAGATAATGAGAGATAGTGACCATTTTGCTCTTCACAGGTAGGGAATTCACATATAAAGAGAACTGTATGTATGTATGTATGTATACCATATTTTGATCCTGCCTTTCTCCCCCTGAGGGGACCCAGGGTGCTTAATCCAGAGTGTTCACGTGGCAAGGAGGTGCCTATATTATTGTGGGGCAGAGTTATGTATGTGGTTGGCAGCTATCCTTGTATGTGTGTGTGTTCATCCTTTTTACTATCTTTAAACTTAAAAAAAAATTCACCTTTTAGCCATTGTGACTGAGTAGAGCAGATAGATAATTGAAGACAGATATTTTTCAAGATCTCTTTAAGTGATTTCTTTCTTCCTTTAAGCACCCTGCTCTAATTCCAGTCTTAATGGCTAACACACAGTGTTAGAGACTATGTTCACAAGGAAATCACTTCCAACCTTGGAAGCTCCTTCCCTTAATGGAAGGAGCACTGAACTTGCACAAGGATTCCTTCTGCTCCGATGGGGGACCCCATCTATGGGTGCAACCTTCCTATTATTGGAAGGACATTCTGACTATCAAGCTGATGCTTCATGAGAACATAGGATGCAAGACAAGTTTTTTTTTCCCCCTCTCCAGAATAACTTAAGGAAGCATAAGAGTGATTGTGATAATGAAAAATCCACTCTAAACCAAGGAAGACTTGAGTAAGGAGAACCAAGTAGGTCAAGTTGTGAAATGTGGGGCACTACTACACTTTGAGGCACAGATTTTTTTGGAAATTACAGCTGGTCTTGCTCTTAAAACAAACTCTCATTCTTTAAATGGGAGCTATCACGTCTCATATTAAAAAGCCAATTTCCCTCAGTGATCCCTAGGCTGGGTGAGTCAGAGTTCTAGTTTGGGCGGGTACACCTGTTGGCCCCACCTTGGCTACAGCCTTGATCCATGAGCATAACAGATCTGCAGTCCTTGCTAGTGGTACACTGGATAATTACTATCCATGAAAGGATTAATGACACATCACTGATTTAATACTAACTTGAGCTCAGCTGATGCATAAACAGTTTACTGTAGAAGCAGAACATATTTTGGTATGAGGAAGAGGACAATTAAATGCTAAGGACTTACAGCACAAGCTTATACATGTCTACTCAGAAGTAAGTCCCACTGTATTTAATGGGACTTATTCCCAGGAAACTGTGTATAGAATTGCATCCTTATGGCTCGATGCTATTGGCACTTAGTGCCACCGGAATGGGTGTTCCAACAGTGTTAAGCACTTTCTGGCTATCACAAAAGGCAACACACCAGAGCACATGGCTTGGCCACCACTGCACTTGGCAAGTGTGAGTGCCCAGCTCCACACACCAGCAGCCCCAGTAAGTGGTCTCAGTAAGTGTACACAGGAGGTGGGAGGGAGGCAGGGGATGTGCAGAATGAGGCAGGAAGGGGTGGGGAGGAGGGCAGATTAGGATCGGAAAGGGGATGGGTTCGGCAACAGCAATATCCACCAAATACTAATCCCCTTCCCTGTCTCAGGCCCCTGACCCAGGTTCCTGCAGACTTGCACCAGCTATAGAGCAGGCACAGGTCTTAACCTGGAGCAAGGGAACAAATGTTCATGGTGTACAGCAGTGCAGCTGCACACCTCCCAGCTGAGTTCTGTGCAGTGCAGAGTTTGGCAACCTGGAAGTTGGGTGATGACATGTTAAGGTCATCGCCAAATGTCCAGAGGCACTCTCATCATGTCACAAAGCTTCCAAAGAGGTCTGCGCACCGGCATGAACCCCTTAGGGAACAATGGCAAGAATATGCAGATGATGAACACACACTATGCGTTTGCAGTTCTCAGTGGCTCATATTGAATTATGTGAAACTGGGGTTCGGTCCACAATACTTGGTTGATCTGTAGTTGTTACCCTTCGTCTACTCACATTTTACAGAAAATCCAGATGACGTTTTCTGTGTGGTTCTCCTGTCCTTTTTCAGACTTGATTGGTGAATTATTTTCCCACTTAAAACTAAAGGAATCAAACATAGAAATCATATGAGTTTTATGGTTCCAGAACCCCTAGTGGATAAAAAAAATCCATGAATTAAAGGACAGTGGAAAAATTATTTAAAGACCCACTTCCAGTTTTCTTGCCCCTCCGTTGCTCCTAATAAGGTCGTATCTCGACATCTCCAGGGGTCTGATTCTGGGATTTCCTGCTGATATCATAAAATGTGTTAAAAGCAGTTTAAAAAAAAAAATTGAAAAGTGTGTCCCTTTACAATTGTAGTTTAAAAACACCTTTTCTCACTGTTGTAGAAAGGCAGTCAGCAATTAGAAATGCATGAGACCCCCTGCCTTTGCCTGGCTCAGCTGAAGAATGGAACGATCGCTTACATCAGGGGTGCCCAAACCCCGGCCCTGGGGCCACTTGCGGCCCTCGAGGCCTCTCAATACGGCCCTCAGGGAGCCCCCAGTCTCCAATGAGCCTCTGGCCCTCCGGAGATTTGTTGGAGCCCACACTGGCCCGACGCAACTGCTCTCAGCATGAGGACAACTGTTTGACCTCTTGCGTGAGCTGTGGGATGAGGGCTCCTTCCACGGCTTGTTGTTTCATGTCTGTGATACAGTAGCAGCAGCAAAGGAAAGGCCAACCTTGCTTTGCACAAGGCCTTTTACAGGCCTTGAGCTATTGCAAGACCTTCATTCATTCATATGCATCTTTAATATATTCATTTATGTAAACTTATGTAAATTTATTCAAATTTTAAATGTAAATTAATTCTTTTTTTTCCCCGGCCCCTGACACAGTGTCAGAGAGACGATGTGGCCCTCCTGCCAAAAAGTTTGGACACCCCTGGCTTACATGACTGTCTCTCTACAACAGTAAAAAGCAGTTTTTTAAACTGTGATTTTAAAGGGGTGCATTTTTCCCCTTCTCCAGGGATCAGCACATTCCTTCTCATTTGCAGTGGCTATTCATGTCGAGTCAAATTCGTGTATAAAAAATCAGTGAATAACAAGGTTGTATAAGCTTATCCTCCAGTTGCGCCAGCATACCACCAGATATGCGGCACAATGAGGCCCCAACATGGCAGCAGCCTCTCTGCCAGCAGCTGCTACATGGCCCCCAGTACAGCAGCTAGAAAGCCACATGCCTTCAGCAGTTCAGTGCAGACTGGCCACTGGCAGGGCTCTGGGTAGAGCGGCATATCAGGGTATGGATCAGGGAAGGGATTGGGATGGGTCACGGCAGGATGCTGTTAGATTGCACACATGATGGTTGAAAAAGCAATTCCCCTTTCTCATTCAGATGTGAATGCTTCTTTTAAAATGACACAGCGTCTGCAATTGTAAAAGCATTTATGTTAAAAATATAATTTTTTTAAAAAAATGTGCTGGCAGATTAATCAGGGACACCTTTTTAGGTGATGAAAATGCTTTCTTCAATTAATCTAACCAATTGTTCAACTAAGGGCACAATCCATGTCTACTCAGAAGTAAGTCCTATTGAGTTCAATGGGACTTACTCCCAGGAAAGTGTGGTTAGGATTGCAGCCTGTTATGTTGCAGCATGTTGCACTGAATGCATTTTCAGTGCCAGCCTGTCTAATGTGATAGGCAAAGAACTATAAAGGTATTTCAGGGCTATTGTGCCTTTAATTAGAATCTTCCTCCTTTCAGATTTTTACTCTAATTGCATCTTCTTCAGCATCTCTGGAGTATTAGTGATTAATATCCTCATAATTACAGCTTAATTACAGCTCTTGTTCCCTGGAGGACACTTGAGTTACTGATTTCCTCTTTTAAAAGTGTAACTTTTAATATACAGGGTGACCCAAAAGTAGGTGGACAGTAGGTGGAATAAATGTTATCATTTACTGTCCACCTACTTTTGGGTCACCCTGTATTTTTATATATAAGAACTGATATATATCATATATATTATGATAATGTAATATAATCACCAAATAAATAAATAAATAAATAAAAGTTATCTTTATATGTGAATTCACTATCTGTGAATTTGCTTATCTGCAAGGGGCAGAATTGCCACCTACCTCTTATTACCTGTGACTCTGTTCTCATTATCTGAATACTGTGCCAGTGCACTCAGGGTGAAGGGCACACCAAATAGCTTGGCACCCGTAGCTTGGCACAGCTACAAGTAGTTGTGGAAGAGGAGAGTAGTTGTGGGAAGAGGAGAAGAGACAATGGCCTCCTCCCAAACAGAAGAAAACACTGGCACCATGCAGGAGGAAGAGATGCCTAGAACAGTATATAGTCAATGGAGGAGGAGGTTGTATTAATCATGTCCAGCCAATTACTCCTAATTTTTTAGAAAGTTGTCTGGATTGGGTCAATTGCCATCAAATGGCTTTTTATATTGACCTGTGGAGAATCATCAGACACATTTGTGTCCACCTCCAGACTTGCCCCATCACCTTGGGCACTTTCTCAGGAGCTTCAGCTGAACCTTCCCTGGTGATGTTGAGGGAAAGAGCCAAGAGAAAAGTGGAGCAGGAGGATGGATGAAGCAACACTCTTCCCACCGCTGAACTCTGAGGCCTTGTTGTTGGGCCAACAGTCTTCAACAAGTTGAAGGATAAGAGAAATCTCCATTGCCACAGCCTTCAATGAATTGAGGGATATCCACCATGGAGGAGGAAGTATCAGAAGATGGAGATGTTGATGAGCCCTTGCTATCACCCAGCCCCACAGGCTTCAAGTTAAGATTCAGGTTCATAGAGCATATGGTGAAGAGGATTCCCTGGAACCTAACTCCATTTTCCCCATAGGTTTGATAATTCAGTATCTGCTAATTTGGTATCCACTAGGTTTTCCAGGAACCTAACCTTGCAGATAAGAACTCATTGTAGTAAGCAAATTTTGCCCCCCCCATTTCTCTCCCCCCGCACACACACACACATTTTCAGCTCAATAGTTCTTCAGAGAGGATATTCCATTTGTGTCATGTAATGTAGACAAGATTAATCTTCCATCCTGGGAGTCTTGGAAGCACCCCCAGTGGCCATTGAAGAGTTTCAAGCAGTTGTTTTCTTTACATTGTTTAGAACTTGCCTGGTCTAGAGGTTCTGATTTTTCTCTCTTTGCATATCCTGGTCTGATTTATCAGGTTAGGTCTGATATTCCTGCTTTATTTTTCCTCCTTGATTCCAGAACCTCTAAGTAAACGAAAGGGGGTACGTTTCTAAGAAAGAAACAAAGAAAGACAACTCAATTATTTCATATTTTCTTCATGAAGCGGGTCTGAAAACTTCAACTCTACCACAGGGAAACATGCCTCTTCTCTGACACAGGCGCACACCATCCCTTCTCAGCCACACTTGTCAGAAATATGGAGAAGAATTAATTTTCAAACATAGGAAACAATGAAAAGAAGTGTGAGAGAAATTATGTTTCTCTCCTCCGGCAAAGGGGGAGAGTTGGGTGGGTACTCGATGGAGGTGGGGGTTGTGGGGGAAGGAAGGAAGGACGGACGGTTGCTTTGTTTTATTGATTTAAAAAAAAACCCACCACCACCACCCCCCCACACACACACACATATCCCAGAGGCGCCAAAAAGCACAGGGCAATGATTAATGTCCCCTCAGAAAAAGAAATTATATAGAATAAATTAAACTACTGTGGCAGCAAATTGAAAAATAAGGATGTAAATGAGGTTTGAATACTTAATATCTGAGAAGGGAAAGCTAGTCAGGAGCATGGAGAGAATGAGCAGATTTTGTCAGGGACTGTACATATTAGCTTCTGTGCAGGGACAAGGACTGAGGGAAGAGGGCAGGGTACATCTCTAGGGAGGAGACAAGTCCAGTTCTGCGGAGCTAACTCCTCCTCCACACAGAAAGCCTGTGCACACCTCATGGTTTCTGCATCACTTCCCACCAGCCAGGGCAAGGAAGTGTTGGCATCATCCCCCCTGTTCGATTAGAGGTAATCCGCGGTTATTCTCATTAGGCTACCTCTGCCGAAAGAATTCTCACATGCAAACTTCTCCAAGTCAAGAGGCAAAGGGTTTGTCACTACCACCTTCTTTGTATCCAGGGCAGAGCAAAGTTCAAAGGTGGTACTGGAGAAGGTACTGGCATGGAGCCTCACCGCACTTGAAAGAGACCGACTTCTGGATTCTCCATCTTGAGGACCTGGGCTGGTTTGACATCTCAAACGCACCATGAAAGTGTGAATTCAAAACCAAGTTAGACATAGATATTTCACACAGCTGAAATGAATTGCTTCCGACCAATTATTATCTTCAAATATTGATTGTGAATATTCTCTGAATGTGTTATATTCAACATCCCCATTTGACATCCAAGAGATTATTATGAAGCAACTGTTGACATTTCAGAGCATCTCTCTGACACAAAGCAGTCAACACTGACTGCAAACATGCAGTGGCAGTTAATTCTTGACACTGTTTGCCATGGGGCACACTGTTTGTTTGTTTGTTTGTTTATTTCTACCCCACCTTTCTCCCTAACGGGACCCAAGGAGACTTACAATATCAAGAAATACAAAACATAAAGTCACAGTTAAAAACACAAATCATATCTTAAAATCCATCTTAGTTAAGAAGATCTTAAAACAGCAATAAAACAATAAAATAAAAAGAACAGCAGCAGCAATCATATAAAAGCCCTAAGCCTGTAAAAACCAGATGTTAAAAAGATGTTTAAAAGGCCAGGAACTCAGAAGACTTGTCAAAAAAGAAATGTCTGCAGGCCTTGCTGGAAGGTTTCCAGGGAGAGAGCAGTTTGTAAATCAAGAGGGAGGGAGTTCCATAACATGGGTGCCACTACTGAGAAGGCCCTATTTTTTTTCCACTTGCACCTCACTGGGCAGCAGCAGCACTCATAAAAGGACTTTCTCTGATGACCTGCAGGGATGAGCTGGATTATATGGAAGTAAGCGGTTTCTGAGATACCCTGGCCCCGAGCCATATAAGGTTTTAAAGGTCAAAACCAGCACCTTGAATTGGACCCGGAAACAAATTGGCAGCCAGTGCAGCCATGGGAAAAGTGGTCTGACAGAGTCAAACTGCCTACCTCCAATGATTACACAGGCTACCACTTTCTGCACTAACTGCAGTTTCTGAACTGTCTTCAAGGGCAGCCCCACATAAAGCATGTTACAATAATCTAACCTTGATGTCACCGTGGCATGGATCACTGTGTCCAGGTCTGCAGTCAATATTTGACATTGGTTGATAGCTGACATTGAGGAAGTCATCCATATTTGACAGTATCAGACATGTAGCAGTCGTCAAGTGGGGACAGTTTCTTTCCCAGATTGCCAGCTTCCCTATGTGTCCTAAGGAAAGGCAAGAAAAGAGAAGCCCAGGCCCAGGTCTTCTGTCATCCCAACCAGAAAAGACCATCAATGATTTTTCTTCTTTAATTTGTTTCACTTGTTCTACTATTGTAAACCTCATTGGGAATCTTGGAAAAAGAGGAAAGGTGGCATAAGTGTAATAAACAAATATTTGGCAACATCTAACAATTTCAAAAACCCAAAAGCCTGAAATGGTTTGTGGTTTTACAGCCCTTTCCCTTTTGGTTCTGTAAATAGCTGGAAACTTTCATACCATATTAACTGACATCTTACTTACAGTAGCTTTTAATGAATTATCCATGAACTCCATTCATTTAACCAATTAAAACCAAGGTGGAAACCTTATTAAAGAAATGTCAATCAATTAATTAATCTATTGATTACAATGTGCACAAGTATGTATATTAATGTTTTCAACAGGAAAAATGTAATTTCTTTTATTTAAGCATATTTGCCAGTAAAGAACGTTAGTGGCCATCAGTGTATCTTAAGGTAGTAAATTCCATAAATTAATTATCGTGTGAAAAAGTACTTTCTTTTGTTGATGCTGTATGTACTGCTAGTCAATATCATGGGAGACACATAAGTCTAGGTTTATGAAAGAAGAAAATGATGTATTATTACTTTAAAAATACACCTTACTTCACAGGGATCTCTAGTGATGATTTTTTATTATAATTCTCATGTGTCTGGGAGTCCAGATAAAGCTTTATTTACCCTTCATCATAAAGGATTCATGATAAAGGGCATTGGGGCACAGTTTAACTTGTGCCCTACTCTCCAGGCTTAGCCTTTTCAGTTCAATAAACATGGCCCTTGTGAAGGAATAAATAAGAACTGGGGAGGGGAAGAAAAAGAGAAAGGATGAGAGAGAAAAGTTACTTAATCAGGGTCAATTTTCTGACCCATTCAGGATTTCAATGAATTTAGTTGATCAATCAAGTCATGGTGTAGCTTTGATGCAAAATTTCAACTCCAAAATTTGAACGTTGAATTTTGAGGTCAAATTTCATCAACACCTCATTCTCCATAAAATTTCTCATTCTCCATAAAGCCCCAGAACTGAACACTTATGATCTGCACTTACATTTGCCCATTATTAGTATTTCACAGTATTTGATTAGCATTGGAAAACACATGGGAACTCGAGTCAGGTGACTCAAGTCTGAGTTGTGAAAACACATGCTTTTTGCTGACTCGTGTCACATCAATGACTCCAGCACTGACTTGAGTCTGAGGTCACACACTTGGAAATGAGTCATGAATGTGAACAACTCCAGTCTGCTGTGCTTGCTTACTTTTTTCAGTGTGTGAAAGACCTCTTGGGGCCATCATTCAGACTGGGTAAGCAGCAGGGAAGTTCCAGCCAGGAGGCAGGGAAGGAATAAGGTTTTGGCTTTGCATTGAGCAGGAGTGTTGGGGGGGGGAGGGAGGTGGAAGCAGCCTCTCTTGTCCATCTTGGAAGGAACAGATGATAATTGGATGCAGGATGGGTAGAAGGAGGAACCCAAGGGATAGGGGTGGGATTCATGCCTTAGGGGTGGCTGGAGAAGCCCAAGGAGGTGGGGAAATGGGGGTAAGGTGGTTCCTGGCGATCAAAGAGAAACTCATGGCTCCAGGGGGCTCACTGAATGACTAACCATGATGGCTGAATACTGACCACAATGACTAACCACAGCTCTTTTAAGTAGAGCTGCAAAGGATTAGGTCATACTGGTAAGTCACCCAGCTGCTCTGTGCAACCCTCCTCCTGCTTGCTGTTTCTGTCCTCTCCCTCACACAGACCGTCTCACCCCCTCCCACCTTGCCGAGCTGGGATGCGGAATCGGGAGTCGTGATGTGAACAAGTTCATGTGTGGCTGGGGTTCACCAGGAACTGATCAGCACATTCTGCACTGCTGCCTTCACTCAAAGAACAGCAGGTCTTTTGTTTACCAATAGGATAGACAGGGACATGCAGGGAGTGTTTAATGAGAACTCTGACACACACACACACACACACACACACACACACACACACACACACCCTGCCAGCAGTTTCATTCTTTCCGAAGAGCTGCACCTGACACATGTATGGAAGCGACACATGACTTGAGTCAAATCAAGTCCCAAAAATGCTCTGGACGGGTCCCCACATCCCAGTGGTGTATCTAGAGGGTGACCAACAGGGAAAATATCCCAGGTGCTGCACTGCGCCTCTGCGACCCACCTCCAGTATGCCAAGAGCCGCACCAATAGTGGTTGCAGGAGCACAGCCACTGTTATTGTGGTTCAGTGCCACCCTGAGAGCCGCCCCTCCCCTTCCCTTTCATTAAAGGGAAGGAGAGGAGGGCAATCTCAGATGTGGCCAGGAACCACGCCAAGATCACCTGCAGGAGCACAGCCACTCTGTGCAGGTCCCTGCTGGTCTGAGTGCCACCACCCCTCCACCAGCAGGGAACCACGCAGAGTGGCTGCACTCCTGTGGTCTATAGAAATCTATTAATTTTGTTCTGCCATCCTTCTAAGGTTGCATCTGATATCAAAATTAGCATTTTGCAAAGCAGAAAATTGATTTTAGGAAGAACTGGCATTTTAATGACATTAATTCATTCCAGAAAAGTTAATTTTAGAATGCTGTAGATTAGAGCTTCAAGATTGACTCAATCTTTTCAAATAAAAGTTGAAAATGGTTTTCTTATAGTTGAACATTGCTTGATATTAAATCCTAGATTTTTAATTGAGCATTTGGTCCAACTGAATTTATCATTTTAAAAATAAACTTTCAGGGGAAGTTATTTTATGTCAGGATTAAAACTAAAGATTTCAGACTTCTGCTTGTTGACTTAGGGCCCAATCCTATCCAATATTCCAGTGTAGGTGTAGCCATGCCAATGGGGTGTGCACTGCATCCTGTGGTGGGGAGGCAGTCTTGGAGACCTCCTCAAGGTAACGGAACATTTGTTCCCTTACCTCGGGGCTGCATTGGTGCTACACTGGTGCTGAAAAATTGGATAGGATTCGGCCCTTCATCTCCTGAACTATATGTTTTCATGAATGTTCTAAGTACTAAACATGTCCATATGCTATTATGTACTGTTATATGCAAAACTATGGGTTATCTCCAAATTAAAGTGAGCTTGGAAGGAAGTTCTTGTTCTGGAAGTACTCTGCCTCCTTCTTCCATAGTGGGCTTCTATAATCATTGAAAATCTACCCCTGAAGTTTGGGGATCTTCTGGAACAACATGGCATACTAATAAACACATTCTTTTAACCCAATCAATGAAATTATTGGCAAAGTTAAAGAGAGATGATCATTTGACAAAATTGCTCCATTCAAGTCAGCCAAAGGTTTGTTGTTTGTTTTTTTTTGTTTTTTTTTTTTGGGGGGGGGGGGTATCTAGAAAACGGAAAACCAAGGGAGTCTTGTGGGTACAACTGGAACAGACTTGAACAATCCCACCCCCCATTTTGCTTTCCTGCACAAAAGTGCCAATCTCCCATTTTCACTGCTTGAAAATGGGAGATTGGCACTTTTATGCAGGACCCTCAAAATGCAAGACCCTCAGGGCACTAGGATGCAGGTCTCTTGTTGTCTTGTGTGCTCCCTGAGGCATTTGGTGGGCCACTGTGAGATACAGGAAGCTGAACTAGATGGGCCTATGGCCTGATCCAGCGGGGGTGTTCTTATGTTCTTATGTAAAATACTTCAAAAATTTCAGGGTGTGGGTGAGTGTGGGTGACTTGCCCCTTTCTGTGGTGGCAGCAGCTGCTTCCTTTTTAAAAACAGTTTACAGACTTCTCAGCGCCCAGCTGCCATTTTCTTTAGCTGTCCAGAGAATGCCCTGCAAAGATATGTCACTCAAGCATTTTCAGATCAACCCTATATATAATATAGCCCATGATATCCAATACCCTGTAAATATATTTTGAAATGATTTATTTTACCTAGAAAGTAAGGTTGTTGCAATTATTCTGTAAGTGTGGTTCAATTAAGAAGTTATTTGGCATGAACTTTCTAGAAAACTGTCCTTGTCAGGTTCTTCATCACCACAATGTTCCCTGCTAACCCATTCGGCAGCATTTCTCTAACTCTTTGATTTTTATCAAATGTTTCTTTCAATGGTTTTGAAAGAATATCTACAAACATTTTCTAAAATGCAGGGATAAAACCATCTGGTCTTGGAGCTTTGTTGTCTTTCAGGACTTTATAGCAAGTAAGGCCTTACTGAATTTTATTTCGCAACAGAGAGCTGTCAAAGAAACAGCTTTGAATGTTCTTTTTGATGTTTCATTTCTATTGGGGGGGAGATAGTGCTATCAAAGACATTATCTACATTTATTAATATACAATATGGCATGAGCAATACTTATCTTCCTGATAGTCTTGAGACCACATTAGTTACATTAATTTCTAAAAAAGTTTTAAAAAGTAAAAGCTTTCTTTATTTTTTCAACTAATTATTTTTCTTGCAACTTTTAATTACTTAGGGCTCAAATCTTTCCTACCCCCACCACTGATGCAGTTACACCAAAAAATGGCATGCGATGCATTCAGCGGGGGGAGGACAACCCAAGGGAACAAAAGAGGTAAAGTATATACTTACCTCCATGAAAGCTCTGGGGGCGCCTATGGGTCCTTGGACATAAGGCACCTCATTTGGTAGCATATATCTGAGGAGAGGAAAAGGGAAGGGAGCTTCAAAAAGGAGGGGATATGATCCAGTGCTGCCTGATCTATGCTCTTCCAATGCCTCTCCATTCCTCCCATCTCCCTGCCCAGTTTTGCCCCCAGTTCCTCCCCATCCTTACGCACCTGCACTCTTATTGCTGCCTTACCTGGTCTAGTGGGCGTGGCGTGATATGGTGTGGTGGCAAAGCTGTGATGCTGCTGCTTCTTGAAGAATGGCTGCCAATGGAGCAGTAGTGACTTCCACTGTCATAATACTCGGTGTGGCTGTTAACTTCCACATTTTTGAAGTTTGGTAAACATAAAACAAAATGATTTAGCAGAGAGTGCTCTGTGTATGTTGCATCCCCAATCTATGTGGAACATGTCATAAAGAGAGAGCAATACCCATACATTCCTTAACTAGATATATAAATATAAATATATAGTTAACAGTATATTAACAGTTCTTATTAATAATTACTAATATTTATTATACTATTAATACCATTTATATGGTAATTATTGATCTCTGACACTCAATACCGAGCTAAACAAACGCATTCGTAAAGCAGCTACCACGTTTTCCAGATTCACAAAGAGAGTCTGGTCCAACAAGAAGCTGACGGAACATACCAAGATCCAGGTCTACAGAGCTTGCGTCCTGAGTACACTTCTGTACTGCAGCGAGTCATGGACTCTTCGCTCACAACAGGAGAGGAAACTGAACGCTTTCCACATGTGCTGCCTCTGGCGCATCCTCGGCATCACCTGGCAGGACAAAGTTCCAAACAGCACAGTCCTGGAACGAGCTGGAATCCCTAGCATGTATGCACTGCTGAAACAGAGACGCCTGCGTTGGCTTGGTCATGTCGTGAGAATGGGCGATGGTCGGATCCCAAAGGACCTCCTCTATGGAGAACTCGTGCAAGGAAAGCGCCCTACAGGTAGACCACAGCTGTGATACAAGGACATCTGCAAGAGGGATCTGAAGGCCTTAGGGGTGGACTTCAACAGGTGGGAAACCCTGGCCTATGAGTGGCCCGCTTGGAGGCAGGCTGTGCAACATGGCCTCTCCAAGTTTGAAGAGACACTTGGCCAACAGACTGAGGCAAAGAGGCAAAGAAGGAAGGCCCATAGCCAGGGAGACACACCAGGGACACACTACACTTGCTCCCAGTGTGGAAGGGATTGCCACTCCCGAATCGGCCTTTTCAGCCATACTAGACGCTGTTCCAGAACCACCATTCAGAGCGCGATACCATAGTCTCTCAAGACTAAAGGTTGCCAACAACTATTGATTATAATTATTAATATAATAATTAATATATTAGTACTATACAGTCGTGTGCTGCTTAACAACAGGGATCGGGACCATGATCCCTGTTGTCAAGCGCCGCTTGATGCAATCCAGTCCGGCCACAGGGACGGGGATGCTCTGCTCCCCTCCAGAGGGACGTCTGAGCTTCCCAGAGGCAGTGTGTGTCCACATGCTGCCTCTGTGGAGCTCAGACTGAGGGAAATTGCACCTCTCACGCGACTTCTGGTTTCATGGAGGAAGCCAGAAATCACGCGAGAGACGCAATTTCCCTCAGTCTGAGCCTTGCAGAGCTCCCCTCACTTTCAAAGGGTTGGGTGCGTGCCCCCAACAGCCACGTGGCCACACGTGGCCGTCGGTTATGCGATCCCGGCATTAGCCAGAATGTCGCAAAGGGGTGCACACCTGTATTAATAACACAGGTTTTAATGAGTGTGAAGGGATTTCTGTTGTTTCTCCCTTACTACCAATTTATCTACAATATTGCCTGCTACTGAGCTCAAGCTGCCAGCTGTGATTGTTGCCTTCCACAAAGTTAATTAAAACAATAGTTAAATCCTGATCGAAACTTTTTTGTTCTGAGGAGGGAATATTTACTGGTCCAGTTGACATCTGTTTCCTGCCTAAATGTCCTTGAACGCAGACACACAGACACATACACATTGAACATACTATGCTGGACAAGCAGAACTTGCAAAAAAAGTGGCAGTGCATCACCAATGGGAATAGGAATGCTCCTACTTGGGCAACCAGCAAGCCTGGAGCAGGAACCTTGTAGGGCTGTTCAGGCCTTGGGCAGGGTTTGGGGTGAACATTGTGCTTCAGGAGGAGGGAAAGGGGAGAAGGGTACTATTTTTTCCCCTTTCCCCCTCCCTTGAGGCCTTTCCCTGGTGTGCCATATAGTGGCAGAAGGTCAGGGATGAGGCAGCTGCCAATCCAGAACGGCAACATTTTAAGTTTGCATCATGAGGGAAGGTAGTTCTAGAAGGTAGGAAAGGGACCCCTATTTATTTTCTTCTTCCTGAAACATCCCTGTATAGTGCAGGGAGGGGAGTTCTTTAATTTCATGGCATGCATTACCCCAACATCCCCCCCATAATACTATACTTGCTATAAGCTGTTAGGAGCATGAGTAGGCCAATTCCCTCTCACCTCCTTCATTTTTATGTGTTTCTTTCAATGAAGGTCTAGTCTAACAGTAGTCTAACCCAGCAGTTTTTAACCTTTTCATCTCACGGACATGCTGACAAGGTGCTAAAATGATCAAGGCACGTCATCGGTTTTTTGACAATTGACAATGCAGACCACACTGCTGGTGGGGGGTTCTCATCCCCCAATGGCCCTACTAATAAATGACCCTCTGCAGCACTCCTGCAGGCCATTCATGGCACTCCAATGTGCCATAGCACACTGGCTGAAAATTGTTGGTCTGACTGAATGGGTATGTAAATATCCAAACTTTTGATCCTTTAATTATCTGCAGTAATAAATAACATGGGAGTCATGCAAAATGACCAAAAAATCATGGTGGGAAGTTGGGGACTCTAATACTTAGCCTTTGGAGCATTTGTATCTTGATCATGCCCCCCCCCCCCCATGCCCAGGAAAGCCATTTCTAGAAAAGGCGAAGATTTATATTGGCTTCCAGTTGCGCTATGATAGCAGCAGAGTACTAAAGCCCCGGACTGTGGTTTTGATCCATTTCACAGACACCCTCCCACAATTTGTTTATACAGTAAATAATCGAAGGGACAAAACACACACCTTTACAAGCATGTCTGAGTCGATGCTAACTTTCATTGGTTCAGTTGCTTGTTACCATACTTAACTGATACACTCGCACCTTGCCTGATTTCTTGTAGGCACTCCTTTTTTTTTTCCCTTTCCAAAGGGCAGAAGTGAGAGCTGCCCATGGAAAATGATGAAAAAATCCAGGACTTTATTATACATAACTATTAACGGGTGATAAGAGTGTGACCCTAAATACACAAACAAAGGGTTGCAGCAAAGATAGAGATTCCCCCTCACCAGTCCATGAGAAGAATTATATTATTTTCTTATCTCCAAGCTCTCAACAATATATATATTCCGTGAGGCTTAGGGCTCAATTCTATGCTCTCCCAGTGCTGGCGATGGGTGCCATAAACGTGCCACAATGCATGGCACCAGGAGAGCAAGGAGTGCTGGCGTGGGCCCAGTGCCAGGAGGCAGATACCAGGGAAGCGCCTGCAGTAAGGCGCACCGCCAGTCAGCAATGCAGGGTTTCTGGACATCCTGCTAGCTAGCCTCATCTGAAAAATTAGCAAATTCTTTTCTTTCTTCAACAGTTTTTACGTTGTATATTCTACAGTTATATCTTATAATTAAACTTGAACAGGAACCTCTATATACTGCATAGTTTCATTTCTTAGCAAGTCAGTTAGAAATTTCAAATTTCTTCTTCTCTGCAATGAAAAAGCAGCTATGTCAGGAGAGAGATGTACTTTGTCTCCCTCTGTGTTCAAATCTGAGTTTCAGCAATTGTACAGAATTATGCTTAGTGTTCTTACATTCAAAAGTGACAATAACAGCCCTTCTTGCTGTTTTGGAGTTGATCCTTACAGTGTGTCAGTGAAGCAGGGCTATTACATTGAGATTCAAGTGTGCTCACAAACATACCCTCTAAATATGCAACAAGTTTTATCTCCTTCCAATTTTCCCTTTAATCCTCTTGTTTTTGGATTAAATCACCTCTTTTGGTTGTCCAGATCCTCCATCTTAACTTCCAGGTTATATGTTTTGTCTTCAAGCTTGCTAATGTTTCCTTCATTCAGTCATAAGAACATAACAAGAGCCCTGCTGGATCAGGCTAAAGGCCTATCTAGTCCAGCTTCCTGTATCTTACAGTGGCCTACCAGATGTCTCAGGACACATACAAGATAACAAGATTTCCAAATCCTATTGCCACTCCCTTGCACCTGGCCTTCTAGGGTGGCCTTTTTCTAAAACCAGGAGGTTGCACATACCCATCACAGTTCATAACTTGTAATTGACTTTTCTTCTAAAAATCGGACCAGTCTGCTTTTAAAGGCACGTAGGCCAGATGACATCACCACATCCTGTGGCAAGGAGTTCCACAGACTAATCACACACTGGGTAAAGAAAGATTTTCTTTTGTCTGTTCCAGCTCTCCCAACACTCAATTTTAGTGGCTGTCTCCTGGTTCTGATGTTATGTTTGAGAGAAAAGAACATCCCTCTATTCACGCTATCCATCCCATGCTTAATTTTGTATGTCTCAATCACGTCCCCCATCAGGTGCCTTTTTTTTCTAGACAAAGAAGCCCCAAACACTCTAGCCTTTCCTTATAAGGGAGGTTCCCCAGCCCTAGCTAGGTATCAGTTTCTATGTTTAATTCCAGTAAGTTTTTAATTCCTTGTCATTTACTCAGTCTGTTTCAGCTCTTCGGTATTGCATCTATCCTTTCATCAAAGTTCTTCTTGGTTTCTTCTGGCTGTTTTGTTATTTGGTTCCCAACTTTGCACAGAAAAGACATTATTTATATCTCCTACATTTAATGGACTATTTCCCATTTTGAAAAAAAACTATCTTTCTAGTTGTGGTTCAAAGAGGAGAAGAAAAACATTTTGCATCAAATCAAGACTCCAGCAGTCAAACATATTGAGTGTTAGCTTATTTTTCAGTAGCTTCTACCTGTGAGATCAATACTTGTGCACATCACTCTGCATTATCCCCGCATGTCAGATTTGTTCAGCAGTTCAAAGTTAGCTTCAAGTGAAATGGATGCCTGCAATTCAGAAATTACCACAGTGTGATACCATAAAGCAGGAAGAATTAAAAGAAAGCTTATGTAAATGTTGGCATCAGTCTCCAAGATTGCACAAAGGCTTATGCCCTAAGTTCAGAAAAATAGAACGTATGAGTCAATTAAGGGCCTTGCTTACAAAAATCACTATAAAAACCCAAACCAACACCCATCATAGGGAGTGCATAAATCTAGACAATCAGTAGGGTAATCACTTCAGTAAACAAGGCTGCAATCCTTTGCACACAAGACCCCTTGAACTCAGTGTGTCTTACTTCTGAGTAAACCTGCATTTTCTGTTTGTGCGGTTAGAATGGTTTTCCACGGTGTATGAAACCTGCAGATTACAGAAGACTGCAGATCACAGAGAAAGGTGGTAACAGTGAACTCAATTATGAAGAGTTGCAGTCTTTCAGATATATATTAACATCCCCCCCCCCACACACACACAAACAACTACACATGCTTAGCAGAATGAGGATCTGCAGGGTTGCACCAAAAGCCAAAGTAGGGTAATGCTTTTATTAGGCCCAACTCAAATATCACAAATTAGTTAGCAAGCATTCAGGTTCGCTAGAGTTCTTCTTCTGGCTGGATATCAAACTAGTAGTGTAGCTAAGGCATCTGGCAGCAGGGGGCACGTAACAGCCCCCACGACAAAATCAAATTTAACAGCCACTCTCCATATGACAAAATCAAAGTTGATTAACTGGCCATATCAGGAGGCCACTTCCTGGACACAACCAGAAGAGTCCCCACACCTCAGAAGGCCTTCTGGAGGCCTTAGAAAGGCACTTCCAGTTTTTGCAAAAACTAGAAGTGTCTTTCCAAGGCCTCCAGGAGTCCTTCTGAGGCCCAGGGAGGTCACACACTGCTGTTGGAGGGTTCTGGAGGGCTGAGCTCCCAGCCAGTCCCCACCAGAGAAGTGGCACCCCCCATCTGACCCAGAGGTCTGGAACCCAGGACCCTTCCCCCCAATCCCCTCTGTCCCCCTTAGCTATGCTACTGTATCAAACAAAATGAAATGGTGGAGGGAAGGAAATTTGGGCATGATGGAAAGGCCTCAAGACTTGTCATTTGCAGCAGTTTAAGATGGAGTGCATAAGGTTTGATGCAGAGCCCAAGCCTATGCATGCCTACTCAGAAGTAAGTCTCATAATAGTCACTGGGTCTTACTCCCAAGAAAGCGTGGATAGGATTGTAGCCTTACAGCACAGTCCTAAGCTGCACTTGGGCTGGAGCAAGTCCTTTACGCCAGCCCAGGAGGGTCGCAAACATGCTGTAAAGCACATTTGCGCCTTCTCATGAGCAAGCTGCACTGGCGCACAGAGGTGTGCTGAATCCAGCCTCTGTGGCGGCTTGCAAGGCTCTGGATGGAAAGAGAGGAGGCGGAAGCGAGGTGTTTCCAGGTGGGGTGGGCAGGCGGTGGAGCTGGCGGGCAGGGAGCAGGAGGCAGTGCTGGGATCCAGCAGTTATGCCGAAACCAAATCCCTGTTCCCGGGGAGTTTGGAGTGGCTTGAAGCCGCTGCTCCTCAAACTTGTTCCACCTCCAGAGGAGACCCATAGGGCCAGGGCACCTTGCCCAGGTGTATGGGGAAAAGTTTCCCCTTGCCTCTGGCTGAACCGATTCTGGCTGTTATCCTGTGCTGGATATTTCCTGTGTTTGCCTGTTCCAGCGCAGGATAGGATTGCACCCTTAGTTGGATTAGCCCCTGCTACAGATTAGAGCCTGTTGCAGACTCACCCCCTCTGACACTGCCTTTGATGCTGAGCAACTGGCCAGGCTGTGGCTGGGGTCATACATCAATAGCATCACATGTGGGCACTGTGGAGCCATATGCTGGGTCAGATCCCCACATGCAGTGGATGCTGTGCCGTCACTGGATAGAATTGGGTCCAAAAGTTTGCTGACTACTTTGAAATAGTTTCAAAGCTGGGTCCTAGCGAACACCTGGTCCTAGCCAAATGGGATGCCAAAGCTGGTCCTAGCGAACACCTCCACTTTGACATTTGTATTTATTCCTAACCACCCAACATGGTTAAGTACAATTTTGTTGGGCGCTTTGGAGAAGATACAATATCCCAGGAGAGGGAGGTCAAGACTGGAAGATTATCTTCTACGACCTGAAGATGGAGGTTAATTTGGGTATATAGGTGGATTACTTGCCCTCCAACTACTAGTTACAGTAATGCTACAGTGCACTCCCCACAACTGATGCTTCCATGAGACCAACTGAAGCTGTTGCCACCGGCCACTGACTGGGGGGGATCTCTGCCAATTTGCCTCCGCTACTCTTCCTCCTCCTTTCTCTCCCTGAATTAGAAAAAGAAGAGGGTCGCAGAGAAGCAGAGAAATGTGGAGAGGAAGGGAGTGCTGAGCTAGAACACTGGCAAGTGGGAAGAGCAGAGGCTGGTGCAACATCGGGTAAGGAGGCAGCATTTGGCATGCTGTCCTAGGCATCAGGAGGTCTTGGGCCAGCACTGGCCCCTGCCTACTTTGGTGCCATCATCAGGAGATAGAATATCATTTTATGATGATGGGTTTAGTTTGCCCTCCCAGTTTATACTCTTACGCCCTTTGCCTAATAATAACTGACCTTCAGGGCAGAGAACTACCCTTTTTAATAGAATATACAGCTAAATTCCCTCTTTCAAGGAAGGATGGGAAGTAGTGTAGGGTAGTGTGGCCTATAAATCAGTATAATTAAAATCTGTAATGAAGGAATTGTCCAAAAGGGGTGTGGGGTGGGAAAGGAGGTCTCATTTGTTGCTGCTCTGTAGACCCTAGTGGGAGGGCCTATATGGGGACAGCATCCACTGGTAATATTAAGGAGCTTTTTCACTGCCGTTTTCATTCCAGTGGTCTCTGGAAACAAAGCTCCATTGGGGAGATGAGAGAGGCAAAGTTGGCTGAAACTGGAGACAACAAATAGCCATTGTAGTTTCTGGTTTGAGCAATAGGCCATGTTGCCATTGATGGCAGAGGCAGTGGGGTGTGAAGGAGGAGATCCCACATGCACCTGGATAAATGGGAAACGGGGCCGGAAGCAGCAGGTTACAGAATGAGAAGGGAAATAATGAAACAACAAGATGCAAGGAACCAGATCCTCCATAAATCTGGTCCGCCTAATTGGCTCCCAGCCAAGTGACAACAGCTGAGAGCCTGGCCCTTTGGGCAGTTTAACAAACAAAGGCAAACCATAAGGCAGAAGGAGAGGGGAGGAAATGTCCCAAAGAAAGCATTTGGGGTTTGGCTCTGGGGCCCATAATTAAACAAAGCTCCTTGCCTCTGACCTTTCAGCCACCAGCACTGCTTAACCTCTGGCATGACTATTAGCCTGACCCCAAAGGGAAATTCACATTTCCCCATTTGCCAGAAAGCGGCTTGCACCAGTTTTGTTACTCTCCATCTGTCCGGGACGGAAAATGCTCTGATATTATTTTTCCCCTGCCATGCTTCCAATTGTGTATAATCTTTTCTCTCTATTCCTTGCCTTCTTTCTCTCGTCTCCTGTCACAGTTTCTTTTTTTTTTTTTTTTTGGCCTCTCTTTTCTCTTCCATCAGCATCCCCCCTCCTCCCACTACACACCCTTTTCCCCTTTCCCCGCATCCCCGTTCCCTTCGTCTTCATCGTCTTATGTATACTTCCATTGCTCTTTCATGCGCTCTCCTCTTCTGTCTTTTCTGTTCATATATATTTAGTATTTATTTACAAGCTTGATTTTTTTTTCCTCTGGATGTGAAGCCAGGCATGTACAGAAATCCTTAAGATGCTATAAAGCTGCTGAGGTATAAAATGGAAAGTGCTTACCCTGCCTGTACAGAAATATCTCACTGCATGGCAGTGGAAGCCACCGGAGCCAGGCACAGTAAATCTCACAGAGTTTAGCCTGTTTGTTTACACCATGATGAGGACTGAAAGAGAGATTCGGCTTCCCTGTCAGCCTGGCGCACATGTTGGTCCACACATGAAGAATGTCCTCACAGATAGGCCAAAGAAAGCTCCCTAGAACCCATAACATGGGGATCCCTAGGGTGGTGACTAGAGGCTTCTTACAATTCAATTCTACCTAAATCCCAGGACGGTGATTCAGTGGCACCAGTTAGCTGCATCCTGCAGTGAATTTTTGGCTGCTGGAGTTCTCCTCTGGGTAAGGGGACATTTGTCCCCTCGCCCCAGAGTAAGCTCCAGCAGCCACAACAGATCAACACAGACCTGCACCTGCAATATCACTGGTGCAAATCCACACTGATCCATTCAGGTAGATCTGGCCCTAGAAGGGGGTTTAGACATGGTGTGCTCTGGCACCACAATCCTACTGATCTCCTGCCCTCCACCAATCCTGCTCTCCTCCTGGGTCCAATTTGCCTCACTGCCACCCCCACTCCCCATTGCCACCACATTCCAAACCCCCCCCCCCGCCTCATTCCTGTCCTCTCCTTACACTCCCCCCAGGGCTGAACTTGTGCTGTCCCAAAGTGCTTCACAGTGCTTTCACAATAGCGCACACCAGCAGGATAGGATTTGACCATTAATTTCACAAATCCCTCACCAGGGCAAATTTTTGCACAAAAGCATTTTTTTTGTCATTTCTTTTTAATTTTATGTCAAATACTAGAGTCTGCTTCATGGATATATCACATGGTTCTTACCCCCCCCCCCCACCGACGCTGTATATATTTTTGTGGTAATTTGAAGCTATTCCAGATCAGTTCATCGAGGGTGCAATCCTAACCCACTTTCCAGCACTGACATAAGGGCAATGCAGCTCTGAGGTCAGGGAACAAACATTCCCTTTGAGGAGGCCTCTGTGAGTGACACCCAACTGCAGGATGCAGCACATGTCCCATTTGCACCACTATGGCAATGCTGGAAAGTTGGTTAGGATTTGGGCCGGGCAGCCCGATCCTGAGCTACCCAGAGCTCGCAGCTTTGGAGGCACCTCAGACGGCTGTCGCCACATCCTGTGCGCCTCAGGCTGCCACGGGTGGCACCTCGGGAGAAGGGGACTTTTGTCCCCTTCTTCCGGGTAAGGGAAGTAGCCCCGAAATCGTAAGGTAAATGCGTTCATGTAGGGCCTGAGCTCCACATGAATGGACAGCATCTGGTGGAGCGGAGCTCCACAGGACCTGCGCTTCTGCCTCCCAGCTCCCTCCCTCCGGCATGCCTCCCACCTGCCCTTTCCCCACCCCTGCCTCCCCATCACGCCTCCTCCCTGCCCTCTCCCCGCCCTCCCCCCACCTCCCCCCTCCCCGTCACACCTCCTCCGCCCCTCCCCACCCCCACTTACTATGCCGTGGCTCAGCAGTCTGTGAGACCACTGAGTGGCGGAGGCTATGTTGCCAGGCCAGCACTAGCAGCGCCTGCCAGTCTGCTAGCACTGGGCTAGCACGGGCAGTAGCCCAGCAGTAAGCCTTGCAAACATGCCTTATGGCATATTTGCGACAGTGCGCGCCTGTGGGAAGCCACTGCTCTGAGCCCAGTATTGGGCTCTAAGTTGTCTGTTAAAATCAGCACATGCTATGGGTGACTGTCAGAAACCATTAGCTGGATTCTGTCTCCTTGGGCTGGAAGCCTAGTAGCTGGGCCAGGGCAAAATTTCTGCTACGGAATAAATGCTTAAGCATAGCTTAACTCTGCTTTGTGACAGAACAGGATGTGGAGTGAGATCAAGAAAACAAATTCCTGAAAATGTGCTTTTTGCTCACAGAAAAAAATTGCCCTAGAATTAAGGTGGTGGCACCAGAAATATAGATGCCTGCCTGGACAAGACCAGAGCCCTGGGAGTGATACATCTGGCCAGCACAGTGTGGAGGTTTCATTTGCAAAGAAGAGTCAGATTAGTCAAAAGGAATAATCCACTGTGCATCACTGCCATCCTATGTCATCCACCCTGTATCTCAGCTGATAGTCCTTCCCTGAGGGATTCTTTGTCGAATGCAGCCCTTGGAGGCTGTTTCCCTTCTCACAAGCAGAATAAGAAGAAAAAAATGATTTTTTTTTCCCCAATTTTGCAATAGTCACCAAAAACCAAAGCTCAAAAGAACACAGTCCTGCCATTTCAATCCAGTTAACCAAAAGTAGCAGTAATCACTTTTGGCACGTAACAATCCTATGCATGTCAACTCAGAAGTAAATCCCATTGAGTTTAATGGAACTTACTCCCAGTTAAGCAGAAGGGATATGTCTTGTCCCTACACAAAGAATCCTGAATTGAATTTCCCACCAGTTCCTACGCAGGAAGAGATCCAAATTCCTGATCTTCCCCCACAACCATCATGAGCTAAAGTTTTCAGACTGACCTACAGCTAGCTTACTTGGGGCCTAGGAGGAAAGAAAGTGCTCAGATACAGTAGGGGAGTCGATTCTCAGGCAATCATTGTATCTCTTCAAACCCAAAAGAAGCTTCTTACAGTCCTGGGGTTATCTTGTATTGCATCTTGGATGGGAGAATTAACACTTTTTGGGAAATGTTCAACAGAGTCAAGTGGTCCTAAACTCATCTTTGGGGTCCTGCATAGCTGCCTGTGCTGTCAGTGTGTTAACATGTTGTCTTGGACTTCAGAGAATGTCTTTATATGCCAGATTTCCTCTATGCATGTGTATGCAAGCGTGCTCACATACACCAATTTCCTTGGCCAAATAAGCCCATTTCCTTCTGCCACTATCTTATCTTCCCCTTTAAGAGATTAGGACGGGTGCCAGGAGGATCCAGAGGTCAGGGTCGCTGTGGCATTAGGAACCAGGCCTGAGACAGCTGCAGGGAAAGGGGATGGTGCACTTCTAAATGCCCTGTGCGCTCTACATATTGTGGAAAAAGCTGTTGCATTCATCAATGTCAGGCACAGAGTTTGAATAAATTTGAATGCACTCAAGCGTGCTCCCTGCAGCTTTCTATAATATCACTTTCCAGTTTGAATATTTCACTTACTTTTTTTCAAATTTCTTTTTATCCACCTTTTCATCTCCCTCCTCCCCGCCTTTCCCAGGCCACAGTGTTGGCTCCGTGGACGCAAGCCCCTCTCAGCGGTGCCCACATGTGCCAGCCAGATTGTTCTGCACCCTGCCGGGGCTTGTACACCGTGGGCTCCACGGAATTAAAGCTGCAGGAGACAGACACTCTTTGGTTCACAAAGAATAATAAGGCACAATGGAGTGTTTTTACTTGTCATTGCTCCATGCTCTCATGTAAATGTGAAATGTATGTGAACTAGAATTCACCCTCCATTTCTCTTCCACATTCCACCACACATCAAGAACATTTCTACACGACACAAAAATACACAAGATACTCAAAGGCATATTTCAGTCTTATTTGTGAAGACAGTCTGAAGACATGAGATTCCTGTACCTTTCGATTCCAGTCCTGCCACTCCGGTTTGCCATTCACTCCCCTTGGTATTACATGCCAAATAAATGTAAATTGTCATGTGTCTAAACCCCCTCCCTTTCTTTAAAATTTCACTCCAAATGCATGATGGAGAGCAACATCCATGCACATGGTCATATTTTGCATCCACAAACTTTGATCTCAACCTATTTGACTTTGAGAAAGCGTACTTTACAAAAAAAAAAAAATTGAAGGGCACTGACTGGAAGAGAGTTGGGGGTGAGTGAGCAGCATATTGTTTTTGTAGGTTAGGAGCAAGATGGGCAAGCCAAAGACAAGAAAAGACAAAGAACAGAGTTGCCAGTCAATGAAGATAAAAATGGCACGGCCATGTTTTTTCCTAGTTCCTAGAAAATCGCAGGAAGCTGTCCTGTACCAAGTCAACTCATTGGTCTTTCCAGTTCAGTATTGTTGACACTGACTGATGGGGGCTCTCCAGGGTTTGAGGTAGGAATGTTCTCTACCCTACCCTGTTCCTCCATCCTAGTGGTTCTCAAACCTTTTAGCACCAGGACCCACTTTTTAGAATGACAATCTGTCAGGACCCACCGGAAGTAATGTCATTAACCTGGAAGTGATGCAATGGCCTGAATTGACATAATCAAGCAGGAAAATTTTCAACATGCCACATGACAAATCCAAATCAAATTAAGTAAATAATTAAATTAAAAGTTTACAATAAGTTTAAAAATTTATTTAAAATAAAGAAGAACCCTCCTAACCTTCTCAAGCAGTTACTGATCTTTTTTTTTTTTTTTTAAATCCCCCAAGATCCCAAAGGCTGCAATCCAATCCACATTTACCTGGGAGTAAGCCATATTGACTAATATTGTTAAAGGCACAAACAGAGTAGCCTTTTAAAAGTACAGATCTGTAACCTATCCCCAAATGCTAGTCACATATCCCGGTAGCATCAAGTTTAATTTATTAAAAAATAAATTACACATTGAAATGAATGGGGACCCATCTGAAATTTTTTCACAACCCACCTAGTGGATCCCAACCCACAGTTTGAGAAACACTGCTCTACTCTATTGAAGCTGGAACCTTCTGCATAGAGAACAGATGTTCCAGCACTGAGCTATGGTTCCTCACTGTAAGGCAAGGGCTTTTGGAGATTTAGCTACGCACCTTAATGAAGAGAGAGATTCAGGGGCAAGCTGTCACGCCATGGTAGAGGACATGCTTTGCATGCAGATGCTCCCAGTTCCAATCCTTGGCATCTCCAGGTAGGGCAGCAAAAGACAAGTCATTCCTTCCTGAATGTCATATAGAGGCTTAGCCACCCCCCCCCCCCCAACAATTGAATCATAGATGCCAAAAGGCCCTTGAGCAAAGGCAGGCCTTTGCTGGCAGAGTTTGAGAGCCACAAAGTTCTTGCGTGGGCGGGAGGGGGCAGGCAGCAGGGGCGGGGGAAGGCAGCGGCACGATCCCCAGAATCGCGCCACTCAGGGGACTGCCGCCTGAGTACTCACAGTGGCAACTGGGGTGATTTTGTTCCAGCTGCCGCTGTGAGTGCCCACAAGTTCCTGCTGCTTCGTGACATCACGAAGAAGTGAAGTGATGTCAGAAGTGACATCACACAATGCCATGATATTGAGTGGTGTCACATGATGTCACTTTGTTTCTGCCCCAGACGCCACAGCTCCTAGGTATGCCACAGGAGCAGGGAGAAGTTATCTGGAGCCTGCCATCTTCCCTTGTCTTCTTTTTCTTTCAGTTACCTAGAGCTTGGCGTGCAGCATCCCAGAATGCATTGCTCCTGTTCATTTGAAAGAGGAGTGACAAAGAGGAGGAAGGTTACATGCCAGGCTCTAGGTAAGTGAAAGGAAGGGGCAGGGATGGGGATACCGCTGCCTTCCCTATCTATGGAGCATGCTTACTTGCCATCTTGCCTTAGAGACCAAGGGCTCACACACACACAGAGGCAGCAAACTGGGGGGGATTCAGGTGGTGGGAAGTCATGGGCTGCTCCTCTCTTTAGCTCTCCAATACATCAAAATTAAACTCTATCCCAACGTGTCCCCCAGGGCACGAGAAAACTTTTCTTACCCACCAGAATAGATTCCAGGAAATTTCACTCTGCATAGGAACTGCTACAGCAATCTCTTCCCATCCTTGGATTCGCAACGGCACAAAGTTTGGAAAAATGTACTTTTAAGACACTATAAGAAGTTTAGCTCAAGAGACAGGCACTGAAGCTCCAGGCAAATCATTGTTTCCATCACAGCTACCTTCCAGGTTGGCAGAACTTAGTCTGTTGTTATGGCTGGAGGTGCCCTGTGCTTCCATTCTGTGGATACTCTTATTCCATGCCCAGGAGTTTTGCTTCACATTCTGAGTTAAGATGTGTTGTGACAAAGGAATGGAAGACACAGAAGATGACATTGTGGAGAGCAGAGAACAAAGAGCTTCTACTTGCGCTGAATGTTTCCTTCTCTCCCTGATTGTGAAAACTCTCCAGTGGTGTTTGTCTCTCCCCTGCATTTCCTCTCCGTTTTTGATTTATATCCCATTACTTTGCCTGTTTGTGCTTTGCAGACATGATTTTTTTCTCCCCTGACACCCACTACGCTGCAGCCGCGTCAAAACCTTTGATAAAATAATAGTGGTGGGGAAGTATATGTTTTCAGGGGATACAGACATCAATTAAAACACTTCACAAGATCTGATCTATCATTATTAGCAACCTTAATACGGGCACACCCCTCATATTAAGTGCTGTTCACTGGGCATTGCGGAAATGGTTGGTCACCTTATTTGTCTAAGGCTCTGATTTAGGGCAATCGAAGGAACACGATTCAAAATGCAAGTACTTGGGAGACATACAGGGCCCATTGATGGCGCGTCTTCATTTCTTCACCTTATGTTAAATGTAAGGTACAGTTAACCTGTAGTATATGTCAGGAGCCAGTATCGTAAAATACCTTTGGGATATGTGTTGAACGCATGGAAAGACTAAAGCACCTAAACTAATTTAATTGGCTTTCCCTTCTGTTTGGGGTAGGAGGTTGAAAAGTCTAAAGCAATGGGAGCCTGCTCTGGACTTCTTCTTACTCTTTACTCTCTCCTATTCTTTTTCTTAGCTTTCTGAGGCTTGTTTCCAGTGTGATAGCACCCACTATCCAAAGGTTTTCCAAAGGTCATTCCCGAAACCCACAGCTAACTGTGTAAAGAGCCACTTTAAAATTGTGGTTCCCTTATTTTTAGTGGGAAGAGAGGAAGAGCCCAATCCTCTCCCCCTCATACGCCCCTCCCCCCACTAAGCAGATGTAGTGGTGCCAAAACGGCTACTGTGGCATCTTGTCGGGGGGGGGGAACACTTTACAGAGGTCTCATCTGGATATGGAAACACTCATTCCTTGCATGGTATGGGCCAGGGGGTGTATTCTCAGACCTGCGCTAGCTAAATATCCGGCGCATATTCACGTGGAACACACAATGTGTTTGGGTCTGCGAAAGAGGTGGCAGCTGTGGCTGTAGCTGAACCCACCCCCTTCCCAGACTCAATCCATCCACCCATGCCCCATTGCCACCCTGTTCTGATCTCCCTCTACCCTCATCATGACTTCGTTCTGGCCTCCCCCCACACATCCTGCCTCTCTTGCCACCTTAGCTTTGGTGGGAGATGGCTCCAGATATGCTGGCGCCAGTGGGAAGGCCCTGGCCTTCCTGCCAGCATTTCATGCTACTGAGCATGCTGCCAGTGCAGCTTTTATGACTGGCACCGACTGCTTTCTGGCAGTCAGCGCCAGCAGAAGAGGCACACTGGAAAGTATAGGATTGGAACCCAGCTATCTATTCACCCCAGCACAGTGTCCTTCCCAGTGGCTACTGCTGGTATCTCCCTTGTGTATTTTTTACATTGTGCTTCTTTGAGAGAGGGAGCCATTTTTTCATTTCCTGTGCTACACAAGCTGGTTTATTAACTTGTTTTATGGGAAAGCAGTTATAAATATTCTAAATCGTATAATATAAAAAGAGCAAGCTCTTCACGTGTGTTGTTTGTGCCTTCTGTCTTGATTTTATCTTCTCCAAGTCCTCTCTAATCCATCTAACATAATCCCACATCTCCAAGTTGCCTCTATAATATTTCGGTATGGATATTTCATCATTGTCCCAAACTGAATTTGTCCAAGACCAAATTTGTCATTTTTTTCCCCAAGCCCTCCTATCCTTGCATAGTGTCCATAGCCATTGATAATATCACCTTCAACCCCATTGAACAGGCTCATCATCTTTGCATTCTCCCCCCTTCCTATTGTCAATTGTTACCCTTATTAATAGTCACCAAGTCAAAAATGTCATCCTTTAAAAGCTTTGCAAAAATACAACCTTTGCTCTCCATCCTTAGTACTCAGGTTGATGCTTCATCAATGTCCACATTGACTAGTTCAACCTTCTCTTCTGTGGTCTTCTGTTAATGCAACTTGTGCTCCACATCACTATCCAAAACTCTAATCATTCACTTCTCATTGGTCAGTATTGTTACACTCTTGTGCCGACCCCCTTTTCTGAGTACTATGAGATTCCAGATACTTCAGCCCAACCCAGGTTTGGGTTGCCTTTGGAGGAAAGATCACTGGAGGCTTATGGCATCTGTAATACTTGCTTTATTAACTAATATAGAGGTTAGTAATATTTACAAATTCCAAGGGTGTAAATAGCATGCTTTTGCAAGGAGCATCGGCTACATGGTTTCCATTCCAGTCTCTGCCAGGCCCAACCCTAATTTTCTCTGCCTCTTCCAGAATCTGCCATCTCCCATCGAAGGGGCTTCTTGAACCATTAACATTGGTTTAACAGTAATGGCCAGGGCCTTTGGCAGGCATCTGGATTGTCTGCTGGCCTGCTGAATTCTTAGCTTAACACAGCTGCAGAAAGAGCTTGCCAGCTAGAACTGTACCAGGTGACAGCTGATGATACAACGCTACTCCCCAAACTCATTTCCTAATCCTGAAACACTATCCTTAAATCTGTATGCTATCCTTCTGTCCCCTCCTGAACCCAGCACAAATTCATTGTTCCTGCCTTGAAGCTCTCCTTGGGCTTCCTCTCCCAGATCTTTCCACCCTCAAAACCTGTTACATCCCTGCCTGTGAATGTCATTCAGCCTGACCACCACTCAGCTGCCTGAAGGTCTCTTGCTCCCTCAATCCACTCTTTCTCCCTTGCTACCCCTCATGCCTTCCGCTACCTCCCTGACTTCTTTCTTCCATGATGCCACCCCTCTCTCTTCTTCTTTCTCTTCCTCCTCAGAATAGCATCCCATCTAGAGATGTCTTTGGCATCTCTCCCTAGTCTCTATACTATGCCTATGTACATATAGCTGCTATAAATACATATTTTTCTCTTATTTACCTCTGTCACATTTCTATTTTCCTTTTTCCCATTGTCTCCAGTGTGTCAAATTTTAAATTGTCAGCTCTGATGCATGCATATACAATACAAAATGGTATGCGCAGTAATGGTGATGATAGATAGATAGATAGATAGATAGATAGATAGATAGATAGATAGATAGATAGATAGATAGATAGATAGATAGATAGATAGATAGATAGATAGATAATTTTAACTGAGGTTAAAGATCACAGCCAAAATACACACACAGGCAATGATAAAATTTTGGATTTCTGCCTGGGTTCAGACTCCTAGTTCAGTCACTAGCTGACTGGGTTGCATTTCAGTGTCTCTTTGGCACTATTTGTAGCTGTAAAATTAGAGTAGTAAATGATCTCATAAAGCTGCTCTTGATTTTGAGAGAGAGAGAGAGAGATGGTTGTCTTCTGTCCTGAGCTTTTGGGACAATTTCAATAGTAGTAAATCAGAAATGTTGTACAGCATACATTTATTGAAAATCCATATATCTTTAATTCTGAAGAGCTGTAGAATTTCCATTTTCTTGTGAGAGATCCTTCAAACTGAAACCCTCTTTTCAGATGTTGCACACTCTTGGTTAAGATTTTTACGTCGCTAAATGTAAGCGAAACAAAACACATTCACAGCCCATTCAGTTTGCCATTCTACATTGCACAATCACCTGCAGTTTCATTTAGGTTGGGGGAAGTTTGTACATTGGTCTGATGTGGAGGAGGATGTGGGGTTAGGTACCTGCATCCCACTTATGCACTCTGGTTTTTAAGCACTAGTTTTTTGTTGCCCGGGGGAGTTTGGAGGGAGAGTGTGTGTGTGTGTGTGTGTGTGTCTCAGGCGCTTGGCAGCCCTGACTGGGTAACGGTGCAGAACGTAAAGTGTTGTCTATTAGGTAGGGAGACTGGTTAATACAAAGAGTTGTTGGTAATAACAATGTCCTTTCAGCGTTGACAGAGACAAAGCACCTGCGTGTGGTGTCTACCACTGCGTGCAGCAACTGATGGTCGGAGGGAAGCATTGGAGAGCATTTGAATTTCACATCCAGGGAGAGTCGGCCTATCATTAAAAAACCCTAATTTCAGTGTCAGGTGGAGTTCCAGGTAATCGATCATGGTGTCAGCAGACACAGGCTCTTCCCTGCTGCCTCGCCTCCAAGTCAGCCTTGGGGTTTCCAATTAAACTTATGGCACGGATCTGGAGGGAATGGAAGAGGGCTGGGGAGGTGTGGAATGGGAAGCTTTTGCACTGGGATTGGTAGGGTGAAGGCAACTGACACAGGAGTGGACACAGGGGACATGATGAAAATCCTCAAATCTAGGGGAGAAAAGGCACTCTACAGTAAAGTGGAGAGAATTTGATGGGCGGATGTAATTCTTGAATCCTTACTCTATCACTTGTCACTCTTAAGCTCTGCACCCCCCCCCCAACAAGCTCACTGTGCAGTGTTTAGCTAATATGACATTTTGAGTAGACTTTCACCCATTCCTGTGAAGTATTGCCATTTAATTAAACAGCACAACTGTGGAGTCAGTCGTTTGAGGCTTGTGGCTCTGGCACTGAAATATTCTTTACCATTCTTGTCTCGTTCTTCTTATCCCCATTTTAGAGATGGAGAAATGAGGTACCTCAGGGAATCTTTGCCATTATGGTCAACCTATTTGGACCCCAGCCGTTCAGGTTGAAATGCCAGAGACCTTTTTCACTGCATGGACCAAAACCTCTGATTGTATCATATATTTTGTATTGGCAACCTTCAGTCTCGAAAGACTATGGTATCGCGCTCTGAAAGGTGGTTCTGGCACAGCGTCTAGTGTGGCTGAAAAGGCCAATCCGGGAGTGACAATCCCTTCCACACCGGGAGCAAGTGCAGTCTGTCCCTGGTCTGTCTCCCTGGCTATGGGCCTTCCTTCTTTGCCTCTTAGCCTCAGACTGTTGGCCAAGTGTCTCTTCAAACTGGGAAAGGCCATGCTGCACAGCCTGCCTCCAAGCGGGCCGCTCAGAGGCCAGGGTTTCCCACTTGTTGAGGTCCATCGCTAAGGCCATGCGGCCTTGTATCATATGGTCACTCAAGATGCCTCCAAGTGTACCATACAGACAGATACATAATCTTCCACACATTGTTTTAAATGCATTCTTCTCAGCAGCCTCCCCCCTTCTCCATGCAATGAGCCTTGTGCATTCTTTCTGCTCTACATTGCATCGGGGCATTTTCCTCCGACGATAACAAGGCTTGTTTTCCCCCCATTTAGTGACTGTGCTTTCATTCCACATTTGTGCACAGCCACACAAGATTTGCTTCTATTATATTTTGTGAACATGTGTAAGATCAGGGAGGAAAATTGTGAAAAGGATAATTGCAAGCACACAACAGCATCCTGGTTCTCTTCTAGCCCTCCTGCCCATTGCGTCTTAAGGGGCTTATAGAAGGGTGGGCAGACGTCTGTGAGCTTTGGAGGTGTGGAATTCCACTTCATAGACGATTCCCCAGTGGGAGGAGTGCCTTGTATACAGAGGTAAGATCAGTCAGAGGGGATTAGCCACCTTACCTGTTCAGTGGTGATGAACGAGCAAAGAGAGGCAGGAAAGGCGGAGCCTAGTGACTTTCCCTCTCAAAAGGACAAGGCAAAGAAAAAGAGCAGCAAGGAGGACAAAGGAAGTTGGAAGGCCCGCTCTCACTCTCAGTCAGTAGTGGACCTGTCCTCGAGGAGCCACGAAGCACAGGTCCATGCCACCGCGCAAAGCCATCCCCTCCCACTCACCTGCAGTGCAACAGCCTTGTGTGGCTCTAGTACTGACTGGGGAAGCCATTCTGAAACTTCCCCGTGGTCTTAAACTGTACTTCCAGTACAGTTTCCAACTACGCTGGGAAACTCAGAAGGCTTCCTGCACAGTTGTAGAGACGTGCGCCCAGGGCATTTGCCCTGTTCTCTTAATGGAAAGTTCGCTGCTGCTCTTAGCCCTTTTCAGAGAGGAATTGTAGTGAGTAAGTGTAAAGAGATGCACATTGGGGCTAGAAATCAAAACTTCACATATACACTAATGGGTTCTGAGCTGTCTGTGTCAGATCAGGACAGAGATCTTGGAATGCTGGTGGACAGTTCAATGAAAGCATTGACCCACTGTGTGGCCGATGTGAAGAAGGCCAATTCCATGCTCTGAATCATTAAAAAAAAGGGACTGAGAATAAATTGACCAATCTTATAATGCCATTATACAAATAAATGGTAAGGCCACATCTGTGTATAGTTCTGCTCATCACATATCAAAAAGGACATAGTAGAACTGGAGAAGGTGTAGGAGAGAATGACCAAAATGATTACCGGACTGGGGCACCTCCCTTATGAGGAGAATATTTGGGGCTCGTCAGTCTGGAAAAAAGGTGCCTTAGGGGTCCATGATTCAAAAGTATAAAATTATGCATAGGTTGGATAGAGTGGATAGAAGAATATTCTTTTCCCTATCACACAACAACAGAACCAGGGCCACATCACTCAGTCCTGCTCTCATGGTAGATTAGAGCAGGTCAATTATAAAAAAAGAATATGTACATTTTGTACATAACTCTAAAAGATTTCACAATAGGTGACGAAAAAAATATTTGCAATCTTTGCAGCTATGGGGCTCTTTGCAGAATGAAAACAATCCAGTCCAGCAGGAAAAAGAAGGTGCACAGTGGCAAGCAGGTTGGGGAGAGAAGAGGTAGGTTCTGTCCCAAGGGGGTTTCCCAAAGAAATGAACAAACCAGAGTTAGTTGGCAACCTTCAGTCTCGAAAGACTATGGTATCGCGCTCTGAATGGTGGTTCTAGAACAGCGTCTAATGTGGCTGAAAAGGCCGATTCAGGAGTGACAATCACTTCCACACTGGGAGCAAGTGTAGTCTGTCCCTGGTCTGTCTCCCTGGCTATGGGCCTTCCTTCTTTGCCTCTTTGCCTCAGTCTGTTGGCCAAGTGTCTCTTCAAACTGGGAAAGGCCATGCTGCACAGTCTGCCTCCAAGCGGTCCGCTCAGAGGCCAGGGTTTTCCACCTGTTGAGGTCCATTCCTAAGGCCTTCAGATCCCTCTTGCAGATGTCCTTGTATCGCAGCTGTGGTCTACCTGTAGGGCGCTTTCCTTGCACGAGTTCTCCATAGAGAAGATCCTTTGGGATCCAGCCATCATCCATTCTCACGACATGACCGAGCCAACACAGGCGTCTCTGTTTCAGCAGTGCATACATGCTAGGGATTCCAGCTATTCCAGGACTGTACCGTTTGGAACTTTGTCCTGCCAGGTGATACCAAGGGTGTGTCGAAGGCAGCACGTGTGGAAAGCGTTCAGTTTCCTCTCCTGTTGTGAGCAAAGAGTCCAGGACTCGCTGCAGTTCAGAAGTGTACTGCAAGCTCTGTAGACTTGGATCTTGTTGATATATACAGGGTACTAGGGATTATCTTTTTTAAGAATCTATAAATGCAAGCAAAACCCAGGAGGCAGGTGTATAATTAAAAAGATCCAGAAAAAGATCATCACCATCTCACCATTTTATATATAAACACATTGCATTCCTAATTTGCATGACTTCAATCAACTGTAAGACTTGTCATAAGATTTTACTGTGAAAGAATGAAGATTTTTCAACTGCAGTATTTAACAGGGGAATTACTGTTAAAGAACTCAGGGCCCAATCCTAAAGAGTGCACACCGGCTTACAGCCAGTGCGCAATGTCACAAATGCACCGTAAGGCACATTTGCAGGCCCTAGTGTTAGTGGAGCACCAGTGCTAACCCAGCGCTGGCCGGTGTTGGGCTAGCGCCAGTGGAGCACTGGAGGTCTGCCACTCAGCGGTTGTACGAACTGCTGGGCAGCAAAGAGGTAGGTAGGGGCATGGGGTGGGGAGGAGGCTTTCTGGGGCGGGAGGAGGTGGAGGGTGGGTGGGGAGAGAGCAAGAAGGAGGCGTGCCGGGACGAGGGAGTGGAGTGGTGGGAGGTGGGACAGGTGGAGCTTTGCTCCACTGGATCCTGAGCCCCCGTGTCAGGCTCTCCACCCAACATGGAGGCTCTTCATTCTACACCAACCTTTGTTGTCCTTGCAATATCTGCAATATCTGCAGTCAAAACTGCAGGAGGATGTCATGAGATACTCTGATACTTGGAATTTCCCCTGGGTCTTGTTGTTTTTACATTTCTTAGCAACCTGACCATACATCAGTGGGTGCATATTGGGTAGCACTTAATAAAGCCATATTAATGTTTCCAAATCTGGCATATAGAAAGTTTCTAAATGTAACAGCCAAATTCTGTTGGGCTCTAGTGCTGGCAGAACAAGTGCTTTATCATGAAAGTTGGAGTGCACTTTGAGGAGTGCTTCTGGACACAAGTTGTGTGCTTCTGGAGTGCTTGTAGAAAAGGCTGGAACCTTCACACATGCATCCCACAAGACCTTCTGGGATGCGCTGAGGCAGGTAGGATGGGGGGAGGGCAGAACAGGGATGGGGGAAGGCAAAATAAGATAGTGATTGTGGCGGGGGAAGAAAGGGGGGAAGGGGTTCAGGAAGAGGGCAGGTTCATCCACAGCAGCAGCTGCCCTAGCCCCCTTCCCAGACCCGAACCGATGGTAGAGGTCCATGCCAGCAAATTCACTAGCGCAGTTTCAAGTAGACCCTTGCACTACAGAGGCTTACCCCTGGGTAAGGGAACAAATGTTCCCTTCCTCAGAAGCGAACTCCACAACTGGCCCCAACTGCAGGATGCAGCAGTTGCCATTTTGGTGTTGCTATGTCAGCAGGGGCAAAAAATAGCAGGGATGCCCCAGACCTACAGAGCCAAGACTTAAGTCAAGTCCCAAGTCTCCGCCCCCCCTTGACTTGAGTTGCCCACAAATTATAACGGTGACTGTTGCAACTCGTCTCGAGCCATTTTTTCCAAGTCATTTTTACTCGGATCTGTGTCTTTTTGAAAAGTGAGGTAAGCAAGCACACACGCAACACAGAGTCACAAGCACATAAGAAATGAGTCTTGACTAATTTTTAGGGTAAAACACCTGAGTCCCGAGTCAGTGCCCAAGTTTTTGACACGTGTGACCCAAGTTTGTACGAGTCGTGAAAGACGTATGTTTTTGGGTGCAATCCTAACCAACTTTTCAGCGCTGGCATAGCTGTGCCAGTGGGGCGTATGCTGCATCCTGCAGTTGGGGGGCAGTCACGGAGGCCTCCTTAAGGTAAGGCAATGTTTGTTCCCTTACCTCGGAGTTGCATTGCCCTTATGTCAGTGCTGGAAATTTGGTTAGGATTGCACCCTTTGTGACTCAAGCCTGAGGCTGCAATCCTAACCACACTTTCCTGAGAGTAAGCCCCACTGAACAAAATAGAACTTACTTCTGAGTAGACCTGGTTAGGATTGTGCCCTGAGTCATCCAAGGCTTGGCCCATTTCTGAAGAATAGATCGGGTTGTATGTTACACATTATGGCTGGTTTAGACAGCTGAAGTCCTCTTATAGATCAGTAACTAGTTTAAAAAAGATGATGGTAGAAATAAACACATATTCACAATTAACACAATCACAAACCTTGAATTTGGAAAAGAGAATTTCAAAGGAGTGGGGAGGATCCATCTCACAGTAAAATATGGGCTTTTTTCTAGGGTAGCAGGGCCTTTTTGGAGAAAACGTATTTCAGAACTGGCTCAATACTGGAATCTTTGGCAGAAGACGTAAACCTCAGAAAACTTTGGTTCCGCATCCTCTTAACAAGAGCCACAATGGACTGGATAGCCAGTGGCAGAGAGCTGAGCTGTGCAATCTGGGCAAGGACACCCCCTTTGAGCTCCCTCATTCAAATGCTAACCATGCACCATTCTTAGATGCATTAACTTTCTAGCTGTGCTTTCCTGAGCTCTCTTAATTCAAGAAAAAAAGAACTCTACAACTTTTCCAAGTGAAACTAAAGCAAGCAAAAGTCAGCTGCCTCCACTTAACAAGGTTGTCGAGTAGCCCAATCCTGAGCTGCGCAGAGCATGAGGCTGCCGCAGCGGCAAAACATCCAACACACTCTGGGCAGCGGCCGCCACCTCCTCAGGAAAAGAAGTAAGGGAAATAGCCCTGCAATGAAGCTACTCGGTTCTACTGCAGCTCTGGAGCTGCTGCAGAATTGGCGAGCTCCATGTCAGGCCACGCGGCCCAACACGGGGATCCGGATCCGGTGGAGCAGTCCCACCCCCTCCTGTCCAGCTCCCTCCTCTGCCCGCCCTCTGCCTGCTTTCCCCCGCCTCCCCTGCCCCGGTTCTTCCTGCCTCCCACACCCCCCCACTCACCTCTCTGCTGCTGGGTAGAACACAGGCCCGCTGCTGGAGTTGGACAAGCGCGAGCTCACGCTGGGTTACCTCCGGCACTGGGCCCACAGTAAGGCTCCCAAACATGTCATAGGCATGTTTGTGATAGTGCGCTTCCGCGGTAAGCTGGCATGCATGGGCTCAGGATCAGGCCCTAAGACAAGCAGGCAAAAGGGGTGTGAGGAGTGGAAGTGAGAATTTGCAGTTCCATGAGATGCTCAGTCAGGGCCAAGGTCTAGGAGAGGGGGGTAATCTGTATCTGTGCCCAGGATCAAAAAGGGACCCAGGAACCAAAGAAGGGGGACCAGAAATTTCCTGGGATCTTACATTTTCCTATCTATTCAGACTCGTTGCCCACATGGGATGCCGGGGACAATATCAGGAGTGTGCGGCTGCAGATACTGGCAAGCCATATATGCTGGGCCGATATAGGAGTGTCATGCATACATGACACTCCTTCAGTGTCAAATCTGGGAGGAAACTGGCCTGCTACAGGAACTCTTTGGCTTGTGGATCTGCTTGCCACGAAGGAGTGTACAGGAGCTCAGGGACACAGCTGCAGGACTACAGCTGCTGCAGAAGCAAGTTTTGGTACACACAGGACACTTCCCATTCTAAATCCAATGCTAATTTTCTGCATGATTTTCTATATTTAAAAGATTTTAGAGAGACTGAGGAGTGTGGGTGGTTTTCCATATTACTGTATCTAGCGGCTGATGCCACACAATTGGATAGACCTGGACTACCAAAGACTTTTCCAGCCATTGCTCCTTTTCCAAAGACTTTTTCAGCAGATCCACCTTTCCCCCACCCTGTTTTGCCCCTCCTTGCCCCCATTCTGCTTACCCATCACCACCCTCCCCAGCTGTTTCACCCCTCCCCTTTTGCAAAGGGGTCCAAAAGAAACTTTGTACCCCCTGATAAAGTTCCTCTCAGAGGCTCTGGTCAGGACATGCCCAAGAGGAACACATGTTGCCTCCAGGACTATCCACTTCTGTACTTGGACCCTGTTGGCCTCCATATATTGCCCTGTTGTCAGGGTTGCTCTTCCCATTGACAGGAATAATCCCATCTCCGTCCATTCTCTAGTCTCAACAAAGCCGTTCCCTCGGTGCTGCTGCCAGCCTTCTCTGACACAGACAGGCTGAACAACTGCGCAAGTGTCTTCCAGGTAGTGACCTTGAGCTGTACACAGCCTGAGGTGACTCTGCTCATATGAAGAATCTCTGGATTTGTTTCCCCCAAAGAGGCAAGTCAGCTTGCATGCAAGGGTCATTTCTGGGCTCCTGTGCATGCCCTCTATTTCTGGGCTCCAGTCCTGCCCTCTATTCAAACCAGACTGCCCTTTCCATAAGGTGGGCTAATCTATTTGGGAAGGTCTGAGCGCAGGAGGATGCTGTGCCAGTGATGGGGGACTGAGGACTGTTCCAGGCCTTTTAAGTATTTGGTTCTTCTGTTCCTGAAGTTTCCCATCTCAAAGAAGGGATAAGGTGACCTGTCAGGCAGAACAGGCTCGACATATATAGATTGTGGATTGCCCTGCTGATGAGTTAATGAAAACCAGTTAAAACAGATGGATCTCCTCATTGTGGATAAATAATTGGTTAATGTGATATGTTGTCTAGCATCTACAGTGCTGTTTCATTAGTTCCTTACGTCCCTACAACCCGCCACTGAATCTAAAGCTCTTCCCAGAAGAGATCCTCTTATTTCTTCCTCATGTGACTTTTCAAGTAGCTGATTCAATTTTTGGTACCTACAAAACCACAACGTGCATACATATTCCCTTCACTGTTTCCTTCATTTGGGGCACAATCCTAACCAACTTTCCATCACCAAGGTAAGGGCAGTGCAGCTCTCAGGTAAGGGAACAAATATGCCCTTACCTTGAGGAGGCCTCTGTGACTGCCCTCCTTCACCGCCCCCCCCCCCAACCACAGGATGCAGTACATACCCCATTGGCACAGCTATGTCAGTGCTGGAAAGTTACTTGGTTAGGATTTGGGCCTTTGTGTATTTGTCCAAACATTTTTAACACACGTTCAGCATCTTTTACAGGCTAGTTGGGGAGATTGCCTTGCTGTCAGATAGATACAGGTGATGCACAAATATTTTTATTTATATAGGGTATAAACTGTGTTTAGTGTGTTCATCCTCACAACTACCTTATAAAGGAGGTTGTTATGATTATTCCCATTTTACAGATGGAGAATTGAGACCAAAGCCTTTTCTGGACAATCCATGTGTGGAGAAACAATTGCAGAGTTGTTGCTTGTCTGTTGCATGAAATTTAAGGTCACCTGTCAAGAAAGTGCTTCTGTTTGGAGGATATTGCATTTTCCAGCACTTTATTATCAGTATATTGTTGCTGGGAAAAAGCACTTCCTGCTAGTGAATTCATTGCGATTTGTAGTGGAATCTGGAACATGGTTGCACAAGTGCTATTAATACCTATTGGACTGGAAAGTGCTCAAATGACACAACTTTCACTGTCTGCCTGCCCTGCTGTGACCAGTGGCATCACTAGGATTCACTTCACCCGGTGCGGGAGGCCTGTGCATCACCCCATGCAGTGGGCAGAGCAATGCCCCAGGTGGTGGGTGTGGTGATGAACCATCGCCCCACTCCCACTGTTTTTTTGGCTGTACCTTTTGTTTTAACACAGATATTTCAATGTGGTTGGTTTCATTGCATTCTGCATGAAATTACGCATTGATTGATGTATAACATGATGGTCCTATTCCTCCAAATTCTGATTTTAGCGATTTTGAAAACTTGTAGAGTCACACACACCCCCACCCCGTGTCAACTTACTAACACCTTATTGCAGCAGTTCTCAAACTTTTAGCACTGGGACCCACGTTTTAGAATGACAATCTGTCCAGGACCCATCGGAAGTGATGTCATGGCCAGAAGTGACACCATCAAGCAAATTAAAATAAATAATTATAAATAATTAAATTAAAAGAAAAGAAATAATTAAATAAGGGGGAGCCAGTCCTATTCCACCAAGTGAATCTACTCTGAAGTAAGTCCTATTGTGGTCAATGGGGCTTACTGTCAGGAAAGTGTGGGTAGAATTGCAACCTGTGAGCCCAATCCTATGCGTGTCTACTCAGAAGTAAGTCCCATAGTGGTCAATGGGGCTTACTGTCAGGAACGTATGGGTAGAATTGCAGCCTGTGAGCCCACTCCTATGCATGTCTACTTAGAAGTAAGTCCCATAGTGGTCAATGGAACTTACTCTGTAGCCTGCCTGCAATAACCCCCCCCCCCCCCAAAAAAAAAAGAAGCAGTGAGATTTCCAGCCCTCCCCAGTGCCCAGTTTAAAGTTCTTCTATTTCAGGCATAACAAGATAAAGACCATCCTGGCTTTGCAAGTGCAAAATAGAAAACTTTCCCTTTATCAGCTCAAGCCTCTTTTTTTGTCCCTTTTAGGGGTGGGGGGGTGGGAGGCTGCTTTCTGGAGCATTTGTTGCACTCCAGCTCCATCAGATCAGGACCCTTCTGGTGTCCTCACATTCCCCTTTGCCTGGCCTGACCACCAGCCAAGGCACGTCTGCCTACTCGCGAGTAAACACGACCATGAGGCTGCTTTGCTTTCCATAGTGCTCCATAGACTCGCAGCTGGGAAGGAGGGACCTCCTTCTTGGGTGTTTTTTTGGGGCTTTATTCTTCAGATCAGGACCATTCAGGTGTCGTTGGATTCCTCTCAGCCTGCCCTTTCCGACGGACTATGGCACGTATGCCTGCTCGTGAGTTAATGCGTGATACGGCTCACGTTCACTTTCCATAGGGATCCATGCATTTTTTGTTTCTGGTTTTTTGGCTATAACTTTTGAATGAAATGAGCTATTTCAATTCCATTTTCTGCATTGCATTCCACTGGACATTCCACATCCAATGGTGCATGGCATGATGGGTTAGCTCCTAATGCCGCGATTTTGGCGTGAGACCCCCCATGGCGCCCATGGGATGACCATTTCTGTCTCTAGGTTTTTGTATAACTTGCTAGCTAAGGTTGCTTAGTGGGCCCTGATGGTCAACTGCTATTCCTAGAGCTAGGAATAATTAAGAAATGGATCCTGTAAGAGAAACATGCCATTACCAAAATGTATAAGTTATTGTTAAAATATGAGACAGAAGAGGAACAGGTTAAGGAGTTCATGGGCAATGAACTTCATACAATGGCATATAATGTTCATACAATGGGCAAGAAATTTTGGTCTTGAGATATTAATGGAGCAGTGGGAGAATCTGTGGACTAAGACTAAAATTTACATTATATTTACAAGGGTCTTTACAAAATGACATGTAGACAATGGCATCACTAGGGAGGTGCTGGGGGTGCGGGCTGCACTGGGTGATGTGCAAGGGGGGTGACGCGCACTGGGGGTATGACACACTAAAATCGTGGTTTTAGGAACAACCCCATCATGCCATAAACCGTTGGTTGTGGAATTTCCAGCAGAATTCAATGCAAAAAACCAGAGTGAAATAGCTCCTTCCCTTCAAAAGTTATGACCAAAAAAATGGAAGGAAAAAAATGCATGGAGCCCTATGAAAAGTGAAATTGAGCCATATCGCACATTTACTCACGAATAGTCAAACTTGCCTCAGTGCGTCGGAAAGGGCAGGCTGAGAGGAATCCAGCAACACCAGAATGGTCCCTCCCAGCTGCGAATGTATTGAGCCCTATGGAAAGTGAAATTAAGCCACGCTGCCACGTTTATTCGTGAGCAGGCAGAAGTGCCTTGGCTTGTGATCAGGCCAGGCAAAGAGGAATGTGAGGACACCAGAATGGTCCCGATCCGATGGAACTGGAGCTCAACAAATGCTCCAGAAGGCAACCTCCCCCCCCCCCACACACACTAAAAAGGACAAAAAAGAGGCTTCAACTGGTAAGGGGCATGTTTTCTATTTTGCACTTGCAAAGCCAGGAGGGTCTTTATCTTGATATGCTTGAAATAGAAGAACTTGGAACTAGGCACTGGGGAGGGCTGGAAATCTCACTGATGCTTGGGAGGGGGGGGGGTATTGCAGGCAGCCTACAGACAAAATGCACTTGGTGGAACAGGACTGGCTCCCCCTTATTTAAATATTTATTTTATTTTAATTTAATTATTTATTTTAATTTGCTTGATGATGTCACTTCTGGCCATGACATCATTTCCAATGGGTCCTGGACAGATTGTCATTCTAAAAGATGGGTCCCGGTGCTAAAAGTTTGAGAGCTGCTGCAATAAGGTGTTAGTAAGTTGACACGGGGTGGGGGTGTGTGTGACTCTACAAGTTTTCAAAATCACTAAAATCAGAGTTTGGAGGAATAATACCATCATGTTGTATATCAATCAATGCATAATTTCATGCAGAATGCAATGAAATAAACCACATTGAAATATCTGTGTTTTATCAAAGTGTACCACCAAAAAAACCAGTGGGAGTGGGGCAATGGTTCATCACCACACCCACCACGTGGGGTTTTGCCCCACCCAATGCATGGGGTGACATGCAGGCCTCCCCCACCGGGTGATGCGAATCCTAGTGACGCCACTGTGTGTGGATGGTATATGGCACCAGTTAAATTAGCAAAAATAAATGAAAATGCACCGAATAGATGTTGGAACTGTAAACAGCAAGAAGGAACATTTTATCATATGTGGTGCACCTGTACCAAAGAAAAAAAAAATATTGGATTGTGATACACCAGCAAATGCAATTATAAATTTACAATTGAAACCAGAAGTCGTTTTGTTGGGAATACTCGAGGATTTGATTCAGAAAATACTTGAAATTATACTTTTATATTTGACAACTGCAGCAAGAATATTGTATGCTAAGTACTGGAACCATTCAGAGATACCTTGAAGAATGGTGGGTAAAAATATTGGACCTTGCTGAAATGGATAAATATACAACTTTCCTTAAAGAGAAGCCAGTAAAGACTTTTATGGACAATTGGAAACCATTCATGGACTTCCTGCATGAGAAGGGGAAAATGGGTCGAATTATGGATTCAATGAGTAGATATATATAGAGAAAATTTGTCTTTTTTCTGCTTTGGAAAATGCATTTTAGAATAATTAATAAAATGTTTAAGATACAATAACTAGTCTGTTACACTATTATGAAGAATATCAAAGAAATGTAAATTTAGAACTTTGCTTTTGCCACACAACTTTCAATATCTGTTTTTTTTATTTTCATTTTTTATTTCTAATTTTTTGAGTTTGTATTTGTTAATTTTTGGTATTTTAAAATAAAATTATAATTAATTAAAAAAAAAAAAGAAACATCCTGTAAAATGCTTCCCCTACCACAAAGGTAAGTGGGGAACACAGAACAGTACAGATCAATATTGGCTATATTCACTTTGTGTTTTATCTTAGACACATTCTTCTCCCCCCACCCCCATAACTATTACATAACTCACTATGTACACTTACCTGGGAGTAAGCCCCACTGACTATAGTTGGACTTATTTCTTAGTAGACATGCATAAAGGACTCTGAAAGAGATAATCTGCAGGTTTGGGCTGAAATGTCAACAGAATACGAATAACACAAAACTCCACCTCTCATGTCTTTCTTCTGATTGTCAGAAGACTGTAGAAGTCCTGAATTAGTGTTTGGAAGGAGTCTGGAAAAGGGTGAACAAATTTATATTCAGTCCAGATGGATGTCCGTTTGGTTGAGGATTCATATAGTCCAGCTAGAGGTATTCGAAGCATGTTCTAGATGGCATTGCATTCCTCCTAAAAAATTAATGGTGCAGTTAGGGAGTACTTCCGGATCTTGGATTTATAGGTGACAGCAGCTGCATTATGAACAACACAGCTCTGACCAGGACTGGTTTTGCCCAGCTTCAGCTGGTGCACCTATTGCAAAGCTATATGGGTTGATATAGTATATTATTTTAATTATGTTATAAGCCACCTTCTGCCTGACTTTGAGAGGAAAAGGCAGGATATCAAAAATTGAAATACAGGAATACAGATAGTACAGAATGGGTTCCATCAACACCCCAATCCTATGCGGGCCTTGTACTGGTGGAACTCACATTCTGTTGATGAAAGGGCCAGGCTGCTGGCACTTCTGCCACAGTGATAACTTCCACAATAGGGCTTCCTTGAATTTGCTGGCGACAAGCACATGCATGCCACCAATAAGTGCCAGTAAGGGATGGAGGAGGAAGATTGAAGCGGGTATCGGGGCCGACTAGGACATGTCAGGGGAGGTTAGGGGATGGATAGCGGCAGCAACAATGACTATCCAATGGATCTCCGATGTCCCCTTCCAAGCCTTGACACACTACCTTGGGCCCACTTGAACTTGCACCAGCTGACATCCATACAAGAAAGGCTTTCTTGCTCCAAAAGCATTGACCTCTCACACTCCTGCATAACTTCAGAGACTTTCTTTGGGAAGAGGGAATGAGTTCTTCATAGAAATATTTCTAAAGTTCAAGGTTACTGCTTGTGACTATTCAGATACTTTTATAGTATAATGTGGATGTTTCCACTGCCATCAGATCATAAATATATATCACAGAAAATGCAACATCTGGGAAAATTCAAAGGAAAATAACCACTCCAGACTTTAATGCCAAATTCTGGGGGATCCTGGGGCAAATCCCTTAGCTAGCTTCCCCCATGGCACATGGGGTCATCTGCCACCAATACTGGGTTCAGGGGTTAGCCTGTGCCCATAGCCAGTAAGGTTCAATGACCTTCACATAACATATTCCATACAACATTCATATTTGCAGTGATAGTCTTTGAAGGGGAAGAATTGCATTTTCCTATGCAACAGAACATCGGTATGCCAGATTCCAGAGGCCCCCACAACATTTGTCTGAATGTAAATTGGTTGTGTGTGTGATACTGCAGTGCAATTAAGCCATTTCTTAGTCTAGTGAGTAATTGCACATCATACTGGACAAGAGCTGGTACCTCATTTCATGTACATCTTAGAGCAGATGATACTGGAAGTATACCTTATGAAGTCCACAATCCTATGAACACTTCCATGAGAGTGAGCCTCACTGAAGTGGAAACTCCTTCTGTGTAAACATGTTTAGGATCACACCGTAAGCCTCCCTGATACTATATCCAGGATACAAAGGAGCCAGGAGCTTGGATTTTGGATTTCTGCCCCCCCCCCAATATTTATTTAAGCTCTCAGTTGTGAGTGAATGACATCATAAAAATCTGCCTGAGTTAGCCCAGCTTTCCTGAAGGTAACGACACTTGTTCCCTCCTGAATGATCCCAAGGGAATTCTCACCTTGAGTCTCACCACCCACCTTGTAGTCTCACCTTGTAGTCCCTTACCCAGGACCTCTCAGAAGAATTTTATCAGGGGGTACAAAGGTTTTGGGAGCTCCTTTTGGAGGTGCAAAGATGCTTTTCCCTTCTTTATTGGATCATAATTTCATACGATCGTTGGATCATAATTTCTATGAATCACAACATATAAAACTATGTGACCCAAAACGTGAATGCTAATTTACATACAGTATATGCAAACATTTTCTGAGATCGCAGGAAATTTCCAGCTCCCTTTCAATGGCTCGCAGGCCCCTTTTAGACCCCGAGCCCAGGTATGATGTACCCCCTGCATCCCGTTCTCATTGGCCCTGATGAAATTGGAAAATGTAAAACCCCAGTAAATTTTTTGGTCCTCTCCTTTGGTTTCTGGGCCCCCTTTTTGACCCTGAGCCAGGGTACAAATTATTCCCTGCACCGCTCTCTCAGGGGCCCTGCCCTTGCCTACTTCACCTCATCTTACCAACATGGCTGTAATTTCAGTGGTCTGAGCTATCTATCCCCATTAAGGTAGGCAAATGATATTGGGGTCTGACTTACCAGTAAATTTCAGAGTTGGCATCATCATAAAGTCTTTTTTTTTTAATATTAACCTGACGTCCACATTACCCAAGGTGCACCCCTGACCTTCATACGTCTGCCAGACATCACTCCTGAACCATCAAATTCCAGCCTGGATTTGCTCCTGACCCAACAATTCTGCCCATGATCCATAATGAAGTCCTGGTGCACAGATCCTGGTGCACAGCTCAGACCAAGAAGCCAGTAGATTTGAACTCCAAAACTGACAACCCATGCTTCATCACCTCACCCACTTTATGAATGTCATTGCCAGGCTGGGAGACAATGCCAGATACAGCTTCCTGACTGAATTGTGTGGGTGCATAGAAGAAGGAAAGGAAAGACAGGTCGTGACTACAGTGGCATACCAAGGTCATTTGGCACCCAGGGCCAGGAAACCTTTGGCACCTCCCAGAAATAATCATGACATGAAAAGAATAATAATAATGACCAGAGAAGAAGTGCAGACAGTGAACATTTTCATTTATTGAACTTTGTGTGAATAATATATTTGTGTGTGCATGTGTATAAACTTTGTAACTTCATATATATATAATCATACCAATATACATGCTTCTCTTGCAGCCACACTAGCGAAATTGCAGGTGCAGCCAGGGTAACTCCTACCGCTGCCATCTTGGGGCTTCCTCTCAGACACCCTTCTGCAAACTGGCATCCAGGGCCAGGCAGGTGGCCACCCTCTTTGTATGCCACTGTGTGGCTACATCCATCCAGCCTCCCATAGAGGGACATTGACAAATCATGCACGATGCTCCTCCCCGTTCCTTCAAGGCCACTTGTGCCTACAAGCCAGGCTGAAAATTGCTGATTGAGCCTCCACCCCAGCTTGCCCCTCCCCATCTGAAGAGTGACCCTTTTATGAGCCATTTAGCTCAGATATTTGTCGGTGGACGCAGGATTGATAAAGGAAACTGCTGCCCCTCTGCTGGGCTGGGCTGCTGCCTGTTTGGTTCCTGGTAAACAGTCAGAGAGAAGGCCCTAGCCTTCCCGCTTGCCTCCTCCCCACCCCAGACTCCCCTCCCAGTGGCCCCTTAGCACAGAGCAAAGCGTGCCGTTGGCTGGAGAGGCTCTGTACTGCATGCCACATTGTGACAGATGATTGACTCGAAACAATATCTAAGGCGATCAGGATAAAGTACCGACCATTTCAAGGCTCAGCAGAATTCAAATTCTAATTAGACTTCTCACCACATTCCAAATAAAAATTGTTCCCCTGGTATCCTTTTTGCCTATCAGGTGTCTCTCCCTGATCGCTGGAACAAAACGCATAAAGAAAGTGATTAAAGCCATAACAAAGGCATAAAATTGAAATTATCGCTGGCATCACATCTGGGAGTAGAAAGTGTCACCACACAGCCCTCCCTGCCCCCTCCCCACCGCTCACTGGCTGGAGTCCCTCTCCCTAAACACACACAAAGCACTGCAACCATTGGGCAGAGAACGGGGAGAATTCTTTGGCTTCCCTGCCCAGTCCTGGACTCTCTCCCTCATAGCCTTTACAAACCAGGACAGTTTACTATGGTTAGCAGAAACACTTCCTGATTTTGTTTACAAGGCTTCCAGTTTTCAGGGCTTCCACCATCCATCTTTCTCATTTTTATTCTGATTTCTTACAACCCTGTGAAGTAGGTTGTCATTATTACCCTGCTTTTCAATGTTATTTTCCCTTATTTTCACGCTATCAGCCAGGGAATCTTTGAGGGGAATCTCCAGCCAGCAGGACAATTCCAGGCAGTAGGCCAGTGTAGGAGTTCCCACAAGGTGTGTCTGACCTGCAAACAGAGCTCTGCTAGGCTTTTCATGTCATCATTCCCACTATAGCAGCCACAGCCCCTGTAACCACATCAGGAGGAGCAACACATAAGGGGCATAATCTACGGCTGGGGGATGAAAATGTCTTATCAGCTAAGCATGGTCTTTGGATGTGGCTCAGGTATATCCACACATGCTCATAAATAGAAAAATAACCAAACATGAGAGCTAAAATGAATAGTTGCAAATACTAGACCTTCACCATCTTGTTCAATGTGGTTATCCAAATTTGAGGAATGCCAAATTCACAATTCAATAACACTCTTAGGAGGCAAAACGTTTGCCTCATAATTCGAACATTCAAATGTTTTGGACTCATTCACCCCTCCAGCTTATTTTGATTGGGGGAGGCTTTAAATATTACATGTCATAACCGGTAAACACTAATTACCAGTGCATGTTATCTATCAAATGCTGTCAGAGAAAGAAAATACAATTACATAGCAAATATCAAATATGCAAAATATCAACTGATAATCATTGAGTGTCAAGGATTGAGATTAAGCATTTGATTTATTATTGAATAAATATCTGAATAGCCATGGAATGTCCGCAAAATATTCAGCACCCAAATTTGCACAGGAAACTTGAAAAGAGAAAATTCATTTCAATATGCCTGATCACATATATAATCACATGTGCCATTTGTATAATGGACCTTGAACACTTTCACAGATAAACTTAACAATCACATTGTGGAATTAATTTATGTTCACCACCTCCCATCCAGAAAGCAATCCTCACATTTTTCTTCCTTTCTCTTTAAACAAACAAGCCAATTCAGTAGTCTAGCCATCATGCTCTGGTTATGCAGTTTTCTCAGTTTGCAGTCTCAAAAACAGGTTTCTGTGATCCCCACAAACAGGCGGGTAAGGTTGGATCCTCCCTCCATTGGTGCATGTGAAGACAAATTCTCTCACATCAGTGCATATGCTTAATTGTTATGTAATTGTTATGTAATCGTAACAATTAGACCTTTTCATGAGGACTGGGAACACATATACTAGCTAGGGGCAGGGGTTGTTCCTTTGTGAACAAAATATGCACACAAGTTGCACATGCAAATATTCTGTCCTCATTGTCATGGCCCCTGCATTTTGTCATAGACTATATGAATATATTCTATGCATGTACAAATTGCATTCCCATAGGCTCAATTAACAAAAGAACAATGAACACATGAAGATTAGGATTTCTGCCCTTCTCACATGTTCAGTGTACATGCTTTCAGAAAGCCAATGTAGTCCAGTAGAAAGAGTGTTTGTTCTCAAAACCTGGGCTCATGTTGGACCTGCTCTCTGGTTCCATCAGACCACTCACGTGCTGCAAATACTGTATTCCCCATCTGTGAAATGGGATTAATAGCAACTTGTTTGCTTGCTGTGGAGATAATCAACACACAGAAACATCACATGGCTGGAGCCTTCAGGATGTGGCAGTCTACTAAGCGTAGTAAATAATGCAAATCTACATTAGCAACGTTTGGTTGACTTTCCAATGTGCAAAAAAAGGTCGGTGTGTGTGTGTGTAAATATGCACCAGTACAAATTCCTTCAGACCACTACCCATATTTCTGAAATACAAACACATGCACCATAAATATCTTATGACTGACAGGCCTCACACTGCACACAGACACGCATCACATTCTTGCATTCACCTCTGGCTGTTGTGACTCACAAGCTCACCATCCAGGTAGAAAACAAAATGTTCCACAGCTGACATGAGAGGATAGAAATGCATTCTTGTCATGTGGCTGATCCCAATTCCCACCGAAGACAGGTACAGACTGCACTGTGGCAACACTTATTTGATCCCATGTTAGCTGCTCACTGTTACACCATTGGTAGGCTGCTGTTATCCCAACAAACTCCTACTTACCTGTAATGAACCAGTCTCGAGGCAGAAAATGGAGTAGACTTGAAACTAGAAGTAAAGACAATGACCAAGGACAATGTGCAAAAGTCTGCTTCACACTGTGTAACTCCACTAACTTTGTGGGATCCTCATACATCTCTCTCTTTTTTTCCTACAGGGGGACAGCAGCCTGATTCCTGTATCCATGACTGAGAATTCCCCACAGCAATTTTGTATTACACAAGAATTTTCCTACACAGATATTTTGTCCATATTGGGAGAAGGAATGTATGAACAAGGCACTCCTGACTGCCACTGAGGCCACAAGTAAGTTACATTTGTCACAGTGCTTGGGCATATTTTAGGTACCTTCCTTGTCTTTCCCACTTGGATCAGTGCCCTGAATTGTAGTGCATCTCACCAATGGCCTGATTAGTCCTTTTAGCAGGCTGTGGAGGCACCTCCAGAAGAGAGTTAAAGAAAGAAAGAAGGAGAGAGGGAGAGGGAGAAGGAGGGAGGGAGGGTGGGAGGGAGAGAGAGACTAAAGCGATATAAAATTAAAAGGTAAAAAGCAGGAACGCAAATGGGAGCGCTCTTTCAGCTTTCACATTATTAATGACTCTTCAAAAAATCGGCGAGTTTTCCAATCTTCTCCGAGAAGCGCTTGAAGGAGCTCACAGATGAAACTGACCTTCAAAATGTTCTTTGGTCTTTAGTTAAGAAATTCGCTCGCCATTATGGCATCATTAGGGAAACAAGGATAAAATTACTCCATGGTTAATGACCTATAGTATCTCCCCACCAAAATTTGTTTCAGATCTAATAAAACTGTGCTTAACACACTCGGATGAGTTATGAGGACTGTTCTGCAGGGTATTAAAATGTGGAAAATAGATTTTCCGAAGCTGGGGGGACTGGACTTTTCGAATCAGATAGCAGAATGGAATTTTCTGGGCAATAAATTCTTCCATGTCTCAATTTCATCTCGCTCGCTCGCTCGCTCTCCCCATCTCTCTCTCTCTCTCTCTCTCTCTCTCTCTCTTTCTCTTTCTTATTCACTCTCCCCCTGCATGCAAAAGCAACATGGAAATCTTTATAGTTCAAAGGCTTATATAAACTTTAGTGAGGTTATAAGGGAAGAATCCCCCTTTATGCTTTTTGTCCTATGTTTGGGTAGAAGGTATTATAGCTTGGGGGCATCAGTCTTCTGCACCAAAGTAATTCTACTGTGATTCATTTCTAGTATAGCATTTGGGATTATATCTCAGCCTGGCGTGGCATCAGAATTAACTTATGAAGAATGTCATGGTAGCCAGGAGGGAGGTGGTATTAAAGATTTGCACAAGACGGAAGAAGGAAACCCCTCTGTGTGTCTGTGGGTGCATGTGCGCACCAATGATAGTCACCCCATTCTTAGCATCTTATACATGCTTGTGATTCCTTCTTTCCTAGATGACTTGAATGAAGGGTTTGACCCATGGAGGGCTCTGCCCACAAGTGTGTAGCCACATATGCATGTTCCGCATGATAGAAAGGAATGCACATACATAAATACATGTTCCTCTGTCTATGGAATGCAAAACCGTGATGCGTCGTTCCATAATTTGGGGTCACTGGGAGCCCACAGATGGGCTGGGGGTAGCGGATGAACCCAGTCAAATCTGTTGTTGCCTGAAGCAGGAGTCCGAGTCTCCGGTGGCGCTTCTAGGTTAGTGAGGGCTAGTTACTGCCGCTGAGAGAGGTGGCTTGCGAGGTAATGGCATTTTGCTCTCTTTAAACTTTAATCTTTCCTATTAATTCCCAGCAACTGGAGAATGTATGAGAGTTAATGTTCCATGAACGTGTTTCTCACTCGACAGTCTCTTCGAGCTAATTACCTTCAGGTGCTAAATGGAGGGAAATTGCAATCCATTTGGATGTGAAAAAAATTTCGCCTTTCCAATCCCCTGTGAAACATTTTTTTCCCTGAGTGTTGCAGAAAGAATGCACTTGGGTTTTTTAAAAAATGTTTTCCTTCTGTACCCCCAACCCCCACCACCACCAACATCCCTCCGTCTCTCAAAGACTCCAAGTTCTTCAGGAATCTGCGAGCGGGAGCTTGGTCAGCGGAGGGGAGGAGGCATCTTATACAGTCGCTTGGGATCCAACACTAGCAAAGAAGGAGATGGAGGGCAGAAACACAGTCCCTGGCAAAATATGTCGTAGAAGAAAATCTCTTGCTTGGCAGGCCTTGAATGCAACTGTTACCCTGCACATGCCCAATCTTGTCTGATCTTGGAAGCTAAGCAGGTTCAGGCCTGGTTAGTACTTGGATGGGAGACCGCTTGGGAATACCAGGTGCTATAGGCTTATACCATAGTCTTTCGAGACTGAAGGTTGCCAACCATCCAATGTAGCTGTGTTTACGTGCTGAAAAAGAATGCAAGAAAAATCCTGCTGAATCCAGCCAAGGGCCCTTCTAGTTTCAGCATCCTGTTCCCCACAATGTCCCAACAGCTGCCTCTGGGAAACCCCCAAGACTTGCCTCCCACTACAAAATGCGCATTACAGACATTTCCTAGATGAGTCAACACTCATAGAATTTTCTAACCCATATCAAGCCATAGGAAACGTGGAGGGGTTTGGAGTCCCATCCCATATAGTACAGCGGGTTCCTTACTTTGGATAGGAAATATAGGCCTCTAAAAGCCACAAGACAAAATGATGTTGTTGGACAATCGGTAGGGTACCCCAAAGACAACTTGGGCTCTTCTGCAAGTAGCACATCTGCCTGCAGGGTTGACTCAAGACCTGGTGCCAGAAGTGCCCCCCTTTACCTGGTGATGGGGCAACTTCTACTCCTCCCAACTCGCTGGACTGGAAGAGGAGGATAAAGCAGAAAAGGAAGCATAGAAGTGTCAGAGCCCACCACCTTTTTCTTATCCATCTCACTCTTCTTTTTCCAGTCCAGGAAGTGGGAGGGTAACTGAGTGGATGGAGCCAGGTGGCGCCTGCCAACCTGCTGTATGAGGTGACCACCTCCATTGATGGATGGGCAGACCCTGTGCGCTTACCCCTACTACTTTTGCAATTGTCACCATAGCCAGGAAGCCAAAAACAAGTTGCTTAGCAAGTGCCATGTTCATTCTTAATAGCATGGGCCTAAAGAGTATGTTTCCCCTTAGCTTTGCAGGGTCCAAGCCTGGGTTCAAGGCCCATTTACATGTTAGCAGCTGATGTCTCCAGATTTTCAGGTGGCCCCCAGCAGCAAGAATTTTTTTTAAAGTCATCTGCTTGCCAAGTCTATGGCGAGAGAAGCTCTGCTAGAAAGCATGCAGTGGGTGTGATCTGAAATTAGGAGGCAAAACTGGGGAGGGGGGAGGTGGAATCAGTCAAGAGATGGTCCTGTGGTGTTGCAGTAAAAACAGCAGCAGTGTGGCCCGTGCTTCATGTTATCTGGCTGTTGTGCGCCACTTAACGATGGGGATATGTTTTCCTATTCCTGTTGTTATGCGATTAGGTCATTAAGTGAACATTTGGTCCAATCTATTGCCTTTGTTCCGTAAATAGTCACTCCTTGCCAGACACTAGCTGGCTGCACAGGCTACTGGAGATAGGTTGCCTCTTCTTTGCATTAAGAGCCTCTCTGTAGTGCAAACAGACCCTCTGCTGCAAGTTATAGGAGACACAATTGCCTCATTAAGAGCATCTTTATTGTGCTTTGACCACCATCATATATCTGCTCCATCATTAAGCGAATGGTTGTTAAGCAGCGCATGTCTGTATATGGTTGCAGCCATCAGCCCACATGCTGCTTCAAACAATATAAGCTGGAGGAGGGTGCCTGAGAGCAACCAGCAGAGCTAGGGTACTTACAGAGAGGGACTGAAGGAAATGTGTGTTTGTGTGTGCGCATGTGTTACAGTTGGCAACCCTCCAAGTCTCGCCTGGAGTCTCCAAGAATCAGCAATGGACAAGTGGTATAACTCAGAAGTGACCAGCTAATTGGAGTATGCACAATGCTTCATCCTTTGCTACCATTTAATAGGTTCTAATAAAAGCATTGCCCAACTTTGAATTGTGGGTTTTTCTTGAAATGAACCAACATGGCCAACTGAAATGTTTCTGAAGATGGGATCTCTCCTTATCCACTTCATAGGCAGTTGGATGACATCTATAATGGATACTCACATAAGGAGTATATATGTACTTAAAATATTTCTAAGAGTAAACTACACGTGCTATTAATTATGCATTATCAAACATGAGATTAACCGTCAGTTAATTGGGGTTTAAGTTTACTTATGAGCAGCAGTTATGTGGGGCCATGGTTTGCATTGGAATTTTGGCACACAGTCCGTTTAACCTTTTACTTTCATGCTGTTTTCTCACTGAGAGCCACAGTCCCAGTCCAAACGACAGACCCATGGAGCTGCTTCTCCTAAGTAAACTTACGCACAAAACAACACAGTGAAGCATCTAAGGCTCTGTGTAGTTTGGCCCCAAGTCCGAAAGGCTATGGCAAGCCAAATGAAAATGTTTTGCAAGAGCTTGTTTGAGTTCCTTTGTCACGCTTGCTGATTTGTGGTCCCAAGTCATGTACTCAGGTCTGCCACTGTTTTACCAGCATATAGGATGTGGCACCCTTGCCCTTGCATTCAAGAACATATATCACATTGTTGGATTTGCAGGTCCTGCTTTGTTTTATTTTATTTTTTTAAAGGAATTATTCTGCTTTTGAAGGGAATTGTTTCTGAGATTTTCCTGCCCCAAACCAGCCCTTTGTAATCACAGATATGCATGCCAACATTACAAGCACATGCTGACTCCTTGCTTCCTGGCTAGTTCTGGTAATTCTGAGTGGGTAAGGCTCAGCTTGTCTAAATAAACCCTCTATACATGCTGCTAAACTTGTGTTTAAAGCAGGTCTAGCAAGTTGCATAAGGGGTGGTTCACCCCCCCCCCCATGCAATTAACCTAACTAACCAAGAAGTGAGAGGAAGGGGTAGGATCACTAAGGGCTGGTTTGGGCAGGCAAGTATCATCCCCCAAACAGGCCCATAGTGAGACCACCATTGGATTCACTTTGATGTGATCCAGGATTGATTACACAGTCCAAAAAATTGAGGGTCAGAAACGTTTTCCCCAAACTTTATGGTGGTTTGATATGAATTTGGGGTGCTGATTCTAAAAATGGCATCTGTTTTACCCTATCACGTCTAGTTTTGGAGATATAGTATAGCCTCTTTAGTGAATGGTTCAAGCAACTTCCTCATGAGGAAGCCTAAACCATGAGGAAGCCTCATTCACTAAAGAGGCTATACTATATCTCGAAAACTAGACGTGATAGGGCAAAACGGATGCCATTTTTGGAATCAGCACCCCAAATATACCCAGGAATTGGTGTAACGTTTAAGGAAGCAAAATATGTGTAGGCCTGTGTTATTGGTGGTTTTATTTCAGCTCTCATAAGACTCTTTTCTCCTTCTCTCACCTACTGCCTCACTTTCCTCCTCCCTACCTGCCCCCTGTCTAGATGATGCAGCGGCCAAGACTGAAACAGGATGCCTCCCAAAGAGCAGAGATGCTTTCAGAGGTCATTGTGGGGTTAACAGGTGTGAGTCCAGACAAAAAGCCATTTCATACGCCTTTAAGGGGATGAATTATTTAAATGCCAACACATTTAATAGGATAATGCAAGCAGATATGTCACCTGCTGCTTGAAATAGACAAACAAACCCACCTCTGGACAGAACATAAGCTTCAAACTGTGTGTCTCACCTGTCCAGAGTTTTTCTCTCCTTCCCACCCACATGCAGCTAAAGAAGTTTTGCCTGCCCCCTACAAGGACACATCATCATCTTCATTTCTCATCTCAAACTGGGATGGTGGGTGGCTAACAGTGGGCTAAATAAACAGAGCCACTCACAGACTTGGTAGGGGCTGCTGTCTTCTCAGGGGACTCTACAGGGACTCTAAGCAAAAACAATGGGGTTTGTAAATTAAAAGAAAAAAGCCTGGTAAATACACATGTTCCTCAACTTATAGGATTCATGGAAAGGTAAAAGCAGCTGAGCTTCAAATCAAGAAACTCCTGTTATGGGTTAGGGACTCACTGCAACATTTGTTTTGAGTTCTGAAAATCAGATGGTGTACATCAGGGGTGCTCAAACTTTCAACTTTAGGTATGCTGGACCTTTAACAAGTTTATAGAAGAGAGAATTGCAGCAGGTGCAACTTGTCATCCCACAGATGATAAGCTGCACATGCTGAAATTCTCTCTTCTATATACTTGTTAAAGGTCCAGCATCCCTAAAGTTGAAAGTTTGAGCACCTCTGGTGTACATGGTCTAATGTTTACTGGGCAATTACAGAAGAAAGAGAAGTTTAATAACAGCAACAAAGGAACAATGACCATTGCCTCTGGATGACTCAGCAGTTCCTATAAAATGTGGAGGCATCAGAAGCTTCTGAAGTTACAGAAAGGTCCAAAACAGATGAAAAATAGGTAGAAAAGAAGGAAAATTAGAGAGTTTCACCACATAGTAATTTATGGAAACTTTAAAATCTGCAGATTCAGTTACCCACAGTTCTCCGCAGCCCCTGTATCCCCCTCTGGCACCCATTACCTTCATGTTCTTCATTAGCTAGCAGGTATATTTCTTGTTTTTGCAGACACTAAAACAGGAACTCGACAAGCAAGCAGGCATCCTGTTTTCTAGGACAGAACATTAACAGGATGCAGGCCTGTATTATACAGTAAATATAGGATTTCCTCATATCCACGGTTTCTGAATTCATGGGGGGGTGGGGGGAACAGATCCCTTGTGGATATGGGGGGGGATCTGTGTTACCATATTTCTTGCCCACCAAGAAAGAAACAAATGTTGATTAAGAAAAACAAATTTTGTGTGCTCAAAATCACAGACAATTCAGTTTCAATTCAATTCAATAATCTGGATTTTTTTTTTTTTCCTGGCAAGGTCCTCAGTGGCAGAGAAAAAACATGGAGGATAATGGAGAGAACAAACAAGAAGATGACTGTCTAATAGGGTGGTGTTAGGGCAGGAAGCAGGAAATGGCACCCTTAAGGGAAGAATGCAGGTGAATTGTTTACCACTTCAGCCATTGAAAAATCCGACAACCTTCCTTTCATCAGACACTGTTGAAACATTTCAAAGTTGGTCACTATAGCTATGAGAACTAGAAATGTATGTGCGTGCGCACCTGTTTGTGTGTGTGTTTAATCCCATAAATTTATCTGAATGCTAAATTCTGTATCACAGCCTATGCTTATGAAATGATGCTACTGATATATAGCATGAACAACAATAACAATAACAATAACAATAACAATAATACTGGTAGCATACATAGTACTTTAGTGAGAAGACAATGTGACCAGATCAGTCCTTGGAAGCAAGCTCACTAACTGTAGCAATTATTTTGCTATGAATGGTTTTAGTATACAGTAATTAAAATTGACTGTTTTACTATAATTAAAATATTCATATCTTGCTATTCAACAAAAATGTTACATAGCAAAATAAATGGTAAGTCAGAAATAGTATTGGCAAATGATAAAAATGTTGATTTAAAAATAATCTTGATGGCAAAATCAAGCAGTACCAGATCCATGTCTCTTCCTTGTAACATCTCACAATGCCACATTTGATGTGCCCCACCCTCACCTTGCATCATTAGGTAATGGGGGTGGAGTCATGGCTAGCACAATGATGTCATGTCATGGGTTGTGTTAAACTAGGCATTGCCAGGAAGAGGAAAAGAGACACTGAACACTGGCAGCTCCACATCTCTTGTCATGTCCAATTTCCCTCTTAGACTGAAAGAAACTTTCTCTCTTTCATGTTTGGCCCAAACCTACTCCTATGTTGTTTTCAGTGGTACTTTATTGTGGGGTTTGAGCCAATAGCCTCCCAGTTATTCTGAGTCTTGTTTAAATATCAGCACAAGAGTTAAGAAATTCGAGACAGGGGGTTGGTTCAAGCATCAGCTGATTTTACTCATTAATTTCTAACATAAATCACCGTCCTGCTTTTTAAAGTGGCAAGGGTGATAAAGCTTACAGTAAAAGAGAACTGAGGGAGAGAGACAGAGGGAGATCAAAATGTTTGAAGAGACAATTTGCTGCCAATAAAACAGAATTAATTTACACACTAGAGATGTAACCGCTCCCGGTTCTTGGGCACGTAAGACTATCCAGTGCCCCAACACAGGCCCAGCTAGGGTGAAACTAGATATACCCCCTACTATGGGAGCAAAGAGGCACTTTTGGAAGTGGTGTTCCTCTTCTATTAAGAAGGGGGAGAGCAAGTGTCCCCGTTCCCCCCTTCAGAGGATCCCTTCCAACAGTTGTTTGCTGACATTTCTTCTGAATCTCTTTAGATTGGGAGCCCTTTTGGAACAGGGAACCGTTTATGTAATAGTCTTCTTCATCATCATCATCATCATCATCATCATCATGTTCATTGGCAAACACTAGTCTGGGAGTCTGGGCTGCTGCTTTTCCAGTGCAAAATAGCAGGTGTACAGCTTGCAAGGGAGAATTGGTGAATGAGGTATTTCGACTCTTTCCCTGCCAGCCATTTTTCTCCAACAATTCCCCAGCCTGTCTTCTTCCTGTGATTGCTGTGTCAAATGGGAAACATGATAGTGAAGGCCGTCTCACCACTGTTTCTTCCCTGCAAATCCTTCCATCACCACTTCACCGAGAATGTTTCCTGCTGAACATGTTTTGCCCTAACATGGGACCTGAAAGGACAATGCAAAGTACACTGGTTCACGCACCAGTCCACAAACGTTCTGAATATTGGCAGCCTTTGGAACTAGTATCATCTGGCTGTACTTAAGACATGTGTCACTATGACCAGATTGAACTTCTCTAGGAATGGCTGCAGTTGGCTGATGGAAAAAAGTTGGACAAACACACTCCTGGTCACTGCCATCACCCAAATACCCAGACTCAAAGCCAGGTAGAGGAATGTTCTCAGGCTGGCTGCACCATCCATCTGTCCTCCTTTCAGAACTCACACCATCACTGATGGTGATGGTGCCCCTGCTATGTTGTGCAATAGAAGTGTTGAGCGATTCACTGGAAAGTTTTCAACTTGCAGCTGTCTCTATGACGTACCTTAAGTTGCCTTCAGGGTGGGACTAGTAGCCGGAGAGGAGCCCAAAAAGCCCAAGGAGGGGAGGCCACCATTAAACGGCAATTAAATGACTATTAGACTCAGGGTCTGCTTCTTATCTACATTCCATCCTGAGCTCCAGCTCAGCTCCACCTGAGGCCCAGCAAAGGTAAGGGACACATCGCAATCCCTCTGATTATTGCTAGAGTGCTAATTTGGCTGCATGAAATGGAGCGGGGGGGGGGATGAATGACAACAGGCAGAACTCACTGACATCCAAATGATGAAGAATGTATGTGTTTTGCTGGATGGGATGTCTCAGTGTCGGGCAAGAGCGGGACATAAGCAAATAAGGTGAATGGTCCATGTTCCTCTCTCCTTAATTGGCATTGTGCAGGCAGGAGCTTCTCCTAGTCATTTCTGCTCAGTGGCTTCATCCAGGATTTAAGCCTTGGTTGTCATGGGTGCTGTACCCATAGGGTTCTTTTTGGTTTTCCTGTAAGGATATGCTTATCTGCTCCTGTTGTTGTGACTTAGGAAGGTGGAATTGGGTGCTGGCTTGGGTGTCCTTCAGGAAGAAACACAGAATAGAAATCAAGTAAATAAATAAATTTGAGGTGTGAGTTCCAGTTCTACCTCTTCTTGGATGTGTTTCCATGTCACCATGCATGTATTGGGCCATTCTGTACACAACTGACAAAGGGGCAGTGTCAACACTCTGTGACATGTTTGTGTAGTACAAGTGCTGTTGCCATAGATGGTGGAGTTTTGCTACAATGTATCCATGTAAAGCATGCTGGACTTGTGCCTAGAAATGAATGTCAGGAGCTTGGTAATATTCACCTCAAAGAAGAGGTGAGCACTGAAAGCCCAAAATTCTCGACCAGTATGAATTAAAATATGAGTTAAAGAAGCCTCTCTAAATTACTTTTTACCTACTCAGCCCCAAAATGTTTGGCAAGGAATGAGGAGATGCACCCTATCACTGAAGACTAGGAATGTGCAGGTGTCACTGCGCTTGAGTTGCAAGTCGAGTCCCGAGTCTGCAACTCCCTGAATCGACTCACAAGTCATAACAGGCAGCTGTCGCTACTTGACCCGAGGCACTTATAGAGTCATTTTTTACTCGAGTCCAAGTAATTTTGAGAAATGAGTTGCAGTGCAAATCAGGCACCATGAAAAAAGTAAGCATGAACACATACATGCGTACATACACACACACAGCCAAGTGACCACTTGAGTCAATTGAAGTGCGTCTTTTCCGAGTCACTGGCCCTGATTTGCAACCAAGTCAGTGATGTCCGTGATTCAAATTCATACGAATTGCAGAAAATGTATGTTTTCATGACTCACGTTGAGTCTTTACAAGATGAGTTCCCATCCCTGCTGAAGATCCCAGTCAAAGATGGTCTTCAGTGGTGGGTTGTTTCATACCAGCCCATTCTGGGGGCCTGCAGCATCTTCTGCAGGAAAAACACCTTGTGCATCTTGGAAGAGTCCTACCAAACCTTCCCCCTGCATTGTATGAGGTTATCCACAAACACTGTGGCAAGGATTTGGAGGGTTACAGTCTCTCACGATTCCTTTAGGTGGGAGGTTAGAATCTGGTCTAAAAATGAGCCGAGTCATTTTCCGGTTTTTCAGGAGGGGAAGGGATAGTTCATCTCATTTCTAAGCCACAGGAGGGCTTGTTCATCCCTGTTAATTACTTGGAAGCATCTGTGATTGACTGCATCCTGTGGAGGATCTATTTATCTCCAAAAGGAACTTTGGAAAATAGATTCAACAAACCAAAACCACGTGCTGTAAATCCATAGAAAAAGCGAAACAGTATCCAGCTCGAGAGGCAAGGCTGTGTCTCTTGAAACAGTCTCTCTTTGTTTCATTAGCTTCAAAGGGGTCAACTCCTCAGAAAGATTTTTATAGCTGCCTTTTCAGCATCCCCAAAGTCCACAGACAGTTGACTTCCCCTGACAGTTTAACTACATCACCTCAGCTCCTCCTCCAGAAGAGAGCACAGGTCATCATTGGAGGAACTACACATTACATCTCAGTCCAGGGCTCTGTAGAGACTCTTTTCTTTTTTCTTTTTTTCTTTTATACAGTATAGTTGCTGAGGCTTGAAGTGGAAGCTAGGGAAAGAGTTACGTTCTCATTTTTCTCCCTTTTCTTCCCACCAAAAATACCCCCTAAGCTGCTTTTAACCCTGTAAGGAAAAAGACTTAAGTGTGTAAAAACAGCTAGTTGTGTATGTGTGTGTGTGCACACAGTGACCATGTCTGAAGCCAAAGACCAGCCCATTGCCTCCCAATGTGTTGGAAGATAAGGGAGTGGTGGCAGTGTTAGCTAAATTGTTAGAGCCCCTAGAGCAGTGGTTCTCACACATTTAGCACTGGGACTCGCTTTTTAGAATGAGAATCTGTCAGGACCCACCGGAGGTGATGTCATGACTGGAAGTGACATAATCAAGCAGGAAAAAATTTTAACAATCCTTGGCTGCAATCCTACCCACACTTACCCAGGAGTAAGTCCCATTGACTATCATTGTTAAAAGAATATACATAGTAGCTTGTTAAAAGTGCAGGTCTGTAACATTTCCTCAAATGTAGTCACATACCATGGTAGCATCAAGTCAAAGATATTAAAAATAAAATATTGAAATGAATGAGGACCCACCTGAAATTGGCTTGTGACCCATGGGTCCCGACCCACAGTTTGAGAAACACTGCCCTAGAGGGCTTGGGTTATTCCTCGGTGCAGCAAATTAAGTATGCAATGGCTTTGAAGTTTGGAACGCTTTTAAGTTTTATTCTGCAGAAGAGAGACAAGGCAAGTGCACAAAGGGCATGCAAGTCTCGACCCCTAAGGGACAAGGCCATGATTATTTATACAAGAGTCATAGAAGCAAGCAAGTCTTCCCCCTTGGGGGCTGAGCAGTGGCGTAGCTAAGGAGGTGCAGGGGGTAGCAGTTGCACTGGGCACCAAGCTTTAGGGGGGCAACAAGCTGAGCTTGACAGTAGTGACCAAAATTGTAAAAATCTTGGTATTTATGAATACTACCATCATGTTATATATCATTGGAAAGGTAATTTAATGCTAAATGCAGTGCAACAAACTGCACTGGAATATCTGTATTCTATCAAACGTTATGGCCAATTAACTAGAAAATGAAAACACAACTACCTTATGAAACAAAAAGTGGATTTGCTTATCTCCAATCTGACCTATAAGTCTGATTGTTCTGAGTGCCAATGAGATGTTATTATGATACAGCATGGAACTAATAACCTTTTATTTATTTACTTAATTAAATTTGATTTTTTCATGCAGGGGGGATACAAAATCTTCTTTGACCCTGGGTAGCAGATAGATGCCTTAGCTATGCCACTGATAGGGGGAAGGCAGCAGAACAAGTGGATGGTGAGCTGCTGGGGGGAGGTGTGTTCCTCCCAATTTTCACTTTTTAAAAAGCCCGGGTGTAATGTCACTTCCGGGGCAACATTTTGAACTTGGCACCGGGCTACACAATCAATGCCACTGGGGCTGAGCTCATTACACATAGTGGTCAGTTACATTCCCACCCATCTTGACACCCTTCCCTTTTTTGGCTTGGTTTTCTGGCCTTCTATCTACCTGGTCAATATAACCAGCGTTTTTGGCCTCCTGCTATGTAGGAACTGCTGACTTCTGCTTAAAGTAGACTAGTTGCGTTTGCTACATGCCGCTTGGTTGTCATGCTCTCTAAGCTGCTTGTATCTTGTGTTCCAGCCATGTTTATGTTTTTTCCTTACAGCAGCTCGTGGTTACTCACCCTTCCCATACCTACTTAATGCCTCCTCCCAGTGCACAACAATAGAGGGATATATGGAAATATGTGGGAGCAGGAGCTCAGCACCTAGCAGCCAGCACCACCCTTCTGCCTCATCTCACCAGTTAGACCAAGGTGAAACTGGGGTGATAGTTGCTGCCACTACCCCATTAGGAAGCTCCAGATTGAAGGAGGCTGCTTTTGTTAAGAAACAGAAATAAGAAAATGCTAAACTCATCGGGTCTTGAAAAGGAGAACTCCTATGTTCTTCAATGCCTTTTATTTGGGGAATAAAACTGTGTAAAGAAACCAGAATTTGGGCTGGCTGAGTGATTCTGTTGCTTAAGCCAATCGTTGAAGGCAGTTGAAGAGAGGGAGTTAACTGAATATTTGATATCAGTTGAAAAAGAAACAGGAAAATGGAAGTCAGGGCTGACAAGTTTGCAAACTGCAAGCCGTGGCAGTTTGCACTAAGTACCCTGGAGGAGAGGAGTGTATGCTATGGGGTTAAAATGGTTCTCCTTCTTATTCCATACACGGTTGTTTCAGGAGGAAGGACTAGGCTGGCAGAATGGTGCTTCTCTAAGGGTGCATTGCATATGCTGTTGCAGGTCTCACCATATAATCCATCCTAAAGAGTTTGCATTAGATGTCGATTGGTTTCCAGGTTCAATTCAAAAGCCCGGTTCTCAACTTTTACATCAAAAATAGGACCCAGGCTGTTCATTTTGGGGAATATCTCCCAAATTATCCCGTCCCAGCAGTTAAATCTGCAGGTGTAACCCTGCTTTAAATTCCATCTCATGTGGAGGCCAGACTGACTTCCACAAGAAACTGAGCCTTTTCCATTGTGACTTCCATGTCTTGACACACCCTCCCTGGAGACTTCTTCCAGAGATGGGCACTCAGAGGATGTATTTTTTGTCTACTCAAGTCAATTTGAGTCATGGATGTTGCTGACCCCAACTTGACTTGCAACTTGGGGACAGTGACTTGAAAGAGTCTAGATTCAAAATGACTCAAGTCCCTATTTAAAGTTCCTTGTGTGTGTGTGTGTGTTCTTGCTTACTTTTTTCTTCGTTACTTCCACATCACTTAGAAGACCTCATGGGCAATCCAGATGCTGGTCTTCAGAGTGAAGATAGCAGCAGACATGGTGGGAGGGTAAGTTTTTTTGTTTTTGAAGCAGAGATGGGGCAGGGGGTTTGAAAGAAGGAGGAAGGCTTAAAAAATGAGGACAAGAAGAATATATTGTTCTATTAGCTCAAAAAACTGGAATACCATTGCATTTGCACAAACTCATGTGTGCCCACATACCAGGAAATGCCATTTCTGTTCTGATAATATTTCTGAATGGCCAGGCAAGGGAAACCCTTGGCCAGAGGTACTGGAGAAGCATCATCAGGGAATGGTTGACTGGGAGAGGGTTCCCCTTGCAACACACAGACACAGACAGTAGCTCTTTTGCATCTGATCTATTCACGTGATCTGCCCTTTCAGACTCAATTCTCCTCTCCATTGGCATAGCGGCCGGGGGTGGTTGCCACTATCTTGCCAGCAGCTCACTCCTTGCCAGCTGGCAGGGGAACTGATGGGCAGTGATGACTGCCTCATTGTTGAAATGGAACAGCTAAATGTTAACACCTCTACAAACACAGCAGACACTGAATCCATTGCTTCCCAGAGTCTCTATCCTTGTCACTGAGGGAGTTTCTACCACAAGAAATCCATCCAGAGTCAAACCAGGACTACAGCCTGCTCTTCCACCATTCGAAAAAGAGAGGGCGAAACAACAAACTCTAGCCCCACTGGACTGAAAGTGCTGACGCTGCCAATGTTGTCCTGGCCCCCTCCCAGTCAGAACCGCAGGAAGGAGAGCCCAAAGCAGTGGACAGAAATTGAGAGATCACATACAGCATTTCTCTTCACCCAAAAGGAAGGAGGAGGGAAGGAAACACCTCAGGTCTTGGTCCCTTCTCTCAGGTGCACGACCCTGAGAGTCTTGATAGAGGCTCTCATTCAAGGAGTTCCTTGCACCATTAACATTTATTTAACCCTCTTTTGTCCATTCTAGGAAAACCGCTTAAGCATTGCCTCAAGGACTGGCTCTAGCAGCATGCCCATTCACAACAGCCAAACTCAGTCTCATAACATGATGAACATTTCACAAATTACAGTAGTATTATTTTATTTGATTGCACATCCATCAGTATCAGCAATGATCTGGGTTAACTGTGGCTATCATAAATGTCAGGTTCAGAGCCTATGGTTGTGAGTTCCACACTGTGACATTTATTTATTTAATGTACACCCCGTTTTTCGACCTCAGAAGCACCCAAAGCTGCTTATGTAGCCTTTTCCTCCATAGAAGATGGCCTTTTCCCTGAGTGTACACATTACCGTTTGAGCCGATGCATGTTCACTCAGAAGTCAATCTCACTGAATTCAGTGAGTTTCATTCCTTGGCAGGTGTGCTTAGTTCTGCAGCCTTCAGGAACCATCCTATGCTCAGTTTAAATCAACAGGGGAGATTTAACACAAGCCTGTGCAGCCCTACCACCACCACTTGTGTATTCTGACATACCCCACTGCTGGGCACCCTGTACCCATGCAACACCACAGATACAGTGACAGACTGTTACAGCAAGGTATCTCTTCTCTACCAAGGCTGGCGACAGAGAGGACAAAATGGGGTGTCATCAGAAGTGTGTCAGCAGACAGCCTTATGCCAGATTCTCCTCTGACCTTGCTCTCAGCCCCTACACCAGCAGCATAATTTCATTATACAAACAACAGAGGGAGTGTAAGGCAAAAACCATTTAATGTGATGAGCAACATACATTAACCTGCACCTTCGCCGGCTCTGCTCTGCTCACAGGATTCCATCAAGGAATATGAAATGTAGACAAACTGTGCAAGCACAGCATACCCACAGCAGTATATGAACCTGAGAAATTGGTCCAGTTCCCTAGATGTGGAGCCAGGAGACCATTAGGAGTCCTGAAATCCTGCTCTGGCTTGGATTTTAATGGGAGCTGCTTTACCCCAGTTTGCACCAAGCATCTGTGATGCCTGACTACAAAAGGCAGCCAGCTCCATACCCCCAGAACAGACCCTGTGTAGAGACTTGTCAGGGTGTTAGAAGGGGGGCTTCTTTGCAGAATGAGAGGAGGCAAAAGAGGCTGCACACCTGAAAACCACTGATAAGAGGTAAGTTCCCACCAATCCTTGGGAAGTAGGGTCCTCCCATGGGATTGTCAGCCCCCTTGGGAAACCTAGGTTTTGAAAGGAGCAATATAGATCTTTTACATGAATAAATATAGGAGTGAGTTTCCCCACCAGCAGCTTTTAGGGATACAAGCTATTCACTGACCCAGGCAGTGCTAAGCTGGCTGTTTTTTGCAGCCTGAGAATAGGAAAAATGGAAGCAGGAGGCTACTAGATTCCTGAGTGGCCTACTCCCAGGGGTTTGAACCACTTATACTATTCATATGCACATGGCTAACCCATGGATGAAGTGAGCAATGCAGCTCATGTTGACCAGTGAGTTGTGGGGAGAAGCAAACAGATTCTGGTTGCTAATCACCCGGAGTCTGACACTGCCTCCCTCCAGCCCACCATAGGCAGAGCCACTCCAGTCCACTTACCTAGCCCTTCACCTTGCTCCTTTCACTGTCGTTTAAAACAAACTAGGAAGTGCAGGATGTTCTGACAGCACTCACCTCCTATCTCAACCTTCAGTTTGTTCAAAAAGGGACCACGTGAGGAAGCGGATTGCAAACTGCTGGTTTCTACATGATATTTTTGGGGGCACAGCAAGTGGGTGCTAAAGCCTCAGTGGAATTTACACCCATTGCTCAGGCTGGATCTGCGTACACATAAAGGGTGCAAATAATGTCTTCCACTGGCAAATATAAAAGGAAAGAATAGCAGGCAAACTCGGAAAGCTCCAGGCAAGCTTGCTTGGGCAGAACAACACATAGACTACACACTGGCTTCCCAAGTCAGGTTGGCCCACACTTGCTTTGGGGTCAATACCCTATGTGAAGAGGTTTTCTCGCAGGGAAAAAGGAACAGATAAGCAGCAAGTGGAGGCCACAATTTAGTTTTTCTGCTTCGAGGATCAATGTATCTTGAGCTATTTTGATTTATGAGGCTTTTTAATACATGCACAATACATAGAATATATTGCAGATTTCCCATTCTTTTTTTAAACAAAAGATAGAATATTAGTAGTATTTTTTAAAAAAAACTAGTAAAGCAATCTCTCTGCCATACTTCTTTCTTTTTAACATATACACAGCGATCAACCTAATCCACAGGTTAAGTCATAGTACATGCATTTTGGCACATGTTATCAATTGACTAGGCAAAAGCAGATCATAGATCAGGCTACCTGTCCAACTTTTACTTTATTGCAAAGTGTGGGCCAGCTTTCTGATATGCTACTTTTCATAGTGCCTTGAGTTGAGACTAGGTCAAAAGTCTGCCCTGGCTCTCTTCTTTTCTCCTGCTGACTTCCATCAATTGCCCAGCGCTGTGCTGAACAGCTGATAATCAGGTGACATCCTTGCATTCTCATGCCTCTCCAGAATGACTTGCAGCCTGACCAGTTTCAGAGTTCCTCCTGGCCAGCTGACACTCATCAACTGTCTGAGAGCCAAAGTCTTGCCCAGTCACTCCAGCAGCCTCAGCCTCCCTCCCCACACTCTAGCTCCGTGTCTGCAGCACATTCCTGTCTTTGCCCCAGTTGTTTGGGGCACTGACAGCAGGCCTTTAGAATTCTAGCTGATCCCTTAGCCAAAGAGTCTCCCTTCATCTTGTACCAGGCCCTGGAGATCTATATTGCACACCATCTTTACACATTGAGTACTCCCAGTCAGTTCATTGAAGATTTGGCAGGGATGTGCTGGAGTCACTGCTCCTGAGTCACATCACGAGTCACTGACCCTCTGACTCGACTCATGAGTCAGAACAGGTGGCCATTGCGACTCAAATCTGAGTCATTAAGAGTCACAGCATGAGTCAGGTGCGACGGCAGAAAAAACAGAGGTGATGATGGGGTGTATGTCAGAGTTATCATTTAACACTCCCCTGATGTTCCCATCCCATCTGCAGTCAGCAATCTGTTGAAGTACTTCATTTCAACTACTCTTTTCATTTAATTTATGCAAACAAAAGCTGCGCTGATATTCGAATGAATGTAGCAGTACAGAAAAAGATTGGTTCCACAGGAACCCCTGTGATGACTTCCCCTTCATTCACATCATGACTCCCAATCCTGCCTTCAGAAGGAGCACTAAGCAGATGAACAGAGAGACATCCAAGCTCAGCAAGGCTGGAAAAGACAGGCAGATCATTAAGAGAGCCCCCTCTCCTGCGTCCTCTTGGCTGTCCCCACCTTCTGCTTCCTCCCCACAGCCTTGTGCAGCCAAAAAATTTTAAAAGCCTCCTCCCTCTTCCCTCCACCCCAGCCCTTACTTCCTGGAGCCAACCTACCCTCTTCCCTCTACATCTGCTGCTGCTCCCAGTCTGAATGCCAGCTTCCAGATCACCCCATGAGGTCTTTGGCACAACACGGAAGCAGTGAAAAGAAAGTAAGCAAGCACTCACTCACAAAACGGAGTTGCAAGCACACACAAAAATTCTAGTTACTTTGAGTCATTACTCTTTTCCGAGTCACTGACCCCGAGTTATGAGTCACATCCAAGTCAGTGATGTCCATGACTCGAGTTGACACAAATTGCGGAAAATGCATATTTTCACAACTTGAGTTGAGTCATCAGGACTTGAATGCACCTACCTGGCATATACCAGGGGTGATCAAACTGGAGCTTGTGAGCTATATGCAGTTCTTTGACATATAATATGTGACTCTTGGAAATATGTTGACTGAGCTCCTTTTTGCATCACAATTAATATAAAAGGTAAATAAGAAATTTTCAAGCTTTATAATTACTTACCAGGTATAAACTGAGAGTCTGCTGGATTAAAACATGTTTAATGTTCATGGTGAGTAAGTATATTTCAGATTTTAAATGCTCCTTAAATATTGCGGCACTCTCTTGAACATCTCTTTGGTGGCTCTCAAACATCTGAAGTTTATTGTATGTGGCTCTTACGTTAATCAAGTTTGGCCACCCCAGTATATACTCTGGGCAAGAGCCTTCCAGAGAGAAGGGCACTCCATTCCACTGCAGAGTTTGGAGAAAGCTGTAGGTTTACAGCAGCCATAGCCATAGCCGTAGTCAAGCGCATGGGTTTTCTAAATAGATTTGTCCTCCTATACCTAGCTTAGTAGGTGCTTCTTAAAATGGTGGGTTTCTCCTGTGACATGAATAGAAGGGAGTAAAAAAGGAAAGACCCAAACTCCCATCTTGTCCCCCCCCCCCAATTCCTACCCCTGCCTGCAACAGACAGAGCTGGCTGCAAGCACACTGTGTCGACACGCATCGCTCTCTGTTCCTTTCCTGCTCCTTTGCCAAAACATCTCCTGCTGTTTATTTATTTATTTCCTTCTGATAATGGAGGGGATCGTGTTTCCGGAACAGCGCCAGCAGATGATACGAGCCCCAGCACTGATACTGCCAGCAAAGTCTATGCCAGCCTTTTCTGCCGGAAAAAATTCATTTTTTCCAGAAGGAAGCCATGAGTGTGAAGTGGAATCCAAATTTGATTTCTCTGCACTTTTTTTTTTATATTTGTTATCGCAGAGCAGCCCACCAGGTGGGGCAATGGAGGAGCTCATTCAGCTGCAACTCAGAGCCTTAATCCAATTTACAGTTTCTCTCAGAGAGATAATTACAGCCGTTAAACCAGTTAGTGCTCTACAAAGAGGCTCTCATACAAAGCTCCAGTCCTGTCTTTCAAATATCCACCTAAAGTATTAGGGATTCTGTGTAGGAAAGAGTGGAGCAAAGCCTGGAGGGAAGGTCTGGAGTTTGCCTGTGGCGATCCTGGATCCAAGTGTTTTTCTCTCTCTCTCTCCTGTGCACTTGGGCTTTACTCAGAGATGCCCCTCTCATGTTCCCACGTCAGAGCCACTCATGCTTGCCACAGATGTATCTGCATATCCTGAAACACTCATATGTGGCATTATAACACATGTCATAGGAGCATCGAGGTCAAGTGGAAATGGCCCTAGGCCAAGCTGGGACAGTCCGTTCTGACGTAACTAACTTATAGGCAATTTTGATGATTAGGGAAGCAGAGCACAAGTCCAAAGCCTAGAAATACAGCTGGGAATGCTGCGCAGGAGTTGAGGCGCCTGGTGAATAATAATAATAATAATAATAATAATAATAATAATAATAATAATAATAACAACAACAACAACAACAACAACAACAACAACAACAACAACAACAACAACAACAACTTATAATAACTTATAATAATAACTTATAATAATAACTTATATACCGCCTTTCTTGGTCTTTATTCAAGACTTTATTCAAGGCGGTTTACATAGGCAGGCTTTATTTAAATTCCTTATTAAATAGGGATTTTTACAATTTGAAAGAAGGTTCTTTCTTTGAAGAACCACTACATTCAGGTGTTTCATTCCGATCTGGCTTCACATTCTGGCCTCCATCCTCCCACGCTCAGAGCAGATGGAAATAGCTCGGCTTCAGCTTGTCAGCTGCTTCAAGGTCGCATGGTGCCAGTGGCCTCGAACTGACGACCTTGTGGATGTTATCTTCAGGCAGACGGAGGCTCTACCCTCTAGACCAGACCTCCTGCCCTGGTGCAGAGTCAGGAATGGCTGGGAGAGGAGTAAAGATGATTCAGCACAGCTGGAACATCCAGGACCAAGACAGGTGCAGGTCCAGGAACTTTACATGACATCCAGCTCAATAAGAAAATCAAACTAAAGTCCAGTCACAGCCCAAGGAATTCAGTGGCTTTCCAATGATGAGCTGGTGCAGGAGAAAGCTTCGTAATCCCTGTGGGTTTCTGGCAGGGCTTTGTTGGGCCCCAAAGTCCACGTCCACATGAGACCTGCCATCATGGAGCAGGAGGTAGGGGGATTTAAGAATTTTCTAAAGCACAGTTCTAATCGCGATTAAATATACACCTTCACACAATTATAATTGGGAGGGAAATGTTCAACTGAAAATCCACATTCCCTGGTCTGAGTTTCATAAGATGAATGGCAGAGAAAACGAATGGCTGCCCCAGAAACCCCTGGGGAGAACACCAAGAACCCTGTTGAGGACGCTTGGACCCTGTATATATCCAGTATCAGGTATTTTCCCGGATGATTAGTATTTTGCTCTTTATTTTGGGAAGGATAATAAGATATCTTTCCTGGGTGAAATTTTTGATAGCCCAACTGAAAGCAACGGGTAATGAAAACCAATGGGAGTAATGTATGAAATGTCTTCAAATCACCACACTACTAGTGTGACAAGCAAATAATTAGACAAATGAAGCTGTCGATACAAAACAATCTTTTTTATTCTTGCACATTGCTAATAATAACCACATACTAAAGGATACTTGCAAAGCACAGGTGTATCTGAAGTCTTTCTGAATGCAAAACAATGTCAGACAGAGATGGGACTTCAGTTCACTATTGCTCAGGGACCCTAGAGAAAGTTAGTTGCTAATCCTCTCCCACCCAGAATGTGGGCTTGTGGGAGCCCCCAAGTGGCTTCCCTTGAGTAGTGGTGACAACAGCCTTCTCCTTCCACTAGCCAATAGTTTTCTCCCTAGCATTATTACATGGCTCTGGAAGATAGCCCATGTTGATGGCGAATGCAGAACAAATTGAGGTACAGATTGCATACAAAACTAAAATTATGCATGAGACGGATAGAGGGAAGTGCTTTTCCCTCTTGTACAATACCGGAAAAAAGGAACATCCACTAAAATTGAGTGGTAGGAGAGTAAGAACATACAAAAAATGTTTTTTTTCCCAGTGGGTAATTAATCTGTAGAACTCCTTGCCGCAGGATATAGTGATTGTACCTAGACTAGATGCCTTTAAAAGGGGACTGGACAGAAGTTCAAAAGGGGACTGGAAAAGTTCATCAAAGGTTACAAGCCATGATGACTACAGGTCCACCCTTCTCATGAGCAGTTTGATCATCCGTGGATTTGACTCAACAATGATGGCCACCATGGACGAGAAGGGCCTTTTTTTTTTAAACATCCCTTTAAAATCACGATTTTAAAGCTGCTTTTCTTCCCTTTACAGAATGGCAGGCAGGCAGTCTTCAGTGATTAGAATAGCTATTTCCGGGTTGTGCCAAGGTTCCAACTTCCTTCCTTAACCCCAGAATGCAACGCAGAAACATTTAATCACTTCCACATTGCTTTGTTCAGGACCAAGGGAAGGGGTTGCAAGTGGCATAGCTAATGATTATGTAACCCGGTGCCAAGCTCAAAATGTTGCCCCAGAAGTGATGTCACAACAGGAAGTGACATCACACCAGGGCTTTTTAAAAAGTGAAAATTGGGAGGAACCCACCTCTTCCCCCCAGCAGCTTGCCACCCACTTGCTCTGCTGCCTCCCCCCAGTCAGTGGCATAGCTAAGGCATCTATCTGCTACCTGCAGTAAAACAAAATTTGTAGCCCCCCCAGACAAAATCAAATTTAATTAAGTGAATAAATTATCAGTCAGAGACACTGTGCTGGGGTGAAGAGGGATGGTTATTCTCCCCTTGCTAAATATAAGAGGGACACCACTTTGAAAAGTGCCTTTTTACCCATTTAGCAGGGGTAAATGTATTATGATACATGGAAATGAGAGCTGACTCATATTAACACCTTATTGGTTTCATGCTGTATCATGATAACATGTCATTGCAACATGTCAATAACATAATAACATGTTATTGCCTCTCAGAACAATCAGTTTCATATGTCAGTTCTGAGTTAAGCAAATCCACTTTTTGTTCCATAAGGCAGTTGTGTTTTCATTTTATGGTTAATTGGCCATAACTTTTGATAGAATACAGATATTCCAATGCAATTTGTTTCATTGCATTCAGCATAAAATTACCTTTCCAATGATATATAACATGATGGTATTATTCATACATGCCAAGATTTTCACAATTTTGGTCACTAGTGTCAAGCTCAGCTTGTTGCCCCCCTAAAGATTGATGCCCGGTGCAACTGCTAACCCTGCACCTCCTTAGCTACGCCACTGGTTGCAACCTCAGTGCAACCCAGAAATAACAATTCTAATTACTGAAGACTGCCTGCCTGCCATTCTGTAAAGGTAAGAAAAGTGGTTTTTAAAACACTATTTTAAAGAGATGCACTTTTTTTGCAGATTTGATTATCCCTGATTTTTGGCATCAATAAGGGTTCCGGGAATGGAACCTCCACAGATGTCAAGGGCCGGCTATATATGCAATCTCAGGATTTTAGAGTTAGTCTATCCTTGAATGCCAGTTGCAAGGTGGGGGTAGCAGGATATGGGTATCTTGTTGTCTTGAGTGCTCCCTGAAGCATCTGGTGGGTCTCTGTGAGATACAGGAAGCTAAATGGGCCCTTGGCTTAGTCCAACAGAGCTCTTCTTATATTCTTAAGAGAACAGAGTGAGTTGCATACCAGGTCTTTGTTTTCTTATCTCTATATGCAATTTGCTTATATAGATAAGGAAAAAATGAAACTATGCAAAAAAAAGTATTGAAATTTAGAGCCCATAACCATACTGAATCACAGAGCTGATGTAGAGAAAGGTGTGTGTCTTTGGAGCAGGGTCTGGTCAAGAAAAAGTCGAGACAGAAACTGCTTTGGGGTAGAACTGATATTTGTACCAGCAAATGGAAAGTTTTGTAAAGCTCTTCTTGACCCCAGTAAAAGTATGTTGATGCATCTTGCATACAAATTGAGGATTCTGGCCTTACAGACTTCTGTACAGGTTCTTACAGACTTCTACAGGTTTCTCTCTCTGACGTCAGAATTTAGCTTAGTATACATGTCTAGCCAATGACCCCATCACTGCAGAGCGTAGCATTGCTGTGCTCAATGAGTGAAGCTTCTATTGTACTTTGCCTTCTACAGTGGCTGTGCTAGATGCAAAACTGGGAAGGTATCAAGCACCACATGTGTGTTCAGCATCCCTTGCCCTGGCCAGGTCCCAGTCAACCTGGCTCTAAGATGGGCATCTCTCCATCTCTCTGCCTTTGGCCACTGCCAACAGAGTCTGCTGCACCAGTGGCTGCTGGGCTGCTGTGGGGAGAGGTCCAAAATATGCCAGCAATTTGCCAGCTTGCATGATGCTTAATGGCACAGATGCTCCTGTGTCAATATGGGCTCTTGCTCGGCTTCTGATTACAGCAATGGGTGTTGCTGGCTCGGGATCCTTTCAACGCTTGCCAGCAGTGTTAGGAGGGCTGGGAAGAAACAATTCCTAAAAGGTTATGTCATGCACCCTGACTCCCCCCCCCCCATCCTTGCTTTGTCTGTGGGAGCTTCTAGCTCTGTTCTCTTCACCTGATTCAGAGTGGTTTTGGCTTCAAATATCAGGGCCACGTGCAGCAAGTTAGCTATCTAAGGAGAATGAACTCTAGCCAGTGTTCATTTGTGGGTGTGTATTCAGCCAGACCTGACCCAGCTGCTGTTTGCCCTGGAAAAAAAACTCCCACTGATTATATGAAGGAGTTTTCATATAATCCCTACCCCACTGCCACGGTTCCAATCTGCACCCCGCCCTGATCCAGCTGCTGTTAATTCAGGAAAAACGAAGCCCATCAGCGTAATAATGCTTTCAAGTTGAAGAATATTTTGAGTCAGCCTTGGCATCTGGGAGAACCGTGCCATTCCGTCAGTGGCCAGCCGCTCATCCATTCCTTGCTAATGGGACAAGATCAAATCTGGGTGCTCTGTCCCCTGCTAAGATCTTTTCTTCTCATGAGTCCCTTGGGTAAATGTTCATGTGCTCCTCAGCAAAAAGAATTACAAACTGGACCTTCACCCTGGGCCTTTTCCAGCAGTCTGTCCTCACTGGATGTCCTCACCAAATGGACATGCTGGCTCTGTCACCTTCAGCAATCCACATGACCTCCTGTTTGCATCTGTTCCCCAATTCTTGACCCCCTCTGAGCCAGCTTTCTGCTATCAAACTTGCTACTATCTCATCATAAAAGGATGCACCCTGCAGTTTGTTCTGCACATTACTGGCAAGATGGTGGCCAACAGACAAGGTTAAGACTGATAGTCACTCTGAGGATGTGCAGTTGAAAAGCAAATTCTGCCTCTTTAAATGTAATGCAGGGTTGTTTTGAAAGAGGAAAAAAAAGGGGGGAATTGACAAGCTCTCTCTCTCTCAAAAGAGTGAGAAATTTTCATTGATTGATTTCTTCATGGCTTCTTAAACAGATAATTAATTCACCACAAACCTCCGGACACTCCGTAGCTAGTCGTTAATATTGTAAATTCAGATAGACTTCAATAATTGCCTGACCCCCCCGTCACCCCATAATAGATAGCCATGCAGTGATGGTGGTGTGCTGTGGGGGGAGAGCAAATCAATTTGGGAAGACATGAAGGGATCACCCAGTGAAGGGAAGCTATTGATTCTCTCTTATAAGGCACTGCTATAATATTTATTCTTTTGTAAACAGAATTAACCCGGCACCATGGGTCATTCCTATTGAGTAGCATTCTTTGTGTTCATATAGTAATACAGATTGTAGCAGACAAGGTGGAAACAACAGACAAGATATCAAACCACCCCACTTACTTGGAATTCACTCGTCATGGACCTGTTGCTCTTTGAAGAGATCATTCAGGAGTCTTGCCACCTCTTACCCACCTCTCTTTTTTGGAATATATTTTATTATTAAAGTATAAATATACAAGTCCATAATGAACAATATACAACGTACAAAAATTCCATGCAAACTATGATCTGCTTTGTAAGATGGGCAGCACAATCCTAACTTGCGCTAGAACAGGCAGGCTGGCGGGCCTGCGCTGTATCCAGCGCAAGTTTGGGGCTGACTGCCGGCCAGACCGGGGCAAGGGAAAATAATTTCCCTTACCCCAGGGAACACTGCACCAGCCCCAGTGTGGCTACTCAGATCTGTACCGCCTACAGAGGTGCTGCAAATCTGAGCAGCCCGGGCTAGGAACAGGGCTAGGATTCGGCATAAGTGCCAGATCCTGGCCCTGCCTGCTGGTCCCGCTCATGGAACTGCCTGCCACCTTCCCTCCCCCTGTCCAAAATGCCTCCTCCCCACATGCTCTCCGCCCTCCCCATGCCCTCCAGACCCCCGCACCAGCCTGGAAAGGCTGGCGCAAACTCACCCGTCTGCGTTGGCATGGTGAGGTTGGTACGTATCCTTGCGCCGGCCACCCCAACTTGAATGGAGGCCCAAATGTGCTTTATGGCATGTTTGCAAGCCTCCCGGGCTGACTCCAACCCAAGGGTGCTTCAGGAGTGCTCCCTGACATACTAAATAAAGTACATATCCTGACAAACTTTAATTTTCAAAATATAATCACTTGCTAACTTCCAATTATTATATTTTCTCCCACGTTGAGAAAAAACAATCCATTGATACACTCCATATCTCCTATTTCTTTCTGCCTTCACAAATGCACACGAGAGCAGCGAGTTTAACATTTCAACAAAGACCAGAATTTGATTTCCATAAACTATATTCAGGATGTCTTTTTTCCCAGTGTCAAGGCATTAGAATTTTAGCTAATATCAACAGATAATATCCCATCTCAATAACTAGCTTAGGACTGATATTTTTCAACTATCCCAAAATTGATACAACAAGCTTGTATGGCACTTACAGTTCTAACCATCAGTGAAATTCTTTCCAAGATCTGGACCTAGAATATCTTAATCCTTGTACACTTTCACCAAATGTGTCATGTGTCCAACCTGTTGATATTACAGCACCAGCAATGAAAGGAGGTCTCTCATACAATCTTTAACCTGGGTGGTATTAGATCCCAATGACTGCTGGTTTTATCTGTGGCTTTTAGTATGTATTTAGGGTGGCATTTTCCTGTGTTTGTATTTTTTTTTGTTATTGACAATTAACTGCCTTGCGGCATTTAAATATATGGATAAATAAATAAATGTGCCAAAATTGTGAAGACATTTTAAGTCTGAGACAGGAAGATAGCTTCATCTTTGTTTTTCAGAATAGGTTCCAAATGCCATTGTTAACATCTTAGTTCAAGCCATGGTAACATTTAAGGCTGTAATTATATTTTAAAAGTGGTTGGTTCAATCAATATATGATGCTTATTTGGACATCTAACTAACATTAGCTAACACCAGTTCAAACTCTGTTTCTCACCTTGAACCTCTTCCCTATTCTGTTCCCCATGTTCCACGTGGAGGGAGTGATGTAAGCTAATTGAACTGGACTCTGTTCCATCCATCATTCCACAAAAGTGCCATAAGACATTTCAGATGAGGCACTTTTTGGGTACGTGCTGGGCCTTCCTACCAGTCAGAGGAGCCTGGGGAGCTGTTGGCGGTTAGTTCCCCAAGTGATAGGGAGGTGTTCCAGGGAGGGGAGAGGGTGTGGGATGGTGGGGAAGGGGTAAAAGTGGATGGAAGGACAGTAGTTCAGGCCCAGGAGGGGGCAGGAATGGCAAAGAAGGCCTCCGCCAGATCCCAAACCACATCCCAAGCCTGAAAGCCTTACACAGGGCTACTCATTCCTGTGCCAGCAACTGAACTGGTTCAGATCCAAGTTGCCCCATTGGGCAGTCTGGGACTCAACATTAGGTAAGGGAACATTAATTCCCTTACCTCAAGGAAAACTCTGGCTGCCTCCCTGGTCCCTGTGGGATACAGCCGCGGCCATTTTGGTGCTGCTATACCACAGCATGGGCAGGCCATTGGGAGTGGGCTGTTAACCACTTTGAAAGCTGCACATGAGCCCACAGTTCAGGTATGCACATTGCTCAATAGCCAACCTGCACAAATTTCATACTGATGTCATTCAGTTGCATATCAGCAAAACACTGGTGAATTTTTATGGCAAACCAGTGCAAACACCAGTGAGCTCTTATCCCTACATCCAGTGAGGGATTATGAGGTAACAGTGCCTGACCTTCCTATGCCACGTACCTCATAGCCCATCTCATTTGATTTACTTAACAACCTTTGAGTCTGCTTTCTGCTGCACTGATGTATAGACTTGCCCATGAAATGGGCCCAGGACTCCACCTTATCTGAAAAATGGGAATGCACTTTTATTATCAATGTGGCACCACTCTCCAACCTGCTGTGGGAAGCCTGTGTCATCTGCATGCAAGATACATGCCTGCTGCCAACTTGGAGGTGATCCCGCCTGCCGCCATTGTTGGACCAGGCAACAGCTTAGCATTCAGGTAGAAAAAAGTCTTAAATTCAGCACTAGGAGCTACAGCAAACTCAGCATACTGTAGATTCTTCTTTTCAACATAATCTTCTCATACTCACCATCAAAACGCAAGGTTGCATGAAGAAATTGGATCCAATCCAGTGGATGCTGCATATCAGACCTCTAATCCATCCTTTTCTGCTCAGGTGAAACATCTGTAGGAATTTCACAAGAAGGCAAAAGAAATTCAGTCAAACAAGCACATTTTACAGCTTTTGGATGTATCTTTGAGTTTTGCTGACCTTCCACCCTGCTCTAGGTGGAGTAGTAATCAAGTATTTCAAGCATCTGATCATAGCATTGCTAGCATTCAGATCTCATTCAGATCTCATTTGGGCCAAATTTAGATTGCCATGAATGTATGGGAGCTACTTCTATATCACTGAGTCCTATGGGCCAGACCAGACCAGTAATGTGTAAACAGGATGCAGATGGAATGGGTGGGTGCACTGGCATAGCTAGGGGGGTGGGGCACTAAGTTTTGCAGCGAGCCTCACCGCGGAGTGCAGCGGGCCCCTCCCCCTCCCCTTTGGAGCCATTTGGGCAGGGGGGGCCAAAATGGAGGCAGATGGCTCCAAGGGGGAGGGGCCGCTTGCATGCTGCAGGGAGGCTCCCTGCAAAACTTAGTGCCCCGCCCCCCTCTAGCTATGCCAGTGGGTGGGTGGTATATTTGCCTCTCCCACCAGCACACACATCCTTCTCCTAGGGCCCAAGTGACAATGGTGTGAAAAGTAACTGCATTGCTTGCACAATCCAGGTTTGGGCTGTGCCTTTTTCCAAATGTTAGCAGCGAACAGGGGAACTGGACTCCCTCACTGAAGAGCAACTTAAAAACTTGGACAACAATCTCACACTAGAAAGCTTCTTCCAGACCACTTAATTCAGTGTTTCCCAAACAGTGGGTCATGACGCCATGTGTGGTGGGTGGCAATTCCATGTGCACTGGGCCGTGACACTGCTGCCTGTAGCGCCGCAATGCCTTATAGGGAGCCCCAAGAGGCAACTTCTGACCCATTTCATTGGCTCTGTAGGTCCCAGGATGTCCCACAGAAGTGACTTCTGGCTTGCGGATGCAATTTCCCGTTTTCTTCTGCAAACCAGAAGTTCCTTTTGGGCATTTCCGCAGGGCATTGTGGGGCCTGCAGAGGACAGTGGAGTGGGTCATGGGACTGGCACAACCTGGAAGCCGCCTCTGGGGATTCCCAATTAGGCATTGCGATGCTATAGGGAGCATTGTGTTGCAACCCACCACAGAGAACAATGAGTCACAGCACTGAAAAGTTTCAGAACTGCTGACTTAACTGTATGTGCAGACTTGGTTGAGTGTGCTGGGGAGCCTAAGGAGGACTGAATGTAGGCTTCACCCTACAGTCTTGGTCCCATTCCCTTCTGTGACAAATTAAGAATTTCCATGCCTAAATAATAGATTTTCAGAATTGTGATGCTAGAGATCCAAGAATATATAGCAGCCATTTTCAACCACTGTGCCATGGCACACTGGTGTGCTGCAAATGCCCTGCAGGTGTGTCGCAGGAGTTTGGGGGAGGGTCACTTATTAATAGGGCCGTTGGGGGATGTGAGCCTCCCATCAACAGCATGGTGTGCCTTGGCAATTGTCAAAAAACTGATGGTGTGCCTTGAAAATTTTAGTACCTTGTCAGTGTGCCCTGAGACAAAAAAAGGTTGAAACCACTGATATATAGTGTTGATAAGAGTTGGTAGCTGGGCTTTCTTTATGCTTGTGGTCAAACTGATGGTTTTTGCAAGAAAAGATTTCTACCCTAGATCTGACTGGCTAGATTCTGGTGCTTTTGTCTGGTTTATTGTCATTGGTTTGATTGTTTGCTTGCTTAATATATTTCTACCCCACCTTTCTATCACTTACATGGATGTCCAAGGCAGCTTACATAAAAACAAGAATATATAATAATTATTTAAAAACCATAAACATTTAAAAATACAATCAGGCTGCAACAGCAGCAAGGTAAAAGTTGAAAACTAAGCAGCACATTTCATAAAAGCATCAACAATAAAAACGCAGCCCAAAAAAAGGCCTTGTCATTCTTTTTCATACATGACTTCTCAGAGCCAACCTGCCCATTAAACTACTAAGGGTGCAATCCTAACCTGTGCTGGAGCAGGCAAGCCAGGAGGCTTGCGCTGCATCCAACACAGGTTTGTTGGCTGCAGCGGCTCAGCCACAGGCAAAGTGGAGCTCTTACCCTTACCTGTGGGTAAGGGCTGCGCGCCCCAATGGGTCTCCTCAGACCTGCGCCACCTCTGCAGGTAGCGCAAGTCCGAGGAGAACGGAACGGCTGGAAGCAGCTCCGTTCACCCCGGGGACGGGGGTTGGGATCCAGCATAACTGCAACAGTCCCGGCCCCGCCCCCGGCTCCCAGCATGCCCACCCACGGGCCCACCCTCCCCCCACCCAGAAACGCCTCCTCCCGCCCCCTCCCCACGCCTACCTTTGCTGCTTGTGTTGGTGCATTTGCAGCGGTGCAGGAGCCGCGGCGGAAGCTTCTGCCTCTGTCGGCGCGTCGGTGCATTTGAATGCACCAACGCGGCTCCCGCCTAAGGTGGCGCAAACATGCTTTACGGCACGTTTACGACGGCTTCGGGGCTCCTACACCGGCATAAGTGCTGGTTAGGGTTGCGCCCTAAGGCTGAAATCCTAACTGCACTTTCCTGAGAGTAAGCCTTACTGAACAAAATAGGACTTACTTCTGAGTAGACCTGGTCAGGATTGTGCCCTAAGATATTTTCCTTGCATGCCAGAAGAACTGAAGTGAGTATCTAATGGCCGATCTCTGAGTGGCATGCAAAGCAGACCTTTTTTCATATACTAGTCAATCGTTTGATCAAGCAGAGAAATGGTGGAAACTGCATGGTAAATGCTATAGATGTGTTCCCTCATGCACTTTACAAATGGAAGCGGAAAGGGTTGAGGCAGCAGGAGTTGGGATGATCCAGCAGACTCTATAAAGGTTGGGCTGGCAAGAGGGGAAGCAATGAGCCCTACTGAGACCAAGTGTCCCCCTTTTCCTGTACTGCTGGTCACTTTCTCAGCTCTAGTAGGATGGAGGTCATAAGCCTCCCAAGATTTTTGTCTTTCTTCTCAGACCCGATGGAAGAAGTCAAGGAGAAATGAGACTGTTAAATTGTGGCTGCAAATATGAAAGGAAGAGAGAACCTGAGGAGAGACTGAGAAGCCTGGGCTGTGAAGGGCTCTTACAGAGAGCGGAATCCCTAATTAAAAGACAGACAGTCAGCAGCAAAATTTCATTCAGGGGGACGACAATGAGAGAGGCTGTGGAGCAGAACCAGGAAGCAATGAAAGGAGACCAGAGCCGCCACGATTCCCCCTGTGGCTTTGCAAAGTGCTTTCCTTGATGGGGAGACCTGAACTGGCCACCTCCAGCCCCCTCCGCAGGTCATACACTTTGCTTCAAGATGCAGCATCATCCCCATTCAGAGAGGCTGGCATCCTCTATTTGCGTGGGAGAAGAAGGCGGGGGGTCAGGCACTAAACGGCCTGCTCAGGCCTGCTCAGCAATTCCTTTTGTTTTTTCCAGTTAATTTTTCTGTTGCTGTTGCTCAATAGTTAAACTCTCTGTGCCCTTGGAGGGGGCACCTGGGGTCAGGTAATTGAAAGCTGACCAGGGCACAGTGTTTCTATGGCTGCAAAGAAGAGCAAACCTAACCTGCTGGCGAGGGGAATAATGGGATGGAGGCAGAGAATTGCCCCTCTTTTCCTGGGTCAGTTCCCCAATCCTTCTCATCAGACAAGCCCCCTCTTGGCCTTTCTGCTTCAGCAGCACCCCTGAATGTGTTAATTAGCTGCAAGTGTTTGCCCTGGAAGGCCAAGGCAACGAAGTGTTGTATGAATCATATGACAACTATGGAGAACTTGGCTTCTCTTCACACTTTCAGGAGGTTGGCAGGAGGTGGGGAAGGGGGTTAGTGGATTCTTATCATGCTCCCTCCCTGAAGAGTCTTGCTGGCTGCACACACATACACCCACTGCTGACAGACATTACTTTCAGTTGGGAGGGGAAGGCAGAATGGGGGTGGGACTGCTTGGCTGGCCGGCTCATTCTGGAAGATGCTCTTGTAAAAGGCTCCTACGAAGGCTTTCTGATTCATGAAAGTCAGCAGAATTAAGGCAGGGCTCTCTTCTAAAGAAAGGCCCTCTCTGGTTTTCAACATGTTTCAACAATGGCTCATAGAAAGAGCATCAAAGTGTTACTTCAAAGGGGCACATTTCCTGCCTTTGCTTCTGACCAACTTGCGTCTTCTTTCATAGGCTCCTCCCCTTTCCATGCCACAACCACTCACCTCCCCTTCTATTTTCTAATCACAGAACTGGCCAGTTCAATTTGCTCACTTCCTGATTCCTTTATTTGGTTATTTCAGCTGGAGCATCAACGTCTAGAAAAACAACTGAGAAGGTCTCATCTCAGGTGGTGCAGTGGTTGAGTCTGAGTATCAGAAAAATTTCCTGGTTCAAATCTCTTCTTTGCCATCTCACTGGATGGCCTTAGGAAAGCCATGCTGTCTCAGCCTCAGAGGTCCACCTCGGCATTGTGGGCATAAAATGAACCTACCTTACATGATTGTTATAAGGATTACGCAGCGCTAAGTATTGTTATCCCAGGTGCTATTCCAGGCCAGAACTCCACTTCCAGGTTCTGTTATGTGGTGGTAGCATATTAAAGTTGCACTAGCTTTCTGAAGATGTACATTTCAATGCCTGGAGAAACACCACAGGGATCATTATCTCCTGCAAGCTTTCCACAGGCCATCCATAAGACTCATTCACAAGAAAATCTCATGCAGGTAGGCACCCCAGCCTACTCTTTTTAATGACAGGTACACATGCTTAACCAATTTCTGCCCAGCCAACAGGTGTAGACATTTGATCCCTGTTGCATATATGCAACGTTGGGCAGAAATGGCTTAAATTCACTGGTAGGTAGGCACACAGTCGCCATTTCAGGCAGCAAAACTGCAACACCTATCCATGAGTAAGCTTTCTCACAAGCATGTACTCTAGGATGATTATTTCTCCATTGCTACTGCTAGTTCCCCAGCTGGGCTGTGGGATAAAGCAGAGGCTGTGTCATGCTGCTGCGTCATGCAGGCCAGCCAAGAATAGGATTGGGCTCTGAATTGTTAAATAATGAAAAAGGTGAAATTGCATGACCATAAACTTAAGAACATAAGAGCCCTGGTGGATCAGGCCAAAGGCCCATCTAGTCCAGCTTCCTGATTCTCACAGTGGCAACTTGTAGATGTTTATGATACTTCAGCATCTAGGATTTCAGGAAAGTATATTTATCAATGCTGGTATATATTTGTTTTCTAAATCATGAGCAAAAAGAGCCACCATATGCGAGTGCCTCGCTCATCTGCATGTCTATGAATTCTAATGCTACGAATTATCTTGTCTACTTACCATAAACCAGTGGTTCTTAAACTTTTTAGAGGCCCTAGAGACTGCTGCCTGGGTCATAAATGCCAAGGGGTGTGGCTATAATGGTGATTGCCCCCCGCCCCGCAAGTAGCTGCTTGTTTAACCCCTGATGCGCATAGCCTAATTTGCCCTGTCAGTTTTACAACCCAACAAAAATTGGGTCATGACCCACTGGTGAATCCCAGACCCACAGTTTGGGAACCGCTATCATAAACTTATTACTTCTGGTTTCCTAGATCAGTGATCTCCAAAGTGGCTTCTCTGACACGGACGGTGCTTACCATCCACAGGGGAGCCTGACAAGCACCTCCATTCTCCCCCAAGCATCACTGCGACCAACTGCTTCTGGCCTCCAACAGGCTTTGTGCCCGGATTATCAGGCCGAAGTGGCTGGTTTGCAACAAAGCTTGGAGACAAAGGCACAAACAATGCAGGCACTTTTTCAAGGTCGTCCCACAGAACAGTAAGCACCAGTCATGTGGGGGAGGGCTAAAAAGGGTGCTGGATCCGGCCTGTGGGTTGCAGTTTGGAGGACCCTGCCCCAGATGTTGCTGGAGGCAAACAGGCTATCATGGCAGGAAACCTGTTTGCAAGCTTCCACAGGTGTCTGGCTGGCCACTGTTGGAAAGGATAGCTGGTGGGTGCACCTGTGCTTCAAGTCTCCTTCCACTGGTGGAGCCAGAAAGCTGGGCTAGTTTGCTCTGACCTAATCAGGAAACTGTAAGGCTTGCAAAGGTTTGAGGGTATGATCTGACTTTGCATTTCTGCCACCAGAGGTCACTGCAGGAAAAAGTGGACAGCATGTTGAGAGTACCTATTTTTCTCCATTATAGCAAGGAGAGCCCCCAGGCTGAAGCATAAAGTACAACTCCCTTGCTGCTCTTTATGGAAGTGGATGTCACACACGTAAACAGCCATGCAAAGATGTTCCAGACAGGATGACTTGCTTTTCATTGCTTTAGAAAGAATTTCACTGCAAAATCAGACTGCTAAAAGGCAAAATGGGTGTTCCTTAAGTTTCTGGAAATAGCTTTGCTATGGTAATTTCATTCTGACTTTGCACCCAATGGTAGACTGCGTAAGAGTGCTAGGTTTGGGATACTTTTGATCACATAATGGACTGTTGCCATTATGCACAGATAATGTTGCCAAGACCAGAAATGCTGGTTTCAAGGGCCAGTGATACTCGTCTCAAATGCAAGGTAAACGCTGCAACCCCGAAAGCTCTTCCCGTTTTTAATCCAAAGTGGAGACACAGTTTTCTTCTACCACAATATCAACAATTATCCAGCAAACTGTCTATTCTTCTGTCCATGTATACTGGTATAGTGTAAGGAAGAAAATTCAGCAGTTTCATAACACAGTGGTCCCACCACCCACCATTAGCCAAGATAGTAATTTGTCCAAGGTATAAGGATCCATTGCATCCTCCTATTATCCCTTCTGCATTGTCCCATCATCACCAATCATTTCATTCATTCATCACATTCATCACATTTCTATACCATCATTCTTCCAAGGAGCTCATGCTGGTGTACATATTTCCTCCCCTCCTTTTGTCATCACAACAACCCTGTGAGGTAGATGAGGCTAAGAAATAATGACTGGCCCAAGGGCACCTTGGAAACTTTATGGCTGAGCAGGGTTTTGAACCTGAATCTTCCAAGTCTAACTCCCAAACCACTACACCTGTGGTTTTCAAACTCTCCCGGAGTTTGAAACCCACAGTAAGTCCTTGCGGGGGTGGGGGAGAGAGGGCAGTGGAGGCGGGGGGAAGACAGTGATGCGATCCCCAGGATTGCGTTGCTCAGGGGGGCTGCAGGACCGGGATGCACTCACCAGTCCCTTCAGCAGCATCCTGGGGGTGCAGAGAGCCCTGTGCGAGCATCTGCAGGGCTCCCCAGGTCAGCAGTAGTGAAATTGAGCAATCGCGCTCTGCCTCCACAAAACCGGACGTGGAGCCCGCTTGCTCCACTTTCACTGCTGCTGACTTGTGCAGGGCTCCTCGCACCCAGGGACGGCTGCTGCAGGGACTGGTGAGTGCACCCCAATCCCTGCAGCCCCGTCAGAAGTGAAAGTGGAGCGATCACGCTTTGCTTCCGGTTTAGCGGGGGCGGGGCGCAATTGCCCCACTTTCACTTTGGAAGCCTCTGGGAGCCCTGCGGACAGCCGTGCAGGTCTCCACACACCTCTGGGAGGCTGTGGTAAGTGCAGCCAAGCCCCTGCAGCCCCCTGAATGGCGCAATTCTGGGGATCGCGCCACTGCCTCCTCCTTGCTTCCTGGCTGCCCCGGCCCCTTAAGGGCAAAGAGGCCAGGGCCCTCAGGCTGGGGCATCGCGATGCCCCAGTTTAAAAACCTCTGCACTACACCATCTTGGTGGAAACTGCTAAAACTGAAACATTCCTGAAACTGGGGGAGAAAGGGAAAGTAGGCCCCCTGTGATTGCTTACTATGCTGTTTCCCAGCTACTTCCAGATTCATCCACAAGTGGTTGGGACCATCTGCTGTCGTTTGAAGACAAATAACTGTGAATCTAAGAATGGCCTAGCTTATCTCTGTCTTTCCTGAAACTGGATATACATATCAAGTCCCCTCGTGTTACATTTTGGGCACAGGCATTGCTTGCAAGGCATTCCAATTACTTTAAAACATAGTATGGGAAATAGGGCTGTCAGACCAAAATTTAAGAAGAAAGGGACACTTGACAGCTGCAGCATTTGACATAAGGGATCTCTGTTATTTTCTATAGACATGTGAAATGTGGAAATCTGGGACATTTGTTATGTTTACAGATTTGGGATGTTTTGGAAAGACAGTAGTTAAAAGCTACCAGTCAAAGTCCTGAAATACAAAGGGGAACTCTGTTGTTCCCTTCATACAAGGTAAACTTGAGAATGCTCCATAGGAATCAGAAGCCACCCTAACAGCAATGTGGCTGAAAAATTCTCAGCCTCTTTTGTACCACCTGCCAATTTCCATCTCTTGGCCAACACAATTTCCAGAAGCATTAATGCCCATTCTGCTGGAATCCCTCCTACAACATGGGCATCCTTCTGATATCCCTGCCCTGGAAGAAGACCCTTGCTGTCACCACAGTAGTGCCACAAGGGAAATGCTTACTAATCTGTTGATCACAGACTCCCCCCCCCTTACACACACACATACACGCACGCACACAGTTCCCTTCTTCTGACTGCTACATTTTGGTGACAAATTGATAAACTGCATCTTCTCTGAGTTAAAGATTTGATCTCATTCACTTAATCCAGTATCAATAAGATATTAATCGCGCACCGACCTACTGTGCTCCTCATCCGCCCGCAAATCCAATAATCATTCCAGAATTCACAGCTGAGTAGGACAGTTGCTTCAAACAATTAATTTTAGGGGAGTCTCATTTATTTTCCCTATAACCCTGTCCCCCTCCCTTGATTCATGCACACAGAGACATACATGCACATTCTCCTTTGCTGTTGTTTCCACTCAGCCATACACAGAACTGAGTGGAAGCAAGGCCCATATTGAAGGGCACAGAGAACTGGGCAGGATCTTTTGTTGCATAGGTACTTGCTCTTTGACATTTTTCCTCTTCCTTCTCAGCAGACATTAAATGTGTTATTAAATGGAATCTAAGTAGACAGGGATTCCTTTTTCTATACTACAGAGAACCCAATTGCATGGGAGCAAGTTTGGCCCAAGTACAATCTGATATAGCACCAGAAAGCTTGAGAGGACCACTTTCCTCCCTTTTACAAACCGTAAATATGACCAGGTACAAGAACTCCTGTAGGCTAAATATCTTTTCTCACCTGGGGATCCCCAGCTTCAAAAGCATCTGGTGCTCCCTGACCCTATAGAGCAGAATTGTTGTCACTGAATACATATGAAGAGTGGAAAAAAGCTTTTACCACTACTTCCTTGAGACCCGCCAGAGCCCAGCTGGCCAGATATTTTATTGATGTCAGGATTTTGTTTTTACTCCATCTTTCCACTTCAAGATGAGGCACTCAAGGCAGCTAACATTACAAGCTAAGAAACAAACAAACAAACAATAACACCACCAGGTCAAAATAAACTAATAAATCAGAGGGGGCTAAAAATCAAACAGGGGTCAGGTCAGAGGCCTATCAAAACAAAAATGACTTCAAATGGTGGCATAAAGGGAAGGGAGCTAAACTGATCTCCTACGGCAGGAAGTCCCACATTTTGGGCTCTGCAATAGAGAAGACCCCATTCTCTCATTTCCATCAACCACACCAATCAGTCATGGGGCCAATGACCCTGCAAAATGTGAGACTTGGGCTGAAAGCCATAGATCTGGCATTCCTAGGTGGGACATGCAGAAGGGGCTGTCTGTCCTGCTGATCTCAGTGAATAGGCAGGATCATACCGGAGGAGGTCCTGATCCCAACTTGCCTCTCTCAAGTTGATATTCAGAACTTAGAATTGTGCAATTGACATAGAAAAGAAGTCACAAGCTCAAAAAAAAATTGACTCCAGTGATGTTTCCCTGTTACATTTTGAATCAGCTAAAATTTCTGGGTACTTGTCCTCAGCCACCCAGCTGCTTAGGGAAGCAGTTAGATGGGCAAGAAGAGGGGGGCCAGGTGAGGTGGAGCACAATGAGGTGCAGCAACCTGGAGCCCCTCCTCTTACCTCCAGCTCTAGTGCCTCCTCCTCCTTACTCCCTTCAGCCCTGTTTGGAACAAATAGGATGAGCAGGGCATTCTGGGAGTGCTCCTGGCATGCTCCACTCACCCTGTTTGTTTCAGCAGGACCAGGCAGAGCAAGTGGGAAGTGATGGTGCCAGAGCTGAAGGTAAGAGGAAGGAGGTGGGGGGCTCTGCCTCCTTCTCCTTCTTGCCCATGTGGCCTTCTTGCTGGGCAGGCAAGAGGGCAGAGCCAAGGGATCCTCTTCTGATCATCCTGCTTTTGCTTCGTGGAGGTCTGCCACTGCGATCACTTGCAGCAGTGGCACTGGAAGAATAGAGGGGCTGCCAGCCACCACCCTAATCCTCTGTTCGCTTGATCTCAGCAAGTGAGAAGAGAGCTGACTGAAATGGCTCATGAGTGGCAGGTTTGAGGGAGGGGGACAGCAAGAAGATGCAGGTGTGAGGCACCCCTCTGCAGCTCCCTGCTTCAGTCAGCCCCATGGCCAGATCAACTCTGCTTTCCAGTTACAGATTGTCAGAAATTATAGAAGAATGTCCTTATCCCCCTGACTAAAAATTGCTTTCCTGCAAAAGAGGGAGAAGCAGGAAATCAGGTCTAGGAGCCTGTAAGTACCTGAATCACTTACTAGTTTCTTGCCTAAATATTCCACAGCCAGATCCTAGTTTGGGGCTGGTCAGTACTAACTCCTCCTGGTCTAAGGAAGCAAACATAAAGACTTAGAAAGTCAGAATAGCTCCATCAAGTCCCATAAAACTGGGGTTTGGGATGATATTTAGAGAGAAAGCCCCACCATCCGCATGCTCCAGAATTGGAAACCCCACCGCGCCACCAATGCAATCAGTGAGATGAAGCGTGGATTTGCTTGGGTCCATCGCCAGTGTGCGCTTGAGTCATGGAGAGGAGTAAAAGGCCCTGTCGTAACAAGGAGGAGATGCTGGCTCCAGAGAAATTGTGCCACAAAAGTATTTGAGCAACAAAAGCTGCAGCAGAACAAACAGGCTAATCCTTAATGAGGCGCCTGATCTGCTCTTCCTTGGCTCCACACTGTGTGGGAGGTGGCAGTGGGCAGCTCCCTTTCCAGACACCCTTTAAAAGGCATTCAAAGAGCTCACCAGGGTCCAATCCAATTACCCTGCATCCTGTTGAGCATCCCTGCATACAGCGGCCGGCGCACATACAGCCCTTTCAGCATAGCTTCTTATGGCTTGTTAATCCTCCCCTCATTAAAGGCCTTTTACCTCCTTCCCAGGGGGATGTGAGAGTCTACAATATGCAGGTGATGCAATGAAGTTTCAGTACTGCACAAAACTCACCTACTTTCCTTGCTGTTGAGAAAAAGAATCTGCTTTTCAGACCAAACCAACTGGGGGGGACGGGGGGGACGACAGCAGCTTGCAGCTCTCTTAGATGCTACCCACAATCTTGATTCTCTCTCCCCACTGCACTGCGTTGCAGAGTTCTTCATGCTTCTTCAATGCCCAACTTTCTGACATTGCATCTGATGGGCTGCTTATGTATTTCTGTGCAGAGAATGACTGTCTAGAATGTGCACAGTACCAATTAAGAAGAAAAGGGATACCCAAAGCTTCCCCATTGAGTCCTTTCTGCTTGGGTTTGAGGGTCTACATCACTCTTCAACATATCTTAAGGTAACTCTTCCAAACATGGTGCTGCTAGAGTTCTTTTACAGTTTGCCAGGGTTTATAGCTCGGGGAAGTCTGTCACTGTTTTTACTGTATCAGCTCTTCCCCTTCAATTCATACTGGTACCACCAGCAACCTCCATTCACTGAGTAGCAGGAAGGTCACTGAAGCCTTTTACAGGAGCCCTGGCTTGGTAACCAAAATCCTGGGATAATTCACTGTGTTATAAAATGTGAAGAATTTCATGTTTATTGGAATATTTTGATGTTTCTTTATTAATTTTTGGTGCAAGGATTTCAAAAATGCCACTATTTGGGGGAAAGCACCAATAGTTTAGCAACAATTACACTATGCAGTTGCATGCAGGATGCAGTGCGCACCTCATTGGCATGGCTACATCAGCTCTGGAAAGTTGGATACTGTTGGACTCAATTGGAATCAGCACCTCTGAACTGTATAAGAAACATTAAAAATTCCATAAACAATTTTTGAGTTACACAGTGTAATCAACGCATGGAGAAGGAGCCAGGGAGTACAGCGGTGGCTCCCCTCCTTCACATGTTTGGCTGACTTCAGAAGGCTACGATCAAGTTATTTATTTTATTTATTCACATTTTTATACTGCCGTTCCTCCGAAGAGCTCAGGGCAGTGTACACAGCTGCTCCCCTCCTTTTGTCCTCAACAACAACCCTGTGAGGTAGGTGAGGCTTTGAGAAAGTGACTGGCCCAAGGTCACCCAGGACGTTTCATGGCTGAGGGGGGATTCGAACCTGGATCTTCCAGGTCTAAGTCCACCTCCCAAACCACTACACCACCCTGGCTTGTTTTGGAGAAGAAAACACTGGAGGCTTCTGAGGGCCACTTACAATAATCCATCCAATAGCATAGCTAGAAGGGCGAAAATGGTAAGTACTGCAGGTGCAGAATCATGCCAAGTAAGTGGTCCCTCCCACTTGCCGTCAGAGCCATTCCCGACAGTAATGGCAATGCACAGGTTCTCTCTGAACTAAAGGTGTCTCCTGTGCATTGTCATTGCTGCCCAAAATGGCTTTAGTGCTGAGTGGGAGGGGCTGCTTACATGGTGTGTTGTGGCACCTACAGTACCCACTGTTTGTCTGCCCCAGCTATGCTACTGAATACATTACCAAATTTAGATTGAAACTATAGTCACAGCAAGGTCAGCCCCAATACCATAGCTGCAAACCTCTGAAACCCCCATGGTTGGCAACCTTCAGTCTCGAAAGACTATGGTATAAGCCTACAGCACCTGGTATTCCCAGGCGGTCTCCCATCCAAGTACTAACCAGGCCTGACCCTGCTTAGCTTCCGAGATCAGACGAGATCAGGCATGTGCAGGGTAACAGTTGCTGTCAAACCCCCATACTGCTTATCCATAAATCTTTTAACAATTCTGCAAGTCAGCTCCAAATACTGTACCAACATTGTGCCTTTCAGCCTTTTCTCTTTTTACAGGAGAAATCAGAGCGCCAAATAGTTGTGATAGGACAGCTGTCCTTGTGTCTGCCCCATTCACATATAAAGTGAGGGGGAGGAATCTAACAGTGCCATGAAAAGGGGCATGCAGAGGTGGAAAAAGAGCAACCCTCCTCCTTACATTGCTGGGTTCTGTTCCTTTAAGTAATTCTTTTCCCTGCCCAGCATTAATACTAGAAGTGAGCCGCCAGAAAGAAATTGCTTCAAGCAACAGAGTACCACAAAGTGCCATGGTTTTTGCTCTGCCTCCCTGCATGCTCCTTTTTTAAAGGAAAAAGTACCCCCCCCTCACTCTCTCCCCTGCTTAGATGTAAATGGATCAGATTCTGTCCCTTCATGATGCTTGGAATTTGGGGTGCTGCTATGGCAGTTTCCCAGGTGCCGGAGGTGAAGAGAAATGTAGTTTTTCCAAAACAGCAAGGGAGTTGTATTTCCAAGCAATCCTGGCTACTGTAACACTGTTCCAATTTCCAAGCTCCAGGGCTGGTAGAGAAGAAAGAGACGGAGAAATTTCCCCTGCTGTTGCTGCAACCAGATACAAGAGGTTGAAGAAGCAGGAGGAAGTTCCCCTCCAGCTGCAAACCAGGTCATTATGTTCAGCAACATCTCCACTTGTATCCTGCGAACAGGTTGACATTTAGTCAAGAGTGAATCTTGGGTCTGTCCTAGCTGCTCTCATGCATCCCTTGAGGCTGTGATTTTCCCCTTGCTTGGAGGAATACTTGGAAAATGCTCAGCTGCCCTAGTGGCAGCCTGATCCAGCAGGAGTGTGGTAGAGGATCTTGGGAAGTTGCAGTTCTTTAAATTTCACACTCTTGCAGTGGAAAGCACTGACTGAGGGGCTGGGGGTGTTTCCCACTGAAGGTCACCAGGCAGTTTGTTCTGCTTGTACTAATCTTTCTGAATCCATGGAACATTGAAGCCTTTGGAAGACATAATGTGCTGATGGATATATTTCGAACTGGCTATCCCCCTTTCTTTCTTCTCAAGGATTCTGGAAACTTTGTGTGCCCTTATGCCGTGATTCTGTGTGGGATATGGGGGTGGGGAATGGATTCGAAAAGCATTATTGTTACCAGAGGAAGGAATTTTTGGTCCTATAAATCAGAGGAAAGCAGCAGTAGGGCCAGCATACCTGGAGTGTGTGAACAAACTTCATTTCCTGGGAGACTGGCGTTCAATCACCCTCTGTCATACTTCACTGATCAGAGGTGGACATAAGAGGAGTTCATTAAGGTGGACGAAAAATAATATAATCGGCCCTCCCCAGTGCATGCACTATTCACGACCCCAGTTTTGGGAAAGCCATTTGCTTCCCACCATTTGAGGAAGCTCTTGCAGGAACTGAATGTAAAGAAACAGTGTACTTTGGCCCATAGACATTTTCTTCTAAAACTGACACTTGCACATTTTTCTGGGTGTTGATTTTTTTTTCCTCCTGATTTCCAATTATCTGGTTCATCTCAGATCCAATGTAGATATAACACAGAAAGTCTGTAAAGTCTGCATGTTTTTATAAGCATTCATTGCAGCTGCAGTGGGTCCAAATTTGAAATGGGACTGTGGGAAAAGTTTCACTCTCTCTCTCTCTCTGCCTTTTTCCTGATCAATACTGTTCCCCTCCTAACACTGGCGTCACTATGGTTCGCGTCACCCAGTGCGGGATGCCAGCACATCACCCCCTATGCAGTGGGCGGGGCAACACCCCAGATGGTGGGCGTGGTAATGCACCATCACTCCGCCCCACTGGTTTTTTGGCTGTACCTGTTGATAGAACATATTCTGCATGAAATTATGCATTGATTGATATATAACATGATGGTATTATTCTTCCAAATTATTATTTTAGTGATTTTGGTCACTAGTGATGTCACACACACCCCAGGGTGTCAAATTACTAATACCTTATTGCAGCAGTTCTCAAACTTTTAGCACTGGGACCCACTTTTTAGAATGACAATCTGTCCAAGACCCACCAGAAGTGATGTCATGGTGGAAGTGACATCATCAGGCAAATCAAAATAAATAAGTATAAATAATTAAAGTAAAACTAATAATTAAATAAGCAGAAGCCAGCCCTGTTCCACCAAGTGAATTTCCTCTGTAGCCTGCCTGCTACAAAAATCATAAGGTTTTTCAGCCCTACCCAGTGCCCAGTTCAATTTAAGAACTTCTGTTTAAACCAGATCACTGTCAGGATCCACCTGGCTTTGCAAGTGTCAAAAAGGTTCACCTTATCAGCTGAAGCCTCTGTTTTGATCCTTTTTAGTGGAGGGGGGAGGCTGCCTTCTGGAGCACTTGTTTAGCTGCAGGTGCATAGGATCAGGACCTTTCTGTTAGCCTTGCACTCTCTTTCACCTGATTCTTCCACACCAGCCAAGGCACATTTGCTTACTCACGAGTAAACTCGACCGTGAGGCTTAGTTTCGGTTTCCATAGGGCTCAATATATTCATCTGCTTGAAGGGAGGGACTTTCCTCTCAGGTGTTTTTGGGGGCTGCATTCATTGGATCAGGACCATTCTGGTGTCATTTCTGACAGACTAATGCAAGTTCGCCTACTCACGAGTAAATGCACGATACGGCTCACTTTCACTTTCCATAGGGATCCATGCATTTTTTGTTCTCCAGTTTTTTGGCCATAACTTTTGATAGAAAGGAGATATTTCACTCTGGTTTTTGCATTGCCTTCTGCTTGAAATTCCACATCTAACGGTATATAATATGATGGGGTTAATCCGAACCACTGCGATTTTAGCATGTCACCCCTCTGTGCGCGTCACCCGGTGCGGCCCGCACCCCCTAGCAACGCCACTGCCTCCTAAAGCAGTTTTCTGCCCTGTAGGACACAGACCCCTATACCATACCTGTGTGTATTTTTTCTGCAGCATAAATAGTAGTAGGGGGAGGAGATTTGTATCAGAAAAACAGTGCAAGAAGAAAGGGTCAAAAATTCTCCATGATCATGATAGATCAAAGATGGCTATAAGAAATAACTGACACACAAAAAACAGAGTTGCACAGATAGGTTGCATTTTCACCATAAATAACTTTTTCAAAGGAAAAATTTTTACCTGTAAAAACAAAATAATGCAAAAGATAACTCAGTACAATAAACCTCAATACCCTCACAATGATCTTATTTAAAATAGCCTTTAAAAACCCATCTGGAAACTACTGAAACAAAAACTTGAAACTATATTAAAAATCATTTTTTTAAAAAAGAAAATGAACATGGTTACTCTTTCAAAAATTCATACAAGAACATCTGTGTTCCCATCTAGTTAAAAAGGCACTCAAATTTATTCCAGACAGCCAAATGTGCATGCATACATGTGCTACAGAGATGTGCTCAGACTCCAGAAGTGCCTCTTACGTTGAGCTGTGTTAAACTGCAACACCAGGAGGGATTGGGACCCAGGCTTACAAATCACCCTTCTGAAGTGGCAATTTCCTCCAATCGCTTCTTTAGTGGAGCAGTGTTCATGTAGAAAACAGGGCATGGGGGGGTGAATCTCTTTCTCCTGGCACCTTCTGCCCCTTCTGCCATCTTCTCTGGGTCAGCGGAATGTCCCAGTGGTTCTGGCACATGTGCAAAGCTGCTAGCCATTTATGCCAGTAACTCCATTGTATGCTGTCATACAAGGCCCATAAGACTTGACTGCAACTTACTGAATTCACTGTCATGAGGTTTGTTGACGCTCCTTGGCTTAGATGACATTAAAAGGGGTTTAGATGAATTCATGGGAGATAGGCCTATCTGCAGTTATTAGCTAATAGTAAGCACCATGTACAAGTACCTGTGCAGGTCAGTTAGCTGGAGACCAAAAAAAAAAAAAACCAAAGGAGAGCTCTTGCCCACATTCTCCCCGCTCATCCAAAGTATTGCTGGATGTTCCTGGGCAATTCACTAACTTTGACTTACCATCAGTAAAGTAGGAGTAATAGGGTGCAATCCTAACCCGCTTTCCAGCACGGACATAAGGGCAATGCAGCTCTGAGGGAAGGGAACAAACATTCCCTTACTTTGAGGAGGCCTCCATGAGTACCACCCAATTGCAGGATGCAGCACATGTCACACTGGCACAGCTATGCCAGTGCTGGAAAGTTGGTTAGGATTTGGGCCATAGTGATCTACCTTAAACAGGTGCTGTGAAGAAGAAAGTGGTAAGAATTTTTTTTTCTCCTAAGATTTTGGGGCAGGCTGGTGCATAAATATGGAACAAACTATTATGACAATCCTGTCTATGCATGTGTCACAGATCAGGCTCACCCTGGACAGTCCAGTCCTAGAGTGTATCTCTGGCTAAGAAGCCATTCACTAAGCACCACCCGAGAAGTGGTGGCAACCATTTGCTGATGGAGGAATCATGTCAAGATGAAAGATAAAGTAGGAATGAGCAGGGGTCTTTCCGAAAGCATGTCTTTGACAGGAATGAGCTGCTTTCGAGTGCCCCCTCTTTAAGTTTGTGATGTATGCAGGATTAGATTTCCTTTCCTGTTAGCCCTAGTGAAGTGAAAGAGCTCGTATCCACCACTGAGATAAAGGTCAGCAGCACTTCAGCTGAGTTCTCTGGAATGTCAGATGTATACACAACAGAAGAGTTAGCGAGGAGGTTGAAAATGCAACCTCTTAGAGGGTTTGTTCCCAGGGCCCATGTCTTCAGGGGGCCCCACATGCCTTGCAGGGAGACAAATTTCTTCTTCCCTTCCTGGCCTGGTCGGTCAGGCAGCAACCACTGCAGGTGTTCTCCAAACCTATTGTTCTCTTGCAAAAGCCGCTTTGGTGGCAGAGGGGGGGAGGAATCAATGAGAGTCCAAGAATGGAGAGGGTGGCAAATGCCACAATGTTGAAAAATACGGTCAGTAAATTTTAGGGCTGAGGTAGACAAATTTCCCTAGCGAAGATGATATATCCATTCGATTTACAGGCCTAGGAAATGGTAACAGCAAAGAAAACTTTCTTCATCACCATTATTGGTTAAATTGTATCCCGATGAGCTGTTCCAAGTGGTGCAGTGGCTAAATAAACTGGGTCTAAACAAGATCCACTGAAGGATGAGTAACATTCAGCTCACTGTAGTGAGTTTTCATAGTGATAAAATTGCCTCGATCCAACCCAGCTTAGGCATGACTATGTACACCAGGGATGGTGGAAGCATTTTATTGTTGCAGTTCCTTGAATCAGAGGTGTCACTAGGGTTTGCATCACCCAGTGCAGGAGCTCATTGCGTCATCCCCATGATGGACCTCCTCCCGTACCAGACCATACAGAATAAATTACAATATCATACGCACAACCTAGATGCAGTGGCATCATTAGAGTTGGCGCAACCCCCGTTAACTATATTTATTTATTTTAATATATAACAGTACAGGTCACACAACAAATCAGTAACCAACAAAAAAGCGGGCCAACTTGTTGGCACTCACACAACTGAATAAGAGTTATAGTGTTAACTCTGATACATGGAAATGAGAGATGATTCATACCAACACCTCATTAGTTCCCTGCTGTGTCATAACAACACTTTATTAGCTCTCAGAACAATCAGTCTCACCGGTCAGTTTTGAGTTAAAGAAATCCATTTTTTGTTACGTAAGGCAGTTGCGTTTTCCTTTTCTGGTTGTTTGGCTATAACATTTGATATTTCAACGCAGTTAGTTTCACAGCAGCCTGTGTTAAATTAGAGCCTGATCCTGTGGTCCGCGCCGCACCTCCACGGCACGGACCACAGTTGCCACCAGGCTTACCACCAGGCTTACCACCAGGCTCCCACCAGAGCTGGCTCAGATCCGGCCGGCGCTGAGCCAGCACGCGGCGGGTGCCAGGGTTCCACAGCCCAGCAGTCTCCATGACCACCAGGCTGCGGAATGGGAGATGGGGGCATGGTCGGGGGCGTGGGGGAGGTGTGTCGGGGGGCGGGGGAGAGGCGGGTCCACGGAGCCAAGCTCCGCAGGATCCAGGGTGCTCAGGCAGGGCTGCTCACCCTACACAGTCGCCCTACGACTACCAAACAGTCGCCGCTAAAGTGACTAGTCCCATTGCAGGACTGTTTCCCTTACTTGGGGGAAGGGGACAAACGTCCCCTTCTCCTGAGGGGCCTCCTGCGGTAGCACAGGAGGCGCTGGATCTGGCGGGAGCCTTCCGTGGAGCCACCGGGTCCCGCAGGTCCGGGCAGCTCAGGATTGGGCTGCCCCCCCATTGAGTGATATATAACATGATGGTATTGTTTGAAAATACCAAGATTTCACAATTTTGGCCAGTAGTGGTGTCACCACCACCCCGAGTGAGTCACCCAGTGCGGTATGCACCCCCTGCACCCCCTAGTGACACCTCTGACTTGGAACAATTCTTTAACACTGGTGGGATCCTGCCTTCTGCAAAGCATTGGTGACTCCAGCCAAAGGCCCACAAAGCTCATTTCTGTTGGACTGAACCAATTACAACAGGCAAGTATTCAGCATGCATGTGGTGGCCTTCATAAGCTCTTTGTCCACATCCCCATGAGAAACTATACTAAGAGCTTCAACATACACATTGGATACTTGCCCATTAGTGGTTAAATTTAACAGTGTCAGTTTTGTTGGTCTTTGGCTGGAGTTATCTGTGTGTTGCTGAAGGTGGAAAGGATCCCAACAGTATTACAGAATCAATGGTCTGATCTCTCCTTTAAAAAACATTGAAAATGACTGATGATACCTGGCCTAGTCAATTGCAGATTAGTACCTAGTCTCTCTTTTCTAGGGGAGCTTGTGGTGCAGGAGCAACTCCACACATTTTTGGATGAAACAACCTTCCTTGATCCTGTTAAGGCAGGTTTTTGGTCTGCCATAATGAGATTGTGATGTTATTAGTGGCCCTGGTGCATGATCTACATCAGGAGGGCAATTGGGGAATTCCTCCCTGCTGATCCTGTTGGGATTCTCATCAGTTTTTGGACCTATGGACGACGCCATTCTTTTAGACCAGTTTGGCAGTCACACTGCCTGGGCTGGCGCTCCAATGCGTTCGATCATTAATATTAGTTCGCATTCGAATGTTAACATCAGGGAGGCTAGCTCAGTGCCATGGGAATTGACCTGTGGTGTTCCACAAGGCTTAGTGCTATCACTGATGCTGTTTAACATCTATATGAAGCTGCTGGGAGAGATCATCCAGAGCTTTGGATCTGGGGGTCATCAATATGCTGATGACTCACAGTTCTATATTTCATTAACCAAGCATCCAGGAGCATCCGTTACAGCTCTGAAGGTATGGGCTGCTAGTGGATGGCATCAAACTGAAATTGAATCCAGACAGGTTGGAGGTAATGCCAGCCAGTAATTCTACTTCCTTGGGTTTTTGAGTCGTTGTCATGCTTTGGGATTACTTTACTGAACTTTTCTTTGACTTATGTATGGTATCCTGACACGTTGTCCTATCTTGTGGCAACATGGCACTGTAGTGTATTATCATCCTCAAGGATGCTTCCAAGTATGAACTTTCTTTCCTTCCATGTCTCTGGCACTAGACACCTCAATAGGGCCCCTTCAATTTGCCCATTTAGGAAGTGTAATGAGACCCTTTTGGGTGCTTAGTGTGATTGACACGGAGGCACCCCACCCAATCCTATGCATGTCTACTCAGAAGTAAATCACATTATAGTCAGTGGGCCTTACTCCAAAGTAAGGGTGCAAAGGATTTTAGCCACTGTCTTCTTTCATACTTGCTACTGCATCTGTGTGCGGTTCTCAGTCCTTCTTCATACCAGCTATTTCTAATCTCTGTTTGGATCATTAGTGCCTCTTTTAATTTATTTAGCCAATTTTATTGCTGGAAACACTTCATGATTTATGGTCCTTTCCTAAGTGCATGTATTAATAAGGCTTCTCCCTACTTCCTCAAGAGACAATTATCGTGTCCCCATGATGGGAAATGACGGCGAGAACCTGAGGATGTCAGCGAGGGCCAAACAGATCTGGAAAAAAAAAAAATTCAAGCAGCTGCTGAAATTGCTGCATTGAAAGCAGAGCTGGGCTGGCCTTCCTAAAGGTTTTGGTGGTGGACTGGCTCTTTCTAGGCAGCCCTCAAACCAGTGGCGTAGCTAAGCGGGTGGGGGGGTAGCAGTTGCACTGGGCATCAAGCTTTACAGGGGCAACAAGCTGAGCTTGACACTAGTGACCAAAATTGTGAAAATCTCGATATGTATGAATAATACCATCATGTTATATATCATTGGAAAGGTAATTTAATGCAGACCGCAATGAAACAAATGGCATTGGAATATCTGTTTTTTATCAAAAGTTATGGCCAATTAACCAGAAAATGAAAACACAACTGACTTGTGGAATAAAAAGTGGATTTGCTTAACTCCAAACTGACCTATCAGACTGTTCATTCTGAGTGCCAATGAGATGTTGTTATGGATCAGCATGGAACCAATATATTTTTATTTCTTTACGTAATTAAATTTGATTTTGTCATGCGGGGGGGGGGCTACAAAATCTTCTTTGACGGATAGTTGCAGATAGATGCCTTAGCTATGCCACTGACTGGGGGGAGGCAGCAGAGCAAGTGGGTGGTGAGCTGCTGTGGGGAGGAGGTGGGTTCCTCCCAATTTTCACTTTTTAAAGAGGCTGGGTGTGATGTCACTTCCGGTTGTGACATCACTTCCGGGGCAACATTTTGAGCTTGGCACCAGGCTACATGATCATTAGCTACACCACTGCCTCAAACAGATCCAGGAGTAAAGATGTATCCCACTCCCAGTGCAACACAGGCCACAAGCAAAGCCTACACAACATTCAGCAGCAGCAGTGACCAATGTGAATAGAGGTGTGCTATGTAGTTTCTATATTGAAAGTGACTGAAGCTTTCCTTTTTACTATCAAAAATACTGTGAGGGGCCCAACATGAAGGCTCAGAATTGTGTGGGGCAAAGTACCAACACCCTCCATCTCCTGCCACAGTTTTAGGTCATTTCATCACCCCCTACATGCTATCTCCTGAACAAAAACCAATCAAGGAAAGGAAAGTCACATATTTAGAAGCAACCTAATAATCCCATTTGTTTCTTACTTTTGTCCCCACCACTCCCAGAAGATTGCACTGCTCTAAGCATTCTTGTCCTCAGTTCCACCCAAAGTCCTCTTAGTCCCCTGTCTGTGTTTGTCAATAGAAATCACAGAACCACAGCAGCCTAGGAACTTGTTGACTTTCTCCACCCTGTATTTCACCTCGGCTGATTACTAAATGATGGGATGAACTGAGTCCTACAACATCTGCCTGCCTCTCCATATTTTCATTGCATGTGCTTACTGGGCAATTGATCACACCATCCATGTCCATTGATTGGTTCTGCTATCTATATATTCTCCCAGGAAAAATGGTAGAAAATTAGCACAAAGCAGCTTACTTGTGCAATTCACTTTTCATTGTTATTTTCATACTAGAAAAAAGGCAATAGGCCTCAGTCTTCTGTTCTGACCCAGCTGAACTTCTGCCTGGATCAAGCAGAGCTCTACTTTTGTTCACTAGAAGGGCTGTCAAAGCAGGGCATGTAGTTTTCTCCTTTCCTCTCCATCAATCAGAACTTCAGCTTCTTTAAACTTATGATAAATTTCTTGGTTACCAGAAGGCAAATATTTAACAATGAGAAAACACACACACTTTGATTCCCTCCTTTTTTGTTTTTACAGAAAGAAACCTTAACAGTGTCACGTGGCTCTCACTGGAAGTGATAAAACACAGGTCATAAAGCAAAGCTTTATCACTTTGCACAAGGGGTATAAATAACCGCTATTACCCAACCTCATCGTGCCTGCTAAGCGCAAAGGATTTCTATATACATTTCTGATTTTTAAAAAGCTAATATTCATGATCATTTCCTCTGAAGCATTATGAGCCCCATCTCAGTGTCCCTGGCTACCGCCAGGCCTAACGCACCCCTGTACAGCCTACCTGATTTATGGGGACAATGGTGAGGACTGACACCCTAATGAAATCTGTGACACCACATTAATGAGGCTGTTTGTTACCACCAGAATTCAGCTACTGCATGTACACCCTCCAAGCTGTGCTTCAGAAGCACAGAAAGGAGTGTATAAAGACTGCTGAATGAGTGGCAACAAACCCACCCAATCTAGTTATACCACAACAGTGAGGAAAGGACTGGGACATTCATTGAGTGTGCAACTCTATTGGCCATAGCCCTGACCTGCCTGACCTACCCTCACGTAAAGATCATCACTTTGGCAGTGGTTTTCAACCTTTTTCACCTTACAGCACACTGACAAGGCACACCATCAGCTTTTTGACAATTGACAAGGTGCACTGCACTGCCAGCAGGTGGCCCACATCTCCTAAGGGCCCACAAACTCCCATGACACGCTTGCGGATCATTTGCGGCACAGCAGTGTGCCGGGCACACTGGTTGAAAATTGCTGTCCTATGAGCATATGTGACTATGATCTGCCCCCTACCTAAGCACCACTGGAAACATCACTCCTGCCACTAGACTTGGGAATCGAAACATGGAGTTATGTGTTATGATTAACTTGGAGAAACACTGTAAGTGGCAAGATCCTCAGGCCCCAATCACAATGTATGCGCTGTCTTACCATATATTATGGTGCCATCATGCCATGCCCCCTGACAGTGACTGCTAGAAACACAAAAGAAGGGGAGTGTTGCTCAGAGTGTGAGGTCTTAAGAGTTGAGTAATAACTGGGCAAAGAGGCACCTTTCAAAGTGGTATCTCCTTACCAGAATCTTTAGCAGGGGGAGAGCAAATGTCCCTCTTCACTGCGGCTTTGCACTGTATAGCAGCACATAGGCTGAGGGTGCTTGGGACTCTGTTGTCTTTTATACCGCATACACACAGAGGCCTCTCCCTCTACTGTTAAAACTCTTGCTGGACCATTAAGGCTCCTTCCTTCCTTACCAAGGTTTCAGCATGTCCCTTTCTGATCGACATGGCTTACGTAGGGGTGGAGCTAGGATTGCTCACTCTGACTGAAGCTACTTCTGGAGATTCTTTTTTCCCAGCCTGGTGTCATCTTGGAATTCTTGGAGGCCCTTTTAAAATCTCCAGGCTTGCTTTCAGGAGTCACCTGGAGGTTGATGCTGATTCCTGGAGTTTCCAGACCAATCCTTTGTTGGCAGGTATTGCAGCCCTCAATGGTGCTGTGTTGGCAACCCTAGGTGGAGCTTCAGGATGGTGTACTGTATATCCTCTTGGCCCAAGGAGACAATGGGCTACTTGGCCCAAGAAGATAATCTGAGCTGCCTTGCTGACAGCCATTCACCTCTCTTCAGAACATTCTGACTCATGAACAGTGGCGTCACTAGGGGGTGCGGGGGGTGCAAGATGCACTGGGTGACACGTACAATGGGGGTGGACACCACTAATGGCCAAACTTTGAAAAAAAAATATGTAAACTCTTGGTACTTTTGAATAATACCATCATGCTATATAACATCTGATGTGTAATTCTATGCAGAATGCAATGAAATGAATATCTCTTGAAATATCTCTATTCTATCAAAAGTTATAACCAAAAATCCAGTGGGGTGTGGCAACGGTGCATCACCATGCCTGCCATCCGGGGCATTGCCCTGCATGGGAAGAGGTCGGTCATGGGGATGATGCGCTGGACTCCCACATCGGGTGACACAAAGCCTAGTGGCGCCACTGCTCATGAACATTCTCAGCAGTTCCCTGCAAATTTTCTATCTTCCTTCTGGTCTGAAGAGTTTTTGGACACTTTCATGGGCAAAACTCTGGGAGCAGTTTCTGGAAACCTGGGCAGTTTCTGGAAATTTGGCTGCAGTTGCCTTTGACTGCAACTAGCCTCGTTGTAGCCTCCCAGATTGTTCATTTGGCAACAGTGTCTTCTCTGGCACATTTGCACCATTTCATTACTGGAGGTTTTGAGGGCAATGGATTCTGTGTGACCAGCAGCTTGGCTTCCTGCCCCTTCCTGGCTAGAGAATAAGGTGATATCCCTACTAGAGTCAGCTAACGTTTTACTTTGAAAGGGGAAGATAACTGAGATTGCAGTCTCTCTCTCTCTTTCTCTCTCTCTCATAACCTTCTTTTAAAATGGAAAGTATTTGAGAAGCTAGCTGGAAAACTAGACATGCTTGGAATCTCTGGATACCCTTGCCCTCTTTAAGATTACTTTTGCAGGCCAGGTATGGAGCAGAGACAACATCCAGGTGGACAGTCTTAGGAAGTAATCAGTTCACCAGCATTCCATGTGAACTGCTATGGAACCAGTATTCATACGAGCAAGAAGCTGATATGATCCAAACTCTGTTCCATGATCAGTCACTCTATGTACTCCATCTCCTGTGGTGAGCTGCTTCCAAACTAAACTTTGCATCCCACTGTTGCATAATTGGCCTTGATAGAAGCCCCACACTATCTTGCTACCTGGCCATTATTTCCCCTCTTTTTTATTTCATATTTTTTAAAAAATTTTAACTCCCCACCCTACCCCTTTTCTAGCAAGTAGCTTCAAATGCATTGGGAGAGGGGTCACATCTACAATTTGTTGTGTGCATAGCTGGTTGGCAACCTTCAGTCTCGAAAGACTATGGTATAAGCCTACAGCACCCGGTATTCCCAGGCGGTCTCCCATCCAAGTACTAACCAGGCCTGACCCTGCTTAGCTTCCGAGATCAGACAAGCTCAGGCATCTGCAGGGTAACAGTTGCTATGCATAGCTACAATTCCATGTTTGTTAATAAAGCCAGTGGTTCTCAAACTGTGGGTCTGGGACCCACCCAGTTTTTGGTGGTTCATGAAACTGTCAGTGCAGATTAGGCTGTGTACATCAAGGGTTAAGCAAGCTGCTACTGGGGGAGGACACTGCTGCCCAATCACCAATATAGCCACATCCCTTGGCAGAAACAATACTTTCCTTCTTTCACCATGGGAAAAGAGAAAGAGGCTCCTCGCTCCCTCCTTGGTCTTTAGGGGCCCAATCCTAAATGGCTGGAGCACTAGCACCAAGCTCCAGCACTGGAGCTGGGTGTCAAAAACATGTTGGAAGGCATGTCCATGGCACCCAGAGAGGAGGCTGGCCATCCAACGCTCCACCCACACTGGTCAGCAGTGAGTATTTTTGGGGTGGGGGGAGGCAGGAAGTGGGTAGAACGGGGTGGAGGGAGGGCGGAGGAAGGGTAGGATTGGACTCAGGAGGGGGGTGGAGACCTAACCTCCCTTCCAGCCCAGGCAGCCTGATATGGGCCTGCTTGGGTCTGCGCCGGCTCAGAAGTGGAGCAAACGCTCCCTTACCTCGCAGAGCCCCCAGTGGTAACCTCAGTGCCCACAGGATGCAGCGGACACAATTTTGGTGCCGCTGTTTCTCTGGGCACCGTCAGGCTTCAAATTGGGCTGTTAGTCATGGTGGCAGTAAAGAGACACACTAAGCTGGGTGCCACACCAAGAGAAGGAGAAGATCCTCCTTCCTTAACATGTAGCCCGATTACATGAGGGAAGGCAATGCCTACCCAAAGATCTTCAAATCACAGCCCCCCCCCCATTCCATCATGACTAGCATTTCATTGGTGTATGAAACATTTAGGTGCTAAACGAAAGCAAAAACAATGACATGCTGGAACTACTGTTTCAAAAACTTTGGTCACTGCTTGAAAGACTTTGGTGTACAAATCTGGAAATCCTATTAGGCTGCTGTTCATTTACCTCCTTTATTCCAGTCTCAGAACATTTTGTCATATTGTCATATCAGTTTTTCATATCATTTTTAATAACACAGGCCTCCCCCCCCCCCAAAAAAAAAAAAAGAAAGAAAAAGAAAAAAAACACCCTTTTTTGTTGCCAAGGACGTTTGAACAAATTTAGGACATTTTTGGGGTGCTGAATAGTTTAGCCACCTTATATGCTGATCAAAGCAGCTTCTTCATGAGGAAGCCAATACCTCAGCATATAAGGTGGCTACGCCATACCCCCAAAACTACAGCCAATCAGGCAAAATCGATGCCATTTTTGAATTAAACGCCCCAATATATCCAAGTATAGGTCTTTTAAGACAAAAAAATGTGTGTAGATCATAAAAAGGCCTGTGATATTAATATATAATAATCCTTCCTTTACAGCTTAGAAGACAAAGGAACCTCAATTTGGTGAGGTGCACATTTTTAAAACAATTTCAAAATAACTTGCGGTGGGGGGGGGCTGGGTGCTGAGTCTCAGCAGCTCCAAAGGAAGTAGGGCTATTGGGTCAACAACACACCGTCTATGTAATCTAGAAGACAGCCAGGCACATGTGGGCTCACCCGGGTGACAAAGCAAACTCTGAATGTTTGTGACATAAGATCCCACTGCAGCAGCTGATGTGCAGAGCCGGAGATCCTCAGTACAAGGGCAGGCACAACACACCCCTCATTGAAGCAGAGGCCTAATCTCCTGTCCTGCTGTTTGAAATCTTAATCATAGTCTATGCAACAATGATCAAATGTATCGGTTGCATGATAGAGCATCCTTTCAGAAGAGGCTTTTCTAATAACCACACACCTGTGAGAAGGAGAGGTATTATTATCACTCTCCCTGCAAATAATGGAGATCATAAAAAGCAAGCTAGCCATCAGGCAGTCTTTTCCTGAGGCAAACACAACAGGAATGTTTCAGGGAGACATATATGCAATTGAGGCCAGTTCACACAGTCTTGTCTTGGGCCTGTTTCCAGCCAGGTTAATATTTTTGTCAGGCCGCTTAGACTTGGCACCAGCTAAGAACGGGTGGATAAGTTTGCTGCTCAGCCAGTCTGCAAGCGCACCCGTCATCAGTAACACACTTCTTCGTGAACAGCCCATGATGAGTGCAGTGGTGGACAAAGTGGGTGGCTGGGAAGGGCTACAGACAGCATGGGGATGTCCATGAGGCTGGTAGTGCATGGGGGTGACTGGGACAGCATGCCCCCACTCTGTGGTGCTCTGGGTGTTTCCTGGACTCTCAGGGGGTTCTCACCGCGCTTGTCACTTAAAGCAGCGAGCTCCGTGAAGTTGAGCACACCTACCCTCCCTTGCCTTCATTTGGCTCCAAAATAGAGCCATTCTGGAAGTGGGGCAGATGTCAGGTGCAGGTGTGATGTCGTGGTGCAGGGGATGACATCACCGCCTCACCCTGCCCCACGTGCCATTAGGCCCCGGGAGGTTTCCGGATGAGCGTGTGCTGTCAATTGTGCAAATGGCAGTATTGATGGTTGAGCTCCCCAGATTCAATTTAGAATTGGGCTTGGCAAATCAAGTTATTTTCCCCCTCAAAAAAGAAGATTGCCCAGTTCAGATCCTGCCATGTTCCTGATGACATAACATGAACCTGACCTCAGGAACCACAAAAACTTGGCTACTGTGGTGGGTGCTATGCCTGCAGCTGTGGCACCCAGTTCGGAATACAAGCCCAAATTATGACAACATCGAATGTGTATTCTGAACTGGGCAATTTGCAAATGTTAGTGACCTCACTGCACGGCAAACACACCAGAAATACAAGTAAGGATCGAGAATAGGGCTGCAATCCAACTGAAGACATTGGATCAGTTTCAATTAAACTCACATGATTTAATTGATTAATCCAGCTATCGATAAAATATGCATACATTTGCATGTGAATAAAAACCATTTCTGAAACCAAAATTTGTGTTTAGATGACACAAGCCTGTGCTGCATCAGGCATAGTCATAGAAAAGGAATTCCTTTCTATGTAAAGGAAAAAGGAATTCGTTTCTTGCCCAGCAGGGGTGGGTAAGTCAGGCGCAGCGTGACTCAAGTCAAGTCACGAGTTTCCACCCCCCCACGACTTGAGTCAAAAACGAGTCATAACGGGCTCTTTCTGAGTCACCCAAGCATTTTTACAACTCGAAAAGACTCAAGTCATTCTCTTTTAAAAAAAATCAGCCATGGGAAAAAACAGGGCTTCTGTCGGGGGGGGGGGGTGTCGGAGTTCTCTTTAAACACCCCTACTGCCCCCATCCCATCTGTAAACAAGGTGGGAGGGGGTGGGACAGATTGAGAGAGAGTGGAGACAGTAGCGGCAAGAGGGAGGAGGGTCAAGCGCAGCATCTGCAAGGCTTACTAGGACGACCCAATCCTTTGCAGCTCTACTCAGAAGTAGTCCCATTTGTGCAGGTCATTCAATGAGGCTTCCTCCTCCCAAGTAACAATGGAGCCATGAGGAGACATGCACTGGAAAGCGTGATCACTATGAACCGCCTCCCACCGCTTCCCTGCCTCCTCCCCCTCCCTGGACTTCTCTTGCCAAAATTAAGGTAAGAACCCCCTTGGGCACCTCCATCTGCCCTCCCTCACCCGAAGAAAAAAATCAGACTGCCCATACTTTGTTCAATGACCATCAGTTCCTTTAAAGATGGGCAAGAGAGCCTGCTCCCACCTCCCGCCCTCCTACCCAATGCCAAAGCAAAACATTAACCCTTCCCTGCCTCCTGGCTGGAACTTCCCTGCTGCTCACCCAGTCTGAATGATGGCTCCATGAAGTCTTTCACACCATGAAAAATGTAAGCAAACACACCCAGACACAGACAGACTCCAGTGCACATGCATACGGAATCCATGCCATGCCAGCCTGCCTCAGCCAGCACAACCTTACCCTTCCACCAACTAAGCAGGGCTCACATCAGCCTCAGAGGCCAGTGCACATCCATGCACTGGCCTCCCTTCTCACACGGTGGCACAAAAGTGCCTTATGGCACTTTCGTGACACCTCTGGGCTTGCACAAGGGACTTGCGCCAGCCCATCTATGGGTTGGGATTGCACCCTAAGTCTTTATTCTCTGACACAGTGCCAACCACACATTTTTGGCCCCTGAACCAACAAAGTTTTGCCAAAGTCACAGTTACACCAGTCTAACATTATACCAGTATAACTCTGATGCTGTGCCACATAGATCCTCACCACTTCAAGACCTACCAGCCCAAAGGGCCTGAGTTGGTATCCCAAGCACTTCCAGCCAGCATAAGTCAGGGATAAGATTGCATTCTTTCTGGGTATTCTGTCTTCCTCCAGCCAGCTTCAGGATATCATTGAATTTCTTCCCAGAGTAAGTACTCTGAAGGCCTGATGTGTGCTGAAGCCTGTGTAGGGCCACACAGAGAACCTGTGACAGCATGTGGACTAGGTATGTTTAGCTTGGCTCTTTTTTCATCTATTGAAATCCTTTGCATAGAAACAATGAGATTTTGTTTCTAATGCCATATTTGTAGGAAGTCTCTCTCTCTCTCTCTCTCTCTCTCTCTCTCTCTCTCTCTCTCTCTCTCTGTGTGTGTGTGTGTGTGTGTGTGTGTGTTTTCTCCTAAAAGTTCTGTTGTGTGGTGTTTTCTTTATTCTGTTGTAGATGCTGAAGTGCTCTCTGAGTATGTTTAATGGGCCGTTAACAAGCTCTCTCCATGCTAGGGCTGGGATGGAAAAGAAATGCTGAGTTCTGTGGAAACATCACAAGCAGACAGCAAGAGTACCTTTGGGGAGGAAAAAAAAAAAAAGCAAGAAAGGCCCCAAGTTATCTCTCTCTCTCTCTCTCTCTCACACACACACACACACACACACACACAAACTGAATTAACCAAAAAAAAGGCAGAAAAAAGAGATACAAGATTATTAAAGGATTCAATGAGCTGTGGCCAAGTATTTGAAAGGTGCTTAAGAAGGAAGACACCCTTCCCCCAACAAATGCACACAGCGACAGAAGAAAGGAAAAGAACAGCACACCATATGCCCTCAGTCACGACTATGCATCAGTCACATACTTCATGGCAGCACAGAGTGAAGACACACCAGAGCAACACACTTTTCCCTAAGCGAAGAGTGATTCAGCCACATGCAAAAACAGGCTTCTTACACAGTGCACAGCACACAGACTCAGTCAATACACTTGAGTTCAGGCACAACTTCAGTCAAACCTCCTTCAGCATGCACACATACACACACAAATGCAATTGTGTATCAGAAGTAGAACACACAGCCCAGCACACACATTTTAGGCCTGGCACCCATGCAAAACACAACATCTCTAAAGTCACATTGATTGTGATTGATTGATTGATTGATTGATTGCATTTATATAACCCCTGCTAACTGGGCAAAGAGGCACCTTTTCAAGTGGTATCCTCTCAAATTTAGCAGGAGAGATCAACTGTCCCTCTTCGCCCAGCATGGCTTCCAGGGGCTGTTGCAGGTATTTCTTTTGCATCTTTTGATTGTGAGCCCTTTTGGGACAAGGAGCCATTCGGTTATTTGATTTTTTTTTTGTCTGTAAACTGCTTTGCAAATTTCTTTTGTTGAAAAGTAGCATGTAAATATTTTATTATCATTGCTATTATTGTTATTGATAATAATCTTCACCAAAAGTAGTGACTGGTTGCTGTGATGTTGCATCACCCTGGTTCTGAAAGCACAATATTCAATTGTACTGAAAATGCAATTCCTCCAGCAGAAGACACCACCATTTCTAACAACTAGGGTATGTGGGATTGTGGTTATGCAAACGTTATGATGGAGTCCATATAGTGGCTTGTGGCACACCTGCCATATAGTTAACGTGTGGCACACCTGCCTCCCCTCCCCCCATACACACACCTTACTTGTAACATTTTGTCAACCTATCTAAACTTTCATTCTCAATTGCTGGGTGAATGCTATTGGACTGCACACCTCCAGCAGAACAGCACTCATCTAGCAATATAAAAATGAGTGGGAATCCAGTATGGATGTCATATGGAATAGATATCTCCAGTAGGAGCGCATAGAAAAAAATGTGATTTTGGTGGAGAAATAATTGTTTTTTTAAAAAAAAAAAACTGGTCAATTTCCGTTACCTCAAAATGACAGCTTTTAGGTATTTGCTTCCATCTTCTTGCAGTTGTCTGACAACTAACCCCTCTACATAATACACATGCAGGTGGGTGTCTGCCTTGAAGCCTCTTTATTCGGTAGTAAAATCTTTGGTAAACCAAACCAATGAATTCCCTGAAAGTTGAACAGACATGAGGCAAATTGTGCCATCTTGTGCAAGCACCAAGTTCCTTGAGTTAGAGGCCTGGGAAAGTTTAGATAGATACCTGCCTGGCTGGCTGACAATCCTTCACAGAGTTGACATTAAAAAGTGCTGACAGCGGTAAGGAGAGAGGAACACTTTCATCTTGCAACAGCCTCCTCCTGGCCCAGGGGTCAATGCTGTCTCCTCAGCCTTCCCCCTCCCATCAAAGCCTTCTCTTTCTCAGTATTTTATTAAATAGGGTCACAGCCCACGTTACTATTCCTCCTCCCACGACAAGCTAGAGCAAAAACACTCCCTTGCCTGCTATCCCAGGGCTCGAGATGCAGGGACCTCATTCCTGCCGTCACCTTGAACTTTCTCTGTCAAACATCAAGGCAGGAGGGCACTTGTTTGTGGTCTTCCCTACCCCCACATTAATTGTCTTGTTTAGCTGAAAGTTTAAAAGTGGAGACATTCACTGACAATTTACAGTGCTGGGGAGGGGTCGGTTTGGGACAGAGCAAAAATTTACGGCTTGATCCCATTTGTTTTTCCCCCACATATACAAAAATAAAAAGACAGGAAGGAAAAGCAAACCTGAATTCATCTTAAGAGTTCCCTGACTGTCAGAGAGTGGAAGCATAATTCACTGGTGAGGCTGGGGGTGGTGAAGGAGACATTAAAAGCAAAATTAATACCTGAAGTCTGTTCTCTGAAATGCAAAGGCTCCTTGAAGAAAGAGAGAGAGAGAGAGAGAGAGAGAGAGAGAGAGAGAGAGAGAGAGAAACCTCAAACACAACTATTAAAAGGAATGTATCCATTTCAAGAGAAGAATGTGGTGTTAATAAAATGACAGTGAATGGAAAAGAAAACTGTCAAGCAAGGAATGCCCTGATTTGAGAGGCTATACAAATAGATCTCTGTTGCATTCACTCAGGGCCAACCCAACCAGGAGGCTGACTGAGGAAATAGCTTCAAGTGGCAGATTGTAGGAGGTTGCTCACTTTTGTTCGCCCACTCACCTCTACGGCTTCTCCTCCTCTTCCCACTCCCTGAAATGGAGAAGGAAGAAGGAGGCAGAGTGGAAGAGGAAGTGTGGCTGAAAGGAAAGTTATGGGATAAAAAGTATTCTAGCCCACCACTGTACTATTTTCCTCAGACATATGCCACCAAAATAGGTTGCTTATGTCTGAGGAGACCCAGTGGAGATCAGGCAGTCTACCAGGAGGTACCAGTAAGTACGAAATGTTTTTATTTACCTCCTGCATGCTATCCAATCATACACACTCCATCATAGGATGCAACATGTACCTTATTGGCATGCGTGTATCAGCAGGGAAGATTCAGACAGGATTGGGGCCCCAGAGTTTGTCTCTTCCCCCTCCACCACTTTTTTTTTCTATTTCTGAGAACAAGTTTCAGCCTTTCATAGAATCAGCTGGATTTGCACTGGTCACCTTTTTATCAGATATCTGATTATGATGACTGGTCTTTGTATTGCCTGCTTATGAGTCTTTTTTGTGGCTCACTGTTTAGACTTTTTTTATTTTCCTGGTCAATCAATGGTGCTATTTTAAATGAACTTTACCTGCTGTTCAATATTTTGCTGATTTTGTAATGGTTTTTAAGTTGATTATTTTTATGGACCGGTGTAGGTCTCCTAGAGGTCTCCATTTTTGGCAGAGAAGCAGCAGAGATTTTTTAAAAAAAAAAATAAATGAATTAATTAAACGTATGAAAATGTTATCTTCCACAAAGAAATAAAAGAAAGAATTGTGATTCAAAATACAGCAAAGTGTAGGAGCAGCAAAGTTGATTCCATTCTCTCTTACATGGAAAAAGAAATTTGCAAAAATCAAGTGAATAACAGGAAATTCCCCTTTGCTGGAGAGGAAAGGAAAGGGCTTCTACAAATCATGACAGCTATTAAATAGTAATTGAAATCTATGTATTTTATACTGCTTTAATTATAAACTCAAGCTTTTCATAAATCTTAAAGTGGTACATTTAATGATTTCTTTCCAATCTCTTTCATTGGTATTTTTAAGTTTTAAGTTTCTGGAGAGTTATGAGTCAGGGGAAATTGGACTGATCAAAGGGGAGCATTTCTGGTTGATTTAGAATTTTTTAAAAAAGATTCCAAATTTGGAAGACACAAGTTTTCCCAAGTACTTACTTCTCTGAGTGTGTTCATCACTTTCATAGACAGAATGTGTGTGCTGCTTGTAATTCTTGAACATAACTTGAATTTAGATTCTGAATGCTATCCTATTGACAAGACTCTAGGTGCTTCCAGGTAGATGATTTTATGAAAGCTGTGCATGCTGAATCAACATGTTCAATGCCCATAAGCCACATGGGGAACAATGCAGATGACCCCCATGCTGTTGTTTCTAGTCCAAATGGCTAGCTACAACCAACATGGGTAAATGATGATCAGAATGGGGGAGAGAGCAATCATAGCACCAAACCTCTTCCCGAGGTCCTAACAGATGCCTCTTTCTGGAAGCTATTTCCCCTTTCTCCTGTTCTGCACTAGAATCACTATTGCACTCACAAGCTCCATCTGGAAGTTGAGATTGCAGCAGGTGTCTATCAGGAACAGAAGCGAAATAGATACAACAGAAAGCATGACGGGGGTATAAGCTGAGCTACTACATGAAAACATGTTCAGTGAGAATGCATTCCCAGAGTTCTCTAGAAATCTCTAGAGTTGCATCCCAGAATTCTCTAGCGTTCCATCCCCTCCCCCCAGAATCTTTCCAAACAATGCTGTTTACCTAACTGCAGGTTGGAAGTTTGACACAAGCAGCCCAATCCTAACTAATTTTCCTCCATGCCAACTTTCATTCCCTTACTCTGGAGCATGCTTCCATTACCCAAACAGGTCTCCTAGGATCTGCACCAGACATTTTGCTGGTGCAGAATCAAGGAGAGTAAGGGAGAGGGGAGAAGGGGGACAGAATTCTGGCACATGCATGCACTACAGAGGTCCACTCCCCACCCTAAGACTTCCCTGTCCCTCCTCCTCCCCACCTTGTTCTTTCTACCACCTGCCCTCAGTGCCAACTTACTGGTGCTGCTGGCCAGAGGCTACTCTGCCAACCCACACACGCAGCCACCAGCCATGTCTATTGATGGTCTCATTGTGCGTGCCAGCAGTACATCACTTCTGCTGCCAGGCCAGCACTGTTGGAAGCTTTACTTAGGATTGGGACCATAGATCATTTGCCCTGTGACCACTTTTAAAGCCTTGTGTGTGAAGGAAATGAGGATGGGGTATAGGTTTCAAGCCTTTTCTCACAACTTCCAGTTCAGTCACCATATTTAAGATTCATTTGCGGTTTAGAAAAAATCTCATTAATCAGATAAGATCTAAACTTTATTTCCCTTTAAAGAACCAATTTGATCTCTCTTGGTTGAGATAATTGCACTCTTCTCCTAGATTCATTTTCAAAGCACATAAAACACAACAGATGCAAACTGTCAACAAATGAAAGAAGGGGTGGGAATATTCTTGCCTCTTGACAAGAGGTGCTGAAGGACGCAGGATAAGGAAAAAGAGAATGGGGATCACTGGGTACAAAAAAAATTGTTACTTACACGGTGCCAGCCATGTATATGGCAACCTTACAGAGTTTTACAAGGAAAAAGATAAGCTCTTTGGAGCAAGGACAGTTAACTGTGGAGACTTTAGTGTGGTACTTGTGTAGTGGGACTACTGAATTTTTACACAAGTTAAAATCTTTTGCAATAGGGTTACCTTGGTACTTTGAGATGATACATTCCAATGTTAGCTAAGAAGTGTTTTTTTCTGGTGGAAACCTCAGAGAAATTGCAACCAGTTGAGTAAGTTCTTGATACTAGTTGATAGCAGAGAGACTTGTACTGCCGGTTCATTCAGTTCTTGCCTAAAACCCCATATGTTTCCTACCTATTATGGGTTGGTTTGGACCAGGGGTGTTCAAACATTTTGGCAGGAGGGCCACATCATCTCTCTGACTCTGTGTCAGGGGTCGGGAAAAAGGAACTAATTTACATTTAAAATTTGAATAAATTTACATAAATGAATATATTTGAGATGGAACTTATATGAATGAATGAAAGTCTTGCAGTAGCACAAGGCCAATAGAAGGCCTTGAACAAAGCAAGGCCGGCCTTTCCTTCGCTGCCGCTGCTGCATCACAGACATGAAACAGCAAGTAGTGGAGGGAGCCCTAATCCCACAGCTCAGATGAGAGGTCAAACAGTCGTCCTCACACTGAGAGCAGTTGTGTCGGGCCAGCACCGGCTCCAGCAAGCCTCTGAAGGGCCAGAGGCTCATTGAAGACTGGGGTCTCCCCACGGGCCAGACTGGGAGCCCTCAAGGGCTGCAAGTGGCCCCCAGGTAGGGGTTTGGGCACCCCTGGTTTGCACAATGCTTTTCCACCCAAAGCAGCCTGACATTTGCCAGCTTGTGCACTCAAACTGTGTGCATGTTCTGACTCCTCCCTTCAATTCCTAGCAGGGTCAACCTTACTATGAAGTGACCTGTAATCAATGGCGTAGCTAAGGCGGTGCAGGGGGTAGCAGCTGCACTGGGCATCAAGCTTTAGGGGGGCAACAAGCTGAGCTTGACACTAGTGACCAAAATTGTGAAAATCTTGGTATGTACAAATAATACCATCATGTTATATATCATTGGAAAGGTAATTTAATATGGAATGCAATGAAACAAACTGCACTGGAATATCTGTATTCTATAAAAAGTTATGGTCAATTAACCAGAAAAGGAAAACACAACTGCCTTGTGGAACAAAAAGTGGATTTGCTTAACTTGAGTTTTGAACTATGAGACTGATTGTTCTGAGTGCCAATGAGATGTCATTATGATACAGCATGGAACCAATAACTTTATATTTATTTACTTAATTTAATTTAATTTTGTCATGTGGGGGGGGGCTACAAAATCTTCTTTGACCCCAGGTAGCAGGTAGATCCTTAGCTATGCCACTGACTGGGGGGAGGCAACAGAGCAAGTGGGTGGTGAGCTACTGGGGGGAGAATGCGGGTTCCTTCCTCCCAATTTTCACTTTTTAAAAAGCCTGGGTGTGATGTCACTTCCGATTGTGACATCACTTCTGGGGCAACATTTTAAACTTGGCACTGGGCTACACAATCATTAGCTACGCCACTGTCTGAAATAGTTTCATGAATCAGCACTCTTGGATGGGCAGTGAATGGATGAATCCCCAGGACTTCTGCCTGCCACCCTTTCCAGCGTTCTGCTCTACTGGGGGCTCTGATCATCTTCCTGCTTGCTGACAGTCAGTGGCATAGCTACAGGGGGGTGGCACATTAAGTACTGCGGGCGTTACAACGGGCTGTGAAAGCGCCCCTTCCCACTCGTCGTCACAGCCATTGTAGGTAGAGATGGCAATGCACAGGCAATTGCTGAACCAAACAACACCTCCTGAATGTTGCTGCCCCTTCCCAGAATGGCTTCAACAGTAAGTGTGATGGCTGTTTACACAGTATATTGCAGTGCCTGCAGTACTTACCATGCTACCCACCTATAGCTACGCCACTGCTGAGAATTACTGGAGGAAGAAGGGGTATGAAAAGGGAAAAGAAAAAACCTGCTGCAGTACCAGATTGCCTCTCCCACCCCTCCCCCACATGGTGCTTACATCAAGTTGGATCAGAGCCGCCGGTGGCATGGCAGGCTGTCTAGGGCAGTGGGCGATGGGCTAGGGGCTTGTCCCTTTGCCACCCCTCCAAGGAAGTGCCTTCCCTTGCCTTAACTTATCAGGAGCACAGTGCTTATTCTCCTTTCTCCATGCCACTCTAATTTGAATGGAGCACTGCATGCTGGGAGGAAGGAGGCTATGTGCCATGCTCCTGGTAAGTTATGGGAAAGGGAGGGGGCACCAGGTGAGCTATGTCAGCCTGGTGAAATGTCAGCCAGCTATGAAAGCCTGGTGAGCTATGTCAGAATGCCAGATGCAAGGGAGGGCACCAGGATGAGGTCTCTTGTTATCTGGTGTGCTCCCTGGGGCATTTGGTGGGCCGCTGTGAGATGCAGGAAGCTGGACTAGATGGGCCTATGGCCTGATCCAGTGGGGCTGTTCTTATGTTTATGTTCACCTCTCTCCCTTCCTATCCAGAAGGGCACTCTCGCTCACTTGTCCTCCCTATAGATAAGAAGAGAAAACAAATGGGGTCCTCTCCACTCCCACACCTGCTCACTTGTCTACCCTCTCCCTTCATCTACACCAGGCAGGCATGAGCACACAGAGGCAGCAAAACTGTGGGGTATAGGGCATTGGGGAGGCAAGGGCCACCATGGCTTCCCGAGTAGCTTTTTGATCACATTGTGTGGGGGGATTCAGTGAAAGCATCCCTTTATGCTTGCACCCAAACCGAATGTGATTCAAAAAAAGTAACAACGAAGTGAAGGAAGGGGTCAGGATATGTGTGCAACATGAGTGCACATTCTGATGAATGCATGAGGCTGATCTGAGTGGTAACATATTATTAAGAACATAAGAACAGGCCATAAGGCACGCTTGCAGGCCCTAGTGCCAGTGCTGCACCAGTGCTGGCCAGCGCTGGGCTAGCACTGGTGAACCGGCAAAGCTCCGTCACTCAGTGTTTGCATGGACAGCCAAGCAGCAGAGAGGAGGTGGGGGCAGGGGAGGAGGGATTCCAAGGTGGAGGGAGGGCGGGGAGGGAGCGGGACGGGATGAAGGCAAGAAAGGTAGAGCTTTGCTCCACCAGATCCAGAGCTTCCGTGTCGGGTTGGCCACCCAACACAGAGGCTCTTACTTCTACACCAACCTTTCGGTCATGGTAGAAGTGAGTAGCTCCACTGCAGGGCTACTCAGTTTACCCAGGGGAAGGAGTAAGTCCCCTTCTCCCGAGGAGGCAGCGGTGGCTGCCTGGTGAGCGCAGGATGAGGCAGCAGCCATTTTTGGCGCCGCTCCAGCCCTGCGCATTAGGCAGCACAGGATTGGGCTTCCCATGGCCCACAGTGTAATTCTCTGCATATCAATTTGCTCACTTAGTTACAATTTCTTCTTGATTTCCATCAGAAGAACCGACTTCTTTACTAATGCTGGAACGAAATACTTTAGGAACACTTTGAAAGGATCTTTTCCAGGTAGAAAAGAAGTATCAGGCCAAAAAGGCAGGCATTTGAAAGCCAAACTAGACACAGTGATTATTGAATGGCTGAGAACTTTGTGCTTAATTATATAACCAAAATAGACATGGAAGTGGGAGTCCTATTGCAACTGTGAAGGAATAGGGCTTTATTCCTTTTTGTCCACCATGGTCCCAGTCTGGATTACAGACACATACCACGTAAACTGCTCACATTAGAAAACTCAGGGCGCAATCCTAACCCACTTCCCAGCACCGACATGAGGGCAATGCAGTTCCAAGGGAAGGTAATCAACATTCCCTTACTTTGAGAAGGGCTCCATGAGAGCCACCAAACTTCAGCACATGTCCCATTGATACAGCTATGCCAGTGTTGGAAAGTTGGTTAGGATTTGGGCCTCAAACTCAGAGGCCCACTCACACAACAGGTGTATCATCTACTTTGGCCCACAGTTATGGCAATTTCTTGAAGGATGGTGTTCCACCTGGGGGTTTTAATCCCCCAGTATTCCGGAGCACTCAAGTGAGACACATTGTTCACCAATTTATAGCAAGAACTGGTGTGCCTAGGAACAGTACTGTATGTGAAAGGACAAAACCTTAACTCCATTCCCTGGTACAAAAGATTTATTGTCTAAAATGAACTGTTGAATCTACAATTGTCCAATAGAATGAAATTTATGACCAGGTGAGAAGGTAATCTTGGTAAATCAATACCCAATAGTGTACAAATGTACATTTGGAAATTTAGATGTGCTTTCTCTATAAGTACAGGTTTCAAAGGCATTTTTTTTTAAACCAATGGCAGAGTGCCCGAGAAAATGAACATGATGTATCCTGGTCTCTTGGCTGCTTGCTGAGAGTGTAATATGGTTAATGCAAATTCTATTACATATGTAGCAGGATGGTAATAAGGTCAAGTTCTTTTGAAAGAAAGTGCTCACAATTACAAAAAGCCACTGGGTATGCATTCCCTTTGACCTACCAGTCAGACAGCGAGGATATTTAAAGGGGAAAGGATGTTTGAGAGATATGGAGGTAATTATGATTTCATTAACAACAGTAAAATTGAGATTGCCACTTCCCAGATATTACCTAATCCCCCCAAATAGAAAAGTAGCTTGCAGAGTTGGGATCCGGAACAACATGGACTTGATTAAACTGTCAACTATAATAACAACAAGGGAAGACCCAGAAAGACACAATTCCTTTGGAAAGAAGTGGGTTTGTTTTATACATGATTGGGGTCAGGGTTGGCCCAAGACCTCCTGGTGCTTGAGTTGGTGTGCCAAATGCTGCACCCCTAATCTAGTGATGTGACCATTACTGCTCCTCCAACACTCTAGCCCACTGCTGTCCTCTCCTCTACACTTCCTTTCTGTCCCCCTCTTCCTTTTCCAAACCAATGAGTGGAAAAGGATCAATGGAGGCAAGCTAGTAGACAGAGGTTTTTGATGCACTGAAGGACTAGGAAGGAGCACAAGAAACTGTGTGCAATCACTGAAGCATCTAGTTCTGTACTGTGAGGATTTGAGGCAGGAGTTGCTTTCTCTGCCACCTTGTGAAGCTGATGGGGGTCAAACCGGTGTGCTTTTGCATGCAAAGCACATGCTCTACCTCTGAGCAACAGCCCTAAAAGCTGAAATATTTAAAACAAAATGGAAGTCAAATTCTCTGCTAGGTGCCAGATTTCCTCCTTGCATGGTAAAGGTACAGGGGCAATGTTCATCACTGAACATCATTTCTTTATTATATTGATAGTCCATCTTGCTTCCATGCGAGAACTCCAGGCAGTGGACATGGAATTTCCAGACAGCCTCTCATCCAGACATAGAGCTTAGCTTCAGGTAGGTAACTGTATCAGGTGTCCTCAGATAGCACTCTGGGACTGAGAATCATGAAGAAATCATTCCCATATACACACAATAATGTTATGACGTCCAGAAACATAATGCACTGCCCCAGAGCTCAGGGCAGTGATGGCACAACATCATGTGGTGTCACGTCCCATAATGTCAGTTCTGGGTTCTCCCCAGAAGAGGGGGTGCTCACTGCAGCAGCTTCCCCTTAAAGGGGAACTTCCACAGGAAAAAGAAACTGTTGCAAAGCCACCTGCACCTCCTCCATAACTAGGGCAGAGTCTAAGGAGCAGTCATGCTACCCACCCTTGGCGTAGCACCCAGGGCAGATGCCCCTTAAGCTCCGCCCTAGTTACTGCACTGGTTACGTCAGTGGTTCTCAAACTGATGGGTCACGACCCACCAGTTCGTGTAACACTTCCCCCACCCCTTTAAAGGGCAGGGGAAGGAGAGAGGGGCAGCAACGCGATCCTAGGGATCGCATCACTAAGGGGGGGCGAGGGGGGTGCTTTGCACTTACTTTCAGAAGGCAGGGCTGCAGCAGGCTACAGGAGGTGCAGGGAGCCCTGCGCAGCCCTGCACAGTGCTCCCCAAGGCTTGGAACTTTCACTAAAAGTGGGCGCAAAGCACTTCCGTTTTGCAGGAGGTGCTTTGCGCCCACTGTTAGCAAACCCACAAGAACTAACTGAGGGAGTAAAGCTCCCTCAAAGTTTGAGAACCACTGGGTTAAGCCCAATTCCTTCAGTGCTTTGAGGCGACAAGCTCTATGGCAGCACAAAGGGAGTCTCTCAGAACATGAACTTCAGTTACCTTGACTTTACATAAAACATGTCAACGTGTGACAATCTGGTTGTGTGCATCCCCCTCCCCTTATCTCAAAATCCTGTTATTCTCTTATGCTGCTTAAAAGGCCATGGGGTCCATTGAAACACACCTGCCATATGGTTGCCCATTTTCCTAGTTTGGAGAGGTCCTTCTGGAGCTCTTAACAATCCCTTCTGATCTTCACCACCCAGAAAAGATTAGTATCATCTGCAAACTTGGCCACCTTGCTGCTTACGCCCAACTTCAAGTTGGCCCTCAATGGTAACATCAAACAATGCCTCAGCCTGAAAGCTGCTACTACCAGCTGAGGATCAAGGATACAAGACGAAAAAGTAGCAATAACAAAAATTGGGGAAATGATGAGAGAAACATGAGAAGTGGAGTGTCTAATGGCATCTGTGCTGAGTGTCACAGGTCCAAAACAGTGTACTCGCAGCACGCGGCCCTTGGAAGTGACTGGTGATAATGTTATCACCAGTCACTTCTGGATTCAGAGACATCATGTGTTGCTTCAAGCAGTGGTAAGGAGGTCAGGGCGAGTGGGAGAACTTTTCCCAGCACACAGTTTTCATGCGCTAGAGCTTTTCCTGCCAAGCCTTCAACCACTGTTTGGAGTGGCATGGTCTCCTTGCCAGAGCAGTGAGTGGCCTGCAACACCCTGGCAAATGTGCTCCCCCAGTGCATCGTGATGCATGGTTTAGGAACTCTGCTTCTAACTGGAATCATTTCTCATGGGATCTACTACAGCACTAAAATCTGCCCTGCTGGGTTAAGCTTAAACTATCTGTCACTAGACACATCTGAGTTAAAAAAAACTAGGGCCATCCCCTAATGAAAGAAATCTCAGTTGATTAATCATATTCATTGATCAGTCAATTCATTAGTTGATTAGCAGTGCAGCACTATGGCCCCAAGATGCAGGCTGGGGTGCTTAGAATTGTGATTTACCCTTCCTTTGGCAGATCTGGATGACCAGATCTGATGAGGGATCTGGATGATCCCTCAGACCCACTCCTGACCTGAATGATGGCATAATGTTATACAAGCAAAAGGGGTGCTACAAAATCAGAACACCCATACTGATGGAGGCCACCAACTATGGAGAACACCAAAAATCCCCCCTCCGCCTTTCACTCTTCCTGCTCAGCCACACTGGACCCTAGAATTCTGACAAGCTCTGCAGCCAATCACAGCAAAGCACCATCCATGATGTATGAAGCCCAGGCAGATGACAGGGCAAACAGCTGATGAGCCAGCCAGGGCCTAGGCTCCAATGGGGAGGCTTAGGAGGAGATGATAGGGAACCTGCAGTAGCAGCTGACATTGCTTCTCCTTCGTGTTGTTAGTGAAGGAGAACTGTTGCTTGTTCACTGCTCTGATAGTTTTCCCTGCTGGGTCCCATTAATAGTATGCAGACAGGCAAGCAATGGGCACCGTTAAGGAGGACTTATGCCCAGTGTCCAGTTCCCAGTCACCATGGGGGAAGGGTAGCTAGCACATGCATGTGATTTCCAAAGCATTGGGGAGTGCACCCTTGGGGGGGTCCTTGCAGGGCTTTTGCCCCAGAGGCCGTCCCCCCCCCCCAAAAAAAAAGCTGAAGCCACTGCTACAAAAAGATGCTAGGGAAAAGATGCTAGAGAGCCAGGGTGGTACAGTGGTTTTGGAACTGGACTTAGAAGTGGAAGATCCAGGTTCAAATCCCTGCTCAGCCATGAAGCTTCCTGGGTGACTTTAGGCTATTTGCTATCTCTTAGCTCAGTGATTTTCATCCTTTTTCATCTCATGGCACACTGAAAAGGAACTAAAATTTTCAAGGCACACCATCAGTTTTTTGACCATTGACAAAGCACACCATGCTATTGGTGGGGGGCTCACATCCCCCAATGGCCCTACAAATAAATAGCCCTCCCCCAAACTCCCACAGCACACCTGTGGACCATTCGCAGCACACCAGTGTGCCACGACACAGTGGTTGAAAATGGCTGTCTTAGCCTAACCTATTTCATGTGGTTGTTGTGAAGTTGAAAAGGAAGGATATACACCACCCTGAGTTTCTTGGAGGAACGGTGATGTGAAAATAAAATTGTTTTTTAACAAACATATTCCTTCCTAGTTATGTTCACAGATAACTCATCACAACGTTTGAATTCTCTCTCTCTGGCCCCCCCACCCTCCCAGCCCACCGCTTTGCCATAACAGATCCAGGCTGCAACTCAATAAATGTTTACTTGGAAGTAAACTCTATTAAAATTAAATGAACTTACTCCTGAGAAAAATGTAAAGGAACACTGCTGGGTTGACTCCTTCCTTCATGATTTTCCTTCAGCCCATGACTTTCTGTCTGTGCCATGGCCAAAACCAAACTGAACATGGCATTCACAGAAAATAATCCCCCAAACTAAGCAGCTCTTCACAGCAGGCAAATTAAATGACTGAATATGACCTATCCACTCTTTCCTACGTATGCCAAAAAGAGAGTTTAGCATTTTGTTCCTGAAGAATTCAGTGACACCACGGCCAGGGGAAACTTACACGGACACTCCTGTGCTACCTGAGAGTTCTGCAATCATTTCCTTTCTTGTGTAGCATTGTCTGCCACACTGATTCAACGCTAGATTAACCCTGATGCTAAGTACACCACAGAGCAGAGCTTTCGTCAAATTAGGAACTCTGCTGTGCCTTAAAATTATTTGGCTTACAAAGTGCAGAGCCCTTCTTCTAGACATCTTTCAAATTACACAGGCTGTCTTATGCCTTCCAAAAAGATTTCAGTGTTTAAACCTCCCAGCTTGTATGATTCACTCCCTTCTTCTCTATGTTTATCATTTGAAAAACAACCAACAAACTTGGAGCAGAACAAACTAGGTTGCAACCTTCCATTGGGAGAGTTTTCAGGCAGAATTGTATCTATTCTGTGTGCGGGTGTCGTGGCATTTGATTTTGCGCATGCAGGATTTTGAAGTGCACTGCATTGTGCAGCGTGCCACGGAGAAGAAAAAAAGAAACTTAACATTGCAAATGTAAAGCTGCCGTTTTCTCTTGGTTTGATTCACCATGTCCGCACTCGTGCAAAATTTGAACACAGAAAAGGGTGTTTCACACTTGCTGGTTTCTTCCCCTTGCCGTGGAGGGGGTGATCAAGCCTCCACTTTGCACAGGGTGAAAGTTCACAGCATTCACCAGAACCGGTCTTCATCCTGAGCTCAGGTGTTGAGCAAATTGGCACAGATTGACTGAGCAGGAGCTGCTCTTTATCATAGTGTTCTGCTGCCCCCTTTGGCCTGATGGAAGAATAGCAGCAACATCCTTACCTTCCAAGAAAAGTGAATACATTTTGTTTGGACTTTCTGCACCAAGTTGGGTTTTGTTGTTTTCTGTGTTGTTGTTTTTTTAATTAGTTGCTCTTTCTGCCAGTCCTTTGCATAGTGGGACATCTCACTTTTGCATAGCGAGATGTCCCTCCACATGCTGCAAATCTAGTCTTTTGGGTGAGGGACCTTAATGCAATATAACCTGTGCAGGCCCAGAGCTGGATTTGAAGCATCCAGTTAGCTTTTGGGTATCCCTGGCTAGAATAACTGCAAGTTGCAGCAGCTTGAGAAAGCATTATGCAGAGCCTGCAACAGGAGAAATAGCTAATTTTTAGTAGTCAGGCAATCATCTCCATTCTGTTCAGAACAGGGATGGGGAACAGCCTGGTTAGTGCAGGCATAAAATAGGTGGTGGTGTTCAATCAGATGGGGAGTGCCACTGGTCTAGCTGGGGGGAGTGCCACTGGTCTAGGTGGAAAGTCACAGATATGAGAAGATGGATGGATCTAGAAGAAAACACAAACACACTTCTAGAACACACACACGTTTTGAGATGCAATGTCCACTGTTGCTGTTAGTATGGATGGAACAGAAGGAATACTAAATCCGTGTTTTTCAACCTGTATCCCCCGATGTACCACTTCCAATAGTCAAACAATCTTAAGTACCTCCAGACATAACTAGTGATAATGTCATCACCAGTTACTTCTGGGTTGAGAGGTCATATGTGATGCTACAAACAGTGGGAAGAGGCTCAGGGTGAGCAGGTGGGCTTTTTCAAGTGCGCAGACTGCACACTGGAAGTCTTCCCACTGAGCCGAGCTTCCTGTCATTGTTTGTAGTCTCATGTCACAGTCTCAGTGCCAGCTGGCTGATGTCCCTTGGGAGCTACATGTACCACTGGATAACACCTCAAGTACCACCAGCGGTATGTGTACCACCGGTTGAAAAACAGTGGACTAAATGCCTGAAACAGTGAAAGGATCTATTTTCCAGGGCTGTTACTCTAGTTCAAATATAAGCCACTGTCACCAAGAATGTGGTGCAATGAGTTTGCAAGAGTTTTTCTTGCAACCCTGTGTCACAGCAACCCAGAGGTGTGTTTGAACTGGCCCTGATCTCTGAGTAGTTCTCAGTCACAAAGCACTCATCGTGCAACATCGTGCAAATTGACCCCAAGAGGCAGGGGTCAATTTTTGGGTGAAAAGTGGTGGCTTGGGAGGGAGTGATTCAGGCAACATTTCAAGCCAGGAGAGCTACACAGGGGGACTGAGTGTAGCATTCAGAGTGGGGAGATCTTTCTTTGCAGGAAGGTTAATCAAAGTGAAAGAAAGAGGGCTACCCTGCTATTTTCTCTCTCTCTGTCTCTCTCTCTCTCACACACACACACACAAACACACACTCACACACACACACACACTTTCAGTGGCACATGGCCTTTGAACATTGAGATTCCACTTAGCTATCATTTAGAGTCATTGAATTTATCCTCCATAAATCTGTCCAATCTCCTGTCATCTAAACAACTGACCATCACCACTTCCTAGCTGTGAATTCCATAAATTCACTATGCATTGTATAAAGACACTGCTTGCTTGCTTGCTTGTTTGTTTGTGTGCATGCTTGTTCGTAGGCTATTGCCAATCAATTTCTTTTGGTTTACCCCAAAACATTAGAGGGAGAAAATTCTATCCATTCTATACCATTCAGAATGTTGTGTAGCTCCATCATCCCCTTCTCATCTTTTTCCCCAAACCCAAATTCTTTGTTCCTCAAAAGGAAGGGGCTCCACTGCCTACATCTTTTCTACACCTTTTCCCTGTACTGTGATAGCCTTATGAGATGGGGCAACTAGAATAATACACAATATTTCCAAATGTGGCTGGAGGTATATGTGCCTGATTTTTGTAAAAATGTGCTCTCCAACAAGATTTGTTTCCTTGGTCATCAAAGACAATTCTATTACTGTAGCTGTGGTTGGGATGTTTTGCTGTAATGCGCACCACTTGCCATTTTGTTTCCCATGCATGCAGTTTGGAGAGATCCTTCTAGAATTCTTTACAGTCTATTTTGGACTGCATCATCCTGGAAAATTTGGTATAATCTATAAAACTGATTGTTTCACTGCTCACTCCAGATCATTTATAAATAATAAGGAGCACTAGTTCCCAATATCAATTATTGGTGGATTCCATTTTGAAAACTGTCCCTTGAGTCCTATCCTAGCTTTTTACCATGACATGCATATGTGAATGGGTCATCACAGATCTGACACCACAGGTTTTGAATCTCATTGAGGAAACACCCTGCATTTCAATGAATCAGCTCACACATACAGCGGCCAATCATGAAGTGGGCAGTAATCACACACAGAGACATCAAATTATGTACATGCTTGTGGGAACCAGTCCACAATATGAGAAGAGCTGTGTGCAAATGCTCACTAGTGAGGCAGCCACATCTTCAGTCCATTGCTCTATATCAGGGGTATCCAAAGTTTTTGGCAGGAGGGCCACATCATCTCTCTGACACTGTGTTGGGGCACTCTCTCTGACACTAATTTACATTTAAAACTTGAATAAATTTACATAAGTTTACATAAATGAATATATTAAAGATGGAACTTATATGAATGAATGAAGGTCTTGCAATAGCTCAAGGCCTATAAAAGACCTTGCACAAAGCAAGGCTGGCCTTTCCTTTCCTGCCGCTACTGCATCACAAATGTGAAACAACAAGCAGTGGAGGGAACCCTCATCCATAGCTCACGTGAGATGTCAAACAATTGCCGTCACGCTGAGAGCAGTTGCGTTGGGCCAGTGTGGGCTCCAACAAATCTCCAAAGGGCCAGAGGCTCATTGGAGACTGGGGGCTCCCTGAGGGCCACATTGAGAGGCCTCGAGGGCCGCAAGTGGCCCCAGGGCCAGGGCTTGGGCACCCCTGCTCTATATGCATACATGTATGTAAAGGTCTGTTCTGTGAACTGATTCATACAATGACTTGGGGATGACATAATGTTTTCAGTTCAGTCTGGATTGCATTGCACACATGGTTGATGAGTCTTCTACATTGCTTGTGCCAAGCACAAACTGCAGTTTGGCACAATATCACAAAGCTTCTCACTAGATGTGGGCTGAGGTGAAGCAAAATTGCTCTTTGTGATGAACTACTGTGACCCAAAAAGTGGGTGAGCCACAACAAAAAAGATGCAAGCCATTGGCAGTGTGAGTATCTGCATGGTCACAAACAAATCTACTGAAATATAAAAGGGATGGCCCAGCCAAGCTCTAGCCCAGAAATGTCACTCATGGACACAACTTCCAGCAAGAGTGAAAGATCTGTCTTATAGCTTGAGACATGATGCTGGGTTGTGCCCTACTCCATCTCGTCTCTTCCAGCTGCCATATGCAGGAGAAAAAGGAGGCAGTGGAAGCAGCAACATAATCTGTGGGGCACAACAGAAGTGATCACGAGGGAGGGACAAGAGAAAAACTAGACCTTTGGAACAAAACAGTGATGTGGCTTGAGGGGAAATATAGGGAGTGGGGAGGCAGCAGTGGCACTCAAAGCACTTTTGGGAGAACTGTGGGAGATTGGCATTGTCAGTCAAATGAAAACATTTGTGACTTTGTATATAGAATTGATCAGGCACAACATAATCTGAAAGTTTAGCTCCCAGTGATGAAGTGGAATCTTTTCCGGAGTTTAGAGCCATGCCAAGTGCAAGAGAGTGGCAACAGGATACAGGTATCTTGTCTTCTTGGGTGCTCCCAGAGGCATCTGGTGGGTCTAGATGGGCTATTGGCCTGATCCAGCAGGGATCTTCTTAGGATCCAATCCCACCCAACTTTCCAGCACATATGCAACTGCAATGCAGCCCTGAGGTAAGGGAGCAAACATTCCCTTACTTTGAGGAGGCCTCTGTGACTGCCCCCCACCACCACAGGATGCAACACATGCCTTATTGATGCAGCTTACATTGGCACTGGAAAGCTAGATAAAATGAGACCCTTAAATCCAAGTAGGCACTTTGCTATGAGGCTCAGAATCTGGATTCCTGAAAATCGCAGCTTGCTTTTCTTTAAAAAAAAAAATCTGTTTATAATTTTTCCAACATGGATTAATAGGCACTATCCAGGAGATGCGTATAAATATTTCAATGTATACATTACAGTACATTTGTATTGCCAAACGATTGTTTGCACTAACTATAAAAGAGAATATCACAGGCAACCCATGCTTTCATCCACTTTTCTCGATTCATTTTCACTCAGTTTTTTTCACTCCCCATTTTTAGACCCAGTGATCTTGGAAGACAGAGCAAGAGCCACCAGTAGGGTTCTTCAAGTCAAACTACAGTTATGTTTCTTTAGCCATGGCATGGAGTCATGTCTAAAATACTGTGTAATGTGTATGCAATCCTTTAGACATTTATTCAGATCTCATTAAATGTGTTTTGGATTGCAGCAACCGTGTTTCAAGTACAATAAAAGCAAAGAACCATTTGAATAACTACAACCCTACATACACTCACAGAGAGAGAGAGAGAGCGCAATAATTGCTTCTAATTAATTTATTTGTATTTGTTTCTGTGTTTTTGTCTATTCTTGTGAGTCTCATTAATTGTCTCTTACTGGGCCCAGAATGTGGCATAAAAGTATTTTAAATAAGTATTGTTACTATATTGGCCACAAGTTTGTGGCAATGTGTGCAGGTTTTGTGTAAAAGGAAGGTTAAGAATTTCAAGACCTTTGGGGTCCCACTGAGCCTTTCCTTCATATTCGCCACCACTTTTAACTTGCTCTCCAGTGTACTTCACAATTGTCTTCCACTTATCCTGACCTTTCTGCTTGCTGCTGCCATGCTTTGGAACTTTCTGTGAAACCTCAATCATGACATTCTGCATAACAGACTGATACCAGCTTGGCTGTGGAATTTCTACTCTATAGTCAGCTTCTGTTTCAGATCACACAAATATTGCCATGTAGAGCAAAGGCATCACCTTGTGGCCAGACACAAATATTTCACCCTTGCAACTTGCTGCAAAGCCAGGGCCTACCCTCCTAAAATACCATCTTGGCACCAGGCAACTTTCTGCAATCATAGAACACTTTTAAAAAAACCGATAATTTTATAGTATTCTTTTTCATAGAAATAATATATTCAAAAACCCCATCAATCCAAAAGTACAGTGAATGTATCCAAACCAAACCTGAAAATCATCATATATTTAAAAACACCTTTACAGGATTAACAATCATGCAAAAATCATACAGAAATTAAATCCTTCCAAAAAGTTTGTATTGAGTTTAGAAACACTGTAGAACATACTCCTTCTGCTCTTTCCCTTTTGTTTACACGAGCAGATCTAGCTATAATAGAAGAGTCCAAAATTTTCAGCAGTGAGCCAACACGTTAGCAGGCTTTATTAATTATTATTATTATTTATATATTACTTTTCAACCAAAAGCCTTACCTGCTTAATAGTGAGTGAGCTCATTTGCAATACTGATTACTCCCCTCCCCCCCATTGTAAGGTGGGTTTAAAAAACCTCTTGAGAAAGTGAGGAACAGATAATTGAGTGCACATTTGTCATTAATTTTCAGGATTGATCCAGACATGGATCCGGATCAGCCTGAAATGGTTTGCACATTTTTTCTACTTCTAATTTCTAATTCTACTACTTGCCCTATCCCTGGAGGAGCATGTCATCCATTCATAACTACATTGATGACATCTACATCGGTGGTTAGTCATCTACATCGGACATTAGTCTGATGTTTTTGTAAAACTCAGGTCAGGGTTCAGCCCCAAACACATGATGTGAAAGATCAATGTAGCTGTTCAGAAATATTATGCTCACAAAGACAGTCACCCAGAATCTGCTGCTCTGAAATATTCTACAATTCAGACTAGGATCCAGGCATTTAGTCTTTACCTAGGAAAACATAATCCTGCAGGTGTGTTGCCAGAACTCACAAGCATAGGATCCTGGAACTTGCATCAAGACTTGAGGCAGAATAGTCAGTCCTGTCCGTCCGTCCGTCCGTCCGTCCCCCCCACTCCATAGCTCAGCTGCAGAAGAGTGCTTATAAGGAACAGAATGATAGCCAATTCCAATCTTATCCAGCATTGGGAAGAAGAGAGTTGATGTCACAAAGCTGATCGGGCTGAGTGCCACAACTTTTCATTAAACAAATGAAGCACTTTCTGACACAAGACACAGCCAAACAAATATTTAAGATTGTCTACAAGGCCTTATGATGGCAGGATCTGACCTGAACTCTTCTGTCCTCAACTTTTTCAAGTTCCGTAATCACAAATTTCAATACTTAGTTGATTATCTTTGTAAATTGTCAAATATGCATGGTTTTATTTATTTTGCATGATTATTGCACTATTGCATAGACTTTACAGGATTTTCAATGGTGTGTGCAGAGTATTTGAAATCAGGAAAATAGTTGATATTAACGAAAGGTATGAGAGTGGGGATATTTGTAAGATTCAAAGTATCAAAGACTGTTTTTTCTGGAGGCGTGTGAGTCCAACCAAAAGAATGTCCACTGGCCCTGTAATCTTGTTTATGTAAACACATATTTCAGGGACCTGTTTCACATGAAGGAGAGACTGGTGTTTTGTTTTGATTGTAAATGACAACTGCACATCACTGGATCCTGCAATATCTAACTGTAACCATGCAGATTACCAGACACTCTGGATAGTATAGCATTATAGTGCTTGAACATAAATTCTGGCACGAGTACTCAATTCTCTTTTATCTTGATGCAGTTGACAAAACAGATGAACCAGGGCTTCAGAAATAGAAGGCAGTCTAGCAGGGGTGGATGCACCCAACTGTGGTCTGCTAAGTAGCCACAGGGCCATCACTCTGGGCAAATACTCTGGGAAATCATATTGCAAATAGTGATGGAATTGCAATGAAATCTTTTTTGCATTAGATGGCCGGATGCTGCAGCTCTGGAAAAGCCCAAAAACCTCTGGCATTTATTAACAGCATGAACATAAGCTGATGATTCAAATCTCAGCTTACCTATAAACATGGGTGTCCATAAAAGCAGGCCACAAAACTCCCCCCCCCTTCTGTAAGATGGGGAATACAATATTCACCTACTTTACAGATGGGTTGCAAGAAATTCTTTGTGAGATGATGTATGAAGTGCTTTGAACACTTTGGAACAGTCCCACATAAGCACTACCAGTGTTAGTCAAAGGTGTTTGTGGCCACCAGTGATAAGGCCACCTTCCTTCCATCTCTAAATTATATGGAAGTTCAGCTACTAAGGGAGGGAAGGAAGGAAGGGACTAGACTAGACAACACCAAAACCTGGAGAAGAAAACTATGGAACAAGTTTCTCTGGTTTGACTACAGTGAACCTCCTCAAGTTTTTTAAAAGCCTTTTTGAATCCATACCAAACACACAGAGAATAGTACTGCACTTTACAAAAAAAAAAAAAACAAAAAAAAAACAAAAAAAAACCCTGACACATCAAAAATAATACAGTGGCTTAGGAGAGCAGATGTGTTTTGTCTTTTGGCCTCAGTAAGAAGTTGCTGTAAAAACACAAGCCTCCCTGTCCCATATAACTTTACAAAAAGTTCTTGCAGTATCACAGCCATGACTTTGCCATGCCCATCATCAAACTAAAAAGAGTCACATTTTGAATACTCATCTCACGCATCCATTCACTGGCAAAAATGACACTACAGTCAATCTCCAGAAAAGGTGCTCTTTTCTCCTTTTCTGGCTATTTGTCCAGTTTAATCTCTGATGTTTTACTTGCTTTATACATTTCCCCCCACCCCCAGCCTGTTCCCTAGCACTTCCTTAGGAAACTAGCCACTAGGTTTGGTCAGCCTAGAGAAGGACAACTCTATTTGACAAGTCAGGAAGAGACCAAAAATGTGTCAACTTTGCTGGTAAACACAGTCTCAATCAGAAGCCTTTTAATATGTCTCAAGTTTAACATCTATGGAATTGTTTGGTATAGCATAAGTTTATTCAAAAAAGGCAAAAGACATTGGTGAATCAATAGCTGGACAACGTATGGAAGCCCCTTGTCATGGAAAAAGTCCCACATCAAATCAAGGGGAATCAACAGGCCTTGCTAATTGAATGATTTCTTTCTCTAATGAGGAAGAAGTTCCTGGCTTCCGCAGACACTACTGTGGCAAGCAAACCCTAACGTTTTTATCTTTGTACTCCCTTATGGAACCCTCATTTTTAATCTTCATTAAAGTCAGTCAACACATCAGGGCCAATATTAAATCGGTTGCACAGAGACATGGTGTTGGAAGAACAAAGGCTTAACGTATCTCAGATTAATTGAAAATACCGTAATAAGCTACTTGTTTATGTTATTAATTAAGAATGCTTTCAGCCACCTCAAGTGGCATCCAAGTTCATTTTTGTTCTGTTCATTGTTCTGGAGCCTGCAAGAAAAGAAAGTGCTGATAAAGGGTTACTGTAAACCTGGCAGAAGAGCAGCTTGATGGGTCAGACCAGCACTGCAAAGGATCCAGACTGACGGAAGGGAATGACTGGGAAGGAGAAGGCAAGGAGGACCGGTTCTTGTGAGCTGGAGTGCGTAGGACAAACCTGACAAGTTGTTTTGATGGTGACAGATAATAACACCTGCATGGGGATGAAAGGCAGAGAGGTTTCCCAGTTGCCAGGAGGCAATAACTACACAGCCGCACCACCGCTCTGTAACCAGGCAGCCGCTGCAGGCGTGATCAGCCAATGACCTGACAGCCGTACAGCTCCTCCAGAGGTGACAGGCAATAACCGTAAAGCTGTGCAGCCACTGCAGAAGGGACAGGTAATAATCACCGTACAAACATACACAACTCTGGAGGTGTCAGGCAATAATGGCACAGCCGCTCTGCAGCTGACAGGCAACATTTCTGACAGGCGTACAGCTGCTACCATCAGAGGGGAAAGGCAATTCCCCCACCCCGTCCTTCCACCCCTCCTGCCTGCAGCTACTCAGCTCTGAAAGAAAAGAGGCACTGACTCAGCACTCTACCAAAAGCAGCGGGGAGAGGGGAATCAAAAGCAACCCTTCGCTACACAGTGCCTGCATAGGTCACGCAGGGAAAAGAAGGCTCTGAAAGCTGCTTTCAGTTCTATTTAGTGACCAACCACTAAATAGAGAGGCCTTTGGAAGCTCAGAAGCACCATGATCCCCACCCTCTTTTGTTTGTTCCCAATCACCTTGTACTCCAAGGTAGACTGCCTCTGAACATGGAGCCTCCATTTCTGAGAATTTATAGATATACTTTATCCTCAGGCACAAATTTATCAGACCCCCTTTTAGAGCCACTCCAGCAGCCTGAGGTGGCAAATTTCTTTGTAGTGAATGAAGAACTATTTTAATAATCTGTATCCTGAAGGCTAATGACACATCGCATGTAACGTGTTTCGGCCAGGTTATTTTCCTAAAATAGCACATATGAAGTGGGGCTGGGGAAAAATGACAGCAAAACCATGCGAGGGGTCAAAGAGCTTGATTTTGATACTTTGCCCTCACTGTGATTCTAATTGGAATCATGTCACTTCAGTGTACTGTTTATGGGAGGGAAAAAAATCCATAAACAAACCAGCAGGCACAATCCTCATTGGAACCATGACATAGTATTAAAGTCACCTGATTCCTCTCTCCCCCCCCCCTCCGGCTGTGGTTTTGCTGCATTTCGGTCTTCCTCCTCCATGCACTATTCTAAGAAAATAACCCAGCCAAGGCAGATTGTACAAAATGTATAGCTTGTCGTCCCCCCCATCTATTGCCCATGGATTTCACTATGTGACCTCAACCAAGTTCTACTATTATGAGCGAAGGTGAAAAATCTCTATTCACTTCTCTCATACCTTTCATATGCCAAAGAGCCCAAAAGGCTCTCGGGGTCAGAACATGCTGCAGTCCCTTGATCATTTTCTTTGCCTTTCTCAGCACCATTTGCAGTTCTTCAATCTGCTTTGGGGCTGGTTCAGACAAGACTAACTGCACTGCCCCTCTTTGCCCATCTGTGTTGGCTGTGGCACAATCCCTCACTTCCTGGCACATTTGGGGATATTTAGCTTCATTGTGTGAGGAAAGTTCATCCAAATCACCCTTCTCCACATGCCACTAATGCACAAAAGCCACCTCTTTCACAAACATGGAAAGAGAGGTCAATGGTCAAGAAACTGTCCAAACTGATCTTTAGTAGGGCTGGTACTCAACTGAAGAAATATTAGTTGATTAATTGCATACACTGCAGTAAATGAACCAATTAAGTGCATCTGCACATAAGTAAAAATGAGCACTCTGAAGCAAAAAGCATATTTTTTACTTTCAGATAATAAACGTCTATCACAGAAGAGGCATTCATTCATTTCTCACCACAGAGACATTTTCGCCTCTGGGAGATCAAGGGGAAACCATTAAAATGATGTTTGCCATTTGAGGTTTTCATAAATACATGAAAATAATTTATTAAAAATCTGCTGGCCTTGATTCCAGTGGTGTCGCTAGGACAGTGAGGACCACACCAGATGACGCAATTGGGGGGGGGGGGGTGACACCACTACTGACCAAAATTGTGAAATCTTTATATTTTTGAATAAGACCATCATGTCATATATCATTTGATGTGTAATTTACTGCTGAATGCAATGAAATAATTTCACCCCACAGTGAAATATATTCAATCAGAAGTTATTGCGAAACAACCAGAGAAGGAAAACACAACTGACCTATGTAACAAAAAGTGGATTTTCGTAACTCAAGACTGAACACTGAGACTGATTGTTCCAAGAGTCAAGTGTTGTTATGACATAGCAGGGTTATGAAGTGTTATTATGACATAGCAGGGAACCAATAAGGTGTTAGTATGAGTCAGCTCTCATTTCTATCCTTGATTCATCGAGGTACATTTTAGTTGACTACAAGTTTTTAAGTCAATTAACCTAACTGATTTATTGATTCAACACTTCAGTCTTGTTTTTCTGAGACAGCGTGATCAGAACTGTGCACAGTACAGTAATACCTCCAACAACACTTCCTTTCACACTATTTTGTTTCAGCACTCTTCATCCTAGGTTAATTGACAGCCACTGTAGCCAATGCGAGTCCAATCACACCAGTTTCCTGCCTTATTGTCAATGATGTCTCCCATTGCACTATTTCAGACAGCACTCTTGTTCTCCAGGATCCGATCCCTCTCATTATTGGAGATATTACTATATACAAATCTGACCATACTATACAAGCATATTATGATATTGGTTGTTTTATGTTGAGTTCCATTTGTAATAATCCCCCACGTGGAATTTAGTGCATCCTGGTTAGTCAAGAATTAGTATAAAAGTGAAGCGGGGGGGGGGTAGACATTGTTTACTCTGGTCCTTGTGTGCATCATTTGATGCTTACATTGCAACCCACTCCATCGGTCTCTTCAGGTCTCAGAATGCCTTAAGGAAGCAACTGCAAGTGATTTCCAGTTTGCACCTACAACTTCCAGTTTATTTCTGGGTTGCTTTTGCAGGTGTTCTGGGACCCACAGAGGTCAATGGAGTGGGTTGCTGAACTGACACAACCTGGAGGCTGCCAGTAAGGGGTTTTTGGTGCAGTAGGGAGAATCAGGTTGTAACCCACCACAGAAACAAGAGCTGGTAACAGAACTAGAAAGTGTGGGAACTGCAGTTCTAAACCTGTTATGCCACCCTACCCTTGCAGGTTCCAGTCATGCTCCCTTTAAGGAACACCTTTCTTGCCTACTGGCTTCTAAGATATCCTGCCAGAATGTCAATAACCAATTTACAAAGTGTGAGAATTTTGAAATCTAACACTACATTCTAGCATCTTGGTGGCATAACGTAGGAACAAAGCTGACATTTCACATGATACGTCTTCAATGTTCCTCTAAAAATCTGAGAAAGGTTTTGAAATATAGATTAATAATTCAAGTTCGCACTATACCATTATTTTTTGAATACACAGCCTTTATTTGGATTGTTTAATTTTCCACTCTTATGTGAAGACATTCCTTCTGGGCACTGAGCATCTCCCCAGGTGCCAGCTGGCTTGTCTTCTCCTGCAGATATTCTGGGGCTTGGCAGAAGGATCCATGTGTCATTAAGAGCCAGTGTTTTCTCCTGCATTTAAATCTGTCTCTGTCTGGATTCACTAGTGATGTGCAGAGGCTTCTCCTCTTGCCTGAAGACCTCATTAAAAGACCCAGACCCAGAGAAGCTAGAGACAGAAATGCTGTGGTCCATTTCAGTGTTTGAGTCATTCTATTTGGAGCATCTATAAAAAAAATTGCTTGAAAGAAATGTATATTTCATTCTTTGGCTTCCAAAAAATTACCAGCAAATTCCTAAGCAGGTAACTCTGTGCTGTTAGGGGACAAGGGTAGATACTATGACCCCTAAATGCACAGGTATCTGTCTATCCCCAACAACCTGGCTCCCAAGGCCTTGGTTAGGCCAAACTATACACCCAGATGACATAGTTCCATCCAGTTCTCTACCCACTGGACAAAACTGGTTCCAAACACTAATGGCTGCCTGGCATCTCACTGCTTTCACCACAGGAATCTTCTGGCACGACGAAAACCTCTGGCATCTGCCAGGCACAGAGAGACAAGCCTTGTTGAGCGCAGCTGAGTAATCCTGTCAGTGCAGCTGCATGAATCCTCATTCCAAGGCAAGGCCCGTTGCCTCCCCGAATCACCCCATTAAATTGCTAATATCTTATTGTTTTTTAAGATTCTGCAACTTGCTGGGAAATGTTTATAATTTTTTTTCTGCCTGCAGTCACTGTGCCTAATGCCCAGTCATTGAGTGCCATATGTATTTATATGCACTGCAATTTTCCACTTGATTACATTTTACCACAACCACTTTGAGCCACTCTTCAAAAAAGGAGGCAAAGCATCTATAAACACCCACAGCAGCCCAGACTGATGAAGCCCAAAGAGCCACACAACTCCAACATCATGGCTGCAAAGCATGCTTCACATCCGCTGGCTTCCAGTGGGGGTTTAGATGACCAGAGGCCACACAGCAGGCACTTAAAAGGTGCCACCTGTAACCCCCTGTGCATGTGGTGAAGCTCAGCCTCACCGCCTCTCTGCAGTTGCTCAAAAATTCCTGGACATGTTTCTTCCATCTGGGAGGCTTTTCGACAATCCTCAGCTGAACGCAACTGTGGCTAACTGGTCGTGTGACTATGCCCTTACCCAACTGCCACAGGCAGAAAGTGTCAGCCTGAGCCTCAAGAGCTGGGTGAAGCAACACCAGCATGGGAATGCCAGCAAGAACCACTGCGGCAACAGAAGATTGAAATACATCTCACAAGTCAGACACAAGTATGGACTAGAAATGTTGGATTGTGTCTGAGGTTTAAAGCAGATGCCTAAACCCACGTATCGGTTCATACCAGGACTTAGTTCCAACAGCCATTTCCAAGGACAGGATTTAAATCTGGAATACAGGCATGCCCCCTTATCCACAGGGGTTCTGTTCTGGAACCTCCTGCAGATACCTCAAATTGTGGATACGGGCAAGTGCCCCTCCCTGCACTCCCTCCCGGTCTTCCCAGTGCCTTACAAGGCATTAAAAAGTCACTTTCAGTTTTTCTGTGAAAACACAAGTTGCATTTTTTTTTCACTTTAGAGCTCAATTTGAGCTCAGCAGAAGCTGAGGATGGACCTCCTCAGCTTCTGCTGAGCTCAGAGGCCTCTCTGGAGGCAAGGGGAGCAGAGCTCCCCTCACTTCCAGAGGGGGTGCACAAGTTGGGGAGGCCAGACCTGATCCGTGGATAAGTGAATCCACTGATATGGCATCCACAGATATGGGGGGCCCTGTATAGGAAGTAAGAACAGATAACATATCTGAGACAGAGTGCATTTTCTTCTCTAGTGAGTACACAGAGTCCTTATGCACTCATATCAAAAGGACTCCAGCCAGACTTAAGCCCCCAGCATCTTTAACTAAAAATTAAGAACAAATCTATCCAAATTTACCTCCTGCTATAATTTTACTCACAGGAGGTGCAATAATTCCAATGACAATTCCAGTGTAGAGGGGGATAACTTTAAGGGAAACAGAGCAGGGTCATGCCTACACAAAACTCTAAACTACAAGTAGCGGAGCTGAGTAATTACTCCCTCGGCAGGTACCCCAATGGTTGCCACTGGTAACCAGAAGGGAAATTCAGAAAAACAGGACACAAGTCTTCATTTGGAATTGGGCAGAAGAACAGGAGACAAGTCTTCATTTGGTATTGGGCAATTTACAAGGGATTAAAGAAGAAAGGGGGGAGGGAGGGAAAGGGAGAAAAATCAGAGGCAAAAAACCTCATTTTTAAGAGAATTTTTTTATGTTTCCAGTAGAAAAATGGCCATGTTTTGAGTGAAGCGTTTTTTAAGCAGTTTTTTAAAAAAATTACGACCAACCAATGTTCATTGCTCCAAATCACCTACTGCCACATCACTCCACCATCTCCTCCCATTCCAGGCCAATTGGGAGAGGAGTGCATACTGCATTTTCAGCTGAAGACAGAGGGTAGGCAGTGTCCATCCAAAACTTCACTCTCAGGCCTCTAAGGCTACAGTCCTATCCACACTCTCCTGGGAGTATACCCCATTGAACACAATAGAACTTTCTGCTGAAGAGGCATGCATAGGATTGTGTGGTCCAACCCTAGATCTTAGGGGCTAGCTGGAGAGGCTGCTATGGCACTCCAAGTTCTGAGTTGCAGGTCAAAAACCTGATATCTTTTAAATTATGTTTTAAATTATGTTTTTATATGTTGTAAGCCGCCTTGAGTCCCTTTGGGGAGAAAGGCGGGATAAAAATAAAGTTGTTATTATTATTATTATTATTATTATTATTATTATTATTATTATTATCTGGCAACTCTATTTATGTGTGGATGCAGTAAGCATTTCTTCCACATGCTGCCTAGCTTGCCATCAAGCAGACATGGCAAAGTCTAAACCTAAATCCCATTCAGGTAACAGCTGACTGAGCACTAGTCAAGACCACCAAATTCTGGCTTGCTGCTCATCTTTGCTAGTAGCTGCCTACACTAGGGAAGGAAAAAAAAATGAGTTGCTTGCTGCCTCAGTTAACAGACCAAGCTGCATCTAGTTTCCAACAAATGGAATCAACGAGCAGCACAGAAAGTCTGTGTTGTTCCCCCCCCCACACACACACACACACACACTAGGCTTTTTTTCTGTGGAACAGCTGCTTACTCTCCCCCCTTTCCTAATTGCAGCTCTGAAGGTGCAACCCTTAATGCAAAGCTGTCCACAACATGGCTCAGGCTTTGAGGAAGTTAGTCCCTGTAAAGAAGTTAGGGAGTCTGGAGTGAGGAGAGTTCACAAGCCTTCTTTAGGGAGCACACCATTCTTTTCTGTCCTCGTTGCAACCTCACCCTAGCCTAATGATTCAGTATACACTCGTTGATTATCACATTCCCCAACTGCTTCTATGTCAACTTGCGAAGAGCTGAAATTAAAGGCCAGCCTGTTCCTCACAAAAGAGTCCACCACCAGCTAGTATAATGCAAGAGGAAAGTGTCCCTCCTAGGCAAACCTTGACCTGCTGTTTGTATGAAACACTGTCTAATCACCACGTTTTGATAGATAGCACTCTCAGAATTATAGCCACCACTACAAGCTACAAAATATTCTTGCTACAAAGTTCTGGGGTGCTTTTTGTTGTTGTTGTTTTTTGTTTTTTTGTTGTTTAACAATTTTAACCCAGAGAGAAATCTAAAGATGTGACCTAATGTATAAATCAGATAAAAAGGAACAGCAAAATGTTCTTTGATTACTTTTCTAGGTAAATCAAAGAGTATTTAGCAACATATTGGTTGTGCCTGCTATTGACTGGATTCATGCTGCACACATGACAAAGAGTTGCACTGCCCTCTGCTGTGTGAAAGAGAAAACTTTGACTATATCCTCCTATTTTACTGCCCAAGAAAGAATGAACTTTACCAAGTGCCACGTTGGCACGCTGTGCATAGAAGCAGTGCATAAGCCAACTGTCTGTAACATCTGTCCAAGTGGTAAGAAGCATTTTCCCACTTCCCTGGAGATTACCACTACCACTGGCTAAATGACTGGCAGTATTCAGTCATGTGACAGGGATTTGAGCAGAATGGGAGGACCGAGTTAAAAGCTTCAAAGTGGTGTGTGTGTGTGCAGCTCAGCAAGAGCAAGGATATCCTCAGCTTTGCTACTGCATTTGTCAAAGCAATTCAGCAAGGCAGGCCTGCCAAGCCACAGATGTGATAAAGCTCTGCCAGTTGAAATATCTCTTCAAGGCTATATATTGTTTCAAGGTGCAAGCAGTTCTGCCGATGACCTTGCATACCTCACCATACATTTTCATAACGAAAATTAAGCATTTGGGAAGCCTGACCAATTTCCAAGACATAATGTAATACAACAAAAAGCAAGGTCGTGCGTTTAAAATCTCTAGTCCTTTACTTATAGGAAGGATAGAAGGCACCAACTCTAGAAAAGAAAGGGTCTGCAGCAGCCAAAATGAATGCAGCAACAAAACTTAGGGTAAGCCTTAGATCTACAGCAAACCTGCAGTGGCGTACTTACCTGTCCCTGCCTCTGGGGCAAAGGTTCGCGAAGACACTGCTGCAAGATGCCAGCCCCCCGCAAGATGTCACCCTCCCTACCTTTGGAGCACGACCATAGGACAGACCAGAGAAGCCTTCCGACACTTCTTCATGGTCTTAAACTACATTTCCAAAAAACCAGAAGTGCAGTTTCCAACCATGTCGATCCTAGTGGCGCGCAGACCCAGCATCTGGGCCATTTGCCCCATTTGCCTAGTGCTAAGGTCCACTGCTCTGGACCAGGGTATCTTAGAGATCGCCTACTCCCATACAATCCGGCTCGTCCTCTTAGGTCATCAGAGAAGGCCTTTTTACAAGTGCCGCCGCCTAGGGAGGTACGTGGGGCGGCTGCAAGAAATAGGGCCTTCTCAGTAGTGGCACCAACGCTATGGAACTCCCTTCCCCTTGACTTAAGAATGGCTCCCTCTCTTGAGACCTTTCGGTGAGGCCTGAAGACCCTTCTGTTTAAACAAGCCTTCTGAGTTCTCGGCCTTTTAACATCTTTTTAACATCTTTTAATATTTTTACAGGCCTGATTCTTTTATGACTTGCTGCTGCTCTTTTTACCTAGTTTTTATTCTGACTGCTTTTTTTTTTTATGATGTGTTAATATGTTTTTATTTGTTTTTAAATTATGTTTTTAATATGTTGTAAGCCGCCTTGAGTCCCTTCGGGGAGAAAGGCGGGGTAAAAATAAAGTTATTATTATATTATTATTATTATTATTGAGCTCAGGCAGTGGTCAAGTAATTCTCATCGGTCAAATGGGAAAAATTGGGGTCTACTATCAGCACATTGCATGAAATCCAGTAAGATGAAGCACTGAAAAGTGTTGCATAAAAATAGTAAGACAAATTGGAGAAAAGTATATTCTGATGATTGGTATGTTCACTGGAGGGGTGCATTGAACATTCACTCACAGTGCTGAAAGGTAATGGTTTAAGAGCCAAATGAGGGCTTCAGGGTTAGAAAATAGAAGTGAATCACCACAGCAAGCATTCCTAAACCAGGAGAAAACAAGATCCTCTTCCAGTATACTTAAAATAACATGTTCAGATTTTTCTCCTTATTCAGAGTTGGGATTTCATTCACTGCATTTCTACATGAAAGCTGAGACATTCCCAGGATTCTTGTTACATTCCTTGAGGTCCTCACTGTGATCACGGATACACAGATTCTACGATAACCCAGCCCCCACCTTCCAGAGTTAATATGAGATTGAAGACCAAAGGCTTATACAAAGGCCAGTAAATAATCTCAAATAACTCCTCTGATCTCAAAAGTACTGAAAATTTGCTATTGCTAATGGAAAGGCTGGCCACTGCTTTGTTAGACTGAAGATTCACTAGTCTCTAGTTGATGTTTCTTAATGTGAGCAATTGGGGTTCAGAGGCTGCCCTGGGAAACTATTAATGAGAGACATTCGTAAAACATGGAAGAAATCATAACAGTCTTGTAAAATAGGCACAGTACTTCCACCCGATGGGAAGAGTTGGTAGGTGGTTGGGTGCGTAGGAAGAACACAGAAAGCAGCTAGAGAGAGAAGCAGTTTATCTGACAAGGACAGACTGAATGCCAAAACAGGGAGAGAGCAAGACCTAGGGATGCAGGCTGCTCTCTGGGAAGCTGATGTAACTTCTAGTTGCTTGTAGGAATGTTCTGCTATTTACCTTCATCCAATGCTCAACTTGTTTTGTTAAATAAACTATCTATTATAGACATACCATAAGCCTCCAATGACTTCTCCTGCAAACAGAGTCTGAATCTTGTCAGTGCTGCCCCTAGAACTTCTCAACACTCAGGGAAGGAGGGATTGTGTATTAACAGTTCAAATGAAAACCTGCATTGCTTCCTTATCTGACAGTTCAACTACCACATAATTCCAGAAGCTCCCACTGGAAAATGTACTCAGAAATCTAGAGTGTTAAAAACCAAGAGCCACTTAAGCTATGCTGGGAGTCAAAATGAGATCCTCCAAAGATTCCTCTTCCTCAAGAGCATTAAAAAAATGTCCAGTAAAAAAAGATGTAGAGGGATTTATGACACACTGTGATGGTAGGTGTTGTCTTGGGGAGCCTCAGGTGATAAGTTCCTTCCCAGCTCTTGAGATTGTTACATATTTGCTGGCAGGGGAAGCCTGTGCAACAGAAACAGATAGAGCCAGAAGTCCTGGTGCATGGTCCTCTAGTGAGTTCACAAACCCCCACTACTGCCATTTCTGACACAAACAACAGAAACTACCACCCAAGATGGTTCCCCCCCCCTGAAGGATTCCACTAAGCTGAAAAATATTGCTTCTGCAGCACAACAATGGCAGCCATGCTGAACACCCACAACCTACTCTTTAAATGCTGCCATTTAGTGCCCGAGGCATAAAATCAATATCCCCAGCAATGTGGAACAAAGTGATGGTGGCCCTGGTGTCAGGCACTTTCCCCACTGCCACCACTGAGGGTCAACTGCCCAGCATTTGCAGCCAGGGAAAGAAAAGCTCAAAGAGTGTCAGTAAGAGAGCATGGGGGGAAGGGGGGACTCAGCCTTTAGCCACTAAGACCTGCTGCAGAGATAATTGCACTCTGCACTTGCTCAGAGGAACTCTGATGCAAGCTCAGGGTAACAAGTCTCAGTTAATGAGCAATATATGGAGAGGAAAAAAGTTTCAGAGCTTCCATGTCTAGGCTTAAAAACAACAATGACCACTGAGTTGAGAGTCAGATTACTAGACAGTTCTGAAGTCTTTTATTCCTATTCCATGCAAAGTCTTATTAAAAAAACCATCCCCACTCTCGGCATCCCTAAAGAGCAACAAGTAGTCCCTTTCATAAGCAAAAGCATTTGAGGATTTAGTTTGGATTCAGAAGAGCAGATTGGCACACATAAATAGGTTTGAAGAAATTACAGAAGTACTGTGATGCTCATATGAGCCACCGTCCAACATAACTTTATTTCAGTCCATGTAGATCCTACCTTTCTTCCACCATGGACCTCAAGGTGGCATTATGGGGTTCCAATGCAGTCAACTTTCAAGGTACCGATCAGTCCCAGACCTGCACAGCTCCAATCAGCGGCTGGAACATCAGTCCTCAGACCATGCCCTGGGAGCAGAATAGCTTTAGATATGTTGTCTCAGATGCCCAAAAGGAAGAGATCCTTGTCTAGGAAACATTCTTGTCCTAAGGAGAGGAGAGACGAGGCAGTTTAAATGGGTGACTATTAAAGTGTTTTATTATAATACCTGGTTCTCTTCCAAGCTCCCAGGACCTCTTGTGGTCACTCAAAACCTGCCAAATATTTTTAACTGGTTATTTTTCCATAGATTTTTTTATTTCTACTCGCTCGTCTAGGCACTTGGCCGAAGAGCTCACAAAAATTCTGAATACTACCTAGCTGTTCTAACAGTGCAATCCTATGCATGTCTACTCAGAAGTCAGACCCATTCTGCCAAATAAGCCTTACTTCCAAGTAAGTGTGTTTAGGATTGCAGTCTAAATAGTGGTGATAACAGGTTCTACAAAAGCCTTCCAATGTCCATTTAAAGAATATTGTTGGCTCCAAAGATACAGTACTTCTGTTTGTGCAAGGAGAAGGACCCCTTTCACCCAATTTCCTTTCTACCAGTAGCCCACACACATTCACACATAGTCTCCACCATTTCTGAGGGCTCCCTGACTCTCAGGACTAATGTCTTCATGCGGCTGAAGCAAACAGCCAGTGACAGGAAAGCCCTGAACTGCAAAGCAGAGCTACAATTCAACCCACTGTGTGGTTGAAAAGATGGCAAAACAGAAACTGGGCCAGTGAAAGATTACCAGGTGTAGTTTTTCAAACTTTTCTGTTACATGAGGAAAATATAGCTAGTATTTCTTTATTTCACCTATAAATAGAGACCTCAGTAGAACGGAGACTAAGAGCCTCTGCAAAGTAGGGCTGAAGAAGCTATTATGTTCTCCCCTCTCTAAAAAGATGTCACCTCAAAATCTTGCCTTTTGGTCACTGTCAATCAAATCTCCCAGTTCCATTTTATTCCCATGTCATTGGGGTAGATACTGTTTTCCCCAATGCATCCTGAGCAGCACAGTTTCCTCCAGTCACACTGGTGCAGCAAAATCAAAAAAGTGACATGTTTGACATTGAAAGTGAAATGACGGATACATCACAGCTAACACTGACCAGTTCAGAAGCTTTCCTACTGCCCATTTCCCAGCTGGCAATGACAAAGGCTCCCCAATTCACAACAGTGTCAGTCCAGCACAACCATCTCAGCTGATTGGTGGGAGAACACGAATGTCAGAAAGGTGCCAGTAGACATTTCTTGGCTCCCTCAAGGAAATAAAGGCCATCGCTGAGCCTGTCAAAATGATTAATAGCTTATGGAGTGTGGGAGGGAGAGAAGTGGAAGAGAAGGCAAGGAAGAGAAAATGGAAGGAGAGGGAGACAGATGGAGATCTATAAATAAACAGAGTTAAATAACTGCAATATTATCTCAATGCAGAGAAGAAAGAAAGAAAGAAAGAAAGAAAGAAAGAAAGAAAGAAAGAAAGAAAGAAAGAAAGAAAGAAAGAAAGAAAGAAAGAAAGAACGAACGAACGAACGAACGAACGAACGAACGAACGAACGAACGAACGAACGAACGGACAACAGCAAAATCAACTCCAACTTCAATTTATCCAGAGAGTCTATGTGGAAGAATGGCAGACTGGTCTAGAGAGAGCATTCTCAGAGCTTAAAGTAGGATGATAAAACTATGGATGTCCATGGGGTTCCTGTTTTGATAGTGCTTTAAAAATCTGAAAAACCTGCTTGACCAGAAATGATGCTGGGACAATGGGAAATGAGTGCAAACACCAGACAATGGTGGCTCTTTGGGTCTCTTAGAAACAACTGCCTGTCTCCAATCAAAGACACAACTGCGAATAGTGGAACAGGAGGAACATCAGCCTAGTTTGAAGTAGAGCCTTCTCAAAAAAAGCAAACTCAGCAGGGAATCACGACAATGAAACACAAAAGACTTGAAAAGCACCAACACTTAACACAAATGGTTAATGAAAAATACCATGAAAAATCAGAGGAAACAGATTGTTCCTGAGAAGTGGACAGAGAACAAGAAAATATATATTCTCTAACAAGCTACCACAGCTTTACTGACAGGAAAAAAGGTGTAAATTAGAATAGAAGCCCATTAAGCAGGGCCTGCCTTATTAAATATTGTACAACATTTGAAGTGCAATCCTGCTTACACTGTCCACTGGCACAGTAGCCCTTGCACCAGCCTCGAGTGTTGCAAATGTGTCGTAAAGCATGCTTGCGACTACTCATGAGCCAGCGGGGCCAGCAGGAAGGCCTGTGCTGGCCCACCGGTGCTGAATACAAGCCCCTGGACAGCCAGCAAAGGTAAGTAAACCGCTGAGCGGAGCAGGGACTGGGAGATGGTGGCGGGAGGGCATTCTGGAGGCAGGAAATGGGTGTAACAGGGTGAGAAGATAGTGAAATGGTGAGACAAACCCAGCAGGAGGCCTCCACCATATCCTAAACCCCTTCCTGGGCCTGCTGGCTTTACATAGAGCTTTAGCACCAGCTGGCACAGATCCAAGAAGCCCCATTGGGCAGGCTCACTGGGCTTTGCCCAGCATCAGGGGACAACTGTCCCTTACCCCAAGTAGACCTCCAGTCTCCTAACCTGCACTAGATACAGTGCAGGTCTCAAAGCCCAGCTCCACCAGCGCAAGTTAGGATTGGGCTACCCATGATATGCTTCCCAAATATATGTATGAATAAAACTTGCAAATTATTATACTGTACTGTCTTTTTTTGCAGAGGTTCCTATAGAAACAATATCAAACAGAGCACTCCTTGGTCTTCTATGCCAAGATTGCTGCCTCTGTGTTGGAGGCAGACACAATATTCCTGAGCCTTCCCAGCAACGGTGTCAAAAGCAAAACAATCACAGAAAAGAGTACTAGCAAAGCAACCATGACAGCAATTCCCACAACCATATCATTTCTGATGATACCCCCACATTGATGTGTTCCATACATGGGCAATTAGCAAGTGGAAATGGAAGAAACACTTCAAGGACCTCCCCTTCCACACACAAGACACAGTACGTTGCTTAAGAAGAGCTTGAAGTACCTCTAATCCCACACACACTTGGAATGGCTCGCTAAGTGAGATGGGAAGCAGAGAAGTGTTCAAATCTCTCAGCAGCCTGAACAAGGGCAACAGTGCATTATCCCTTTGGCCAAGATCCCAGAGAGAGCAGGACTGCCATTTTAAAATATAATCACAACCAGATTGGCAACTCTGGGGTAAGGTGGTGCGCATGGAGAACCCATGTGTGCCCGAGGAGGGGGTTCGTGTCCCACTGTGGGGATTACATCCAAGTCTAGGAAGCAAGTGATTTGCAAGAGAAAGTGCAATTTGGACAACAGTAAACTTGCAGGATGCAAGTCACCTATTAACAGAGGAAAAAGAACCCTGCAAGGGGGTTAAGCAGGTGAAAGGCTTTAGGAAGACATTAATCAGTTTCTGCAACAGACAGCCTGCCTAAGAGGTCTGGACAGCACCAGTATTTGTAGACAGAAAGAAGAACACTAGTAATAGAACCCAGACTTCCCATTCCAGACTGGATCACAGCATGGGACATTCATTAGGATACGGCTGTTCGTATCATCATAAAACAATCCAATTTCAATATATACCCCCGGGTAACAAAACATCATTTGAGGCAGCCCATCCACTTCTTACCAGCAGGGCTTACCATCACCTCCCCAGCCCAAATGAAAATGTCATGACAGCAGCAGAGGAAAGTGTAAGAAGCCTTTACCTTTGTTGCCACTCAAGCAGGCAGAGGTAAGCCAAATAAGTTGTAGGGTGTGTAGTCTTTATATTCAAAAATTATGCCAGTTGGACCAGAATAGGAACACGATCCTTAAGAGCACTGAGCTATTTGAGTGACAGACAGCTTATATGGGAGACATATATGAGCACACAATGCAAGTCTGAACAAAAGCAGTCTCAATCTAAATCTTGGGAATGACCAATTTATTCAGATACTGCTTATCTTCTCCAACCTGAAACAAATATAAGAAGAGAGGATAGCTCACATGCCTCTTCTCAGAACCCTTACAAGTTTCTCTCCCACAGGACTCCAAAACACGAACATGCAACAGGAACTTTTACTCTATTATCCCAACTAAGGATGCAAGATCAAGGCACCTGAAACAAAATGCGAGGGAAGGGGATGGAGGGGAATATTCTACCTAGAGATGAAGAGCTAAGTGACAGCATAGGTGACCCATTCCCTCCCCCCCTTGTGTATCACAAAGGAAGTGTTTCTAGCAACTTCTGAGTTAAGGCAAACAAGAGAGTTATTTGATCTGGGATTGAGACAGAGATCCTGAAATAGATGCTAAGAAGAAGAGTTAGAAGGTGGTAGCAGCTTTAGAATGCAGAAATGTTCCTCTGGAAAACTGATGTAATCTGTTCTTTAGCTTGTAAGAAGTACTCTGTTAGCTGCCTTTATCTAATGCTAAATCTGTATGTTTGTAATTAAAGCAGGTATTGCAAAGACACCATAACTCTACAGTGATCTCCAAAATGAGTCAGCATCTCATCCAGTGCTGCTCCTGGAACATCTCATCACTTGAGAAAGTGAGGCACAGCCCAGGATCTGCAACTTCACCCTTTGGCCACTGGGGTAAGGGGGCTGGCTCACCCCTATTTACTGCTGCTGTGATTAACAATACATTCCGGCAGCAGGGAAGATATGGATGACAAGCTATGCTGGGGCAATACCAGAAAGATCAAAAAATAATGGTGGTGAAGAGGGGGGATGGTGTTTGTGACTAGATGGCATGGGCTCGGTGATGCAAAAGACAACTTGGGTGACATGAAAGAGATTTTATCCATGCAGTGCTCCCTTCTTGTTGACACATGGAAACTTCCCCCAGGCTTTTCAGTGGAGGACTGTATCCAAGGTTTAAACATTGGACCTCCTGTCCAAGGACAAGGCCATGTTTCATATGAAAGGGCCCCTCTTCTAATCCACTTGCCCTGGTGTATACAGGTGCGTCTGCTGGCTGGAGTCTTGAGGATGACGTGTCCCAGAATGTGTTGTACTGCTATGACTAGTTAGAGAACTGTCATGTGAAGCATGGGCTCTCGCTGTGCCTGCTTCCTCTTTTTTTGCTTCTGATGTAACTGTGGCTGGACAAAAGACAAAAGTTTGGCTTTAATTTTGTTTTTCCCCCCTGTAAGGATCAACTTTATGTTGCTTCTTGCCTATCCCAGCACTCTCTCCAGGGAGCTACCAGCACTGATAACTATTAAAGTACAGTTTGAGTTTCCCTTGTTGCTTGCCCTAGCTTCTCCCTCTCCTTCTCTGACAAAATGGGTCTTTTCCTCAAATGGAGATTGCTTTTTCAGTGAGATCTGAACTCTTGTCCTCAGGAAATCTTATTTGTTTGTTATACATACAGCAGCCTGAATCTTGCACTGGATTGTTTCTCCTTCCTTTCCTGTTTGTTAGCCTGTTGAAATTGTGGCTCTCTGTAGCCTTTGAGTGGTATGAGCATGTTCAGGCCCCAGCAAGCAAAAATCTCTGCAGTCTCTCACTCTCCTCTTATTTCCTGCACCACAGTGGTTGCTATTGTGGAGGTTGCAGTGGTGTCCACACCTCTGTGTGTCTCTATTTTTACTCTATTTTTACTTACTTAGCACACCCATTTTTACTTGGACACTTCCCCATACCTGGGTGATGATGTGGGGTGTGTCATCAGTGTGTGGTGAGAGTTGGAGGTGTTGCCACGGTCACTGGCTGGACAGGCTTCTATGTCTTCTAGTGCTTGCAGTGGTGTTGTCATCTCACCACTGCAGCCAGAATTCTGACCATGCTATGCTGACATTGTGCTGGTGTAAGTTGGCTGCTAGCTTGCTTGGCAGGACCATAGATCTGGCTGGCTGAAACGCAAACCTTCTCCTGACATAATGACAGTGACTAGAAAAGCTGAATTTGTTTAAACATTCATATCTGCTTTTAAGATTGGCAACCACCCACAGGAGCAAAATCAATTTAAAAGCTGGTACTTCTACAGGAAAGATGGCAGCATCCTGAAATGCAAACCAAAGGGAGCTAACACAAGGGAGATGCAATTGTAACTTATGCAGACTGATCACTAAGTAAGTCCCACAACTTTTCGTTGAGTGCTCAGCCAGACTAGATGTTGTAACACATAGCTGCTGATGAAAACAGCAATTGTATGATTTGCTCCCCTTTACTCTCCGTAACATCTAGTAGAATTTACTCCTGTCATGACATCACAATATTCCTTGTTTTCCTGCTTCGAAGAGGGCATGGAAACCCCTGATGTTGTGATTCAGAACTTGTGCTACTACAGCTGTTCTGGATGATAACTTCAGGCCTGGGCCCTCTTCACATGATAATAAGCCAAATGGTACACATCCTGTTTCTCTTTTCAGTGCTCTTCCTCTCTTTTTCTCTTTTGTTAGTCTGGAGTGGGGGCATTCAGAAAGAAAAAAAGGGGACATGTGCGATCCCACTCCTTGTTTTGTGAATTGGGGTTGACTCTGGAAGCTACTAACCAAACCAGCCCCTTGATAATACAGCAGCAAAAAAAAATACAGCAGTTACAAGACAAACAGGAAATCTGACTTACCTGGGCATCCCCTTTTGGCAGGGCAGCAAGCCAGAAATTTTCTTCCACCTCCAGCTAAAAGCAAGGCCAACAGGTGACATCACTGGCAGATGGAAAGAACGCATGCAGTTTCCGATTCATGGCTGCCGAAGAGGGAAAGCATACAAAATACTACCCAACATTCAAACTGGCAAAACTTATCAGGAAAAGTCTGCATAAGACTTGATTGGGAAATAAGCTGCGGAAAACTAGAGAATATAGGTTGTAGCCTAACTTTGATTTGCACAAATGAAAGGCATTAACGTGTGTGTGTGCAGTCTTTGCCAATTTTCCTGCTTCATCACATATTGCTACATCACATATTGTTCTGGAGGACAGTGGCATCGCTAGGAGAGTGCGGGGGGTGCAGGCTGCACCACGTGATGTGCCTGGGGGTGCTGCACCCTGGGGGTGACGTGGGAAAATCGCAGCATTAGGAGCTACCCCATCAGGCCATACACCATTGGATGTGGAATTCCCAGTGGAATGCAATGCAAAGAACAGAACTGAAATAGCTCCTTTCCTTCAAATGTTAAGGCCAAAAAAAATTGAAAGAAAAAATGCATGGAACCCTATGGAAAGTGAAAGTGAGCAGTATCGCACATTTACTTGTGAGTAGGCACACTTGCCATAGTCTGTCGGCAAGGGCAGGCTGAGAGGAATCCAACGACACCAGAATAGTCCAGATCCAATGAATGCAGCCCCCCCCCCCGCAAAAAAAACACCCAAGAAGGTCACTCCCTCCCAGTCTATTGAGCCCGAAACAAGCCACACAGCCGCATTTACTCACGAGTAGGCGAACTTGCCTTAGTCCGTTGGAAAGGGCAGGCTGAGAGGACTCCAAGGACATCAGAATGATCCTGATCCAATGAATGCAGCCTTCAAAAGCACCCGAGATGGCGCTCCCCCCCTCAGCTGTGAGTCTATTAAGCCCTATGGAAAGTGAAGCAGCCTCATGGTTGCATTTACTCACGAGTAGGCAGATGTGCCTTGGCTGGTGGTCAGGCCAGGCAGGCAAAGGGGAATGTGAGGACACCAGAATGGTCCCAATCCAATGGAGCTGGAGTGCAACAAATGCTCCAGAAGGCAGGCCCCCCCCACTAAGCAGGACAGAAAAAAAGAGCCTTCAACTAGTAAGGGGCATGTTTTCTATTTTGCACTTGTAAAGCCAGGAGGGTCTTTATCTTGTTATGCCTGAAATAGAAGAACTTTAAACTGGGCACTGGGGAGGGCTGGAAATCTCACTGATTCTTTTTTTTTTTGGGGGGGGGGGTTATTGCAGGCAGGCTACAGAGTAAGCTCCATTGACCACTATGGGACTTACTTCAGAGTAAACATGCATAGGCTTGATCGCACAGGCTGCAATTCTACCCACACTTTCCTGAGAGTAAGCCCCATTAACCACAATAGGACTTACTTCAGAGTAGATTCACTTGGTGGAAGAGGACTGGCTCCCCCTTATTTAATTATTTCTTTTAATTTAATTATTTATAATTATTTTAATTTGCCTGATGATGTCACTTCTGGCCATGCCATCACTTCCAATGGGACCTGGACAGATTGTCATTCTAAAAAGTGGGTCCCAGTGCTAAAAGTTTGAGAACTGCTGCAATAAAGTGTTAGGAAGTTGACACAGGTGTGTGTGCGACTCTACAAGTTTTCAAAATCACTAAAATCAGAATTTGGAGGAATAATGCCATCATGTTATATATCAACCAATGCGTAATTTCATGCAGAATGCAATGAAACCAACCACATTGAAATATCTGTGTTAAAACAAAAGATACAGCCAAAAAAACAGTGGGGACGGGGCAATGGTACATCACCATGTCCACCACCTGGGGCGTTGCCCCTCCCACTTCATGGGGTGCAGGCCTCCTGCACCAGGTGATGCAAATCCTAGTGACGCCACTGCTGGAGGATCCCCCAACTCTGAGGAGTGGGTGCTGCTAAATCCTGCTGTAGGGAGAAGGAGACGGGGAATTTCCCTAGTAGCAACATCCCTTTGTGTGCAGAGGGGTTAGGTTACCTGAACAAATCATATTGGCAGAGAAGAGAGAGCAAGGAACAAGAGGAGCAGGACATCATCTTGCCTCAGGCATTCAGAGGGCTTGGGATGCCTCTACTAAAGGTCAACAGGATTGCTCCTTGGCCTTGCTCCCAGGGTTTAAGCCAGGGATTCTCACATTCCACCAGAGACCACAGCAATAGGCAGGAATTGCAGTGATATTCATGGGAGTTTGCGATATGGCGGGGGTGGGGGGTGAGATGGCAGCAGTCATAGGGAGAAAAGTAAAACACTTATCTGAGATAACACAGGCCCCTTTCTGGCCCCAAGTAGATACAGTATCTGATCGCACCCACAGGCTTGACTTTTAGAGCAGATTAACAAAATAGGAGGGAGAGATTCTAACTCTGCCTTCAAGAGAAATTCACTTGCCAGCATCTGAAAATCCAAGAGCTTCAGATGTCGGCAAGCAACTCCTGAATTTCTGTCTCTGTGCAGAATTCCCTTGATCAGGCAAAACTAAGCTGGAGGATGAACCTCTCGGTAGAGAAAAGCTGGGGCAACTTCTTCTCAGGGCTGGTGGGTGCAGAATGTCTGCTGCAAGGGGGGGGGAGGTTGCTCCCTATTGTCTGTGGGATATTCTCTCCTCTTCTCCTAACCAAGTTTCTGATTAATGATCATTCATTCCTAATTGTCAAATTTCTTTTCTTTCATCCTCTGTCTAATCAGCAGTGACAGAAGCCATTACGCAAATGAGAGCAGACACTTCCCACAACTGTTGGCATCGGTAAAAGCCTCGTAATTTAAAGCTCTGATTTGTAGAAGAAAGCTGTGTTTCCCCAAGGCGTATGGGGCATCTGTTCCTGTTATTCTGCGAGAGAGCCGCCACTGCTTTTCCCTCCCCCACCAATTAATCCTCTGCTTGCAACAAATATTTGACTTTGCGAGGCAGTAATTAGAGCTTACATTTCAGTGCTTGTCATGGAGGGATGCAAGTCAGCGCTTCCTCCGCCATCTCTCACGTAGGGACTGTCCCACCGAGACAGAGGGCCGTAATAAGTTACACAGTAGGGACCGCACACTTTTAAAAAATTTCCTTTATTAATGAATTAACAAAACAGTACAATTACTGAACAATCAAATGTAAAGTAGGGACCACAAATGGAACGTTTATGATCTGCACCCACATCTCCTGAATGGGGCACTGGAAAAAGTGTCAGATCCCTATAGAAAAGTAATAAAACTTTTGGAGTTACTTATGGCGACTTCAGTCTTTCCATAATAGGCCTGCTGGCTCTGCAGAGTCATTGGGACTAGTGCTTATGATACAACAGTGATACAATGGCTGCTTCCCCCATGACACTGTTCCAAGCCACCCCAGTACTTTGCATTTGTATAGCACACAAAGTGTGCAAGGGCCTCGTGACATGGAGTCACGATGCAATACTTACAACAAACCTGTAAGGCAGTGGTTCTCAAACTTTTTAGCCCCAAGACCCAGTTTTTAGAAACATTTCATATAGCCCTCACTCCAACACACTACTTTACAATGCATAGGGGAATTTCCTATGTGGCGGAGCTTTAAAAAAAATTCTAGAAGTCTGCTGCTCAGAAACTAGTTCAAATTTTGTGCTCTATAAAACTTAAGGCAACCTGTCCCCAAGCACACTGCTTTAGCCTCTGTGGCCCCTAGGATTGCCAAGTCACAATGCTGCAGAGAAAGGAGAAACGACAGCTGGCAGCACTTTCCTTTTAAGGTTGAGATGCAAAGCCCACCAAACTTGCACCTTCTTCATGAGGAAAGGCTACACTTGGGGTTAGCTTGGGCAAAAAGCCAATTAAGAAGACAGGACTAAGACTTATAAGAGGATGAGTGGTGTGGATAGAAGCCTCTCTCTCTCTCTCTCTCTCATCTCACTAGAACCAAAGGTCAGCCAGTACAACTGACTGGCTGTAGATTTGGAACAGACAAAAGGAGATACAGTACTTCACCCAGCACATCGTTCATCCAAGGAACTCACTTTCATAACATGTGGTGATGGCCACAAGCTTAGATGACTTTAAAGGGGGGCTGGAAAAATTCACGTAAAACAAGGCTATCTATGGCTATGATTCATTGTAGCTATGTGCTAACTCCAGATTCAGCAGCAATATTCTCTGAATGCCAATCACAGGGAAACAACGATGAACGATGCCTCCTTCCCTCTGCTTGTGGACCACTGTAGGAAACACAACACTGTACAAGATGGGCCTTCAACCTGATCCAACTGGCTTTTTCTTGTGTCCTTATCCACTATTGGTTCCGTTGCCCATTTCCATCTTGCCAGTCATCCGTAGTCCCAGTCCGATATTCTTAACTTCCCCACCTTCATATAACTATTATTTCCTTAGCCCTTGACTGTTCCAGTTGACTCTATACTTTGTGCCTCAGCCATCCCACCGCTCAACCAGCCCCCTCTCCCCCAGGATCTTAAGCAAAACTGAACATTCTTCAGAGCTCTCACGGACCACTTCGTACCTCATGTTTTGCTTCTTCTGTTCTTCCCTCAGGTTCCATTTTCTCAGATGTCCTCTGGACCCCTTCCTTCAGACTCATCACTGGGCTTTCTGCCCAATAGCTTCCGGCCTTCTGCAGATCTCTTCCTAGTCATCAGCACACAACTTCCATAGGTGGACTGATAAAGTACTTCTGATTTGCTTGCACTTCCCCAATACATTTGCAGCCCCTCTTGAGTTCTCTCTCCCCTCCCCCCACTTCCTTCTTGCATTGAAGATAAAAATTAAGGGGGCTGAAAATGTAACAAAGGATATATCCAGACCCAAAATATGAGGAGGCTCAGAGAGAGAAGTGTGTGTCTTATATTGAAATATAACTTTTTAAATGTTTGCAACTAAGTCAGATGCAGGATTTGCCACGTGACACCCACTTCTTTGCAAGGACCTGTGCACTATTCTGTAGCTCTCCTGAGAAAAACACTGTCTTTTGTGCCCTCCAAACTTTAATAGCACCTCACTTTATGCAAGGAACTGGTAGAACAGTAGCCACAACAGAGCTACATCAGCCTTTTCTACTATCTTGGGGTATGGCCTTTTGATGGTGGCCTATTACCTACATCAGTGTTTCTCAAACTGTGGGTCAGGCCCCACTAGGTGGGTCATAAGCCAATTTCAGATGGGTCCCCATTCATTTCAATATTTTATTTTTAATATTTAGACGATGCTTTCATGGTATGTGACTGCATTTGGGGAAATGTTACAGACTGTACTTTTAACAAGCTATTGTGTATATGCTTTTAACAATGATAGTCAATGGGGCTTACTCCTGGGTCAGTGTGGGTAGGATTGCAGCCTAGGACTGTTAAAAATTTTCCTGCCTGATGATGTCACTTCCAGACATGACATCACTTCTGGTGAGTCCTGACAGATTCTCATTCTAATAAGTGGGTCCCAATGCTAAATGTGTGAGAACCACTGACTTACATGACAAAATGCAAGCAAAGGACAGAGATAAACATCTTTGTTTAAATATAAACAGACCAGAGATACAGTTTAAAGCTGCTCCTTGTGCCTTCCAGAACATTAGTGGGATGGAGCTCACCAAGCTAATGTCTCTTCTGAAATACTCCCCCCCCTGCCCCCAGCTAACTCCTTTCCCAGACTTCTTATGATGCTTCATCATCTTGAATCTGAGCAAGACAGACAAGGGAGGGGTGTGAGGCATCTCTATGGGTCAAAACTGCAGCGTTCACAGGAAGCCAAAACACTACTTGTCACAGATTTAGCAAGCACAATGGAACTAGCAGGATGGCCACATTCCTTAAACTCCAGTCAAACCACCACCCTTGTCCTGGCAGGAACACAACGCAGGACAATGCAGAGGGAGGAGAGCAATGTCTTCAGCAAAAAACTTGACACCAGGAATATTTCATGAGCCAGGAGGACGCAGCTCGTTGGTATATTTTAGTCAGACGTTGCCAAAGCACTCTGACTCTCATACTGCAATGCTGTTACAATTCCAAAAGCTATTAACCATAACTACAGAAAAGTTTAAGCCAATTATAAAGAAGTCCTGATATAGGACCATGAGTCATGCAACATAGAATACAATGCCCTTGGATGGCAACAAAACTTAAAAACAAAAAGCAACAGCTGTAGTCAACTAAGCAAAGTGGGCACATTTTAATTTAGAGGGGCTGAGAATTAAGGCCTGATGCTGTTTGTCAGGGAACAAAAAAGCTATTAAAAGAGAGACTTTGCTTTAAACTATAAGTGGTGTTGCTTTTTTATTCAACTGTTAAGCTTTCATTTGTCAACGTCACTTAAGACACTTGTATTTAGGCTTTCAAAATCTACAGATTATAATCTAATCAGCCAAAAATTAATATCCATGGACAGCCCTAGCCCTTGTCCTTCTTAGCAGTGTATTTTGGCTGCCATGTTTTAAAACAGGGGTCTCTAAACTTTTCAGCCGAAGGGCCGCATCAAATATCTGGCACAGTGTCAAGGGCTGCAAAAAATAAATATAAAATTTAAATTTAAATAAATACATTAGAGATGAAACTTAGATGAATGAATAAAGGAATGTCAAATGCTCAAATGTCCAGGACTTCTCCAAGCATGAACACAGCCTAAGATATAAAGCACACACTTAAATGGACCCCCATTCCCCCACCCCACAAGTACAACTCTGGTTGTGTTTGGTCAACTGGGCCAGAGGCTCTCAGGGTATTAGAGGCTGGCTGTGGGCTGGAAAGAGGCTCGCCGTGGGCCGCATTTGGCCCCCTGGGCCAGGGTTTGGAGACCCATTTTAAAACATGAAAGCTACTAATTCATATGTGATCCATGAAGACACAAGTGCGTCTCAGATGCCATATTCAGGCCTAATAAATTACACACAGACGATCTCTAATGTACCATACATGTAATAGCGACGACGACTAACATGGATTGCCTGAGCTGGTGCAGAGGCATGAAATGTTAAGCTGCTCAGGGAACTAAAGTATGAAGTAAGAGAAGAGAAAGTTGTCAGTGTGGCTGCCATTAACCTCAGACAAGGGCAGACCAATTGAAAAGAGGACTGATGAGGAAGGGGAAGTTTATGAGAAGGGAACCCAAAAGGTAAAAGCATAGATTAGGCAACGGACTGTGAAACAGAATGTGAAGGACAGATAGAATAGGAAGACTGCGGAGAGTCAGAGGAAACAAGGAATAATTGAAAGGATTTCGAAGAAATCTCATAGTGTTTCAAGATCCCAAGGTAAGAAAGAGAAGTACTGAAATGACTAAAAAAGCATTTCAGGGTGGCTGAAAGAACTGGGTGGTCTAGACTAGGAATTTTCAGCCTTTTTAATCTCCCAGCACACTGACAGGCACTAAAATCTTCAGGGCACAACACAGTTTTTTGACAGTTGACAAGGCACACAGCACTCCCAGTAGGAGGCTCACATCCCCCAATGGCCCTACTAATAAATGGCCCTCCTCCAAACTCCTGTGGCACACCAGCCAAGGCACACTGGTTGAAAGATACTGGTCTAGACTGGGGTCGCCAAACTTTTGAGTATGAGGGCCACATCATACATTTTACTCATGTTTGTGGCTGCAAAAAATTAGCTTTATATAGGGCAGAGACAAGCAATGCATGGCACTCCGTCTCTGCACCATCCATTGCAGAAATCTGGATTGTTACGATTTGTTTATGTGAGGAAAATGACACTATTTCCTCAACGTAACTGTTCTATGGTATTGTTTAAAATCAACATATAAAAACCTGATTTGTTTTATCTGCAGGGTGGTATTAACACTGAATAGTTATGATTTGAGGGTCTTAAAGCTTATGGCCCAGGTGACTGAAAATGAGCCAGACTGACACCACATTGGCCATATGGAAAGGAGTGCAGCAGACAGAACTGCACGTTAACTTTCCAACCATTTAGTTCGGGGGGGAAAAATATTTTAAGTTGCTGCAGGCTGGATAAAATCTTGTGGCAGGCCAGATGTGGCCCCTGGGCCATAGTTTGGAGATCCTTGGTCTAGACCAATAGGGGAATTCTGACAGTAATGGCTTCTACTGGGGCTGTGGCGCTGTGACCTGACAATCCTAAGGTAGCCATGAGGGCAAAAAGGCCACGCAAGAAGATAAATGTCAAAAACTGATTTGAACCAACCAATCATTTGGCTTCAAGCTTCTAGATTCTGTAGAATCTAATACAGAAAACCTTTGACATTTAGCCCAACCAAACCTTCCCTCTCCTTTTATTCAACATTACTAGTGTGTCATAGTCAAGATGCAATATCTGCAGAAGAAGGACACACGATCCCCTTCTTTCTGTGATCAAGACAGTCTGACAATACAAAAGCTATGCATTTTTTCCCTACAGGGAATGTTGAGTTAGATTCCTGAGGTGGAACAGGGAAGACCGATCATTTGATAATGCGGGTAAGCGAACCACAGCACCACATGAATTACCTACTCACCACAAAGAATCATTAGAGACCATCTTTTGCATTTAGACTGCAATCCTATTCACACTTACCTGGGAACACATTAAATTCATTGGGGCCTACTTCCTACGCTAAACATGCCTAGGATTGCGGTGTTAGAATTCCACAGAACAAAATCAGCATCACGAAACATTCTTGGAGAATTCATTAATTGCTCTGAAAGTTGCTTTCCAATGGTTTATAACACTCAGCTGGGCAGGTTCTGCAAAAGTGCAGCATCAGCTTTATCAAAGCCGTTAGAGATTCACTTTTAGAGATTTTCTAGGACCAGGATGTCAAACTCATTTCACTGTGAGCCAAATAGCATTCATGGCACCTGCTGAGGGCAGCAAGTGATGTTGTTAACCAGGAAGTGATATCATTAAGCAGGCGATAACCACAAATAAGCACTTTTTTCCTCACTTAGGAAATCATTACCTGTAAATGACAAGAGAAAATATGCATACCTTGATTATATTTTCAAGATATGAGAGCCCAATTATCAAATGGGGTGCCTTTTCAGCAGCGCCAATTTTGCTAAGGTGTCACTTCACAGCTCAGCAAGCTGAAAGGTGGCCTGGAAAGTGCTGCTTTGGCAGAAGCACTGCTGTTGAAAGGGCAACCCACATGTTAATTGGACTTTCCCAACACCTCAGCAGCTTCTCCCTTTCTCACCCTTCTTGGGTCTGCCTCTTCCTCTGTACTGTTCCTCATCTCCTTCACAGTGCCTTGACAGAAGTGATGCTGCTGAAAGGGTGGTGTTGGGAGAGCAGTTATAATCTGGGCCAACTTTCCAGAGATGACACCTCAGTAGAAGCAGCACTGCTGAAAGGGTGGCCCGCATAATTAGGATCTCCCAGTGCTGCCCTTTCAGTAGTGCCTCCATATCACTTTGCAGTTCAGCAGCCGAGAGCAGCTGATGATGGCACAGAAAAGCCCAATTATCACAGGGACCAGATAAAGAGTTTCCAGGTGCTATATCCAGCCAGCAGGTCTTGTGTTTGACACTCACGTTCCAGGATATTGATGGAGCGTTTCTATGGAATACAAACTGATGGAGTAAGATGGAAGGCCCATCAGAATACTGGCATGTATGCAAGCACTACACCCTGGTGAAGCTGAGCCCTCCTGCCAGCACAATCCTTATGGCAGACCCAATGTGCTCTTGAGTTTGAGCACTAGTTCAGAGGCGCTTCATTTGTTTTGATAATAAAAAATCTTCTAATTTCTAGGAACATCTGCCATGAGGGCAGGAACACACACATTGGAAGACTCAAAAGCCCATTCAGTTTTACTCAGGCCACGTGCAGAGCTTCCTTCGGCAGAGCTGTACAGTCTCTAGGATCAGACACAAACAGTAATATCAAGTTTGAGCCTGTGCACTGCAGGGTGGGCTTATCAGTGGTCTCACTGGAATTTCCAGTCTTGCAGATCTGATCCATTCTCTAATAAGAAGGCAGAAAACATGTATAACAAAAAGAAAGTTCACACATCTATCACTAAACAATGGATGTATTTTAAGTACTACACTTCAGAAGGTGTTATCTTTCCTACATGTCCTCACACATCCTTATCACAGAACAAACACGGCTTTCCCCAATACCACAGCAGGGTATTGAAAGCACAGTATTTTTAAAAAGCCAGTAACTAAATCAGTCCATCAGTGCATAGTAAACTGAGCTCTTGCACCAGTCCAGTGCAACAAAAGTTTTAAAAAACGGTTTAGAAATGTTCAAAAGTTACACCTTTGGCAAAAAGAAAAAGGGATCCAAAAGTTGCATTTAAGTCCTGTCCTCTTCCTTCCAGTGAGTCTCCTGGCCTTTTCCAAGTGGACTTCATGCAAAAGCAACACTCCACAAGCAGCTCCAGTCCCAGGTAGCATTCTGGCCAATTCTGTGGCTCATCCACAACACATCCCAATGTGCAGGAGAAATACTTTTGCTTTCAGCAAAAGACAGATGTTTACTGGTACTAAGTCCAAAATCCAACCTGACACCCCCCCCCTCCCCAATCCTGATCAACACCACACTATGGTGAGAACACTGGTATTGTGCCACCTCTCTGTTAGGAACTATGTAGGGCTCATTCAAGCAGTAACTTGGCTTGCAACAAAGCCTCATTGCTCTTCAGGGTTCCATTAAAGACACTCAATGCCCAACATAATCTGAAAATACCACTGTTTCCCCCAGTACTTTTTCAGCCACTGCATACAGAATCCATGGTGACAGGAAAGAGGTCCATTCAAGCGAGAGATCAAGGACAGATAACATTACACCAAACTGGCCATAACCTTTCTGCTAGGCCAGGTAAAGCCTCTCCAATTGTCTATTCATTTTATAGAAGACTGCCTCTATGACAAAGGGACAAAGCAACAAAAATTATGAAATGGGGAAAGTGAGTCTTCCTTGGTCACAGGGAATCTAAAATCAGTCAACTTGATGAGACACAATCAAAAACATTCAAATTCCCCTCCAGAAAAGGCAAAACGAAATAAAGGACTCCACCATATCCAGAAGACTCTGCAGGAAAGGCCACTGCAAAGGTTACTGCAGTTTTCCTGCTCTTCCTTCCCACCCATTTATACACTGCTTAACATGGCATGCAGTAATGGCCAAGGACACAACAGAGATAATGTTTCCATGTGACCATAATGAAGAGAATGCATCCTGCACAAGAGGTTCTCATGAATTTGTGGCTTTTCCAAGGAACTGACACCCCAACTAGAGAAAACAGAAAACTGTGCATGGGGTTTTGACCTGGACTTCTAGCAGAATCATAAATCAGATTCTCCAAAATATGGTTTTTGGTGTTAAATCAGCATTGTGAGTTTGGAAGACTTTTTTGCCTTCATCTCTTCCTGCCCCTTATCATAACCACTTATTCTCTCTAGACAAAGAAATTGTGTCATCAATGAGAAGCCTGCTTTTAACAAGCAGGAATTCAAAACCATAGAGAAGGAATTTGGAGGTGGCCATCTTCCAGCTGAACTTATAATGCAGAGATTGAGAAGGAAGATCAAAATGACATGTTCAGTTACTTCTCACGCAAAGGCAAATATATGGATGCCATCATGCACTTGTTTCCACCGCCCAGGTACTATAGAAAGCAAAAACCAAAGTATTATGCGGCCTAAGGCTTCCTCCCACTTTAAGAGAGACTCCTTCAGACCCAGACGTAGTGTGTCCACTCCTAGGCAACACCAGACACCTAGCTAGTGGCATAAACCAAAGAAAGTGAGAAGATCACCCTGAACTCTTTTCCCTCCCAAAGATACTTCATAATGCTTTAATGTCAGTCAAGTACCAGGTGCCAAGCTCTGTATCAGGACACACAGGCGACACAGAGTTACTGGCTTGCTTAGTAAGTATGGATTCTTCTGGGTGGTTCAGTGAAGTTGAGAAAGGGATGAATGGAAGGGTTGTATGGTTTTCCGATGCCAGTCGTTCCCTATGTTGGTGCAGAGCTGGGCCAGAAGCCCATGAGTCTTTAAGTGCTGCGTGCAATACTAGCGCTCAGTAACTTCCACAACAGGTCTGTGAAGCAGCTTCAATGTTCATCACCACAGGGGTCGAAGACTAGTCATACCGTCCTTTAATCATCATGTTCAACAAAGGACCCACCTGTTCAAAGTCAGAACAAAACAAAGAGACATACATCATTAGCTACAGGAACACTAATTAGACCCAATACTGGCACAGACAGACGTTCCAAAACTGTATGTTCCACTGGACAAGATGAACACCTTTCCATTCAAAATTGGACCATTATGATGGGTTCCCATCTATGCATTCAGAATGTGCCAACTAAGCTACACTGCTGTATCTTAATTTGTGTTCTAGACAATTTATGAACAAAATAAAGAAAAAACAAAGCCTCACAACACAGGTGAATGACTGGCCGTACCTTTACTCACTGCCTGATGTTGCACTCCTGCAAGCTTGTAAAAGGCTATAAAAACACTAGCCAGTTGTACATCTCCATGCAGCTAACATAATTGTCATGTAAAAGTCCTGCATCAACCTGAAGCATCCCAAATTAATTTCACACATGTACCAAGCAAGGCAACTCCTTCTCATTGTCCACAATCCTAAGCTGTAACCGAGTGCTGTTGTAGAGGACCACTGGATCTCTCTTCAGTGCTTAAGAAATAGGGAGCCAGTCAATCGCATGTTCCTTCCTCCCATCCCTTTGGACCCTCACAAGCAAACTTCCCACTGTGATTAAGAGAGACAATACAGCTTCTGTACCATTTCCAGGTACGTTTATTGTCTCTATGTATCTTTATTACATGATCTAAGACTATAAGAACCTTGTATAAATACTCAAGGCACAAACTCATTGTCTAATCAGATTTTCTACGTGCCTTTCATACTAGACAACATTACCGCCTCTCCAGTTTTCTTGCATGCAGAAAAGTTTAAGGATTGGGTTTTAAGTTACAGGCATCAAGAACATGCCGAAGATTCCCCAGATTCTTGGAATCTTTCCATGAGTGCAATTTTGTGCATTGAACAAACATGCACAGCTTGTACTATGTACATGTATTCATTTAACACCTGACACATAACACCTGATATATGCACCAAACTAATTCCCCTTTGCAACTGCAAATGCTGCAAAAGCAGTGTTCCCCGACCATATCAAATGAGAATATGAATATCGAATATGAATGAATATCATATCGAATATGAATGAATGTGCACACAGAAAGGGACAGAGCATGCCACCCTCCCCATGCATGTTCATTCAAGTTGCACATGTTAAAAAGGCTTCTGACAAACCAAATTCTATGCTGCTGGAAAAATAGTAGCATAATGTACAAATCCCCCCACTTGCCCCAAACCCAAAGGGTTTTGTCTTCCTGCATCTCCAAGGAACTGCAAAGCAATCTCTAAAAGCTGGTCTAGTGATCAGCTTTCAAATGGAGTATTCAGTTACTGGGATCAAAAGGTCTGCCAATCCAGCTCAGTCACTTGGCTGCTAGTTGCGACTTCCAGATTTGTTACCTCTTGGGGATTTCCAAGAGCCTCGCCCAGCATTTTCTCAATATTCCTCATTATTGCCACTTTCTGATGAGCCTTCAGGGGATACTCAATCCTTTTGGGGGTTGGAGCACCCTGAAAACACACAACACATATTTGCATATCTATAATGTCCGAACATGCACTCAAAGAAGGTTTCTCAACTAAGAAGGTTCCAACAAGGCCAGTGGGGGGGGAGATGCTAACTAGACAGACAACAGTGTCTGTTTACATCCCTGTTTAGAGAGTTTCAGGGAAACTAAAATAAAATGAATAAGCTATATAGTGTCATACAGGTTTACAGCGTACATTACATTTTCTATAGTACCAGCATATCCCCTACCACTAAAAGCAAGAGATCAATACAAAACTGCAGGACAGAGGGAGAGAGCATATTCTATTGACTGTCAAAAAATTCAACACATGGTACTAAAGAGACTAGTCTGATACTTGGCAAGACACAAATGCTGACCTGGGGCAGGCTTCAAATTCAGGAAACCATCACTCAGCTGCGACAATTTCAATATTTAGATTCCTAGAACTACCATACCTGAAAGATGATCACCTTGGTCACACAAAGGCTTTAAGAAACTAAAAGCCAAATCCTCATCAACTTTCCAGCACTGGTGCAGCCACAATGCAGCCCTGGTAAGGGAATAAACATTCCCTTACCTGGAGAAGTTCTCCATGACTGCCTCCCTCCAAAAGAGTGCAGTGGCATGGTTCCGTCACTGCTGGAAAGATGGACAGGATTGGACCCCTAGTTAAGTAAGAATCTAGACTGGATTAGGCAGAGCTGATGCAGCTCTAGGACACCTGAAGGCAGTCCCCACCACCACGTGTATGTAGAGATTTTAAAGAGCCGCTGCAATGACACCACACTGCACTATATAATAGACAAGAGTGGTAGACTTCAAGGTACTTATTTTTGCCAAAGCCCTGGGAGCTACAAGTGTGAAATGGTAGCTCATTCCAAACAAGGCTGGGATTTGCATCAGAACTGCTAGAAGCCAGGAAGGACATACCAAAAAAAAAAAATGACAGAGATGGATAAGGTGCAAGGAGAAGGCTCAAAATCAGTCAAAGCTTCTGATAGCCCCAGTAGCATTCAGCCTGCACCTGCGACAAATGACATTCCAAGCAACCAGCTCTATGTTTCCACTCAGTTCATGTATAAAACTTTCTTATGCAAACCTCAGATGGAAGGGACACACTTACCTTGTACCAAAAGTTCACAGTGATGGTAGTTCCCCCATTCAGCAAAGACTCAATGTGATGCCACCTACAATGAGCCATAGAAATTTATTTTCCCACATACCCTTTTCAAAATTCTCAACTTCTCTTCCACAATAATTTCAAAATCAATAGAATAAGTGCTAGCGTATCAAAACATGTAGCTCAAATGAGATTTATCTACTCTTATATTTATCAGGGGGAGAGCAATGGTCCCTCTTCACCCCAGCATAGCATCTTTTTCGGTGGCTGTTGCTGGTGTTTCTTCTGTATTTTTGTAGACCGTGAGCCCTTTGGGGAAAGGGGACAATTTATTGATTTATTTTATTGATTAATTTTACTATGTAAATCGCTTTGTGAACTACTCTCGTTGAAAAGCAGTATAAAGCATTCTTAATCATCATCACCCTAGCAACCCTTTGGTTTTTAGTGGTCCAACAAGCCACACAGAATGCAAACACATCTGCACTCGTATTCCAACATGAAATACAAACAAAGCATTGTTCCCTCCCTCAGTACCAACTTGAATGAAATGTGTGCTGAATTATGTTCAAGTCGAAACTGCTACAAACACTGAAAGGAAGCATTTTTTCCTCATTCCCCTTTCCATTTTCACCTCTTGTAAGCTTCCCGTTCACACCATCTCCTAAATAACATGGGGATGGTCTAGAGTCAGATCAACAACAGACTGGGAACAGTTTGAGTGGGATCCATGCTAAAGAGAACCCATCCAAAGAGATAAAAAGTACTTGAGGTTCTTGGAAAGGTAGAACCAAAACAGGGACAAACTAGCTATTTATATATATATATCGCAGCAGACAACAATGCCATTTTGGAACCACTTTCTTTCAAATGCTTCCCAGATGGCTGGGATTACTCTCTTCTTGCAGCAGTTTTAAAACTAGATCAACCCACAGCTATCTCACAGGGTAAATTATTTGGTTGTGGTAATTCCTTCATTCAGTCCTGTTACATATTGCCAGGGTTAACACATGAGGTTCATAAGAATCCACCTAAAACTCAAACCCCCAACATAGGAAGAAGGCTGTAACTTATATCCAATTTCTGTGACTTAAAGCATCTGTCAGAGATAATTTATTTCTTCTGGAATGAGAGCAACAAATTCTTGAGCAGCAAAATATTTATCCTCTACACCCTGTGGAAAAATAAGCACTCTCCCCTGCCTCATGGAATACAATACCCCAAAAAGTAATTTTGATCTTGTTCTCACAGTACACAAGGCACAAGGGTCTTACACAAATTCTCTAATGTTTCCAAAACTTTATTTCTGAATCTGGTCTGGGATTCTGATGCAATTACCAGTTATCCCACACCACCCCATCTCAGTCTATGCTCCTTACCAGTACATAGGAATATAAAGCACATCTCCTGGGCCCACCACAGTTTCATAGCCAACTACGTTTTGGAAATTGGGGAACTTCTCATAATCTGGATTGTCAAAATCAACCTAGACATACATGAGAAAAAACACATCACTGAAGAGACCAAAGTCACAAAATCTAGCGATTCTTAAAATTATGCTGCTTCCAATCCACAAAATTCCTGAAGGAACTAGAGTCAATACCTGCAGTAACACACATGGAGATTATAATTTGCTGCATGCTGGAGGCAGTCAACTCAGAAAAACCAAACTATGCAAACTGACTACAAAAAGAATAAAATTATTCTGACATTATAGTTGATTTGTTAGATGTTCAACTGAACATTGGAAGAACAGGAAGTGACCCATTCAAGACAGTACAAGCTTAAGAACACAATCCAGAGCGCTCAATCGGCCAACGCAGGTCCCTTGTGTTAGCCCAAGTGTCACGAACATGCCATAAAGCATGTCTACAACTGCTCTTGAGCTGGCTAGGCCAGTACAAGAACATGCACTGTCCTCCCTGTACCGGATCCTGTACTGGAGGGAATAAATAAGCACCGGCTGAGGCAGCAGGCAGAAGCAGGGGGTGGGAGGGTGGGGCAGGGGCAGGGGCATTTTGGAGCTGGGAAGGGCAGTCCGAGAGAAGGATCGAACCCAGGGGGATGGAATTAGCCATGGCAGCACAGGCTCAATCCTAACCCCCGCCTCTGGCCCCATCAGCCTTACACGGGCTGCTCGGATATATGCTAGCGAAATTGGTGGCACAGATCTGAGTAGTCCCACGGGGTTGGCTGGGACATAGCGCAGGGTAAGGGATAAAATATCCACTTACCCTGAGTTGCACTCCAGCTGGCACTGACCCTGAGCTGGATACAGCTCAGGCCACTCAGCCTGCTTGTTCCACTGCAAGTTAGGATTGGGCTGTTAGTACAATAATAGGAATAAGAATTGCAATTCATTACTATAAAGAGACAGTAAGGTAAGAAGAAAATTGAGGATGAGTTTCATAAGAAGCTATAAAGGGCAGGTAGTTCCTAATTGCTGACTGGATGCCCGTCCAAAAAACCGCTACCATCCGCTGCATGTATTTTTAAGTTTATGATTAGACAGGAGTAAAAACCTCTCTTTTATTAAATGAAAAGTGGCCTCTGCCTCTGGAAAGTCCACAGGTTCTCTTCTGCCACTGTTCCCATGCAACTAGCATTCAGATGCATACCGCTGCAGAACCCAGAGGGAGAATTTACCCATCACAACTAGTAGCAATTGATACTTGTCATTCATGAATTGGCTCAGTGTCTAAACTAGTCACCAAATGACTTTTTAGTGTCTGAAATAGAAAAGTAAATACAGTGGTGCCTCACATAACGAATGCCCCGCGCAGCGAAAAACTCGCATAACGAAAGAGTTTTTCGATTGAGTTTGGTAACTCGCATAACGAAAATTTCTGGCCTTGCTTCGCATAACGAAAAGTTTTTTAGGTCCGTGCTTCGCATAACGAAAACTTTTTAGGTCCGTGCTTTGCATAACGAATTTTTTAAAAATTAAAAATTTCGTGTATGCTTCAAATTTTAGAAATCCTCTGTACAGTATGTATGCCTTTAAAGAGCACGTAATAAACACTTTGTAAACCAAATTTGACTTCGTTTTGACCTTTTTTGCCCATAGGAACGCATTAATTAGATTTCAATGCATTCCTATGGGAAAACGTGATTCGCGCAACGAAAATTTCGCATAACGAAAGGATTCGCGGAACGGATTAATTTTGTTATGCGAGGCACCACTGTACTGATTGACCTGAACTGAACCCCACATCTTAATGTTTCAACTCCACATGCAAGCAGTTGTGAACAGTTAGAAATCTTGGGCTATCGGTTCCAGTACACAACTTCCACATTCAGAGACAGCATGTCTCTAGGAGACACTGACAATAGCAAACAATCAAGAGGATACAGCAGGTCACACTTAGCTTGGGACTTTCCCTGCAGGCATACTGTTGGCCGCAGACAGAGAGAACAATGAGGTATGATAGGACCTTTCCTCTGACCAGTGTGAAGACTTGATCCTCCACACCCGTATGCGATGCAGACCATCTGGCACAGATCTCAGCTCACCTGGCTTTGCCGGTCACAAGGGTGGTGCACAGGATAGGGATAGAGGCACTCAAACTGATCAGGTGGAAACAGGATACACCGCTTGTGTCCCTTAATCTGAGCAAAGAAGTTCTGCTGCTCATCATAGTGTGCTGGAGTCACATTCCCTACATAAAGAGAGGAAGGGAAAGTGACCATGAAACAGACTTCTTTGCTCTCTCTTTTGAAGATACTCTCCCCAGCATCAAAACATTAATAAGGGCCCACCAAAACAAACAGTTGGGCAACAAAGTTCTGACAGCGTGTCTGGGAGCCAACAAAATTCACAGCATCCTCAAAAGACAACAGTTCTTAACATCAGGTAAAGACGACCTAACCATTAAAGCAATTCGAAGACCAGAGTAAAGCTACTGCGCAAACATCTCCCAAATGTTCAGTACAGAGAACTATATGAAGCAAAGGAACTCTTCTCAAAGTTTGCATTGTATCTGCAAGGCTGGAGGAAGGGTCCTCCTGCACTAAAATAAACCAAGTTGAATCTAAAGGAAACCTGCAATCATTTATTTAATAAAAGATTCCCTAGTTATACCACCACTATCAGAGAAGCACTTGCAGAACCGAAATATTTTTGCAACAGTGGTGAAGGGCATAAAAGGGCAAGGAAGAACTGACCATAGAGAAAATTTTTCTCAGTGAAGCAGTCAATTGACTTATTTGTATAACATGCTGTGAAATGTATCAAGTATAAATATTTTAAATCAAAATGAAAGACAGAGGCTTCTGTTTTCAAAATATACTGATAACAAGAGCCCCCTTTCCTTATGCCGAGGGCATCTGTGTGGATGCGCATCTCCTTTTGTTGCTTCTCCAACACTTGCAGCTGAGTTGCTACATATGAAATTTAGGGATTTAAGAACTGCCCAAGATCTATCTAGGCTATAGCTTTTGTTAATTAATTTGTTTGTGCTTCCAGACACCTGATCCCATAATCTTTAAGCTTCGTTCATTAAAAAAGTTAGTCTCCAATCCAAGACCTTGGCAACATTACACACCAAATTCTGAAAACATTTGAATTCAGTTTTCTTGGCCCTAAGGCTTGCACAAAGAATTTGTATACACAGTTGCTCTAAATGAGTAGCAAAATTAAGCACAATGATTGAGCTAAAGAACTTCATCTGCATTGAGACCAAGGATAGGTTCATTACCTTCCATGCCAATCAGCAACAAGTTGGATGTCAGCTGACCCCAGCCTCGCTTTGCCTGCTGTCTGTTGATCCAATTCCAATTAAAGCCCAGGAAGTCCATCACAATTTTCCTTCCAACAGTGTCATTTAGAGTCTGTTGCAAATACAGCCTGCACAGAGAAAAAGAAAAAGCAAATCTTAAAACACACCTGTGCAAAAAGGACAGTTTCATTTACCACTATCTTCACTACCCCCCTCAAACTGAGCATCAACTGCATATGCTCTAACATGTACCTATATAAAGGTCAATTTGCACTAGCAAAATATTTGTTCTCCAATGCACTGAAAAAAGGATCATCTTGAGCACCACACTGTCAGTTTAAATTGGTCTGTAATGGTAGGTCAGTAATGGTACTGTTCAAATGATATATATTATCATATATGCCTGTGCTCTGATACAAATATACCTGATAACCAACACACACAGAGGTTTGGACATTCTTCAAAACAGTCTTTCCATGTACAAACCCAGCTGTTTACCTAAATTCTGTGGGACAGTCTTTCCTCCAAAGGCCTGTACTACAATGAGGTGAAGACATCTGTGGAAAGGAACTGCTGCTCTATTCTTGCAGCCAGGTTGCATTACCTATAATGCCTACAGCTGTTGGGCAGGCATTGTGGCCCTATGTTATTTCTGCTATAATTATACTGACTTTGACCATTTTATGATAATGTTATTTTAAACTGCATTTTAATATTTTTACTGCATTACTGCTTTTTTTGTTGGCCACTTTAAGCACTGACAGATGCTCTGCTTGTATTAATTGCATCCAATTCTCATGCAAGGCAGCAGCTAAGTGGTGCTTGAGAACTGTTGATTTTTCTCTCCAAAAAAAGTAAAAGAAAGCAAAGCAACTCTTCTTCACTTGAAATCACTTTTCACTTTGAAATCAGTTCCTTGAACAAACACACATTAGTATTTTACAGTAGTTTAACTTATGCTAGAAAGCCAGAATCTTCAGCTGAACTTTCAGACCCATGTTGATGGGTCATCATATATTTAACAGGGAGAGAACAACAATTCCTATTCACCCCATCATAGCACCTTTTCCAGAAATTGTTTGCTGGTGTTTCTTCTGCATGTTTTATGCTGTGAGTCCTTTTGGAACCGAGAACCATTTATCTAGCAGTATAAACCACTAGGGGAAACAGTTTTATTAAAAGTGCTACAAGGATATTCTTATTTTTCATATTCTTAACAACATCACCAAAATAGAGCTGATCCTGCTTCTTCAAGAAGTAGCTTGTGCATGATTGGAGGAGACATAGAAGATGAAGGAAGCTCTGAAAAGAGACATTAAAAAAACAGCATCTCTATTGGACCAGCCAGCATAGTGATAGAATTGCTCCCATGGCCCTTTGTCCTGTGAACTCAGCAGTCCAACTGACCTGGACTGGTACTTTAAGCAGGTCAAGCCCCTTGATAAAATTTAGTCTATTCAGTGGACAGACCAGGTCTGGGCAGTCTGTCCAGTGGGCAGACCAGCCATGATGTGGGGTAGGAAATATCCCATTCTAAAAATGCTAATTAATATTATGAAAAATCTGGGCAAGTTCAAAGTTGTAATTAACTTTTTCCAAATCATTATCCCTGGGAAGAGCAAGATAGTTACGAGACTGTGAAATGCCTTACACACAAAGCCCTAATGATTTGCAAATGGGGGGGGGGGGATCAAACCAAATACACAAACCAAAAATCGCATTATGAAGTCACCTGATTGGTTGTCAAGTCAAATGAATACCAAAGTTAAATTCTTATCTCATTTCACAGTGCAAGTAAAAGCAGAACTAAAACTATAATCAAGTTAACTTTCTTTCCAACACATATAAAACAGAATCTCATTTTCTTTTTTGTACTGGAAAAGGTAAAATTGCCCTGTACAAAATATTTTTAATGCATTTGTTTACTTTGAAAGAGTCAAAACACTTAAGCAAAAAAATGGTGTGCAGGAAATACACTGAAATATTTTGAATTTAACATTTAAATAACATGATAGGTTTTTTTTCCTTGATTTTTCCCTAATAACATCTTTCAGTTCAAATACGCTTCATGCTATTAGACAAAATTGATATATATACAGGTTTTTTTATAAATATATGGTGTTTTGCTAGTAGGCAAAACTAAATATACACATCAATCATGCCAAATTGTAGTCTTTTTATATAATTGGAAAATTTCTCAGAAAACCAACATCACCTCATTGCCTAACACCAACAAAAAAAGAAATATTTATCCAGGAATACAGGGCATACACTAACATTTGAAGAAATTAAGTGAGAAAGATCTAAAATAATGATGGGAAGATTTTAGGGTTTCAGGAGATGTCAGCTTGGGGAAATGGACCAGCTGCAAAATGACAGTTTATACAATAATTTACACTGTGCGTATCTAAAAAAAAAATCCACACCGCTTGGTAGGCAGTTGGCCCCATATTCCATCCATATGCCAAATAAGGCAAGGCTGAAGTTTAAAGCTGGATTCTTGAGAGAAAGGAAAAATGGGGGGGGGGGAATCCAAACTATGCAGTGGAGGGAGAGACAGACAAACAGAAGGGTCAAGGAGTGACTTTAAATCACTACTGGAGCTTCCCACCCCTCACGTAAATAATTATAGAATGAAAGGTGAACCCCTCATTCAGTTTCTTGTGTGTAACGTAAAAATGTCAGAGCATTACCTACCACACTAGAAATAAAAATGCGGGGCCTTTCTGGAGAAAGATTGAGTCCTTTCAAACTAATCAAATATACACATACAACCAAACCAACTACCCAGAACAATATTGAAAGTAGTGACCTTATAGAAAAGAAAACTGAAGCAAAACGCAGGTCCCCTTGTTGTAACAGGACCAATTAACCATGACTACCCAGCTGTTACCTTTCTCCACTATCCTGTTGTTGAATTTCCTGAAGCTGCTCAACAAATTCACTGAATTTCATCTCTTCCCTGCTTGACTTGGGTTTGAAGTCCTTAAAATTTGTCATTTTCTTCTCATCATAATACAAGAACTTGTGGGTACTGGCTCTGTATACGGAAAAGTCTCCACCACCAATGTTCTCCTGGAGGTAGTCTAAGTCCCATTTCAGGGCAGGATAGACCAGATTTGTATCGGTCAGTACCACTGGTTCCTGGAAAAAGGGGGAAAATAAAAGAAATTACAAAGGATGCCAATACAAAATTCTGAAATAGGAGTAGCTCATGATCACAAATACCTAAACTGATTTTATAAGCAAAAATAAGCAATGAAAGAAAATTAGGTAGAAGACCAGGGAAAAGAAACTCAAATGCACCCACAATACAGAAAGTAGTAAAAGCAATAGAACTATTTGGTGCTGTCACTCTCCAAGCACAATTTTACTCACCACTGACATAGTACCTCTCAAAACATTAGAGTGCAGAAAATCACAACAGTGGTAAAACTCCGTGCTGCTTGATACCCAAGCCCTGTTTACACTTACACAAAACCCCAAATTCTGCAGTTAGGATACTTGAACCACATTAAAATTAAACACCACGTAATCTGCTTTAAGTTTATTCTCCATCTTAGTCAAAGTATTTAAAGAACTTGGAACTGTTTGAAAAACAATCCAACAATGAACAAGGTAATTTACACTGAAAATTAACTCAGTCTTGCAAATTAGCCTGGGAGAAGATGATGCCCGCCTCCATGGCTCTTTACATTTTCTTCACCTGTTCCCACTTTCCTCCACACAATGAAACTGTGCAGTCGCCCCATTTCTAGGCTGTAACCTCATATACACTTACATGGGAGTAACTTCCTTAGCGGGTCATGTACTATAACTGTGTAATCCAACAACAGGAACACTTAACAACCTGCTTATAGATTTGTAAACAGTAACTGTCTGGTTCCTTGGGTGAGTAAAAATGATCTCCAGGTGACTTAGGCAAAGAAACTTGTGCAAATCAGGAGAAAATTGGTTATCACCTTCTTTCAAGCTACCTTCCACAAATGTTGAAAAGGCGTACATGTGGGAAAGCATTGCTTGGTAAAACTAATTATTCATATCAAATTCAAGACAATGTTTTATAAAAGGAACGAAACCATGGTTGCGTTACAGGGTCAAGAAAAAGGTCTGAGGGAATGCTATGCCACCAAGTCTCAAGTTCTGACCTGAAGTTTTGCGGTTTTAACTTCTTTCTTAAGAGGCTGCAGAGGGGAAGAAAAAAAGAGGCAAGGGAAAGGAAGGCAAAGCTGCCATTGGTTTAATGTGAAAACTTTCACTTTCCACTATTTGCTCCACCCACCCATTCCCATGACTATTCGGCTACACAAAGCTATACACTTCCCCTGTCCAGACAGTCATCACCCTTCGCATCAATCAGCCACTACATAAGTTTCTGTAAGAATCTGGGGGCTAAGGAGCAGCGCATATCTGCTGAACCTATGGGTCTGAGCCAGGGCCTCTGAGAGAAATTTTATCAGGGGGTACGAAACTTCTCCATTGGATCATAATTTCACACAATGACTGGACCGTAATTACTACAAATTACAATATACAAAACTAGGCTAGCACAAAAAGTGAATGCCAGCCTTCACACAACAGGAGCAAACACTTTGTGAGAACCCAGGAAATTTCCTTCGGCTCTCAGGCCCCCCTGCGCGCGCCCCCAGGCCCCACTCACCCCCAGGCCCCACTCACCCCTCTGCGCGCACCCCCCAGGCCCCACTCGCCCCCCTGCGCGCCCCCCTCATGGGCCCTCCAGTCTGAGCCCCTGGGGTGATCAGCAACCTCCAGAGCTCCTGGGGCGCAGCAGCCAGAAGGGAGGGGCGGCTGGCAGCCCCGCCCCTGCCGGAGGAGAGGGAGGCTCCGGGGTCCCCCCTCCTCTCCCCGGGGGGGAGGCGCTCGAGCCCCGCCCTCACCTCGTTCTCGATGAGCTCCTCGGCGCGCGGGTCCCCACAGCGGAGCCTGGGGATGGGCCGCGTCTCGAAGCTGTAGCGCCGGAACTGAGCCTCGCTCCAGCCGCGCCCCTCCTCCTCGGGCGCCTGCGGAGAGGGAGGCGAGGAGGGGCCGCCACCCGTGGCCGCCGAACAGGACGCAGAGGCCTCCGCCATCGCCACCTGCGCCGCCGGGCAGCCCGGACTGGAAGCGCCTCTCCCCCGCGACCGGAAACCCCGTCCAAGAACAGCGTCAGAGAACCATAGAGATGGGAAGGAGGCCAGAGGGGCAACGACCAGGAACAGAACCATAGAGCTAGAAAAGAGGCCAGAGGGCCACTGATCAGGAAATCATCAGGCGGGAAGCATAGAGCTAGGAAAGGCCAGAGGGCCACTGATCAGGAACTCATCAGGAGAGAACCATAGAGCTAGGAAAGGCCAGAGGGCCACTGATCAGGAACTGATCAGGAGAAAACCATAGAGCTAGGAAAAGGCCACTTCTTGGCCACCCCTGGAACAATATAAGGTTCTCTTGTAGTTGTGATTGAGCAACAACAGCTGTTCCATCTCCTGAGCGCAGAGAGGAAGAGTTTCTGGTCTTCTAAGGGCCCAGTCCTATCCGGCTTTCCAGCACTGGTGCAGCCACAATGCAGCCTTGAGGTCAGGGAACAAATGTTCCCATACCTTGAGAAGGGCTATGTAGCTGTCCTACCATCACATAGATGCAGCGCATGCCTCACTGGCATGGCTGCATCAATGCAGGAAAATTGGACAGGGTTGGGCCCTAACTTCTTTCCAGATCTCCTTTTTTAAAGTCCAGGCGGGTCTTGATAGAGCACTTTTTGAAAGGTGGGTCATGAAACTCAGTGCTGCACTTGCTCTGAGGCCTGGGACAAAAGCGGGGAGATGGATCAACTGAGGAACGCGAGCAATATTTTGTATGAGATATTTTTGGCTGAAAATTCCCCTCTCCCAAAAAAGGCTCAGCCTGACCTCTAAATTACAGTACTGCATTAATAGCAGACTTCATTACAGGGTTGTTGTGTGTTGTCCCTTTGTTTCCACCAAGCTCCCACCAACCCACTGTGTAGGAAATGTAATAGGAATATAACCACACAACAAGGTTGTCAGTAAGTCATCATTTTTTCAGCCTTCGCCTGACCTCCAACCTGCAGTATTATTAACAGTGAAGTAGATTTGCAGGGCTGTTGCAAATTCCCTTCTTTTAGCCGTGCACATACAAATGCACCCACTCAGAAAGACTAGCAGCTCCTCTCCTTACTGGTACCTTTTGTTTATAGACCTGCTGTTCAATCACAGCTAGGCAAAAATTCTAAATTTAGCCACTGATTTTTTCTATTGGCAACTTTCACATACGAACCCGTAGGAGATTTAAAAATGGCTTACTACAAAGTTTCCTTCCTAAAAATGAGATGGGTCAGTCTTGATTTTTCTTCTCTCTGTGTCTTTTCTGCCAGACAGGAGCAATGCAATGAGCTGCGCCCACTGCCGGCTGAGAGAAGCCAGGACAGACATTTATTCAAGGTTAAAGCAGCTGGGAAAGGAAGCTTTTGTCTTTCTCCAAGCAGTTTGGCAGGCCTTTGTAGTGTTTCTGAATCTGTAAAACTTCATTGATTGACCAGACCTAGCAGTGAGCATGTGCACAAGCCACAGGACATCTAGTGTTTCTCAACCAGTAGTGTTGGTACCACCAGTGGTACTTGAGTTGATGTCTGGTGGTACTCCCTGGATCCCTGTTGCTCAGCAGCAAGACCAGCAATGCAATGTGACAAACAGTAGTAGGAGGCTTGGTTTGGTGGGCAGAGCTCCAAAACATGCTTTTCTGAGCTAGAAAAAAGCCCTCCCATCCACTCTGAGCCTCTTACTGGAGTTTTTCATGTCTCATATGGCCTCCCAACTTGGAAGTAACTGGCGATGATGTCATCACCAATTACTTCCAGTAGTATTTCCAATGCTGCGAAATGGTAGTGAAGGACAAACATTGAGAACGCTGATCAAGGGAACTTATGTGGATTGGAATTGTACTTATCAACAGAGGTCCCATTGAGTTCAATAGGACTTACGCTCAGGAGAAGGTGTATAGCAGTGTTTCTCAATGTTTGTCCCCTGCCGTACCACTTCGTGTGATCCACCTATTGGAAATACCACTGGAATTAATTGCCAGTGATGTCATCACTTCAAGTTTAGGAGACCAAATGCAACACAACAAATACCAGTAAGAAGCTCAGGTCACATGAGAGAGCTTTTTCAAGCCCTGCTTGGTGCATTGCTGGTCTTGGTTCCAGGCACTGGGGGTCCTGCAAGTACCACTGGACATCACCTCAAATACCTCCGGTGGTACCAGTACCATTGCTTGAGAAACACTGATGTATAGGATTTCACCCTGAGGCTGCAATCCTAGCCACACTTATCTGGGAGTAAGCCCCATTGAGTATAATGTGACTTACTTCTTAGGCATAGGATTGGGCTCTTAAGTGCCACAGAACACATGCAGATTGGCTTTTCCTTTTGTAAAGAAACCTGTTTCATCCTTGCACCTGCCAGGGATGGCCCAGTGAACACTTCGCTGGCCAAGAGGAATCCCAAAATGAGATAGCAATACGCTTAGCTGAAGGCCTATGTACATATTACAATAATACCTTTATTGGCATATAAAATTACAACAATCACTAAAGAATAATCGACCACTGAAGGGATATACATGAGGGAGAGGGGAAATAGAAATTGATTTAGGAAATGGAAGATATTTTAATAATTTGGGATAAAAAACTGGCAACTGCTAAGGCAAAGCAAAGCAAAACAGGAATTGACAAATGGAACAGTAGGATGTCGTAAAAAGTGATCCAAAAACAACTTTCGAAGTGGACAATGCGCTGGGCAATGAATCAGGATACGCTCCAATGTGTCCAGCTCAAGGTGACAGAAGGAGCACAATCTGCTGTACCGAGGAGTGTGAGAAAATCTGCCAAGATGGTACGAGGAAGGAAAAATGTTAAAACGCGCAAGCATAAAAGCCCTTCTAAGGGAAGGATTTATTAGGGTATCAAAATATTTCGAAAGCTGACCTGGTAAAGGACAGAGACCAAAAAAAAAGAGGGAAACAAACTGGGTTAAGATCCATGGAAAGAGAAGTAAATTCAGCTTCCCAAAGCCTAGATTGGATTAGCTTATAGGCCCTATTAACATCAAGGCCCACTAAAGATTCCAATGAAAGGTCTAAGGAATTCAATTTGGAATCAATGTTTAAAAACCAACTAGACAAAAAGGGGTCTCTTAACAGGTCATTGAGAAGGGAATCGGGTGGGAGGGACAAATGAAGCCGGAGCCAGAATTTAAACGTTATAGCCCATGCTGTGGTTGAAGGGAGATGGACTCCCAACTCGAGAGTCAGCGTTGCTAACAGGATGGAATTTGGAACTCCAAGAATCCTCCTAAAAAATACGGCCGCAACTCAGTCCAGGGTTTTGTTGACTTCCTTAATCCATATAGGGACACCGTATAATAGTTGGGCCACGATCTTAGCTCTGAAGATCTGGAGAGCGGCAGGTACGAATTGGTTACCGGTGCTATAGTGGAAACGACTAATCGCCTTGAGGTGATGATTTGAAGTGGCGATAACTAACTTCCTATGGGCCTATGTACATATTACAGCAGCAAATTGGATTTGCGCATACAGTAGAACCTCCAAAGTTGACCACCTCTCTGTAATGACCACCTCCTTAAGTTGACCTAATTTTCACAGTATGGACAGACGCTGCATATACACTATGGGAGACCAACCTCTATATCGACCACCTCCGTAAGTTGTATCTTAACCACTTCAACCATTGCACAGAGTATCAATTTACCTTCCGTATGTTGCCCACTGAACGCGATACTGCTTGTGCATAGTGAAGCCACTGTCCTGTCACTTTGGTTCCCATCACCAGTGCATTACTTTACACTTATATTGAAACACAACTGCTATTTTGCTGCCTATTCTCCCAGTTTGGAGAGATCCTTCTGGAGCACTTCACAATCCCTTCTGGTCTTCACCACTCAGAAAAGTTTACTGTAATCCACAAACTTGTCCACCTCCCTGCTTATCCCTGTTTCAGGTCATTTATGAAGATGTTGACAAGCACCAGTCTCAGGACAGATCCTTGAGGCACTCCACTTTCCACCTCTCTCCACCTTTTTTGTCAATTGCCCATTGACACCCACTCTGTGTTTCCTGGTCCTCAACCAGTTCCCAATCCATGAGAGAACCTGTCCTCTTATTCCCTGACTGTGGAGTTTTCTCAATGGCTTTTAGTGAGGGACAGTATCAAACACCTTCTGGCATTTAGTGAATCTGAGGAGACCCAGTGGAAACCAGGCAGCCTAAGTAAAAAAGTGTTGTTGTTTTTTAGCTGTTGGGGCTATGTAACATGCTACATGCTATAGGCTGGCAAGGGACAGCATTGGTCTGCCTGTCTGCTATGAAACTAAGTATTTTTTTTAACTTACAATTTTTTTTAAGCTTATGAATTTTCAGGGGTTTTTTAAAACACTGATTGTGGGCTGGTTATTCTCTGCCTCTTGATATAGATATAGATGATATAAATAGTAAGCATCACAAGAGGATCAATTCTCATTGATATTTGCAATAAAACTTTTTAAAAATCCAATCTAAATAATAACTTGGCCTTGCATTTGTTGTCCTGGAAGGTAAACATGATAATATTTAAATGCCTTTTTTCTGTATGTTGACCACCTCCCTATGTTGACCAATTTCCTCCAGTCCTTTGGGTGGTCACCTTAAAGAGGTTCTACTGTAGTTTGCTCTCAACAGCTGTGAAGTCCCAAGGACATTTGAGGTAGAGGAAGGAATGTGATGCTGAACTCTTTCCCTGCTAACTCTTCAACCCCAAGTTGTTCTGGTGCTGGCTAACAATGTTACGATGGCACACTGCCACTATCCTCCTGTAGAACACAGGAACCAACAGATCTCCAAGATTCATAGTGTAATGTAAGGGATTTAGTACAAATGTTTTATCTATTTATTTATTCACATCCCATTCTTTATTATGAATACTGTCAGTGGTTAGCAATGGTAAACAAGAAAGCACTAATGATGAAACACAGCAAATTTAAAAGAGCAGATAAATTCAATTTCAGCTAAAAGTTTAAATAGGGCTAGGAAAATTTTAAAAAAGAAAGAAAAAAGTATTTGCCTCCATCAGGTTGGTGCTGGGTGAGCTTCCATGGGAAGAACATTCTGTAAAGGTTTCACAGCTGAAGATGGCTACAGAGTTAGGGCCCAATCCTATCCAATTTCCCAGTGCTGGTGCAGCCATGCCAATGGGGTGTGCGTTGCATCCTTTGGTGGGGAGGCAGTCACGGAGTCCTCCTCAAGGTAAGGGGACATTTGGTCCCTTATCTCAGGGCTGCATTGCGGCTGCACTGGTGCTCAAAAGTTGGATAGGATTGGGCCCATAGGCTACAATCCTATGCACACTTACCTGGGAGTAAAACCTACTTAACTTAATGGGACATACTTCTGAGTAGACATGCATAGGATTGTGCTCTTAAAGTGCTATGGTCTGTAACAGCTGTGTTACAGCACAGGAGGAGGCCGTGGTTTTAAACCTTTCCATTATTCAAAATAAGTACATTTATTTATTTTCAATTTTTTTTTACCACCCTTCCTCCAAAGAGCTCAGGGTGGTGTACACAGCTGCTCCCCTCCTTTTGTTCTCACAACAACCCTGCAAGGTAGGTGAGGCTGAGAGAAAGTGACCAGCCCAAGGTCACCCAGGAAGCTTCGTGGCTGAGGGGGGATTGAACCTGGATCATTGATTTATGCTACCTCTTTTGCTTTTGCGCCATTATCAGAGCTGAGGGTCTGAAAGAACGCACTGTCTAGGACCTGCTTACTTCCACAACACCCCCCCCCCCATTGCCCGTTTCCTTTGTGCTGGTGGAGTAGCACCAGTGGTGGGGTTACATCTGGGTAATGTTGCAATGTTGTATCCCTGACAATGCACTTGTACAGAATCCCCAATGAGAGTATCATTCTGATTTGCCAATGCAGGGGACTGAAAGAGTCCTTCAGCTCTCTAGCCAGCCTACCAGGGCTGTAGGATTGTTCTGTAAATAAGACAAAAAGGAAAGGTTTATTTTTTTTAAAGCAAGACATATTGAATATATGCTGCAGTTAGATGTAGGTATACCTGGTTTGTCATTGTCTTGCTTAAATTAGTATGTTTATAACTAATGTTGTCATTATAGCAAATGGGTTCAATGATAAATAATCTGGAATGGTTTTTGATCTGCAGAGGTTTATAACAGAGATCGTTACAGAGTATTCCCCATTATGGCTGATGTGAATAACGGAGGAAAAATGAGCGCTACTACCACAGAGTTTATGTAATGAAGTAAAATGTAGAATTCATTAATGTTTATATTGATCTTATCCAAGATAATGTATCAGTCGTGTAAAAGAAAATAACATCAGAAAATAAGCCTGCTGTTTCAGCTGTTTATATTTCCCAGCTCTACCAAGACAAGGCAATTAGATTTGGATATTAACTTTAATAATATTGATACCAATCCAAAAAAGGCAATTTGCATAATGAGGTGTGATGCAAAATTGATCTTATTTGGAATTGATCCTTCTGCCCCATAAAACTCTACACTGTAAATTCTCATTAGCTTCAGCTAGAATTTGCCACATAGAGTGAAAGATGACAGTAATGGCCATTTCATATATAACTTTTAAAGTCAATATTATTGTAACAATGGCTGATTAAATCATATATGTATTGTATTAGTATGGGGGTGGGGAGTGAGAGAAAAATGGCACATGCCAAGAGAGAGCCTTTTTTTCTTGCTGCAAGAATGGCAAGTGCATAAATAAAACACAGACAAGGAAAAAGAATGGACTTCATATTGTCATAAGAGATATACAAGGGTCTGCCTCCCATTTTTTGGACTTACCAATTCAGGATGTGAAATGGACTTGAACAAATGTAAAGAAAAGCAGTGCTGGAGGAGAGTGAAAATCCACTAGATCTGCTATTCTGTCTGAAATCTACTGTAGGGAGGTGACTTTGAGCAGATATATAGCTGAAAAGGAAGGGGCAAGCAGCTCTTCTTTCACCAAAATGGGCAGCCTGTCTGGCTTTTCTATTTGTTTTTTTTTTTTAATATCGGGCATCCAGTTCCCTCTAAATTAAGCTTGGCTCTTATTAGGAGGACCAAAGTCACATGAGGACATAACTGAGGGTAGGCTGTTTTGGCAAAAGGTATTTGCAAACTACTAAGGTACATTTTGTGCATAAAAGGAATGGTATGTTATAAACACCCCCCCCCCAGGCAGTGATCAGGCAGTGATCCTGCCTCAGTCCACTTCAAAAGGAGGGATGCAACACCACAAGAATGGTCCTCATCCTATGAATGGTGGCTGCAAAAACACTGAAGAAGGAAGTCCCCCTCCCACAAGCTGATAAGGAAAATGTATCAAGTCCTATGGAAACTGAAAGGGAGCAGTACATGCACATTTACTCATGAGTAGACAAATGCCTCAGCTTCTATCAAAAGCAAGGTAAAGGGGAATGCTAGGGCCAACAGAATGGTCCTGATTTGATGAAGGTGGAGTTCAACAAACGCTCCAGAAGGTGACCCCTCCCACCACAGTAAAAAGGATGAAAACAGAGGTTTGAGCAGCTGGTAAGGAGGAACTTTTTGAAAATGTCTCCTAAGGCTAGATGGGTCCTGATAGAATGTCATTTTAAAAAGTGGGTCCCGGTGCTAAAAAGTTTGTAACAGTACATTTGTTTGGCACTTTTCTGAGTAGTAAGAAATTCCAGAAGCAGTGCAACTGGGTTTCATTTCCTTAGGATGCAAATGCAGTAGAAACTTAGGCACATTACGTATTTATAAATAAACCAGATGTTATAAAGTGGAAGCAAGCACTCCTACATGGCAGACAGATTCCTGGAGCTCACTAAGGGCCCCATCCTATCCAATTTTCCAGTGCTGGTGCAGTTGTGCCAATGGGGCATACACTGCATCTTGTGGTGGGGCAGCAGTCACAGAGGCCTTCTTAAGGTATGGGGACATTTGTTCCCTTTCCTTAGGACTGCATTGAGGCTGCACCGCTGCTGGAAAATTGGATAGGATTGTGCCCTCACTATCTTACATTTAGTAAGGGGAGAGCAACTGTCCATTTTCACCCCAGCATGGCTTCCGCATCTTTTTGAGATTGTGAGCACTTTGGGGACACAGAATCATTTATTGATTTGTTTAGCTATGTAATCTGCTAATTAGTTAGTTAGTTTCACACATCCTGCCCAGCTTCTTGGTTTACTTGGAATGTTCATTCTACAACTTCCTAGTGGGAAATGCACGCTATAGTATGTCCACTATGCAACTAGCTACTGGCTTGGACCAGAAGAGTGTCTCAGGGCAATTAAACTAAGGGCGCAATCCTATCCAACTTTCCACCACTGAGGTAAGGGCAATGCAGCTCTAAGGTAAGGGAACAAACATTCCCTTATCTTGAGGAGGCCTCTGTGACTGCCACCTAACTGCAGGATGCAGCACATGCCCTACTGGCAGAGCTGTGTCAGTGCTGGAAAGTTGGTTAGGATTTGGGCCCAAGACTGCAATCCTATGCACACTTATCTGGAAGTAAACCCATTGAACATAGCAGAAGCTCAGGGTTGGCTTTAGTCCAATTGGACCAATTGCTCCCAATTGACCCAATATGTGCAACCTCCTGATTTTAGAAATGGGCTATGTCAGAATGCCAGATGCAAGGGAGGGCACCAGGATGAGGTCTCTTGTTATCTGGTGTGCTCCCTGGGGCATTTGGGGGGCCGCTCTGAGACACAGGAAGCTGGACTAGATGGGCCTATGGCCTGATCCAGTGGGGCTGTTCTTATGTTCTCATGACCCCTGCACCTAAGGGCCTCCCATGCTAGGGTAATCTAGTTTTGTCAAGTACACACAACAACATGTTGCAGTGGATAACTAGCATCACATTGCAAGATTTATAGAAAATTTCTATAAAATCACATTGCAAGATCTATAGAAGATTTATAGGCGCAATCCTAACCCCTTCTGTCAGTGCTTTCCAGCAGTGACTTAAGGGCAATGGAGCTCTGAGTAAGGGAACAAACATTCCCTTACTTTGAGGAGGTCTCCGTGAGTGACACCCAACTGTAGGATGCAGCACACGTCCCATTGGCACCCTTATACCAGTGCTGGAAAGTACTGACATAAGGGATTAGGATTGCGCCCTTAAAAATATAACTCTCTCTCTCTCTTTATATATATATATATATACACACACACACACACACACACACACACACATATATATATATATATATATACACACACACACACACACACACACATATATATATATATATATATACACACACACATATATATATATACACACACACACACACACACACATATATATATATATATATATATATATACACATATATATATATACACATGTATTATATATATTTATTAATATATAAAAATATATATTATACAATATATTTATATTGTATTATAAACATTATAGTATGGATAAATATTAATATTCATAATATATAAATATTATTTTTAATTTATTAATAATTTATTCATTTATTAATAAATTTGTTTATTAAATTGATATTTATTATTTTATTAATAAATAAATGTATTAATGCTTATTAATAAATTTTTATTATTTATAATTATTTCTATTTTAATGTATTTATGTATTTATATATGTTATATAATCTAGAGAGAGAGAGAGAGATTTTAAAAATATAATAGTGTTCATAAACAAGGAAGAGCATAAAAGTCTGCCTTTGATATTACTTTTTCAGCCCAGTCCTAGCCACACTTACCTGGGAGTAAACCCCATTGACTCTAATGGGACTTACTTGTGAGTAGATATGAATAGGATTGGGCTGTCTACTGCGACAAGAAGAACAAGCCATGACCACTGAGCTACCTCTTCAGCCCAGAGGGAGACACAAGTGGCTTCAAAGGTAAAATCAGAGTCTCTCAATCGATAATGGAGTAGTCATTCTAGGAAATTTATAAGTCTACGGTGTCTTTGATCAAAACCACGCGCCACCTTTCAGCTCCTCCTTCAGCTACGTTGACTGCCGTTCTGTCCCCTCTGGCTCGCCGTAGTTTCGGCGCAGGCGCACTCCACCTGGAGAGGGGGTGCGATGGCGTTTGCGGGCGCTCGAGGTCGTTTGCGGGAGATCGTCCTGCTGCGGCCCCGGGGATGGAAGGCGGCGGCGGCCCTGAGCGGGGCCCGTGCAGGTGCGAGAGTTACTGCCCCCTCCGGTGAATGGGGTCCAGGGGGCTCCTTCTCTGGCTGGGCCACCTTCTCTCTGAGCAGGGAAGGGGCGGGCTGAGGCTGTGCAGTGAGGAGGAAGGCTGCAGTTCTCTCTGCTCTTACCTGGGAGGAAGCCCATTGACTGTCATGGGACTTGCTTCTGAGTAGACATGCAGAGTCTTGGGCTCTGAGGCTGCCCTCCTGCCCACACTTCCCTGGGAGGAAGCCCCTTTGACTCTAATGGGACTTACTCCTGAGTAGACAGGCAAAGGCTTGGGCTCTGAGGCCACGGCCCTATCCACTTTCCTGGGAGTAAGCCCCATTGACTATAATGGGGCTTACTCCTGAGTAGGCATGCATAGGATTAGGCTCTAGGCCTGCTGAATTTGTGAGTAAACATGCATAGTAGAGGTGTTGTTTCTGGTGAGTAAGATAGGTTTACAACCTAAATCTTACTGAACACAATGGGCTTACTTCTGAGTAAGGTAAATAACACCATTCTCAAACACTTCTATAGATAAGATGGGGCTCTGCTAAGCTTTCGTGCAGCTGTCACCTGCTTGCCCTTATTTGGGAATTCTTGGCTGACTTCACTGGGATTTTATTTCTGCATCAATGTGCACAGGATCTCAACCTAAGTATTTAGATTTTGAATTGCTGGTTTGCTATTGAGAAGGAGGAGGCTGTTTCTGAAAAGGGCAAGAACTTGGGCCACTTACTGTTAGCCTGGTGCAGATGGGGCTTATTCAGGTTTCCCAGTTTCCACTGTCTCTAGATTACCAGAGCTGCAAAGCAACACCTTATTGTAGTTGAGAGTTTGTGATGCCTTTCCTGGCCATCTTTGGCTTTTACAAAGAAGGCTGTCTTATGGGGGGAAGGGGGTTGAATGACCACCCTTTGAAATAGGAAAGTGCAGAATTTATGTTTTAGACTTCTGTTAGCTTTAACTAATTTTGGACCATATTCTTCATTGTCATGTACTGAACTGAAGATGAATACATCCTGTCATGCTTAGTTGAGGGTTGCTCAACTAAACAAAAACCCATTCAGTGTTGAGCACCTGCTCCAGTAACATATAGACAGACTTTCTAATCTTATCATCAAGTTTCTCTGCTCCCACTGTAAACTCACCCTCCCCCCCCCTTGCAGAATAGGGCAAAAAACACAGGGACACTCCAGCAATATTGTAAAGGGATGGGGGAGAACTTGGAGCAGGGATGGTGGGGGCTTGGCAGTCCCACACTGTGTGTTGCAGCTAGCCTTGTTCAGTGATTTCTGCTGAAATCAAAGCTTTGATTAACATGGATTAAAAGGGATTTTGGCCTTTTGTTTCATAGCACCATATTGTTGACGCAGTCCATCATGGCCTCTTTGTCATCTGTTATGTGTCTTGTTTGGGTTTCATTCCAGCTTCAGACTTGCCCAAGGACTTGCTGCCAGGGCCTTACCCCAGGACTCCAGAGGAACGGGCAGCTGCTGCAAAAAAGTACAACATGAGGGTAGAGGACTATGAGCCATATCCAGATGATGGCCTAGGGTGAGCTGTGCTTCATGGCTTTGAAAAGGAAAGAATGGTGTGATGATTGGGGTTGTGAAAAAAAATGTACCTACTAGAGGCCTCTTTGGGTGTCATTTGCAACAAAGACTATATTTTATCTAGCTTTTTTCTACATGAATTAGCTCCTTTGGTGTGCTTTAGAGACCAAGTATAATATGCAGCTATCTCTGCATTCTCCAGCTGTGATAATAAGAGCGTTGCTTCCTAGATGGACAGTAAGTGGAGACAAAAACTTGGACTTTGCAGCAGCAAAAGTTGGAGGCAACTTTAAGCTTATATTCAGATATTGGATGTCTCTCATGAAGTGGGGCCTTTGGATGATGTGTTTGTTCTAACACTGCTGAATAGAAGACATGGGTTGTTCTTGCTCCTGATTTTATATGGGAAACCAGAGCCAAGGAGATTAGATTAGGAGATGGTTCCAAGCTTTCAGGGTGGAGGAGAAAGGGGGCTATCGCAGAGTTTTGTCATCCAAAATCCATTTGTGAACCTTACTGGTAGCCAAACAGTGCTGCATTATCACTACAGTATATTTTAATTTTGAATCATAGTCTGTACTAGCCAGTAAATCTGTGACTGATATATTCCAAGTGAAGGTAGGAATCCAAGTACAACAAGAATACAGCTAAAAATGATAAAAGTAAAATACATAGTGCCTGTTTATGTACTATTTCTTTGGTATAAAGCATCTAAATCTTGCTGGTAGAGAAATATTTGCTTAATTCATGGAAGATTCTCTGCCAAGGTTGGGATATGAAACTGGGTTTCTGACCACACAGCTGTAAATTGTTTACATGGTAAAATGCCCTGTATGTCACTAATGATTGATGACATTCCATAGTCACAAGACCTGCTGAACTTGCAGACTAGGAAAAAAAAGGTGGAAAAAGGCGTGGAAAAGACTAAAACACAAATTGGTTTGCCTGGAGAGGAAAAAAATTTATGCTGCAATCCTAATCAGACTCAACTGGAAGTAAGCTCCACTGAAACAAAGTTTACTTACTTCTTAGTAAACATTTACATAATCGTGCTGTAAAGTTTAAATAAATGCTTAGAATACTTAAATCTTTATTAATTATTATAGCTATTTTCTCCCCCCCCCTTCCTACCGGAATGAATTTCTCTGGTGTTTACCTTGTCCAGTATAGCAGTTTTGGGTTGAGTTTTAAACGGCTTTGTCTCTTACGCTTTTTACAGTTACGGTGATTACCCCAAACTCCCTGACCGATCCCAACAAGAGAGAGATCCCTGGTATGAGTGGGACCATTCTGATCTGAGGCGTAACCATGGAGAGACGGTGAGGCAGGGCCTCTGAGAGGAATTTTATCAGGGGGTGCAAAGTTTCTTTTGGACCCCTTTGCAAAAGGGCAGGGGTAAAAGAGCAGGGAAGGGTGTTGATGGGAGAGCAGAAGGCGGTAGGGAGGGGCAAAACAGGATGGGGGGAGGTTGGAGACAGCTAGATAAGTCTTCAGAGCGCAGGTCTACCAATCCATGTTAAACTGGCAGCTAGATACAGCAATATGGTAAACAAAACACACTCCTCTCTAAAATCTTTTACATATAGAAAATCATGCAAAAAATTAGCATCATCATATTTAGGTTCACATTAGAATGGAAAGAGTTCTGTGAGTCCCAAAACTTGCTTCTGCAGCACCTGTAGTCTTGCAGCTGTGTCCCTGAGCTCCTTTACACTCCTTCATGGTAGGCAGATCCACAAGCCAAAGAGCTACTGTAGCAGGTTAGTTTCCTCCCAGATCTGACACTGTGTTAAGGAGTGTCATGTATGCATTCCTCGGCCCAGCATGTATGGCTTGCCAGTAGCTGCAGCTGCACGCTCATGGTAGTGTCCCCAGCATCCTGTGCAGGCAATAAGTCTTGAGTAGATAGGAAAATGTAAGATCCCAGAAAATTTCTGGGCCCCCTTTTTGACCCTGGGCCTGGGTACAAATTACCCCCTTTACCCACCTCTCCTAGGCCCTGTGATAAGGCAATGGGTTTTTTGCTTTCCATTTCTATAATTTCAGTTTTAAGTCCAGCAAAATGTTATACAAGTGGGAGGGTGTATTTGGATTTGTTACATTCTCCTGAATTGGATTGATGAAAGCCAAAGTGATAATAGGCTAGTTTAAAAATGTATTACTTTGCTTCTTCCTGTTTTGACTAGATGCACTGGCATTTTGACATGTACCTCCGGACACGGGTTGACACCTCTCCTACACCTCTGTCCTGGCACACAATGCGCAATTACCTCTTTGGCTTTGTTGGTTTCATGCTCATCATGTTTGGTCTTGGTCAGATGTATCCGTCCTACCAGCCCGTGGTGAGTTTTGAGCTGGTATTTAATCAAGATATCTTGAATCTCCAAAATGCCTGTCTAGACTCTGGAACAGCGATTCTCAGAGACTGTGTGACTGCAATTCACTTCATCCGCCATGGTGGTTTGTGAACCAATATTGTTGTGTTGCAAAGCATTACTGGGAGCCACCAAGGTCACCTCCGGGTCACACTGGGCCGATAAACCACTCCATTGGCCTCTTTGGGTCCCAGAATGCCTTGCAGAAGCAAAATGGAAGTCATGGATGCAAAATGGAAGTCGCTTCCAGCACAGCAGTGGGTTGTGACCTACAGTTAGAGAAATATACACAGAGTATACTCCGTGTACATGTGCTGCTCTAGTACGTACTCCAGCAGCTCGTATAGCCCTTGAAAATTATAATACTATTTTTTGTCTTTTAATAAAAGAAAATTTGAAGCCCTTACTCCAAAGGGTTCTTGTCTCCTGTAGCAAGTCCTTGAGCAGTTGCTACTAATCTTTCATAGGGGTGAACATTCACAACAGTCTGATTAGACCTATACAGGTGGTGCCAAGATTAGATAAAATTATAAGCGGGGTCGAATTTAGGGGTTTGGGAGAAAGGTTTGACCCTTCAGGTCTGATGCTTTGTGTTCTAAATGTCTTATACAACTGGTTTGTTTTTGGAATTTCATTTCTCTCTCTCTCCCTCTTTCTTTGTCTGTGCAGGGCCCAAAGCAGTATCCTTTTAGCAATCTATATCTGGAGCATGGGGGCGATCCCAACATAGAGCCTCCAGAGGTGAAGAACTATGAGATCTAAGAGTATTCTGGAACTGTTCTTCGTCTTCTCTCGTCAGGGTTGTAGAACCAACCATATTGTACATTACCCTTGCTGTTTTAAAGATCCTGATGGGAGGCAGAAAACAGTGAAACATTCTATCTAGTATTTCTAATTCATGTACTGTGGGCCTCATGGAGTTACTGTGTGCCACTCCTTATCTAAAGAAAGGGGAGTTCCTTTATATGTATCATTGTTTCGAGAAGTTTCAGGTCATGATACTTCATGTATTGATCTCAGATATCATAGGTCCAGGACAATGACATGATGCAAGGAAGAGGTAAATAAACAAAAATGTAAAAATGTGGTGCTTACTCAGACTGTGGCTTGAGCTTGGCCTGCTTAATGTTCACAGGGATCCAAAGATGGGTGAGATAGAAGACATGTTTTTTACACTAGCCTTTCCTTAATCTGCTAAAAATTGTACATACTTTAAATTTGTCATTGGTTATCTGCCCAGAATCTTCATACATCATAAAGGTGGGGTCTCATAAATAAGAAAATCCCCAACACTTACAGAATTTCACTTTAAAGGGATGGATGGCTATAAAGATACAGAAATGTTTTTGCCAAGGTTGGTCACTCCCCAGCTGACTAGTGCCTAAGTCGTGTAGGTGTCGCTCCTGGGCCAGTACCTCTTCTGGTCCTGCATATCCTAAGCCCATCCTGCATAAAGGGGGGAAACCAGAGCCCAAACAATTCCATAGTGGTGTGGTTCTCCTAGTAATCACCAACATTTTTGCAAACCCTGATGTTGTCAGACAGACAGACCCATGTCAGACAGATGCTCAAGAAATGAAGCCAAGAAATGAATCATTGCATTATACCCACCCAGTCCTATCAATCAGGGAAGTGCCACTGGGGTCAAACAAGGAAAGGACAGCAACAAGTACAGGATCAGTGAGCAGCCATTGCTAGGCCAGGGCAGCCATGGAGAAATGCCCATATGATACTATGCACATGCCACAAGAAGCCACCATCCCTTTCCCTTTCTCACTTACTGTGGCACATACAGCAAGAGAGCAGAAGCAGAGCACTGTCAAGAAAACTGCTAGGAATTCAAAATTTCAAGTATCTTTAGGCCATACCCATCAACACATGCTTCTGAGAAATACCTATTTCATGGCAGCAGGCACAGGGAAGGAAGATAGTTCATTTAAGGGAGCACAAGTATGTAAAATAAACACAAAACTTCATGTGCGAATCCACCTACTGAAAAGAGCAGTTTGCCAAAGGTGGGACAGGAGTCACAAGGAGAAGTCCAGCAGTGCTCAGGCAAAGCAGGGCGCAGTTGCCTTTCTACACAAGAGACTCAGACTGGACATAAGAAAAGGTGGGCTCGAGTCCCAACAAGGGCTTTCTTATAATCAGCATCACATTTACCTTTTACATGACTGGTTAGCAACTCTCACAGCCAGGACAAAGGAGGAGGTGGAGGTACGGCTTGTGTAGCCATAAGAGCTGTGTAGGGAATTCTTATTATTTCTTATAAATATTTCCCTTGCGAAGGACACAGGGTGATCAGACGCAAATTATTTTTAAAAACCTTAAAATATATACTTTAAAAATACAAGGAACTATCTAACACAAATGAAAGCCTGCCTTCTGGGATTTCTTCCATCCTCAAACATCAGTACTGAACAAAGCCAGAGATCCCCAGAATGTTTCTCCCTCTGGGGGACACAGCTGCACAGCCCTGCCTGTGGCCTTGACTGGAGGGCTGCTGCTCTTGGGGAAGTGTTGTCTGATCCAGCAAGGCAATCTGTCAGTTCCCCAATACGTGAGATCCTCCCTTACACAACTGCTTGCCATTCATACCCCTGTTGAGGTCCCAGCTCCAAAAGTCACTCCAGTGGAAGCATGCCCAGACCCACATTTTGATGCTGCAGTTCAGAAGTTAACCCAGACTTTCCAAAAATAATAATAATACAAGTATTTACCGTATTTTTCACTCCATAAGATGCACTTTTCCCCCCCAAAAAAGTGGGGGGGGGGAGTGTGTGCGTCTTATGGAGCGAATACTGCAAAAAAGAGTGCACGTTGGGGACCTTAATGATGCCATGGGGAAGCCTGCAGCCAGATCAGAAAGGGAAGCCAGGGCTGGGCAGGGCTGGCTGCTGCCCTCGCGCCGGGAGCTCACCTCCAGCCCACCTCTCGCTCTGCCCACTGCCGGGCTCGGCCAGCAGCCGCCGCCGCCAGGAGATGCGCTGCAGCCGAGGCTGGAGCACCTGCCCGCCCGCCCCTCACATCGCAGCCCTCACCCTGGTAAGACCGCCCCATCGGAACTTCCCCGCTGCTTGGCAAACTTCGCGGCCGCCGCGCTCTTGGGCTTCACCGCAGAGGGGCTGCCGCCGCGGAGCCACTGCTGGTGCTGCCGTCCAGGGGTGCCGGTGGGGCGAGCGGCGGCGCTCATGCCCTGCCTAGCCCGGCCCGCTCTCCGCTCGCCGGCACGCCTCCTCCCACGGGCGTGTCCGGTCCCTGCGCCAGGCGGGCTTTCTCGGAGCTGGCCGGGTGCCCAGGGGAGGGACGCTGCCTGTCCGCCAGAAGAAGGGGGACGGGGCGCTGCCGCTCTGCTGTCCCACCTCGCAGGGCTGTTGGGAGGAAGCAGCACTTCTCCTGCGCGGGGCGAGGATCCCTCCCTCTGCACCACCTCTGCGCATGAGTCGCCCTTCATCTGCCGCTGCCCGGCTCCACAGCTGCTGGGACCGTGCAAGGCTTTGCCCACCCGGGCAGCACCCGCAGGATCCTGTTTTCCTCCTCTAAAAACTAGGTGCGTCTTATGGTCAGGTGCGTCTTATGGAGCGAAAAATACGGCATATACTGCCTTTCTTGGTCGTCAGTTTTCTCCTCAGACTTTAATTCAAGGTAGTTTACATAGGCAGGCAATACTAAATCCCAATAAGGATTTTTACAATTGAAGAAGGTTCTGTCTTTCAAGAACCACAACATTTCAGATGGATCTTTTTATGATCTGGAATCACATTCTGGCCTCCATTTTCCTCCCACACAGGCTGACAGCGGCCAAGAGCAAGTGGAATAACTTGGCTAGGCTTGTCAGCTGCTTCTCTCACCGTTCACGGTGCCGGTGGCCTCGAACTGGCGACCTTCGGATGTTGTCTCCAGGCAAACGGAGGCTCTACCCTCTAGACCAGACCTCCTGCCCAGACCAGACCTCCTGCCTCCTGAAAAACACTTTCATCCACCTCTTACCCCGTGACTCACAATGCCTCCAAAGCCTTTTAGCAGGCACTTCGTTTTCATAAGGCTAGATGTACCTGTTAGAAGTCTCTGGCAGGCTTCCTGAGTTCGGGGGGGGGGGGCACATGCGACCTCCCAGATGAAGAAAGGTTGCATGGTGTGGCGGAACTGCCATGGAGGCAGTGGATCCCACCCCCTACATGCGCTGCTCAGGGCCCTGTACCCCCCTTAGCTACACTAGTGTACACTCAAAAGGCACATAAGGGAGACCCCACCAGCAACAGCCACTGGGAGGCTGTGCTAGAATGGCAATGGCTGCCCCCCCTGCTCACTATAAAACAGCCATCTTTTTAAATGTGCCTCTTTACTTTAAATGGAAAAGTGTGTGCAGAGGGGAGGGATCACCTTCCCCCTCCTGCCTGCCTTTGCCTCACTTTAAATCTCCTTTGTGCTTCAGCTTTATGGGTCCTGCTGCCATCTCATCTAGTTGTGGTCTAAAACTCTTTGGAGGTAACTTTTTTCTCTCTGTCTCTTTCATTACAGTATCGCAGCAGATGGATGCTGTTCGCTTTGAATGCCTTACCTTTTGCGTCTTGCTGCACTTCTGAAGGGGGGCACGTGGTCCCTTTTCCTCTTTCTGTTCTCTCCCTGGGGTCAAGGGGTGGTGGCTTCTCTTCGTCTGCGGGCTAATCTCTCTGTGTCTTGAGGCTGCTGACTTGTTCACCTGTCTGCTAACGTTGCCTTGTGCCAGCACTGATGGCTAATCACATGCTCAGCCAGCCCAGACTGTAGACACCCAGCTGTCCAGTGTAGGGCGCAAAGCCTCATACCTCATCAGCTCTTCAGGGATTCGAAACGCTGGCTGTGGTGAAAAATCTCTGATTGCCCCCTATTTTTAAACCTGTTTGAACCTTGCTTTCATCGCAGAGGCTTCTGTGATGCCTCAGCATCCCAAAGTTGAGCTATCCCAAAGCATCAGCCACTGTTCCCTTTCCTCCCAAATGTTCTGGTAAACAAAGAATGTGGCTTTAAAGCAGCTCATTGGACCATGAGTTCACCAGAATTTCAGGAACGGGAAATTTCCAGAAGTGGCCAAGTTGACCCTTCAGTATTCAGTCCCACAGGTGAAACCCAGTTAACACCCCCAGATTATTTGTTTGTTTGCTTTCACTTTATGCCATTCTTCCTCCAAGGAGCAAAGAGTGGCTTACATAGTTCCATCCCTCCTTTTATCCTCGCAACAACCCTGTGAGGTAGGTGAGGCTGAGAGAGAGTGACTGGTCCAAGGCTACCCAGTTTCGCCCTGTCCCTGCCTCATTTCACCCCCTCATAAGAACATAAGAACAGCCCCACTGGGTCAGGCCATAGGCCCATCTACTCCAGCTTCCTGTATCTCACAGCGGCCCACCAAATGCCCCAGGGAGCACACCAGATAACGAGACCTCATCCTGGTGCCCTCCCTTGCATTGGCATTCTGACACAGCAAATTTTGAAAATCAGGTGGTTGCACATACACATCATGGCTTGTAACCCGTAATGGATTTTTCCTCCAGAAACTTGTCCAATCCCCTTTTAAAGGCATCCAGGCCAGATGCCGTCACCACATCCTGTGGCAAGGAGTTCCATGGATCGACCACATGCTGAGTAAAGAAATATTTTCTTTTGTCTGTCCTAACCTCCCAACATTCAATTTTAGTGGATGTCCCCTGGTTCTGGTGTTATGTAAGAGTGTAAAGAGCATCTCTCTATGCACTTTATCCTTCCCATGCATAATTTTGTATTTCTCAATCATGTCCCATCCCCCACCTCAGACGTCTCTTTTCTAGGCTGAAGAGGCCCAAACGCCATAGTCTTTCCTCATAAGGAAGGTGCCCCAGCCCAGTAATCATCTTAGTTGCTCTCTTTTGCACCTTTTCCATTTCCACTATGTCCTTTTTGAGATGTGGCGACCAGAATTGGACACAATACTCCCTGCTCATGCTACTGCCATACCTACTCCAACAGGTGCTGTGGGGTGCAGTGACATCCGAAGAGCACTGTGGCACCCATTTTGCTACAGCAGAATTTTATTCCACTGTTGCAAAGCGCTCTGGCCAACAGCGTAATTTGGAATAGGATTGGGTTGTATATCATCTTACTAGGGGCTTACCTGAGTTTGGTGGGTCCCCATTTGTTGTGTGAGTAGCATCCAGGTGGCACTGACATGGGTTTTCCTGATGTACAAAGGGCTTTCAAAAGATACAGCTAAAATACAAGAACAGACAAAAGTCATATACCAACAGGATATGAAAGTTTCACCATATGATGAGATAGGAATTTGCAACCTCCTCCAACCCTCCAGAAGTGTGTGTCCTGCATGAGAAGACACCTTGTGGCAAACAGAGGTCAAGATGGGAGTCTTGAGAGCCTGACCTGAATTCCAGAAAGAGCAATGTCCGTAACTCCTATTATTTTCTTTTACTTAATGCATGTAGAGACTTCAGGAAAATAGTCCAGAAATACACTACTGGCAACAAAATAGCTGATTGGAGTTGTGCAGCCTGGCATGTGTTCACAGCCTGGCATTTGAAATACTGTCAGTAGTTCATAGGTTCCATGAATATGAGAGTAAGTCACACAAAATACAAAGTAATAAAAGCATCACTTGCAACACCCATGCCAGTTGAAGAAGAGCAGACCTGGACTGGAAGGGAGGAGAAGACTTTTCTCCTATTGCTGCCAGTGTTAAGGCTTCTGAACATCTGAGGCCGGTCGTAGCAGCACATAGGCTGTGGGATTTCAAAGAATGAACTGACTGCTTAGTTCAGAGGAAACAACTCAGTGACTTGTAAAGAACTTGTGTTCATCAGCACTTGAGAGAAGACTGGTCCAAAGTCTAGACTGTCACAAAAGGTATCACAATGCTTCTGTCTGGAGAGAGTCCCTGTTTTTGCTTGTTTTATGAAATAAGCGAATTATCTGCAGTGCTTAGACAGTACCTTGGCCTAATTGATGAAAATTACAAAACTGTTGCCAAATTAGTGAAATAATGACAGTGGGAAACAAATGTTCAGGGGATAACTGCACTTTCTTCATTGCAATGTGCTCTGTGATGAGATAAAAGGTTAGCAGCTTTATCCAGACACACAAGCCCCACATGCTTTTGTCTCTTAAGCTCTAGTATTGCTTGCTTGCGGGTGGAACAGGAAAAACACTTTAAAGGCTTTCAGGTTTCACTGGAGTAGCTCTGATTCTCTTCTCCATCTCCACTCAACATGGAAATGGACTCCCTTTGTCCCTTTTAAAATCTCTTCACTTCAAAAATCAGGTCTAAGCATGTGCTCAACTCTCTAATGCTGGAGCACACATAGCTTGAATCAAAGGAAAAGAATAGGTGATTCTTCCCAGCCCCCAAGAGCATTGCTTTCTTTCCTCTCCTCAAACAGCACAATCTATCCCAGGAGTGTCAAACTCATTTCATACATAGGGCCAAACAGCATCTATGGCACCTGATGAGGGCCAGAAGTGATGTCATTAAGCAAGAAGTAACTTCCCTCCTCTGTTTTCCAAGCATCTCTCTCAAGTTCTCTACTTCTACTCCTTCCACCCCCTGCCTCTCTCTTCCCTCTCTTTCAAGCCTCCTTGCCCTCTTTCCTCTGCTATTCTCTGGCAACTGCCATCATTGATCTCCTACGATCTCATGCAATTCCTCAAGATCTTGGGTTCCAAAGTCCCACGAGACCAGTAGTGTAGCTACGGGGGGGGGAAGCACAGCGCTATGTTTTGCAGGTGTCTCAACGCGTGGTTGTAAATGACCCCTTCTCCTCACCTTCAGAGCCATTCCAGGAGGCAGAACAAAGCTAAGGAGACACCTCCGCTTTGCTTTAGCCACCTGGAATAGCTCTGAAGGCGAAGGGGAAGGGCCACTTACACTGCACATTGAGGCACCTGCAAAACCGAGCACTTTATTCCCCCTGTAGCTATGTTACTGCACAAGACATTGGAATAACATTGGAAGCCTCCAAACTTTGGCGATGCAGATCTCTGCAGCTACACCACGAAGAGCTTTCATGGACTGGATTCAGTCCACAGGCCTTATGTTTGATACCTCTGACCTATCCTGATCAGGCCTCCTTTTGGATACTACTTAAGTTGTGCTGTTTTTAAACATACTTACATCCCAAGTGACACATTTAATGTAACTTGTCGTTCGAGCCTAAAAATCTGCAGATGTTACATGGGACAGGTGTGTGAGTTTATTCATGTATAAAATATGGAATGAGGGGTGTAACAAGAAAATGAGGGCACAAGTGAGGTGAGTCAAATCCTCCCTGTCTTACTGCCTTTTGGTCTTTTTACCCTATGCACTTTCCTCCTTACCCTGGCTCCTTCTTGTGTTAGAGCTGGGCTGGAAAAAATTTTTGCTGGGGGCTACGCTGCACAGAGAGAAAACTGGGGGGAAAGGCTCAGTTGCCTAATTTTTGCTGGGGGCTACGCTGCACAGAGAGAAAACTGGGGGGAAAGGCTCAGTTGCCTAAATCCTGTGCACTTCTTTTCATATTGTTATCTACTTCTCACATCTCAGGCTCGTAAGAAATTCTAGGCACAGTGCTACCTGGGTTTTGGCTGCCTTTGGAGGAGAGACCACTGACAGCAAGACTTCTTGATGCCCAAGGTGGCATGCCAAATACTGCCCTCCTTACCCATTAATGTGCCAACTTCTGCTCCTCCCATTCCCTAATGTTGTAGGTCAGCACTCCCCTCATCTCCATATTTCTCCTTCCTCTCCTTTTTCCTTTTCCAATCCAAGGAGAGGAAGGAGAAGAAGGAGCAGCAGAAGCAAGTAGGTGGGCAGAGATGTGCACCACCCACCAATCTGCTGCCGGGCAGCCCAATCCTTAGCTTCCTGGCGCCTGCTGGAGTAGCGGTGCCAAAGCAGCTACCACTGTATCCAGTAGGTGCCGGGAAGCAACCAGAGGTCTCCTCAGGGGAAGGGGACTTTTGTCCCCTTCAACCAGGGAAAGCCTCAAGTCCTGCAATGGGGCTTCTCAAGTCTGCATTAGATATTTTTTGAGGGGGAGAGATATTTTGTGGGTTGCGGGGGGAGGGAGGTCCCCTGGGGACTGGGTGATAAGAATAGGCCCTCAGTTAGACTGTACTTGTCGTAAGAGGCAACTAAACAGCCACCAGGTAGGTGGGACTCATTAGCCTGGGAAGGCAGCTCATCTAAGAGATGGAAAACTCTGATCCTAAAACTCCACTGCCTTGTGGCTATATCTAGTTATGGAAAAGGCTCCAGGAGTCAACCTCGAGGCAAAATCAGGAGCCAGAGTCCCTGAGGCAGTTCATGGCTGTATACAGTCATGTTCGCTGGAACCAACTGCTGGACGCTGCTGGAACCAACTGTATTGGCTTCTGCCTTTCCATTGGGCCATTTCAGTGATGTGGAGAGGGGGGATTTGCTGCATGGGTAACAGCCTATCTTCCATATCTTCTTTACCCAGGCTTCGCGCACTGGAGAGGACACTCCAGCTTCGCCATACAGCACAACACGGGAAGCAGCAGTTTACTGGTTATAAGTCTTTGTTCGATTGGCATAGAGCGCGATGCCAGGGGCTGTTTCCGATGGTGGGAGAGATCATTGCATCTCATTGGGCAGCTACCACCCACCTTAAGCTGGGCAGTCCCCAGCCAGTAAGGTGTTGCCTTGCCACGGTCCGTTAACCTCATGGGGTGCATGGGGTTTAGGATGAAAACCAACAAGCGGATCGACAACTCTGCATCAGGCAACAGAAAACAGAAAACTCCTGCCCTAAAGCTGGGCACCTGGAATGTTAGGACAATGACACCTAGCTTTTCTGACAACCTGCAAGAAATAGACAATGCATGCAAAACAGCTGTCATCGACATGGAGCTGCAGATGGACATCGTGGCCCTTCAAGAGACGAGGCTGCCGGATTCTGGATCTGTCAAGGAGAGAAATTTCTCATTTTTCTGGCAGGGAAAACCACCAAACGAGACCAGGGAACATGGTGTTGGCTTAGCGGTCAGAAATACCCTGCTGGAATCCATCATCCCACCTACTGTGGGAAGTGAAAGAATTTTGTCCCTGCAGCTCCAGTCATCAGCAGGACCTGTTACTCTCATCAGTGCTTCTGCACTGACTGTCGTCTCCAACAGAAGCCAAAGACAAATTCTACGACGAGCTGGCCACCACTATCAAGAAGATCCCCTTAAAAGAGCCATTGTTCATCCTTGGTGATTTCAATGCTAGAGTTGGTGCTGATCAGTTTGTGGCCCACTTGCTTAGGTCAGTTCGGCATTGGGAAGATGAATGAAAATGGCCAACGCCTGCTAGAGTCTTGCTGCCATCATGGTCTCTGTGTCAGCAAAACATTCTTCAACACGAAGCCTCAACACAGAGTCTCTTGGAGACACCCAAGATCAAAACACTGGCACCAGCTCGACCTGATTCTCACCAGACGCTCCAGCCTTCCCAGTATCAAGATCACACGTAGTTATCAGGGTGCTGCCTGCGACACTGACCACTCCCTGGTATGCAGCAGAGTGAAACTGCAAGCAAAGTGACTATATCACACGAAAAAGGAAGGAAGACCTCGCATTGACACCAGCAAGACTCGGGATCAGGGAAAAGTGGAGGCATTTGCATGAGTGCTTGAGGAAATTCTTCCAGGCCCGGCCGATGCAAATGCATCCAACAGATGGGAACATTTCAAGAATGCCACCGATATGGTATTCTCCCTTAGCTGCAGGAGAAATGCAGGGAACAACGACAGCCACTCTTTATAGCCTTCATAGATCTCATGAAGGCTTTCCACCTGGTCAGCAGGGCAGCCTCTTCAAGATTCTCCCCAAGAGTAGATGTCCACCCAGGCTCCTCAGCATCATCAGGTCTTTCCACGAGGACATGAAAGGTACTGTAGTCTTTGATGGCTCCACATCAGCCCCTTTGACATTCAAAGCAGAGTGAAGCAGGGCTGTGTTCTTGCTCCGTTCTTGTTTGGGATTTTATTTGCTGTCCTGCTGAAGCAGGCCATTGGAACTGCAACAGAAGGCATCTATCTCCGGACCAGATCAGATGGAAAGCTCTTCAGACTGAGAGCAAAGTCCAAAGTCCAGCTGAAATGTCTGCGTGACTTTCAATGCAGCTATCACCGCCCACTCTACCAAAGATCTCCAGCAGCTCATGAATTGTTTTAGCAAGGCCTGCCAAGACTTTGAACTGACAATCAGCCTGAAGAAAACACAGGATGTGGACTCACCTCCCTGAATTACAACCTCTGCGCATGAACTGGAGGTTGTCCATGACTTTGTGTACCTTGGCTCAACGATCTCCTACACTCTTTCTCTCGATACCGAGCTAAACAAACGCATCGGTAAAGCAGCTACCACGTTTTCCAGACTCACAGAGAGAGCCTGGTCCAACAAGAAGCTGACGGAACATACCAAGATCCAGGTCTACAGAGCTTGCATCTTGAGTACACTTCTGTACTGCAGCAAGTTATGGACTCTTCACTCACAACAGGAGAGGAAACTGAATGCTTTCCACATGCGCTGCCTCTGACGCATCCTCAGCATCACCTAGCAGGACAAAGTTCCAAACAACACAGTCCTGGAATGTGCTGGAATCCCTAGAATGTATGCACTGCTGAAACAGAGACACTTGTGTTGGCTTGGTCATGTCGTGAGAATGGGCGATGGCCGGACCCCAAAGGATCTCCTCTGTGGAGAACTCATGCAGGGAAAGCACCCTACAGGAAGACCACAGCTGCGATACAAGGACATCTGCAAGAGGGATCTGAAGGCCTTAGGAATGGACCTCAACAGGTGGGAAAGCTTGGCCTCTGAGCAGCCCGCTTGGAGGCAGGCTGTGCAGCATGGCCTTTCCCAGTTTGAAGAGACACTTGGCCAACAGTCTGAGGCTAAGAGGCAAAGAAGGAAGGCCCATAGCCAGGGAGACAGACCAGGGACAGACTGCACTTGCTCCCAGTGTGGAAGGGATTGTCACTCCCAAATTGGCCTCTTCAGCCACACTAGATGCTGTTCCAGAACCACTTTTCAGAGCGTGATACCATATTCTCCCGAAGGATGCCAATGAAGGATGCCAATGAAGACTAGATATTTTGCCGACACAGACTTGAGAGACTCCCTTTTGGGCCTTCTGGCCTGATATGGTGTTCAGGATATGGCAGAGCAGAGCTCTGATAATGTGACCTCCTCCTGCCCCAGTTTCTCCCTTCACCCCACCCTCACTCGCACTTGTCGGGCCCTCCCTCTGCTACCCAGAGGCCACAACACCACCTAGTGTTACCCCCAGTGGTGATGCGTCCTCTTCCTGCTAGTGCTGGGTCCAGCACCTGACTGGCATGGGCCCAGCATTGGCAGTCCTTACTCGCTGGGTGCTACAAACACCCAGCTAGGTGCTAAGGCTCGGCGTCAGTGCTGGTCAGCTTTGGGTTTGGGCTCTGAGGCAGCTGTTTTAGTTGGTCTCATGGTTGGGCTGGCCCTGACTGGCAGCAATGGTAATATTTGGTTTATTACAAATATGTACATTGAGCATCTGGTAGAGGAAAATAGCATGTATGCTCCTGGAAGTCAGTGAACAGGTCAGTGAACCCTGCTTCACTATGGTATTTCACTGCTTTAAATCCATTTTAACTCATATAAACTTTCCTTTGTTTGCAATGAACAATTGAAATTTAGCACAACTACCCCTTGACAGGAAACAGCCTGTAATTATTGAAAGTCATGGTTCCATCAAATTTTTTTGTTTAAGAAATAGTTATTTTTGTATTTGGAATTAGTTTTGTGCTATAACAGCATAGTACCCATGCTTAGCAAAGATATTAGCAAAAGGAAAGGAAAACAAATTTAGAAAAATTATGTCATTTGAGTAAAGCAAAGTGTGTTGATGCTGAATGATGAAGTGAAATTCAAAATAATAACATTTGATGAAGAAATAACAAAGAGAAGATTGTAATTTTTTAAAAAAAAATCACAAAAAATACCGGCTTAAATTGAGGGATCCTCAGCTGTTATTTATAGCAACTACAGTCAAGAGAAAATGCCTTCTTTGAGGGAAGCTAGACTGTACCACACAACTCTCGAGCCATTGCCCTTCCCTAACTCTCCTCTCACCGAAACACAAGGATAAGCACAGCAAGGGCTGGAGATAGTGTCCAACAATAGCACAAGTTCTCAGGAGAAAGGCTTATCAAAATCTTTGGGTAGCTCAACTTCGCATTGAGGAAGAAATAACACTTCATTTTACTGTTCAGAGTAAACCCTAAAATGACTTATTTTTCTGTACTTTTACTATCCCTTGCCATACCAACTTTAAAAGGGTTGAGTTAAAAGGGCTGGCCTGGCCTCAGTTGCCATGTAGACCACAGGCCTTTTGCAAGCAGTAGCACAGGGGAAAAAGCCAGCCAGGCCTAAGTAATAGGAGGTTCTATAATTCACCCCCAAATTTAAATTCGTCGCATTAGGGGTTGATTAAGTCAAAATCCTGAATTATGGTTTAAAGCATTTGTATGGGTATCTGGTACAGGAGGAGGTTCATCATGGGGGTTACGCAATGAGCTCTCTCACCAGGGTACACAAATCATAGTTAGGTTTCTGCTTATACACCAGGGAATACTTCTAGTTCTTGACTCTCTCTCTCTCTCTCTCTCTCTCTCTCTCTCTCTCTCTCTCAGCTACTTCATTCAATCTGTCTCCAGTCTTCAAACCAGAAGATGCAAAACGAAACAACCATCTCTTTTCATTCAGTACCTGACACCAATGTCTCCCTTCAACTTGCTCCTTCTTTCTCTGGCTCTGATGGCTTTCCACTTTCCAGAGAAATCTCCTGGATATTTTCCCTTAAAGAGCCATCAATGAACCATTAAGGACAGAGTGGCATCAAGGGCAGTCAGGTCAGGCACTGGCTGAGGACCCAAGCCCATCAGAAGGTGACTGAGCACATGTTTTGTGTACAGAACCTCCCACATTCCTGTCTCCAGAGAAAAGGATTAGATAGTAGGTGATAGGAAAAGCTTTCACCTGTGACTTTGAAAGGCAAAAAGTCCCAGTAGATAATAATAGGCATGGCAAAACAAGGCAAAAGAAGAATTAAGCTAAGTAAAGTTTGCAGTGTTCCTGAGAGCTTAGCAAATGTGATCAGAAAACACTCAAATATAAAAAGGAATTGAGACAGTATATGAAAATTTTAACATATTATATGCTGAAAATATAATGCTTAGCCAGATACAATTAAATCATTAGAAGTATAAGGTAGAGCAAATCTCGGGTTACAAAATAAATGGCTATAAAATGAAATTTATTGATTTTTAATTTTTTACAACTGTGAGAAGAGAGACAAAAAGAAAAGAGTTGGCAGTCAGGGGAAAACGCAGCCAACAATATATCTGGATGTTCTATTATCTTTTGAATTAGATTGAATAATTTATTGCAATGTTTGTGATTAATACAATACAGAAAGCTTTACGAACATAGAAACAATATAAAATACCTTGGTCTGGAAGGATATAATTAATTAATACCTGTAAAATTCCCAAATTGCTCTTTTAATTTTAAAGTGCCAGTGATTTCAGGAATGCTTCAAGAAAAGTGGCAAAACTGTTTATAGATTTATGCCCAGATGGAAAGTGGCAGGAATTTCAAATAAAATGAAATCTGAAAATAAATATCATGGCAGATTAAGCTTTCTGACCATGCCGTGCTATTACAGCATGATTCAATCGCTGTGTTTACTACAGTGGACTAGACAAGATAAAGCAACTTTAGTGATTGTGTTATGAACAACTGAACAAGAAAGTACTTCTGAAATATCATCTACCTTGGGCAGAAGAGAAATAAAGGAAACCATGGATAATAACATAATAAATATCAATTTGGAATACTTGCAACAAATGGAAGGAAAGCTGAACTTTGAAATATCACAGGAGTCATTTAAGTCTAGTGAAATGGGAAGGGCATTTGATTAACTGGAGCTGGAAACTGTACAACCTGATGAGACTAATGGCCCAGTCCCATTCCAACACTACACCACAGCAGAAGACAGGGTGAAGAAGACCTCATCTGGTATTTAAAAATCCCGAATCACCACAAACAGGTGTACCTGGCTGGAAGGCTGTAGTATATGGACCTATCAGAAGGAGCACATCAGGGGCCAATCAGTGGGCTGGCATGAATACTGACTGCAGTGGCCTGCCCATTCAGCCACACACACAGAATGCTCTTTGCGTCCTTGCTGGCACCTGCTAGCATGGCTGTCTGTATGCTGACCTCCTCATCCTCCTGCAACTGTATACATTATGGCAACAGGGAATTGCATGACCATAAAGGAGCATTCTGTCTGTTGGAACTCAAGGAGTCCTGGAGTGTGGATGGTGCAGATCCAGAGAGCAGAGAGGCCTCTTCCTCACAGGGTCCCATCCTGAGGCCAACTGAGGTAAAAACAACAACAACAACAACAACAACAAAACAACTTGGGTGGGAAGAAGGGATCCATACTTTGAATGAACTGTTTTTTCCACAACTCTGATAACATATCCAAAGTGTATAGCTGTTGCATACACCTTCAAAACCTGGCCACCAAGCCATATTTACATATACATCAGGTTAGCACAGATCAATCTTAACACAATCAAGACTCCCCCCATGTCACAAGCACAAAGGAAGAATTAAAACTCAGGCAGCTGAGCCCAGGATAATAGAGAGAACTCAAAACCTGTGCAGAACAAATCATTCCAAAAAGTGAACTAAGCTACCAACTTTAGATCAAGTGAGGCAAGTCAAAACTCACACATGACAGATCTGGGTACCACAGGTTAGGTACCAAATCATGCAAACCTTTATTTTTACCAGCTGCCACCACTTAGCTATGAGGCCTGCTGAAAATGCCCCTTCTAAAAGAACTAAACAGAATCCCAATAATTATAGGGTGTCCAAAATATTTGTAAAAGAACCCCCCCCCCTTTCACTATGGAGATTCAAAATTGAATCTTGTAGCATGAGCCACAATGTTGGCTTAACTCCCCTGGTACAGTCTTGTAACAAACCAAAACAAAAATGTAGAATACTACTTAGTTTAGAAAAAAAATTAAGTAAAGATGAATAAATGTAACAGAGGGAACAGATAAAAAATATAAACGCTGACACTGGAAACCTCTTTTTACCTGCTTACTGATGTTAATCTGGCCAGAAGGCCTTTACAATTTCAGAAAAATAGTTCAGCCTAACAAAGATGGCTCTGGACACATATCCAGGGAGAGGGAGGAGGAAGTCTCCTTTCCATGGTTGCCTTGGCATCCTTGCCTGCTTGAGGAGACGTGTTCCATCTCTGGTACACAAAGGAACTCTGTCTCCACATAACTCTACAATCCAAAATATGTTTTACATGCCAGCAAGAACTCCTATCCTCCTTTTAATAGACAAAAAGCAGTTTAATTGGAAGAGAAGAAATCCACCTCTTTGCAGACAAACTTCCAAAGAGGGGAACTGGTCTCCTCTTGTGTGGAAGAGATGGGCAGTCACAACTGATCTGCCATGCCAATAGCTGTTCTTTTCACCATTCACACCTGTAATGTGACCATTATTCACATGTAATGGCCACGAAGCTGGTTCCTGTAACCAAGAATCAAATTATTTAAAAATACTTTAATATAATATATTGTTCATTATATTCACTATCATCATAGAATTGTTTGCATGATATTGTTTTTTTCTTTTGTAGCATTCTTTTGTATTTATCTAGCTATACTGTATAATAAAAAGTGTGTTTTTTTTAAATTAACACCATTTAAGAGAGCTATGCCCATTTGTAAATGTACAAAATACTAGGGGCTTAAATAAAAGACTTTCCCTTTGTGTTTCCTTTTTTGACAGAGCTGTTGATTGGGGACGCGTTGACTGGTGAAGCACATATTTTGCATGCAGAGGCTCCTAGGTTCAATCCCTGGCATCTTCGGTTAAAAGGATCACATAACAGGTAAGCAAAATTCCTCTGCCTGGAAAAGGAGACTATGGGCACAATCCTAACCAGGTCTACTTAGTAGTAAGTCCTATTTTGTTCAATGGGGTTTTCTTCCAGGAAAGTGTAGTTAGGATTGCAGCCTAATTTTGGCTAGAGCAGTCAATGGTCTGACTCCGCTTAAAGCAACTTCATATGGCCAAGGCGAAAAACTGCAAAACAGGCACTGCAGATGTCTTAATTTCCGACTTGCTGCTTCCCAGTGTGATGCACCTGTTGTACATAACCAGACAGCCATGCTGCCTTTAGTTTTCCCTGCATTCACATACTAAGTCCATTCACACACTAAGTCCAATCCCAAACTACTACACCATCCTGGCTCTCAAGTTGTGCTGATTGGGTCTGTTTTCCTAGCACTGCTCCTGGCACTCTATTTGTGCCACAACGGATAGTCTGGGCATACCCTGCTTACCAATCTATCCCATCCAGAAGGACCCTTTAGCCCTGCTCTTCAGTCCAAATGCTGGTGCTTTCCCAGCTGGCTGGAAGCACATTTGAGCATACAGCCTGCCATCCCCATGTAGCCTAACCATGCTTGATCCATGATACCCTTATCTCTGCAGAGCAGGCACTGAAGCCTGTTGCTTACGCTCTCAAGGACAAAGTGTCTGCAAGATAACATGGTGTCTCGAAGGTAGAGATTGTTGTGAGTGTGCATGTTTGATGGAGGCAGAGGCTAGGATTGTTCCGCAGTATGTGTTTATAAAGGCACTTGCTCGGAACATAATACTTGCACTAACTTCTATTGAGGGAACAGTGTGAGTCCCCACAGAGTCCTTTCCCAACATGTCTTTGAAGCCAAGAACCCATTGAAAGGAAGAAAGCCCTGAAGAGGGGATTAGTTTGTTCAGCAGCTGTGAATTTCAGTGGGAGGTTGATGAACTCCAAAGTCTTTGTTTAATTTTTTTTCCCTTGTAAATGGCCCTGCTGGAGTGAGAGACCCACAGGACTAAACAAGGAGGAATCCAAGCAGCAGGGCGCTGTGTACCCGCCACAAGGACTTTTCCCAAACACTTTTGGAAAAGGTGTTGTGAAGAGAGCCATGGGGATTAGCATGTGAAATGGACTTTCCATTGACTCCATCGAGGGGAGGGGAAAGGCAGTTGGGTGTCTCAGTTATTAGACTTTTGTTCCCTTCATTTCACCCTCTCCTCTCAGAGCCTGTTAAAGAGGTTTTGATTGGAAGGCAGCTGGTTCTGTGTCGTCTTGTATGAGGGTGACCACCTGGGAAGCCAAATGTAAATATTTCTTCTCGAAGGAATGCACCTTCATTAAGAAGAAATGAATATGTGGAAGCATCCAATACAGGAGCACAAAGGCCCACTGCCTTTGCTGCTGGGAAGCCTGTTGCTCCAGCCGACCCTGGGCTGGCCCTGGCCTGCTGTGAGGGTCAGCGTGTTTTGCAGCTATTGTGCGGGCATTTGTGGCACAGAAAGGAGTAGGTGGAAGAGATGGGCTTGCTGTCGGCATAGTTCCCAGCATGCCATCTGTTTGGCAGCGGCATGGAGGGGACCAGTGCTGCCCCTCGCCAACAGGTGTCACTGTGCTGAATGGCAAGGACTTGAAGGCCATAGCCTTGAGGCAACAATTGTATGGGGAATAATACTGGCTGTGAAAGAGGGGACCCCCATGGGCTGGGGGCCCCTCATTTCGGCATTCCAGAGGGGGTGGAAGGGCAGTGCAGAGCTGCTCTCAAAGGTCCCTGCTTCCCCCACTACCACCTCTCTACCCATCTAGGAATTGGTCTCAAAAAAACAACCAGGAAAAGTTTTACAGGAAGAGGAAGTATGTGCGGATGTGTTCTTGATTTCATGGGTGTACAGCCAGTTGGCTTTGCAGGCATCTGTCTGCCTAAGGTGAGATGAACATTAAGGAGAGAAAAGTCAGTGCTGGAACAGGAAATATGTGATTATAAAACGAACTGCACCATGTAAAGTGTGTCCCACCCATACACTAGTTTCAGAGGCAGAAGATAGAACTGGGCCATAGGCAGAGGATAGGATTGGGCCATTTGAGTGGAAAGTACAAGAGCAAGATGAAAAAATCTGGCGCTCTCTGCTCTCACCAGCTGAACTCTTTAGTTAGTCAGTAGCCACCCTCCACTTCCTCCACCTGTTTTATGAAGCGGGACTCTCACTGTACAACATATTCCTCTAAAACTGGGATCTCCAAACTGTGGCCCATGTTGCGGCTGCTCGTCTGCTTTAGAACTTAGGGGTTTGTGTAGAAAAGGTGACATTTCTAGAAGATGCTATGTTACATCTTCTATCTTGCTGCAGAGACACGGAAAAGTGCTCTCTTGCTGTTTCACTTCAAAGGCAAACCTGCTACACATGTGTTTTGTTAACACAGAACGTTTTTATTCTTACTAACTTTTGAAAGTTTTGTAGGGTGCTCCCTGGCATGGGGACATTATGGCTCTCTCTCTCTCTCTCTCTCTCTCTCTCTCAGATGCTTCCTTAAAACAAAAACCCTAAGAAGGTTTCTGTCTCATACTCGTGCACTCTCCCAAAATTTCTAGACCTGAATAAAAAATTGGAAAGGAGTAGAAAATGTTACACAGATCAAATAGAAATCCGGGCAGGGAGGGAGGAAAGCTGGATGGAACTTAGAATCTGAGAGACAATCCAAATATTTCTATTTGACATTGAACTTGTGACAGCTGCTAGACTATTGACCTACTTTTCTTTCTCGTTTGCCCGATGAAAGACATCCTTTAACTTTCGCTTTGTTTCTCATTCTGCAGGAACTGCACAGCCACTAGGATTCTGATCAACATTCAACAGGTTCCTTGTAACAAAGTTTGCTAGTAGTTCTTTGGAGCTGTCACTTTCCCCAAGACAGTGTTTCTCAAACTGTGGGTAGGGACCCACTAGGTGGGTCCCAAGCCAATTTCAGGTGGGTCCCCATTTATTTCAATATTTTATTTTTAATATATTAGACTTGATGCTACCATGGTATGTGACTGCATTTGGGGAAATGTTACAGACCTGTACTTTTAACAAGCTACTATGTATATACTTTTGACAATGATAGTGAGTGGGACTTAATCCTGGGTAGGATTGCAGCCTAGGATTGTTAAAAAATTTTCCTGCTTGATGTCGCTTCTGGTCATGACATCACTTCCAGCGGGTCTTGACAGATTCTCATTCTAAAAGTGGGTCCTGGTGCTAAATGTGTTAGAACTACTGCCCTAAGAAATACCAGCTTTCTTTTTGTAGGTATGATTTATCTGGTGGGGGTCCCAATCCTATCCAACTGTCTAGCACCGATGTAAGAGCAATGCAGCCTCAAGGTAAGGGAACAAATATTCCCTTACTTTGAGGTGGCCTCCATGACTGCTCTCCCACTGCAGGATGCAGCACAAACACCCTTGGCACAGGTACATCAGAGCTGGAAAGTTGGGCCCTTAGTTATAAAGAGCAACCAGACCATAAAGGATTAAGAACATAAGAACATAAGAACAGCCCCACTGGATCAGGCCATAGACCCATCTAGTCCAGCTTCCTGTATCTCACTGCAGCTCACCAAACGCCCCAGGGAGCACACCAGATAACAAGAGACCTGCATCCTGGTGCCCTCCCTTGCGTCTGACATAGCCCATTTCTAAAATCAGGAGGTTGCACATACACATCATGTCTTGTAACCCATAATGGATGTTTCCTCCAGGAACTTGTCCAACTTTTAAAGGCATCCAGGCCAGATGCCGTCACAACATCCTGCGGCAAGGAGTTCCACAGACCAACCACACGCTGAGTAAAGAAATATTTTCTTTTGTCTGTCCTAACTCTCCCAACACTCAATTTTAGTGGATGTCCCCTGGTTCTGGTGTTATGTGAGAGTGTAAAGAGCATCTCTCTATCCACTCTGTCCATCCCCTGCATAATTTTGTATGTCTCAATCATGTTCCCCCTCAGGCGTCACTTTTCTAGGCTGAAGAGGCCCAAACGCCATAGCCTTTCCTCATAAGGAAGGTGCCCCAGCCCAGTAATCATCTTAGTTGCTTTCTTTTGCACCTTTTCCATTTCCACTATGTCCTTCGCCATGATCAGAACTGGACACAATACTCCAGGTGTGGCCTTACCATCAATTTGTACAACGGCGTTATAATATTAGCCATTTTGTTCTCAATACCTTTTCTAATGATCCCAAGCATAGAATTGGCCTTCTTTACTGCCGCCGCACATTGGGTCGACACTTTCATCGACCTGTTCACCACCACCCCAAGATCTCTCTCCTGATCTGTCACAGACAGCTCAGAACCCATTAGCCTGTATGTGAAGTTTTGATTTTTTGTCCCAATGTGCATGATGGTTGGCAACCTTCAGTCTCGAAAGACTATGGTATAAGCCTACAGCACCTGGTATTCCCAGTCAGTCTCCCATCCAAGTACTAACCAGGCCTGACCCTGCTTAGTTTCCGAGATCAGACGAGATCGGGCATGTGCAGGGTAACAGTTGCTATCCCCAATGTGCATGACTTTACACTTACTTACATTGAAACACATTGAATGGGCATCTGCCATTTTGCTGCCTGTTCTGCCAGTTTGGAGAGATCCTTCTGGAGCTTCTCACAATCACATCTGGTCTTCTCCACCCAGAAAAGCTTGGTTTCGTCTGCAAACTTTGCCACCTCACTGCTCAACCCTGTCTCCAGGTCATTTATGAAGAGGTTGAAAAGCACCAGTCCCAGGACAGATCCTTGGGGCACACCGCTTTTCACCTCTCTCCATTGTGAAAATTGCCCATTGACACCCACTCTCTGCTTCCTGGTCTTCAACCGGGTCTCAATCCAGGAGAGGACCTGCCCTGTAATTCCCTGTGGAGTTTTTTCAGATTAAAATATATGAGTGGGAAGCTGGCTGGAAGGGTCATAAAGAGGTGCAGGCTAAGAGGGCAAGTCACATTTAGGTAAGTTCCACCCCCCAGTTTGGGAAAGAATGGGTGAAGGAAACTCAAGAATCAGGAGCTGTGAACTTCTTGAAGAAGAGGGAGAATTTTGCAAAGATGTTTCAGGGATCTACAGGTTAGAGAAAAGGAAATTTTGATGCTTTCTGGTAGGCAATTTCTGTTGTAAAGAAAAAAAAATAGAACAATGGTTTATCAGAACACTGAAGGTTTACCTGAAGGTAAACTGAAGGTAAAATGGTTTACAGGAGTATTGTTATTTCAACTTCCTGACTTGCATTGACTGATAATTTTTCCCCCCACTTGAACAAAACCTGAAAGTGCTCATGAAAAGACTGTATTATAAAAAACACACACAAATTTAGGTGGTCCCCCTTCCCTAGCCCACCACAAACCCTTGGGTCCCCTCTTTTTTCCCAGGCTTCCCTGGCAACAGGGCAGTAGCATTACAGGCAGAAAAGTAGCTTTCTTCTCTCCATTGGAGTGCCTAGAAGAAAAATACAACAGCAGCATTCCAAGTTAACATTTTCTGCTCAACGTTGCATATATGCAACAGAATCCAAATGTATACTCCTGTGGACTGGGCATAAGGAGTCCTAAGAAATGTAGTTCTCACAGGGCACAATCCTAACCAAATTTCCAGCACTGACTTGGCTGCAATGCAGACTCAAGGTAAGGTAACAAACATGCCCTTACTTTGAGGAGGCCCCCTTGACTGCCAACCCACTGCAGGATGCAGGGCAAGTCACATTGGCACAGTTGTGTCAGTGCTGGAAAGTTGCTTAGGATTGCACCCTAAGGCTCCCTAGTCTAATGCCTGCCCACCACCAATGTGGGTAAACTTTTCTGGCAGTGAAGCAGAGGCAATAGCAATGATAAAATCAAGTTTTCTCCCTTCCCCAGCTATGTGGCATTGGTCTCAGGAGCTTGATGGCTCCTGATGAAAATATGGCTGTCTTTCACATCGCGAAGCATCAGCTACCACATTTCTGCTTGCTGCCTCACACGGGATTCATGCGTTCCAATAACTGAATAACTGCTAAATCATATATATAGATATAATTGTTTCCTTGTCCCAGTAGTTTTCTAACAACTGAAACCTGTCTAGCATCTACTGAGGCAAATGGAATTACTTCTAGATGGTTCCTTCTGCATTCCATTTTAAAGACTAACAAACAGAATTTGAGGTACTTTTCCATGGTGCTAAACTTGTCCCCCCCCCCCATCTTGCTTAACATTCTGATGCAAAGTCCTAGAAAACTCAAATGCGCCCTCTCTGTTTTGTGACAGTTTATTTGATCCCCCCAAAATTATTACTGTATTGTGACTTTTAAATTTTTTCTGATAGATAGAGATGGCTATATATAATTTCTATGAGAGATTATTTGCCCTGTTATTTTTTATTTGTCAAACAGCAGCTAGTACTTGTGAAACTTTTGCTCTGTGTCCAGTGAAAGGCCCCAGAGAATGCGGATTCGAATTAATTACTAACCTTCCTTTTGTCTCCAATTTCACTTGTATGGGGATTTTGAGTGGTGCTTATCAAATGTAAATGAATTTCTGGTAGTAGACAATCACCCTCCACTTATCTTGATGGCTCATCCATTTCTTTGAAGTGTTAATTAACCTAGTTTGCTGGTTAGACTCCTAATCTCATGTAGGAAATTAAGGGCCCAATCCTATTCAATTTTCCAGTGCTGGTGTAGTTGTGCTAGTGGGGTGTGCGCTGCATCCTGTGGTGAAAGGGCAGTCATCAGGACCTTCTTAAGGTATGGGAACATGTGTTCCCTTATCATGGGGCTGCATTGTGGCTCCACTAGGGCTGAAAAGTTGGATAGGATTGGGCCCTAAATTGAGAGTCCCTGTTTACCTGCTATCAACATAAAAATTGAGTTTTAGATCCTAGGAAATTAATTTTTCTATCAACCAATAGGGGTACTGTGCACTTTGGTTCAGGAAACTTGTTTCTGAGGTCATCTGTCTCTCCCAGTATGGCCTGCTTTCAAATATATTTGATGGGGATAACAAGAATGGAGGATGACAAGGGTGGATGTTTGGAGTTGGCCAGGCAGCACTCTCCAGCCTGTCACTTTTTGAGACAGCCAGAAAGCACATAAGAACATAAGAACATAAGAACAGCCCCACTGGATCAGGCCATAGGCCCATCTAGTCCAGCTTCCTGTATCTCACAGCGGCACACCAGAGCTCACCTAGTACCACCACCAGATCACTTGTTCCAGCAGAACTAGGTGCCTTTCAGATTACATCCTAAGACTTCAGTGCTGCTGCTTAGACTATCTTCAGATAGTCTTTCTTCCCTAATTTTATTATGGATAATGATCCAGCCCCTGTTAGCCACACTGGGCTAACAACCACAGCAAAACAAATAAAAACATAAGGCTTTTTTCATTCCATTCTTTACTCTTTCAACTATTTTGAACAATGTTCTGCGCTCCAAATTGGTCCACGTCATTCAGGGCAGGTGCACTCACATAGCTGGTACAGTACCTTGCTGCCCACCATGCTGTTTATAATACCCATGGGACAAGAGGAAAGGCCAACACATGTGCACATGCTTTGAGCATGCATCTTAGTTGCATGGGGTTTGTTCAAAACAATAAGTATTATCCAAACCAATTCAATTTCTTGTAAGCATGAAAAACCAAAAGATATATTTTAGTGCCAGAAACCACACAGGCTGTATTTTTCTTTAAAAGGAATTACTGAGTGCCTGATTATATCAAAGCCAACAAGGTAATTTAAAACATATTTCAATAATCATACGCACCCATGTCTAGAGTAGTTGTGTCAGGTTTTTTTAATTCTAATTCTAATACTTCTAACGTTCATAATTCTAAGAACTAATTTTCTCTAAACCTTGGCCTCTGAGCGGCCCACTTGGAGGCAGTCTGTGCAGCATGGCCTTTCCCAGTTTGAAGAGTCACTTGGCCAACAGTCTGAGGCTAAGAGGCAAAGAAGGAAGGCCCATAGCCAGGGAGACAGACCAGGGACAGACTGCACTTGCTCCCAGTGTGGAAGGGATTGTCACTCCCGAATTGGCCTTTTCAGCCACACTAGACGCTGTTCCAGAACCACCACTCAGAGCGCGATACCATATTCTTTCGAGACTGAAGGTTGCCTACAATTTTCTCTAAAATTGAGATCTGGTTTGGTATACTGCCGTTTTTCTCAAACTATGGGTTGGGACTCACTAGGTGGGTCACGAGCTGATTTCAGGTGGGTTCCCATTCATTTCAATATTTTATTTTAATATATTAGACCTGATACTACCCTGGTCTGTGACTGCATTTGGGGAAATGTTACAGACCTGTACTGTTAACAAGCTACTATGTATATTCTTTTAACAATGATAGTCAATGGGATTTACTCCTGGGTAAGTGCGGGCAGGATTGCAGCCTAGGATTGTTAAAAATGTTCCTGCTTGATGATGTCACTTCCGGTGGGTCCTGACAGATTCTCATTCTAAAAAGTGGGTCCCTGTGCTAAATGTGTGAGAACCACTGGTATACTGTAATTCCAAGTGCCTGTTTTTCCCTTTTCAGCCTTTGCCCATTTTTTTTTCTTTTTAAAATAATCTTTTGTTATTTTTACAAGTCACTTGCCCAGTTGTTATTATCAGACTAAAGAACTATTCCCCCCCCCCCCACTCCCTGAGAGTAGCTCAGGGCTAGCACTACACTGGGCAATCCTGGATTCAGTGGCATACTTGGGGGGTTGTCCACAGGGTCAAGTGACCCCGGGCAGCACATCTGGAGGGGTAGCACAGCCCCCCCAGCCATGCCACTCCCCTGATCCTGGCCGCTTCCTTCTGTCCAAAGGCATTTAGAGAGCCAGAAAGGCCACTAACAGCCTCATTGACTCTCAGAAGGCATTGTAGAGCCTTTGGAAGGTCAAAAAATGACACTTCTGGTTTCTCAGGGAAACTGGAAGTGAAGTTTTAATGCCTTCAGAAAGCCTTCTAAGGGCATAAAAACTTCACTTCCAGTTTTCAGATGAATGAACAAGGCCTTATAAGGCCTTCTGAGGGTCTGGGAGGTTATGTGTAGCTGCTCCGGCTCTCCGAAGGCATCCGGACAGGAGGCAGCAGACAGGATCATGGGGGGAGGGGCAGCCTGGTTGGTGGGGAGGTGGCAATTTGCAGTTGTGGCCCCTGGCAGCATCTGTGCCAGGATCACCACTGCCTGGATTCAGAGGAGTAGGGTCAGTCATGTTGGTTGGCTTTCTGTGCTGCTCATCTAGTAGCCAGCTTTCATGCTAAGGGCACCTGGCAATTGGAGTTCCCACTTTAACAGGATGCTGGGTTGGGAAGGACACCCATTTTGAGATCTTCTCCTTTCCAAGTGGAGCATCTACCCCTTTGCCAAACAGCTCCTAGCCACCTAGGAAATACCTGAGGAAATACAAGAAATTCAGAGGGTATATGAGAAAGAGAAGCACAGACCTCACATCTCCCTCATCCATGTGACCCTGCCACGGTGGTCTCAGTGAATGACCTGCATCACCACTGTCTGATGTGTTGGGAGGCTTCAGGGTAGGCTGGTAGGAGCTCTGGGCCCCTCTGTTAACATCCGACATAGTCAGCCTCTGACACCAGCCCTGTGTCCTATTGTCCAGCAGTAAGGTTCTAGTGGGATCCTTTTAAAACTGAGGCTTTAAAGCTGTGTTTGAAAACGTGTGCATGAAGGGGTGTTTAGCAGTTTTACCCTGAATAATAAAATAATCACTTTGGGCTAATTTGGACAGTACTTTCGTCAGCCACCAGACCTATGCATTAAAAGGCATATGTGCTCATGGTGTGGGCTCCTGCTCGCTTCCCTTGTTTCCCAATAAGTCATCCTAAACTTGTGGTGGTGAAAGTTCAAAACCGCCCCCTTATTTGTGCTGCAACATGTGTAGGGGAGTGGTTTGGATGAAAATGAAAGACAAACCAAAACCAAAAACAGCATGCAATGAGGAAGATTTACCAGGGAATACAGGTGAACCAGGCAATATATGCATTCTGAGCATTCATGTCTTTTTACACATGGGATTGGATGGCATCTGAACAGTCCCCTTGTTCATTTGTTTGAGGCCACCCTGTGTTTACTTTGCCAACATTGTATATAATTCAATAATGAAAGTAAAGGCCTAGGGAAGAATGACAGTCCCTTAACTTTAGCTGCCTCCTATGGAACTTTAGCTGCCTCCTATGACAGTTCCTTAACTTTAGCTGCTTTCAAACAAATTATCACAACAGTACACTGCTGTAATGAGTGTAGGCAAGGCTGGATCAAGATCGAAGATGGCCATAGGCAAAGCACTCTTCTGGAGATCCTCCTATGTCATGACCCCCCATCTGGATAGATCTTGGCAGACTTAACAGGGGGTGAGGAACAGTGGCTGCTATTACAGCCCAGACCTAAGCAAATTTCCAGTAGCACACTGTCATGCGAAAGAGTTGCCATTTTGCTGAAGCCCAAGCCCAAGCCTCAGGGTGAACCTACATTATTTTGTTTGAAGAGGGAACACTCACCAAAAGGGTAAGAAATACCTGTAATATTCCTAGCATTACTTATCCTTCGAAATGTACTTTTATCTGGTAAAACAGCAATACAATATTGCTTATTTTCCATAAAAGGATTTCACCCAATACCATGTTGTATTTATATTTCACCCAATATTTTACCATGTGGATGTGCTTATAAGAGAACCAATAGTCATGGAAGAATTTCATGGATGGGCCTCCTTGTGTAAATTCAGACTTTCCCCAATAACTCTGGTTCTGCTTTAAAATATCTCCAGATTCCTTACCCTCCTTGATCCTTCAGGATGCAGTGGCTGAAATCAAAATAAATAAACTGCTAAGACACCTTAAAATTGGCTGTCAGTTTATTAACTATTGGCTTACAAGCTAGATGTCTACTGGCTAGCTAGCTTGGGTTAGGACCATTCTAATTTTGAAAATTAGCAGCAAAAGTTGCAATTAATTAATGCTCTGAGAGACTACCTTTCTCTGTATGCCACGTCACATGGGAAATTCCCTACGTACAATGACAGAAGTTCTGTTGTATATACCATTGCACAGCAAAGAGCAAAAGAAAAAGTCTTCCACCCACAGTTATAAAGTTTTTGCTATGTCTAGTAAAGATATACAATCTAGTTGGGCAAACAGTTATGTATATATCACAGTTAACTGTGCAAATAAATAAAACTTCAAAGTGCTTAACTCTCCTATTTACAACATAATTAAATACTGTATTGATGTTATTCATTCCATACAAGAGGATGGTTTTTGTAAGTAGCATTAGGGAGAACAAGAAAGGGATTTTAGTAGCGTAATTTCATCTGGCCCTAGAATGACTGGACATAGGAAATAAACTTCTCTGTCCGCCCATCTGCCATCACTATAATATTTGATGTGAGATTGGAAACTCAAATCTTGCACTGGTTACAAGCCTGCTTGGAGACCTACTTCCTCCCTAGATGGGCTCAACATATGCAGTAATGATGAGGCAGACACATGAACGGTTCAGCTTAAAGCTCAGGCTGTGATTTTGCACACCCCATCGCTCAAGCAACTTAGCAGTCTTCCCATAACAAACTGCTCAGAAGATCTCTTCTCTGCAAAGCTGATTTGAAAATACCACAAATACAAGCCTGTGTGAATTGGCCATTAGACCCATAGCCTGCATATATGCATATGTCCTAGACATCTCTCACTTTGTTCTCCTTAAAGCTTGGTGAACACAGACTCCTGAGGATAATGTTCCTGTGATCAGATCCTAGGAACAAACTGAGGACTTTTTCTGTAGCATAATTGCACAGAAGTATGTAGAATTTCATAGTTTCTGTAGCATAATTCTGGGAGATATTAAGGAAGGAGAACTGATATGGGAAAGAATACACATTACGAAAGGCAAGAATGGATGCTCCAGATGTGCCATAGAAGCATGAGAGAGTGAGTCATGGGATCCCTAAATCACCGTGTTTGAGACAGCAGCTGATTAAGAAGGTCAAATGGCACCCTGAAATCTTCAAGTCAGAGCCTCTAAAACCCTTATTCACACTGCACTGCACTGTTGAGAGCTGGAGAAGTGATCAAAGAGGCAGAGGATTCCACTCAAAGACTCTCACAGAAGGTACCCTTCACATCTACGCCAAGAAGGGATGAACTGCTTAAAGAAAAATTCTTGCAGTTCTTATCATAATACACTCCAAATGTTAGCAAAGCATTGAAAATCACCAACATCACTTTTAACAATTTGTTCAACAGTTTCAGATCAAACCTTTTCTCCTTACAATATGATTTCTTTCAGAAATATAATGTTTGGGGGGGGGTGAGAATGTTTCAGTGGGCAAATTTTTCTCCCCCATAACATTTTCCAGGGCAGAGGACAAACAGAATTAGTCTCCCCTTAATTCACTTTCTTTTAACTGCGGGCCTTTCCAAATGATAAAAATGAGATTGTCCATACAAAAGTACATGTTTACTAGCCCCAATAGTGAAATAACATATCCTCACATTAGATAGACTAGATGTGGGGAAGTCTTGGTGTGAGGGCATAACCATGCCTCTTTGTGAATGGGCTGGAAGGATAAGTATATCTAGGGAGCATGTACCCAGCAAGGAAGTGATTGGCAGAAGGATGGAATAACCGAAGACGAGAAAAGGTTGCATACAGAGGGGACAGGGTACTTGGTCTTTAAGAAAACAATTTTACAAATAAAAATTCACAAACTGACATGAGCTTTTTGTCCGATTCACTAGTGATGTCACTGGAAAGATCCAGGCGACATATGGACCCCCATAACAATTGCAAAAGCAGTGATGCATTGGTGTGTGTGTGGGGGGGGGGGGAATTGCATTTTCAAAGTGAAAAAGAACTGAGATTCAAATGCCAAGAAAATGTGAGTTCCTCCACTTCAGCGCAACCTTGACAGAAGATGTCTTCATCCTCAAATCAAATGAGTAACAAATGTGGATTGACTTTACAAAATCCCCATCAAAGCCCCTTCTTGCTCTGAGAAATAAAATATAGTCAAAGATTTATGACCCAATTCTAAGGGCCATTTATGCCATCAGAACAAACATAATGGGCAAATGCAAAGCTACAAGTGATGAGCAGCCAGGTCTGCATGATGACAATGGACAGTGAATGCCCACTGCCACCAGTAAGATGTCACATGGGTTGAGAGAGTGTTGGTGGAAGGGGGAGGCAACAGGGGAGAGGAGGAGGGCAATATTGCTGACACAGGTCTGATTTTATCCATGGCGGCAGCAAGGCTTCTCCTGAAGAGGCCTCAACATGCTAAAACTCTCCTCACCATGTTGGCTCTGCTGCATTGTTGCACAGGGAGTTAGGTAGAATTGGGCTACCCACATCAAATTTTTTGGTACATAAACATGGCCCAAAAATGAAGATGTTTTTCTTTTTAGAAAAATACAGGAAGTGTGTGTGGAAGTGTATTTCCATCATAGACCGCTCAAAATAAAACACACATTTTCTAATCCTCCCCCCAAAATTCCCTTGCCCTCCTTTCCACTCCTCCATCTTCCCCTTAAAAATTATGTTCTGTTCTAGTTACAAATTCTTCGTTCCCATTCCCTGCTTTAGAATGCAGGGTTGCTTTCCCTACTTCCTGTTTGTCCTGACCCTGGAAAATCTTGGAAGATTGTTTCAGAGTTCAAGGACGCCCTCTCCTAGGAAGTCTCTTAACTCAGCCAGGGGCCCTGAAATGAAACTCTTTAATCCACTTCAGTCCCCAGTCTGCTTATACAATCACAGGACAAATCAGATTCTGAAGCAGAGATCATAGTGAAGGAAAGCCCCTGGTTAAAAAAAAAAAAAAGAGTGGTGGTGCTCTTGTCACATCAGGTTCTGGGAACAGCTACATGGTCCTGATCCCAGGCCTGCACTGTTATATGGAGGTCAAAGGTCATGATACGCACCCTGAGAGAACAGGTAAGGCTGCAGAGCAAGAACATGCCTGGGATTCCTCCTCTATGAAAACATGGCCTAACTACCTCTAAACCTTGGGTTTCCCTTACTGAGTATCCGCACACTAAGCCTGAGAGGTTGGCAAGTGTCCCTAAAATGAGTTTAATAATTTCTGATAAAGGTAGGTTGGTTTCTTAGAAAACCCAACTAAGAGGACAGTGGTGTTTTCATGCGCGGGGGGGGGGGGGAATCTTGGTTTAAACCAAATTCACTCCACAACACTCGAGATGACTTCATCTTTGCTGGTACTATGGTGAACGTCTTCCATCTTGGCACCCCAAACTGGAGACATGGTGCTAATTTAAATACTATATAGAACAGAACCTTCCATCCTCAGGGTTATCTATACACATGGAAAAAAAGAAAAATGAAGTGAAGAGAAGGGTGGGAAGTGGTGAGAGGGTAAGAAGTTGTTATGAATTAATCAAGGTATTAGGGCTGCTTCCTTCTGAGTTTGCGAGAGGCTGCGCTGCCCCCGTTACGCTCCCTCTTCTCCTTGTGAACGCAGTAATATTTGGTGACACGCTTGCGACACTGCTCGCAACGGACGGCACAACACCAGTGGAACTTGCAGTTGCAGCTGGACACCATCTCAGCTCGCCGCTCCTCCACTGCCAGCCCACAGTCCCCACACAAGCGCTGGCAGCTCCGCTTCTCCCACTTGCTCAGGGCTTTACCTCTCTTCAAGCACTCCCTGCCTTCAGTGCCGAGGAGGCCCAAAGTCTTGTTCTCCAAGCAGTAGTCAGGTGAGTCTTCCAGATGGACCAGCTCCTTCTTGGAGATGGAGCTGAAGGTCTCGGCAATGGCCCCCCGGCTTGCGGCACTGTTGCCTGCTCCTTGGAGCAAGTCGACTTTCAGTGCTTTGTGGTACTTCTCCTTCAGGTATGTCCCCACTTCTCGAAACTCAGGCAGTTGTAACCAACAGGTCTGGGTGGTGCAGCTGCCCGATACCCCATGGCATTTGCAAGTCCTTTTCATGGTCCCTTTCACTGCCTAGAGATGACAAAAAAGACAGAGTGAATGTCACACAATGAACCCAGATGATCAGGATGTTCCTCCTTTTGAAGTTACACTACCTACCTAAAACTAAAATTTCCCCATTAACAGTCAGCAATTTGATTTCTGCTTTATGAAACATCAGCCCCAAAATGATTAATTCCTGAACCCACCATTTTGATTAACTTCAATACCTTTCCCATTCTATTGTGATGTAATGTTAAATGCACAGAGTTTATAGCACAAACCTTTGAGGTCCACTTTGCTCACCAGGTGGGTGCTGTGGTTGCCACAAAAATGGTTTATGTGTTATTGCCATAATGTATGTAAGCAGCTTACCATGTGGTTTTGGCCAACTGGGTGGAAACTATCCAACCTTAACGCACCAGCTTCCTTGCTGCCACAACCACTTCTTGGAGACTTTCAGAGGCATGATCCATATGGTTGCCCACTTACACGTAATATGTAAGACACACAGAACTCTCTCCATGCAGAACTAGCTTTCAGCAGCAACTGACAATACCAGCTACATAATGTACAAAACAAGTCCCCATCTCAATTTTTCTGAACTTGACATGCCAGCTTCTTTTAATCTATTCTTATAAAGAATGATAGTTCTTCATTCTTGCAATCATTCTTAATTGCTCCTCTTGCTCCTTCTCCAGCATGAATTATTCTTTTTTGAAGACATAGGCAGTTATCACATAGGCAGTGGTTCTCACACATTTAGCACTGGGACTCACTTTTAGAATGAGAATCTGTAAGGGCCTATCGGAAGTGTTGTCATGACCGGAAGTGACATCATCAAGCAGGAAAATTTTTAAAAATCCTAGGCTGCAATCCTACCCGCACTTACCCAGGAGTAAGTCCCATTGATTATCATTGTTAAAAGAATAAACATAGTAGCTTGTTAAAAGTACAAGCTTGTAAAAGTACAAGTTAAAAGTACAAGTCCCTGCTGATTGGGTAAGAGGCACTTTTTCAAGTGGGTGCTCCTCTTTTTTTAGCAGGGGGAGAGTAACTGGCCCATCTCACCCCAGCAGTGTCTGTTCTGGTGGCTGTCTGCTGGTATTCTTTTGCATATTTTTAGATTGTGAGCCCTTTTGGGACAGGGAGCCATTTAGTTATTTGATTTTTTTCTCTGTAAACCGCTTTGTGAACTTTTAGTTGAAAAGCGGTATATAAATACTGTTTATTATTATTATTATTATTATTATTATTATTATTATTATTATTATTATACAGGTCTGTATCATTTCCCCAAATGTAGTCACATCCCACGGTAGCATCAAGTCTTATATATGAAAAATACAATATTGAAATGAATGGGGACCCACCTGAAATGGGCTGAAATTAAATAAATTTTAAATAATGGGAATATATATATATGGTTTGGTTTGCTGTTCACTTCTCTATGCCCATATTCTCTCACCTTTTGATTCCAGGGTTGGTCAAATATGGAAATCTGTGATCCTTGCCTTAGTGAGAAGGTAGTTGCTAAGCATGCAAGTAGGACTCAGACGAGAGTGAGAATCAGTGTAATGGCAGTCACAAAGATACTGTTGGATGAAAGTTTGCAAGTTTCCCAATATGACCCTCCCTATCAGCTTTCCAATAGTACTTTTTCTACTCATGCCATCAAAGAGATTTGGAAAGACTGCATGGACAGATAAATGCAGAAAGTGTAGGGACAATATTGTCAATGGTGGTTAGACACCTTTGTGATGTTCTCTGGGGTTGAAAAGCAGGTTATAAAAGAGCACAATGCCTTGCTGTAAAGAGGATAAAGAAGGAAACCAAAGAGGTCTAGTCCATCTCCTGCTTCTACTGACTTTTCATAGAGGCCTCACCTTTCTGCCAGCCTCATTGTTATGCAAGTTCATTGCTGCTCTGGCATCCTGCCCAGTCTCAAGTGCGTCCACAAACTGCTTGGAAATGGCTTCCCCAAAGCCCACATTGTCACTGCAGCCTCCCCACAGCCATCCTTGTCCTCCTGTGGAAAGATATGCCAGTTCAAAGAAATGACAGGGAGTCATCCTGTAAATGAATTATAATCATGGAATCATATAATGTTGAGATTATAATCTGAAGTGGTGACAAGTTGCTTGTTAAATGCAGTTTAGTTATCATTGGAATATTTAGCAGTAATTCTAAGCATCCAAGTTCAGAATTCAAGAAATGAGTGCTTTCCTGCTAGTCAGACACTACTGGCTGGAGCATTGTCATCAAATAAGTATCTGCCACAGTCCCTTCTCCATGGCAAGGGGATGTGGGGAAGCCTTCTCTTGCAAGGTGGGGAAAGGAAAAAAAATCATATAAGTAAAATAATGCGAGGAACAACTTTAGTACGGTATAGATATAAAGCAGAAGTTATCATACAGACCAGGTCAGCCCAAAAGACAGGAGGCAGTTGGAACCCCCCCACCCCCCCAATCCATTTCTGGCTGAAAGGTGTATACGCATATAATCAATAAACAATATGATTTGTCTCATTCCATATAAATGAACAGCATGGAAGTTGCTTCCCATTGCGACTCTCCCTTGATGGAACAGGAAAAAGAAACAGGTAAAAATCCATGCAGGACATGGTTTTTAGATTGCATACAGCAACAGAGGCAAGATTATTCATTTTTTTTCCCAGGGCAGCAAAATAGTGTGAACTGATTCATTAATGAGGAAGGTGGCTGAAGAGACTCAGACACAATTACTCTAAGGGTAAGAGAAGCAGTTGAAAGAACTTGTAAGCCTCATGCTGCTCTGCTCACTTTTGGAAAATATACTTCATGCCTTCCAGATCACTGACTCGTCATAGCACTCCGAAAGGGTTACCCCAAGGTGTGAATGTGGAGCTGGGCACCAAATGCCATGGCCAGTGGTGTAGCTAGTGGGGGCAGGCTGCCGCGGGTTCCATCCCAGAAGATCATGCAAAAGTTGAGCACAGCAAAAAAGCAGCTGAGTTAGCAGCTGCTTACCCAAAAGTAATTGGTGGTGATGTCATCACATCATCACCAATTACTTTTGCAGCTGTGTGGTGGGGTCACACCAGGAGTCACTGCCCTGGTTGGCAGACGAGACAGCTATGCTGATGGCCATGGCTGTGATGGTCTCTCCCCCCTTGCTAAAGAATAGTTGCAAGTGCTTATTTATCTGTGTTCAGGGGGGAGAGGGTGAGCTGATGTAAAAATAACACTTGTGTACCTCCATTCTGAAAAAAGAAGAAAGAATGCTCCTTACCAAGTTGTCCATTGCGGGAGTCATCACATCCGCAATTGTCAAAGTCCCCGAGGCTGCAGTTGCGTGTCAGTGTGTACATAACCCCAGCAGAGCTGATAGCATGGACAAAAGCTGTTTCTCGGTTTGCTGTCAGGCAAAAGACACAAGCGGATTGCTAAGGAAGGTACAAGGCAGAATGCGACAACCACTCAACATTCAGCTTAGAGACGCTTTTGTGCAGGAGGTTCAAAGCAGGTCGCTTCACTGGGCAGAATAATTGAGCTGGAAGATAACTGAGCTAACTGAAGTGAAATGATGTCACTGTTTGATGTATCATAATTTATGTGACCAACATGTGAACAATTTCCTATCATTGAACCGAACTTTGCTCTTCCTTTGACAACTGATGTTTCATTGGATTTGTTTTATGGAGCGTTGCCTTGTCTCAACACTGAGCTGCAGGGTTTTCTCCATAAACAGAAACAATAGCTTACCATTCATAAGTTACCCAGGACCAAACCGTGTTTGTGTTTTTTAAATGCAAAGCAGGTATTAGTAGCTTCAAGTTGACTGGTGGGAAATGGCAAGTGGAGGGGAGGGAGAGGTTTTGGGTGGACTGACAAGGAGAGGATTAAACAGCTTCTTCACAGAACTCTTTCTGCTCAGCCTGAAGCCATCCACAGCTGCTTTGTATTAACAGAAAAATCAATCAGGAAAAACAACCAGATGACATATAGTCTGGGCCTTGGCCCTGGACTTTCTTTTGAGCAACAGTGTTCATATTTGAAAGCTTATGATGCTGGGATCTTTAGTGTCAGGAAGGAATCTCTGCCTCCCCACATTCATTCCCTTTGTCAGTCTACACCAGACTGAGGGGGCTTCCCTTCTAATTACAGAGGCCAAGACACATTTTGCTTTCTTAAACGTTACACCAATTCCTGGGTATATTTGGGGTGCTGATTGCAACAATGGCATCCGTTTTGCCCTATCACAGCTAGTTTGGGAGACATGGCATCATAGCCTCTTTAGTGAATGGCTCAAGCAGCTTCCTAATGAGGAAGCCTGCACCATGGCTTCCTCATGAGAAAGCTGCTTGAACCGTTCACTAAAGAGGCTATACTACATCACCAAAACTAGTCGTGACAGGGCAAAACGAATGCCATTTTTGGAATCAGCACCCCAAATTCATATCAAACCACCATAAAGTTTGGGGAAAACTTTTCTGACCCTCAGTTTTGTAGGCCTGTGTTACCAGAGTTGTTCTGCTTCCAGTGGCCACAACCTCTGAAGTAGTCCCTTTCCCAGTAGCACCTCACCAGGGTGACCAGATGTCCCCTTTCTCCAGGACATGTCCTGTTTTTTAGCCTTGCGCTCTGGAAAAGAACTCAAACGTCCTCCTTTTCCCTGTGAGCAGGCCCTTGCAGGCAGTGCATAGCCTTCTTGCAATTAATAAATTTATATAATTTTAAATTTCATAATAAGTAATTTAAACACTATATTACTTAACTACATGATATATTAACCACATGAAATCAGTATATGAATGTTTTTAGCTTTTATTTGGTCATGTTCTACATTTTTCTTGGATGTCCTACATTCTGGGGTACCTTTTCCTCTTATGCGGTTATGACATCTGGTCACCCTGCATCTCGCGCTTCCTGAGGGCAGAGGGAGCTGGGTCAACCAAGTGCTCTTGCTCTTCTCTTACGAGCAGCTTCACTGAGCCAAACCCGCCATGGAGCTTTCTGCCAGCCTCTTCCCCCCCACCCCCTCCTCAGCACAGGAATGGCCTGACTTTTATATCTCCCTCCTCTCAGCTGTGCCCAGTTCCCCAGCCCTCCTGCCTAGCTGATTCTTCCTCCAAAGATGGGTGGAAACAAGAAGTCTCTCTACTTCCAAGTAGATCCAAATTGCTCTTTGAATCCTGCTCTTACACTAGCAGGGCTTCTTTGGCCATCTGGGTGGCAGTTCCCGCTTCATCTTCGGTTCTGCTGAGAAGTCACCTCAAACTGAGGAGGCCACATCCAGTTACTGTAGAACCAGACAGCCATATTGCCTAAAGCCAGACGTACTAATCTACTTGGCCATGCTATCAAGCTAAATTGCAGCTGGCCAGCTAATTTGTTAGTCTTCACCCTCCCTTTCTCTTCACTATGACAGATGTGTAATGGGGAAGGATCTTTACATTTGTAGAACTAAAGAAACATTGTGGCATGTTTTTCAAAAGACACATTCTGAGGAGACCAAAGAACAACCAGCCAATGACATTCTATCAGCTGAGTTCCTTATTTGTTTAGCTGAGTTTCCATATAGGCTGTGCCCACAAGCATAACTAGGGCAGAGTCTGAGGAGCACCTGCCCTCGGCCCTGTGCCAAGGGGGGCACAATTATTTTTCTCTGCCAGTGCTTCCTCCTCCATGACTTCCTGGCAAGTTCTCTGGGGAAGGAGGAGGTGCTGACTGAGGCCACTTCACAATGAGGTTGCCATGGGGCTATGCCCACAGGAGAAGGAACCTGGGTGGCAGCCACATCACAAAGTGGCCACCACCAGCACCTCCTCCTTCTCCTGATGAATCTGAAAGTGATATCATGTAACAATGTGATGTCACTGCCCGCGCTCCGGGGCCATTTGTTACACCTCTGGCTATGCGCAGCATACACTGGCAAAAGCAGGCTCCTCTGTGATCACTGGCCTTTCCTTACCACTGCGCAGGCCTCCATGGCTGGAGAGTTGCAAAGCTCTCTCGGGACAGTTCCAGCGATCCCAAGCAAACTGGAACTTGCATTCTTCAATACCACTCTGTGCACCAGCTGCAACGCTGCTGGAGTAGATGAGATATGCCTGCAAAAGGAAGATGGCATGGATAACGGAGGCACTTTCAGACAGAGAGCAGACATACAGAAATGACTAAACCTGTTTTTCAAACCTTACCTTTAGGAGTTCGTTCTTGGTCTGTCATAGAAAAACCAGAGGATAAGATCAGACCAAAGTCCTTCTATGCTAGCCTTCTGCCTCCAATAGCTGGCTGGCTGGCTGGCTGGCTTCCTCTAGAGGTTCACAAGCAAGGCATCATGGTGATGACTATCCTATGCCCTTTTGCCCAGCAGCATCATGCCTCTGAACGTGAAGGATCCATTTAGTTATCTCAGCTGACAGTCACCAGTTGACCGAGACTTCTCCATGACTTTATCTAGTCCTTGGAAAAAGTCCATCTTTTGACAGTGAAATATGTTATGTGTGAAGAAGTTTGTTTCTGGTCCTCTCCAATCATTTTATCTCAGTGACCCCAAATGTTACAACTGCACCATATTGGGTACATGGTCATCGAACCAGAATCATTTCAGAGCCCCCCTTGCCTCAACTTCTCTTTCTACATGGCATACCTCAATAGAATTTGCCAGTTCTGCTGTCAGTTCATTGTGATATAAACCAATCAACCACAGTGTCATCCATCTTACATTATTCTCCTTATTTATTTCCCATCAGGACCAATGCTGATAACATAGTGGTGCCACTGTTCCCTTTAAGAAAGTTTGACAGGAACATCAAGTGTTAGCTGGAAACTCTACTTGCCAGACATCCAAACCCCTGCCACTCCATGAAATACTCTTGGAGCCCAGTCCTACCCTTTTTGCAGCTGTGCCACAAAAGGCATGCTCTGGAAAGGGGTGGGGAGGTTGTTCAAAGTGAGGAAAGGATTCGGCATGCACCATTGCCACTATATCCATCCCCTGCTGCCTCCCTGCCCCCATTCCTCTCCCCTCTCCACCCAGTTTTGCCCAGTCTTCCACCCCCACAGGATCTGTCAGTGCAGCTGTGGCACTGACACCTCTAATGGCTGTGCTCAGCAACAATTTTACAACAGCAGAACTCTTTTCCATTGCCATAAAGCCTTCCACGCAATCCTAAATAGGACTGGGCTGTTAATCATTTAGTGATGTCTTCCCCATATGACATGCAATTAGAAATCCAGAAGGTGTAGGCTGCAATCCTAACCACACTTTCCTGAGAGTAAACCCCACTGAACAAAATAGGACTTTCTTCTGAGTAGACCTGGTTAGGATTGTGCCCATATGCTTTTAAAATTAAGTACTAAAACGAGAGCCTCCTAAAGCACTCTCTGCTAGGTCTTTGGTAGGTTCACTATATGACCCATTCTTGAAATCCTCAAGAGCATATCCCTTGCGCATGCAGTCTCCACCTGCTAATGTATCTATCATCAAGGGAACCAAGCTGAAGGGTTTGGGAGGACTTCTCAGTTGCCAAGCCACCACTACTTTCCCCCCCTGTGTTTGTCACTGTTAGGCCAATCAGCTTAAGATCTTCCACAGACTGACTGGAGATGGACAGTGGTGGCTCCTTCGCAGATGCATGTCTTGAATGGCTCTGTCATTTCTTGCCTTGCAGAAATTTGAAGGGCACAGAAAGGGTCCTGGCTTTGAATTGAGCTTTTTCCTGACTGGGCTCTCATGCCACGTGTGCAGATAATGCAGCCAGTTCAGTCTCCAGACGAGACAGAAACTTCAGAGCCTCTCAGACAGTGTTTGTGCCGCTTGCTGACCTCCCGCTTGAATCATGTTTTATCCCAGCCTCTTAATCCACTTCCTCCCTCTTCCCAGCAACACCTTGTCAAGTGGACCTAGACTTTTATGTAGGCTTTCTTTAAGGGTCCACCCATCTGTGTGTGGTCCATCTGCAAGTTCCCTTTTCCTCTTTCTTTCCTTCTTTTTACTTCAGAAGACCATTTACAATGCAGTCTTTAGAGAGGAATATCTGTGGAGCATTAAAAAATGTGCCAGAAAAGCAACCATGCTGATGCATTTTACAGCTTAAACAGACAAACAGGTCTACTGTATTCTGATGTCAGTTTCTACTTAATAAACGTTACGGCCCAATCCTGTCCAACCTTCTAACTCTGATTCTGCAATGCCAACAGGGTGTGTGCTGCATTCTGGGGAGGGGGGAGTCACAGAGGCTTCCTTATCGCAAGGGAATGTTTGTTCACTTACTTCAGGGCTTCACCAGGCATTACACCAGGGTTAAGTGCTGGAAAGTTGATTAGGATTGGGCCCTTAGGTCGCAATCCTAAGCACCCCTTCGGCTGGTGCAAGTCCCTTACACTGGCTGAAGAGTGTCACAAAAGTGCCATAAAGCACTTTCGCACCACTCTTTGGGGAGATAAGCTGGCGCACATTCGTGTGCCAGTCTCCCTGGGTCAACGCAGGCCCTGGGAACAGGTGAGTTTGCATCAGCCGAGCTCAGCTGGCGCAGGGGTCTGAGGGGTTTGTGGGGAGGGCAGGGAGGAGGTGTTTTGGGACAGGGGGAGGGCAGGCAGCAGGCATTCCCAGGGATGGTTGGGCAGGGAGTGGGAGGCAGGGCCAGGAACTGGCACTTATGCCAGATCCTAGCCACATTCCCAGGTGGCCTGGTGCAGTCTTGGGCTGCTTGGATTTGCACCACCGATTTTGGTGGCACAGATCTGAGTAGCCCCATTGGGGCTGCTGTGACTGTCCCTGGGGTAAGGGGAAAAGTTTCCCCTTGTCTCAAGCTGAGCCTCAGGCAGCCCGAAACTTGTGCTGGATACAGCGCAGGCCCGCCAGCTTGTCTGTTCCAGCACAATTTAGGATTGCGCTGCCCATCTTTAATGTACCATATGACTTGTTTTCATTTAACATGTTACTTCATATTTCAAAATGCAGGTGACTTTTCCAGTCCAAAATGGCTCCCTCCCCCCCCCCCCAGAGCCTCCACAAATCTTCTTACGAAAAGGAAAATGTTACATCATGACATACAGTAGAATAAAGTTAGAGGGGGTCTTGCCAATCACTTTTTCATGGGAACACATTCTAAATAGGCATGCTTTCAACTGGATGCATCTTTCTCTCAAAAAACAATTATGGGGGGTAAGGGAGGGAGGGAGGGAGGGAGGGCGATCCTGGTCCTCAGCTAGTTCCTTGAATAGCTACTTAGGGGCATATTGTCACTTCGGCAAGGATTTTCAGTGGGAAAATGGCACAAGGTGAAATTGTTAACCCTCTCTTCCCACACACTGGGATCCCCCCTACCCTGAAATGTTTTTTTTGAGACAAATGAGGCACTTCTGGTGAGAAGTGCGTATTTCAATGAATATGTGGTTTGACTCTAAATAATTGTCTTGGAGGATACCCTGTGCCTGAAGCATCCCTGACAAATGGTGCTTCCTTCAGGGAAATGGGTGCTGCAGTCTTAAAAATCCCCTATCCATGCAGAAAATAACCTTTTAGGCACTTCTGGTTCCCTTCCTTCTTCACTCATGTGTCAGACTTCGAAACACACTTACATAAGTGCGGTCCTATATTTTGTGCATTTGGAGGCTTCCTTGGCTGCATCAGGCATGGGGGGGGGGGAAGGATTGGGCTCTTCATGTCAGAAATTCCTGAAGGCTCTGTTAGAATCTCCAGGATTGCTTTCAGTTGTCACCTCAAAGCCAGCCCATCCATGACTGGTCACCCCAGGTGGCAAATTGGTGGAGGGTGCCCACTTCCATCTGCCCACTCACCAGTCCCTCCTCCCCTTTGCCTCAGAGATACCCTACCCACCCGTTGGCTCTCCTCCACACTTCCTCTCCCACCTTGTCCCTCTCTTCCTCTTTCAGTCTAGGGAGCAGGAGGAGCAGTCTGACACTTCTCCAGGAAGGGGAGGGGCAGCATTTGGCACCACACTTCAGGTGCCAGGAGGTCTTGGGCATCACCTGGAGTTTGATGCTGATTCCCAAAGCCTTCAGGCCAACCCTGGAGCTGACTCAAGATCTCCTGGCACGTGAGACAAAGCACCAAATGCCCCCTTACCTGGTAATATGACAGGTTTTGAGGATGCACAGTGGAGGCGAGTGTTGCTGCCTGAGTTGGGCAGCCCCCTGACTAATTGCTGCCTGAGGCAACACCTTCACTTAGTCTCATAAATGGGCTGGTCCTGCCTGGAGGGTTGGCATCTCTACCGTGGAAGCCTCATCCAAGCTGCCAGCTCAGTAGCAAGAGGAAAAAAATGGACACTAAATTGTAGATCATGACCGAGGGTGCTTATGTAGCTTATTTTTCAATATCTATATGAGATGTCTTGTAAAGTCTTGGGAGGTTTGCTGGAGCCAATCAGAAATACTGTTTGAACAGAAAAAAGCCACTTCTGAACAATGAGAACTACAAGTCCCTGAGTAGTCCCTGTGCACAGACAGGTAGAGCCAACAGATGGTAAATGGACTATCAGCAGGAGGGAGGGGCAAACCCCAGAATAATCAAAGACATGGATCAATCCCAGGGATATTTGAAGTCTGTACCAATGACCAGATTTTCAGACTCCAGGATATATACGAGTAAATTAGGGCCCAATCCTATCCAGCTTTCCAGCACCGATGCAGCCACAGTGCAGATCCAAGATAAGGGAATAAATGTTCCCTTACCTTGAGGATGTCGCCGTGACTGCCTCCCACCACATGATGCAGCAGACATGATATACATGCATCCCATACTGCCATGTTTTGCTGCAAATATAAATCAGGCATGCAGAAACCCAAGGAACAAAGGGAATTCAAAGAAGCTGAAGGCCCTATCCTATCTCCTATTTGTGATAGGGGAAGGAGCATCCCATTAATGTAAAATACAATGAGATTTTTATTTTGGAAATGTTCTGTCTCTTCCCCCCAGAAATGCACTTTGCCATCAACTTTGTCTCTTTTTTTCCCCTGGTGCCACCACTCTCCCAGCCATAACAGAGATTATAATAGGCCATGAAATCATTGTGAGTAGCTGGTAAGGAGGACAGTGTGGGATTCCTCCTCTGAACAATACAATTGTGAATTGACCTCCTTGCTTTGAACATGCTAGTCTTTAGTTGGCCTCTCAACAAACATATAGATGAAGTGATTTAGAGGGCTGTTATCTTAACAGGTGACACTTTCAGCTAACACCTACAGATCAAATTGCACCAAAAAACACAGGAGCCAGTAAAAATGTTGGTGATCCTAACACTAACTGGGTTACGCACAGCCCAGGAGTGACAGGGAGTCTATTGTTTAAGCTACTAGCCAGGGTGTCCTGGAGGAGTGGGGTCTGAACCAAAAAGGCTCGGGATCAAATCCTCTTCAGCTGTCAATTTCACTGGGTGGCTTTGGACAGGGCACTGTTTCACAGCCCAATGTCTCACAGGTTTGTTGGGAGATTAAAAAGGAGAAACCACTGCCCTGAACAATTTAGGAGAAGGGTGGGATAGAAGTGTAGCTTTTGTTGTTGTTTTCTTCTTGCACTTCTGATTTAGCACACAAGCCCATCCAACCTTCAGCAAACCAAGAAATTCAGAGACAAACTACCTCCATCTGATCTGAGTTGACTGGAATCAGAATCACAGATCAAAGGGAATTAACTTACCTTGGGACCAGTCATCAGGAAATTATTCACTGACCTGGAAGGAAGAGAAGAGTTCATCAATGGCGAGAAGCAACGGGAATGTCTGGAATTCCTCTGCACCATTTCTGTTCAGCCACCGACCACTCATTCTGCCTAAGCAATGTCTCTCTCATGTTCTAATTACATGTGCCAGTACCCATTGTATCGCTGGCTATGATCGAGGGCTCATCAGACTTAACTCTCCCTGCTTTAATTCATTCTCTGATCAAACATTGTTGCATATGGTCAAATATTTGCATCTGATTGGAGAAAAAAAGGGTCAGAAAGGGAGAAGCTGCCAAAGCTCTGGGAGAGCCTATTTATCATGTGGGCCACCCTTTCAACAGCACTGCTTCTGCCAAACAAAGTTCTTGGCAGAGCACTCTGGAGCAAAGTGCCTCAAAAGGCATCACTTGGTAGAGCCCAGGCACCTCTGAGCTGCTAAGTTGTTAAACGACACCTCAGCAGAAGTGGCCCTGCTGAAGGGGTGGCCTGCTTGCTAATTGGGCTCCCCCATAGCTGTAAAACATGATCAGGGCTCTCATATTTTATCTTCTGTCATCTGCACCGAATGCAGCACTTCCCAAACTCACTTGGTACACAACACCCGCATCAAGCTCAGGACCCGGAAGTACACTGTGATGACACAACAACACACTGTCGTGATGACATCATTGCCACTTACTTCCAGGATCTGCTGAAAAGCCCTCAAAAATAGCATTAAAAGGTGCAGGGAGGGTGGGAGGAACCTTCTGCAAGAGGGCCCTTCTACAGCACCACAGAGAGCCCTGCCTGCAGCTCGACACCTTTATGCAGCGATCCAGCATGTTGTGCTTGCACTAACAAGAAGCTCAGCCAGTGCACATCCCATGATGCTCCCAGAAACACATTGTGATGCATACTTTGGGAACCTCTGAGCTAATGAGTTACTAAGTGAGAAAAACATGCTTATTTCTGGTCATCACCTGCTTAATGGCATCACTTTTGGCCCTTAGCAGGCGCCATGAATGCTATTTGGCCTGCTGTACGAAACAAGTTTGATGCCCTGGGTTCGATCATGTATATCGAAGTATACTTCAGTATACTTTTAGTATATTATTATTTAGTATATTATTATATACTCTCTATACAACAGAGTTGGCCTCTGGTCTTGGTAAGTATCTGCTTCTAATACAGAAAGTTGTTAATAAAATATGTGATGTTGCCATGGTCTGTGGTTCTTTAGTAACCAACAACTGGATTCTTCTGATATGTTTCTGGATGAGCAATAGGCTTTTTAAAAATGTGGCTGTGCTTGGAAGGATAAGTAAAGATGTCAGGAATGGATCCAGAAAACATAGTTCTTATCCTTATTGTTAAAAATGTTTGTAAAAGGCTTTTAAACAGAGAAGTTCACACGATGAGTTACACAGCAAAACAAATGAAAAGATGAGTCCCTGCCCCAAAGGGGTCTACAATCTTAATTTTAAAAAGACACCAAGGAGGCACTAGGTAGCAAACAGCCATTGGGAGAGATGCTACTGCTGGGCTGAATAGGGTCAGTTGCTGTCCCCCTGCTCGATACTGGATAAGAAGCACACACACATACACCACTACAAATGGAGCCTCTGTGCCCCAGTTAGCAGGGGGCAATTGCCACACCATAAACAAGGCAGAAAACATCATCACATCCAGAGGAAATCTACATCCCCACCTTGATGCTCATTAGGTTTTCAGGTACTTGGAAATGCATCTGGTGAAGGTACATCTCCATTCATGACCACTAGTCACATTCAAGGGAGGATACCAGAGCTGGATGAGGACCAGATAACATTAGTCCTGAAAGTATTCTATATTGCAATGGCAAATGGACTATGGGGAAAAAGTAAAGAGCAAGAGCAACTACCCTAATACCCAAGTCTGCCTAAACCAAAGGATGCTTTTTCTGAGATTGTTTTCCCAGTGAAATCTCTCAGGTTTCATTACTCATCCTTGCACTTTGCCTCATAATTTTTATCAGTTAAGATTCCATTCCACCAGCATCATCACCATTATCATCATGAGCTTAAAATGAAGGACCTTTATTCATAAGTCACACCCAGACTTTAGGAAATATTAGCTTGGTGGATACTGGTGTGAAAATGCCTTCCAACTTTTGCTGGAGTACTTCTGTCAAATGCCTGCAGAAGTGATTGCTTTTTGATGGACTAACTTTATCTTTATTCACAGGAAAAGAGGAGGACAGGGGAAGGAGAAAAAAGGGAACACACAAATTCAAGTTTTCCGGTTGCGTGAGGCGTTGGATCAGTTACATTTATAAATAAGCATGGCCGTGTGGAAATGGCCCTCTTAAGGATAAACTGAAGGGAAAAGCAAAGGTGATTTCAAATTCTGTCATCACCTACAACTGAGCGAGCCGGCTGCAGTCTCCCAACCTGATAATCTAAGCCTCAGTGTTAGGGGGGAAATTACTGGTTCCATTGAAGGCTTGTGACTACTAGTGCCACATAATATAGGTCATTCTGATTGTAAATCCGTGCAAGGATGTCTGTCCACATTAATTGCTTCTTTACGGCAAAAGAGGCTTTGCTTCTAAAAGTGAACTTCATTGCTTCCTAGACTATCAAATACCCAATTATCATTTCATCTCTTCATCAAAGTTCTTGAAGGAAACTAGCATTTGGGGGTAAGACATGGAATAGTATAATGCCTTAGTGATTCCTAGAACTAGATATATGTATCAGCGTGTTGTGTGAAGGGGCCACACAGCTTATTTCCTACCAGCCTCATGAAATATATCACTTTGGCTGGGCATGCTATGTGCATAAACAAAGCACATGAAATGTGCATGAACACAGCACAGAGACACAGTCATAGGGGTAATCAGACACAACCCTTGGTTCCAACAGTAGGAATCACTCCTTGAAAAATGATAGACTGGAACCATTCCAGTTCTCTCACTACCAAACTGATGTTGGTGAATGCCAGCGTCTCACCCAAAATGTTGTGGTGTGACCACTTTGCTATGCATGTCATAGGTTTGCCATCTAAGACAGCGAGGCACAAGCTCACATAGGTCCCTTCCACTTAGTGGCACAACTGAGAACTTACAGAATGAGCATCCCCTTCAGGTTATCCTCAAAGCTAGCACATATTCTGCATTTCTGGCTTTCTGTCAAGCAATAAGAAACATGAGCAATTGAAGTGGAAATCAATTTCACTGTATCGGTGCCTTCAGCAATACTGGCAAGATTTGAACTTGTTCATGTACGCTATTATGACTTTTGCATCTTACTTTAATGGGGAATATATTATGTAAGTTGGGGACCCACATGAAATCATGGGGGAGACAATAAGGAAATGTTTTGGAAATGTCTCTCCCTCTCCATACACAATCATGCCAGACTGCTGAATTATAGGGCTCGATAAATAGCTTTCTGCTATCTTTTGCCATCCTTGTCTCTCAGACAGCTATTGCAATGGCCCTGTGGGGCAGCTTAGGTTTGGGGCTACATCAGTAGGAAGTTGCTTATCTAGTCCTGAACCTGTACTGTGTTGTACAGAAGAGAGAAGTATTTTTGTCTCTCCTTCCCTGCGGTTATGAAAGATTTTATGGAATTCTTGGGGAGAAAATTGCGATCAAGGAAAGTACACTTTAGAACCTCAGATTTCACCGTTCAGATATTTTAAACTATAGAGGCTCTGCCCCATCTGAGTTTAGACAGTTTTTTGGTTAGTGATTAATTTGAATCAGAGCATTTTGATACTTTGGATCATTATTCCTTTAATCCTGATTAATTCTCCAGGCTTTTTTTGCTTCCCAGTGACCAAGGTTCTTAAAAGTGTAAGGCATCCTGCATTTGCAAGGTGGGGGTTCCAGTCTCCCTCTAGTATATAGTATGCTCTTAGATACTCCACCAGCCTCTCCTGGTTTTCCTTTTTATTCTTATTTTTTTCAGGTGAACACAACACAGCTTCTCTCAGCATTGCATGACTCATGGAGGTCAATCCTCATTGGGAATTTTGGGGGTGGTGGTGGTGGTAACTTTCTTTTTCCTTTAATTTATGAGCTAATTTTTTTCTTGCATACACAGATATCTCCCAGGTACATAAAAGAAACTACCATGTCTGTACGTGGTCCCATTTTGGTACATGAAGTATCAACTGGACCACTAAGTTTGCTGTTAGGAGAAATGAATATGGACCTGCAAGATTTTGTGGCAAGAAGTCCTTGATTCTTCTGTTCAGGGCTCCACCCAACCTAGAACAGGAGCTTTGTGCCACAGTTTAGGTCTCACTGGAGGGAAAAGACTGAGGATGGTAGAAAAAATTCCTTTTTTTTCTCTCCTCCTGAAATCTCTCCATAGAGGGCAGGAAAGGGAGTTTTTTTTAAAAAATTTAACCTCAAGGCAGACACTCTTCCAATCATAATTATACCTCCAACCATAATTATACCATAATTATACCTATAAAAAAAATTATTTTTTTTTTTAGCAAGGGGAGAGTAACTGGCCCATCTCACCCCAGCAGTGTCTTTTCTAGTGGCTGTCTGCTTGTATTCTTTTGCATCTTTTTAGATTGTGAGCCCTTTTGGGACAGGGAGCCATTTAGTTGTTTGATTTTTCTCTGTAAACCGCTTTGTGAACTTTTAGTTGAAAAGCGGTATATAAATACTGTTAATAATAATACCTCCACTTTAACTTGACCATAAGCAGTTTCCTATTTTTCAGCAAGCGCTCACAACCGGATGGCTGAATGACTTGTGCTTGCACCTTTTTTGCTTCTGTGTAACACCCAAAGGAGAACCTAGATGACGAAAATGCTCGATTCAAGCTAAGGATTCAGCATCTGTATACAGTATTCCCCATGTGAACTCTCCTTTGGTAAAGCAGAAGCATGAGGCACTTGTTCAGCCATCTGACAGCCCAATCCTATGCATATCTACTCAGAAGTCAGTCCCATTTGAGTCAATGGGGCTTACTCCCAGGAAAGTGTGGATAGGATTGGGCTATGAAACTACTATGAGTTATGGACTGGATCCCAAACTTACCTCTATATTAGAACAAGGTTAGGTTTTTCCTGTTCCTGCTCTTGGTCTTTGTGAGGAGACACTAGGTCCTTTGGCCACTCCTCATTCACCGTTATCTGATTATTTTTACATTTGCTATGTAGTGGGATCTCAGTTAAGCTAAGCTCTGAAGGGACATAGCATGCTGTAAATTGGAATACACTGAGTTGCCACACTTTCAACAAGCTGCAAAAACCTAACTGACTAATAGTATGGTAAGCACAGAGTTCATCAAACACAGAACTTGCTCAGACAATGTTGTTTCACTGGGACCCCTCTATATGAGGATGTTAATTAAAACCAAGTGATGATGAGGGATTGGGGGGAACCTTTATTGTTGAGTTAATTCTGCCTAATGATAATATTAGTGTGACCACAAAACCTGCAAAGACCAACACCAGCAAACATAGGCCTTTTAAAATGCCTAATCTCTTATGAACACAGGTCATCATTTCTCCAACATCCTTTTCCAGAATGATTTTTTTAAAATAGTTTCTACAAGAAACTACAAAAATTGCACAAATCCTGTATTTTCTGAGCCCCACAGAACAAAATCTTACCCCTTATTACCATTTTTAGGCCATAGAACAAAATCATAGAAAACACAGCAGCAAAGTCAACTGAAATGCATGCCAATTTCTTTCAGAATGATCAAGTTTTATTGGCTCCTATAGAAAGCCAAATAAAAGATGTTAGCAAGTCAAAACTCTGCTACTAAAAGATGCAGCCACATGTCAAATGTGTCTCTCTTGAAGTGTCTTACTTAGCCCCTTTATCCATCTTACCTGGCCCTTAGGTTTGTGCCAATCCAACCCAAGAAGCTATGATTTCAACAGGTTCATATGAAATTGACATTGCCAAAGCTGTTAAACGAATTTTGGACGGTTGCCGCTGAATTGATGACTTCTGCTTGTTTAGGTTAGGCTAATTTTTAGAATGGAAAGATATTAAAGATGAGTGCTGCATAGCTTGGGATCCTTCAGACAGGGGGTCCCCACTTCATCAATTATCTCATCTTGCAAATTGAAAGTGATGCCCCAGATTGGTTGCAAGTAACTTCCCTGGGTCTCCTGCTGGTTTATCCAAGCAGTGGTTTGGGCTTTTGGAGTTCAAAAGGAATCTGTGGATCTGCCTCTCAGTGAGCTCAGATTTCAACCTAAAAGCATCATAAACATTCAAGAGAAAGGGGATGGTGACTGCTGAGAGCAAGGTACAAAAGTCCTTGCTTCTGCACAGTTGTGTCCCATCTGCCTGTATACAAAGCAAGGAACTCTGAATACTCACCAAGGATGGCTGAAGTGGAAGAAGGACACAAGGAGCAAGGAGCCTGGATAAGAACCCATCCGAAACATAATCCCCCTCCCCCCCAAAAAAATTTTTTAAAAGCAAGGAGTGCAAATGAAGATCTTAAAATAGTAGGATGGTAAGGATGGTAGGTGGTGGACAGAGAAACAAACTAGAAGAAGAGCAAAATGAGCGTCAAGCCTCGGCTCCTAAAGTGTGTCGAGAAGTTGAAAGACCCTGAATCCGAACTACGCTGGAGGACAATCAATCCTGAACTGTGAGCAAAGGGGACTGGTGAAATGGAGCCACTGAAATTCGTAAGAAGAGATTATCTACTTAATTAAAGATTTTTTTCCTCTAAGTCCTTCAGCCAATCAGAACTCAAGTGCCAGAGAGAGAGACTGAACTGATCAAAAGAACACCCCAGGTCCCTCAAAGACAAATGCACTAAGGAAAGGGATGGGGGGGGGGGGAGAGAAAAAGAGAGAAAAAGACAAAGCAAATCCCTCCAATAGTCACTGGATGCAATCTCCACCATCAGCCTCCCTGCAACATCCCCAAAGGCAACTTGGAAAGATCTTTGATCTTTTGCCTTGGAGACTTCCTTTGCTACCAGTGGCTGTATGTTTTTTGTCTGAGCACCAGAGGAATTAGATTTGTTCTTAAAGGGTTCTGCAATGGAGCTGCTTTGGAAAGGGGCTACCTAAAGTTGCAGAGAAAGACTGGAGTGTGGAAGAGACGTGCAACATACCTCTCAGAGAGCGGGCCAGAAAAGGAGGCAGTTCCAAAAGGCAGGTGACTTTTTCCTTTCTATATGACCTTTCTTCTGGCCTTTGTAGCCCTCCTTTAAGAGCACATCCCGGGGGGGGGGGGCAGCTGACAGCAGCCTAGTAGGAACCACTCTATTCTGTTTATAGATATGAAGTATGGTTGTGGGACCAAACCACACAGAAGTGCTTTTATGCCACAGTGGTTAATTAGAAATTGTATCTAAGGAAGCAGATGCTAGAAATGCTACCATTGGAATCCATGACAATCTACCTCTTGTTGGCTGCTTAAAGTGTCTCAAAATTTATTCTGCACAGACATTAAAGAAGGATACTGCAGTCCAAAGACATTTGAATTCAGACGATGAAGTTCAGCAGGGACATGTGCTCCACCTCCCAGGAATTTCTGGGTTCTGCTTCCATCCCATATTCCTGCTGTTGAAATGCATCTTGTTGCTGTACACGAGAGATGAAGACTGGGCACTTGGGTTTTCCCCTTTTAAATCTCCCATGAGTTCTGCACAGCCCCTCGCTTGTCCCTATTGTCCTCCCTACCTTACCATAGGACCACTTGAGATTTATCCCAGAGTCCTGCCAAAGACAACTCAGGATGGGCCAGTTGGTGCAACAAAGTCATATCTAGGAAAAAAATCTACAAGGTTGCACAACTGGTCAATATTTTAATCAGAAAAATTAAGTTGAAAACCACGTGCAAATGGAACTGCCGGGAGTTATACACCCTACATTTTTAATCAAAAGGCACACAAAAGGTACTGGGGGCAGCAAGAATACTACATGCTCCTTTCGCAAGAACACTCGACAATGAGATGTCTGATTCGTGGAATCTTCATCCACCTATATTTTTGTTTCACATTTTTCTGGGTACCAACAATTCCGATAGACTTGTGAGTGAGCAAGTCAGTGCATCCTTGAATCTCCTGGAGACTAGTAGATTTAGAAACACAGGACTGCACAAGTGCAAGATGCCAGGTCACCAAGAATGGCCTCCCATCCTGCTCTGTGTCTGTCCTCTGACTCATGAGTTCTCAGCAGGCTGAGCAGGCCCAAACCGTTTCTTACTTTCTCCAGACCCCAACACAAATAAGAAAACAAGCTACACTTCCTCCCAGCCTTCTTTGTGTGCCAGAGAGCTTGCTGGAATGGAGTGAATTTATAAACCAAGCCAACATTTTAGTCTCCTGTATCTGTATTGTATGTATGTATGTATGTATGTTGGTGTTGTTAATAATAATATGTAATATGTGTGTGTGGGGAGAGAGAGAAAGATTATGTAACATAAAAAAAAATGGGTGGGGACAGAAATTAGTTTGCTTAAATACCTGACAGCTTAGATAGTATTCTGCAGAGAAGAATTAGGGTGAGAGGGGCGTTTTCCATGAGCTAAGAAGTTCTGGCCCCTATGGGAGAAGAGTGGTAGATGTGTTTTTCAAAATAAGTGACTATACAGACATCCCTCCTGTGCAATTTGATGAGGTTCTAGGAGGAGGCAAAAGCGTTTTCTTTACTTTTCAGAAATCTTATATCCCACTCTGATATATAACACTAAGGGCACAATCCTAACCAGGTCTACTCAGATGCAAGTCCTATTTTGTTCAGTGGGGCTTACTCTCAGGAAAGTGTGGTTAGGATTGCAGCCTTAATATACTAAAAAGGGGGATATTTCAAGGAGAAGTCTCCCCCCCCCCCCTTGAGCCCAATACAGTAATCCATGTCTCCTCTTTCAGGCTAGTTGAAACTGGTCAGGAGCTCTGCCATTAGGGACTGGGAATACAGTGCAATACTTTCAAATGCTTGCCTGAATATATTTATTTTCAGACATTCTCAAAAAGTACAGCACCTGATATTTTGTTGTTGACATAGGTCTGAAGGAAGGCATATAAATAAAATTTATATTTAAATCTCTATGGTAGAATGGAAAGCAATCAAAAAGTGCATGTGAGATAAAGGGCATAAAGGGCACAATCCTGGAAATGAGTTGGGCTGGCGCATGTCCCTTGCGCCAGCCCAGGAGAGTCGCAAACATCCTAAGGAGGAAGCAAAGGTAGGCGGGCGGGAGGCAGGGAGGAGGTGGGAGAGAGGTGTTCCCCCTGTGTGGGGGGTGCACAGCCCTGGGGGCGGGCAGGGGGAGCGGGAGGCGGGGCTGGGATCCGAAAGTTATGCCGGATACCAACCCCCATTCCCGGGGAGAACGGAGCGGTTTCAAGCCGCTCTCCTCAGACTTGCGCCACCTCAAGAAGTGGTGCAAGTCCGAGGAGAACCATAGGGGCCAGCAACCCTTACCCGGAGATATGGGGCAATGTTTCCCCTTGCCTCTGGCTGAGTTGCTTATGGCCATTATCCTGTCCTGGATACAGTGCAAGCCTCTTGGCTTGCCTGTTCCAGCGCAGGATAGGATTTCGCCTTTAATGGATCTAAGCACATTTTGATATAAAAATTGCAAGCATGCAAGCCTACAAGTAATCAAAACATGTAGAATACCTTTGAAAAGTACACCGTTACAAAACCAGTTGTTTTAGTGATGGGAAATGATTTAGCAAAAATGTTAACTTTATTTTTTATTTATCAAAAAATCCAAATGTCTGTTGCACTGTGTGGTGTGCATTTTACCAGACAAGTGCAGATTATCCTACAGCGGGGCCTCCTCCGTCATGGGGCCCAGTTGGTCCAATTGGTTTAAAGCTGGGTCTGAAGCACCAGTTACTGAGCAGAACCGCAGCCACTGGAGGAAGCCTTCAGGCTCCACTTGTGAGATTCCTGGAGGCATCTGGCAGAAGCAGGGTCATTGGTCAGCCCCAGAAAGGGCTTTTCTTGGCCTGCTTGTCGTCACTGGGAGGAGTTCTCTTTGTGACATCACTCTCAGTGACATCACGCTGGGAGGAGTTTTCTTTGTGACATCACTCTGAGTGACATCACACTGGGAGGAGTTTTCTTTGTGACATCACCAACTGTCAGCCTATCAGTTGGGCAGAGGTTTCTTGAGAGAACAAGAGGCTGGATGGTTTGCTCTGCTTTTGAGATCACCTTCCCATCACTGAGAAAGGGGGGAGTGTATTTGTGAATGCAGGTTTGTCATTCTTGCTGGGCAGGTACTTCAAAACGTTATTCTTCGTGTGAAGGCTTCGTGGAGAACAACTGGGCCTTCCCTTTCTGGGCAGCATCAGGATCCTACCAGATGAGGAAGCCAATGCTGGAGACAGGGGCTTCTCCCCCATTTCTGACATGCCTCCCCACTTATCCAAGCAGTGAGTAGCTTGAAGGGCAGCCCTGAAGGGCAGCCCTGCCTTTCGGAGCAGGGGGCTCTGGAGACTGGCGGAGGTGTTCCTGCCATGTTTGCCTTGTCTGCCTCTATCTGAGTGAAGGCCTCTCAAAAGGATGCCTGGAAAGAGCCAAAGAGGTCCAGGGACGGTTGGAAGGAACTGCCACACATAATGGTCCTTCTGCACAGATGCTGGGGAGGTGGCAGCGAGAGACAATGGATGGAGTCAGAGGATGTGGCAGACAACCAGAAAGAGCACCGAAGCCACTTGCTCCCCCTTCTCCTCATGTATCATCTGAGGTGATGGAAGCAGCCTGGCTTCTTCAACCACAGCTGTGGATGTTTGTCTGAACCCGGGATTTAGACTGCAGGTTAACGAGTGCTGGGCTGATTTTTCCTGCTGCAGCCCTGTCCCCAGCTTTCAGGGTGAAGGAAGAGGCTGCCAGCAAGGCAGTACTACCCAGATTGGTGATTTTTGAGAACCGGGGTTTTAACAGCATGGCTGGGGCTCTTCTTCCTCCCAATTGAAGCCTGGGAGGAAGTTGGCAACAGAAGTGCCTGACACGCAGCTCCTGCTGCCACACAGAGGACCTACAGGCAGCAGCCCTGATCAGGAAAGAGAAGAAGAAGCCCCTGCCTCCTTCCACAGCCTCAGAAGACTCCTGATCTTCAATTAGGCTACCCAAGAACGTCCCACCCACCTACGAACCACCTATCCATTCGACACCCACCCATCCTTCTGCCCACTCTCCATTCAAGCACTTGCCTATCGATGCCCTCAGGCCTCAGCAACTGAAACAGCCAACAGCTAGACAGCCCTGGATGCCTCCACATGCTCTAATGAATAACTTCCGAAACTCATGTCCCTGTGAATCAGAGCCATCCTGTCCTCAAGGCGTCCAGCACGCCTGCCCCAGTTGGCCTCTGAGGATTTGCTCACATTATTTCATCAGCCCTGACAGAGAAAAGCCCCAGATTCCCTGGAGACCCCTGGAAGGCACTGTGAAGATGCAGAGGGGTTGAGGAGGGCATTTGGTGGGCCGCTGTGAAATACAGGAAGCTGGACTAGATGGGCCTATGGCCTGATCCAGTGGGGCTGTTCTTATGTTCTTAACGACAATTCCCAGGAGGCCTTGCAGGTCTTCTTGTTGTCTGGTGTGCTCCCTGGGGCATTTGGTGGGCCGCTGTGAGATACAGGAAGCTGGACTAGATGGGCCTATGGCCTGATCCAGTGGGGCTGTTCTTAGGTTCTTATGAGACCTGCTACTTCAAAGAACAGGTTCCAGGTGGAGCTCTTATTCATGCTGATTCCAAGGAATGGCCCTGTCACGACCACCTGAAGGCAGCAAGGTGGCCCCCAACAGGCAAGTCTGTCCCCTGAAGTCATTCTCTCTCCCCAAATTGAAGCAGTGGCAAAAGCACCAGTGGCTTGACGAAGTGGCAGCAGCAGCTCAGTGGCTTGCAGCAGCAGCTGGCAACAGCCTGGGGTAGCGACTGGCAGCAGCTTGGGGCACCGGCTGGCAACAGCTTGCAGCAACTTGGGGCAGCAGCAGGTGGCAGCGGCTTGTGCCAGCAACTGGCACAAGCTTGGAGCAGCAGCCGACGGAAGCTTGCAGCCATGGCAGGAGGCACCTTGGGGCACCAGCTGGCAAGAGCTGGCGGCAGCTGGTGGCAGGGGCAGCAGTGGCTGGCAGCAGCAGTTGAAGCTTAGGGCAGCAGCTCGAAGCAGTTTGCAGCAGTGGCAGGCAGCAGCTTTCAACAGCATCTGGTGGCAGCTTTTGGAAGTGGCTGGCAGCAGCTTGTGGCACCGGCTGGTGGCAGCTTGGGGCACCAGCTGGCAATGGCTGGCAGCTGCATACAGCAGGGGCAGTGGCTGGCAGCAGCTTGGGGCACTGTCTGGCAACATGCAGCAGCAGCAGTGGTTGGCAGCCACTTGGGGCAGTGGCTGGCAGCGGTTGGCGGCAGCTTGGGCACTGGCTGGTTGCAGTTTGGGGCATCGACCGGCACTGACTGGCAATGGCTGGCAGCTGCTTGTGGCAGGGGCAGCGCCTGGAAACAGCTTGGGGCAACGGCTGGCAGCAGCTACTGGCTGGCAATGGCTGGCAGCAGTTTGCAGCGGTGACTGTGACTGGCAGCCTCTTGGGGCAGGGGTTGGCACCAGCTTGGGGCATTGGCTGGCAACCGCTGACAGCAGCTTGCGGCAGTGGCTGGCAGCAGCTGGTGGCAGCTTTGGGCAATGGCTGGCAGCAGCTTGCGGCAGTGACTGGTAGCAGCTTGTGGCAGCGGCTGGCAACAGCTTGGAGCAGTAGCTGGCAATGGTTGGCAGCAGTGGCTGGCAGCAGCTTGGGCTTGGGGCCCCAGCTGGCAACAGCTTGGGGCAGCGGCTAGCAGCAGCTTGGGCCAACGGCTGGCAGTAGCTTCAGGCAGCAGCTGGCAGCAGCTTGCAGAAGTGGCTGGTGGCAGCTTGGGGCACCAGCTGGCAGCAGCTTCTTGTAGCGACAGTGGCTTGAAGGCACAGCTGGCAGCAGCTTGGGGCAGCGGTGGTAGCTGGCAGCAGCTGGCAGCGGCTTGAGGCAGCAGCTTTTAGCAGCTTGGGGCAATGTCAGAAAGCAGCTTGGGGCAGTGGCTGGCAGCAGCTAGCAGTAGCAGCTGATTGCCACCACAGCACACCACATCAGATGCCAAGAAGTTTTTAGTCCAACCCAGGAGGGAGAAACGCAACACAGGAGATGGGGAAGAGAGACAGGATTGCTCAGCATTTATTATGCAGCAGGAAAGGTCCTAGAAGAAACACACCAATAATGAAGAACCAGCAGAAAGGAGCAAAGCAGGAATGCTTGTGGCGGCAGGAGCAAGGAAACCAAGGAAATGCGTTTTTATCGCTACAGCAGGAAGCAGTGAAAGATGCATCCCTGGTGAAGCTGGGAAGAAATCAGAGTTGATTTCTTTGCAGCCAGCGCTTGGGGGGAGGGGAGGCTGTTTCTGGTTTTGGGCAGCCCTCAGAAACCAAAAACAGCCCCTGAGAACTGGCAAAACTGCTTGCAGTTTCCCAAGGGGTGCTGGGAGGGGGGCTACCTGGGTGGTGCAGCCTTTCTTGCTTTGAGCTTGAAAAACAGCCTCTTCTGTGAGCCAGGGCAGACGAGCACCACTTGTCTGCTGGGCTGTTGCCCGCTTCCACCCCAGAGTGCTCCGGGTCACCATGGGAGTGGGCCCAATGCTGTTCCATCCCCTGGCTCTGCCGGTGGCACTGGGGACTGAGCAGAATCTGGATGTAGAAGAGAGATGCAACCCTCCACTGAACCACCCTGCAGCTTCATGCTGCTTCAGGTCAATGGGGGGGGGGCAGGGTTGGATGCGATGCCATACTCGTAAAACTTACCCCCATCCTCCATCAGCAGCATCTTGGCACCTGCCCACCCACCCAGTTAACAGTGTGGGATTAGCCGGCTGCCATTGGGGGCCGAGTAGGAAATGTTTCCATCCTCCTGAATTGGCCTACAGGGGGGTGGTTTTTGCCTTCTCTACCCTGTGACACTGGAAGGGTCTTTTAATTGGCCTTTGACATTGACAGCCGCAGCGGGTTGCGGCTGGCAGCATCATGTGGAAGCAGCAGTGCCTGGCAGCAGCTTTCAACAGCGTCTGATGGCGACTTTCAGAAGTAGCTGTTAGCAGCTTACGGCGCTGGCTGGTGGCAGCTGGGGGCACCGGCAGGGGCAGCAGCTGGCAGCAACTCGGGGCACTGGCTGGCGCTGACTGGCTGCGGCTTGCAGCAGCGGCTGGCGGCCGCATGGGGCACTGGCCGGTGGCAGCTTGTGGCCCCAGCTGTCAACGACTGGCAGCGGCTTGTGGCAGTGGTTGGCAGTAGCTTACGGCAGTGGCTGGCAGCAGCTCGGGGCACTGACTGGCAATGGCTGGTATGTGCTTGCAGCAGTGGCTGGATCGTCCGGTGGCAGCTTTTGGAAATGGCTGGCAGGAGCTTGCGGCACCAGCTGGTGGCAGCTTGGGGCTGGAAGCAATGGCTAGCAATGGCTGGAAGCTGCTTGCGGCAGGGGCAGCGGCTGGCAGCGGCTGCCAGTAGCTTGGGGCAGTGGCTGTCCACAGTTGGCAGCGGCTCAGGGCACTGGTTGGCAATGGCTGGCAGCAGCCTGCAGCAGCAGCAGTGGCTGGCAGCTGCTTGGAGCAGCGGTTGACAGCAGCTGGCGGCAGCTTGGAGCATCGGCTGGCAATGGCTGGCTGCAGCTTGCACTAGTGGCAGTGGCTGGCAGCCGCTTGTGGCAGCAGCTGATGAGAGCAACTGGCAGCAGCTTGGGGCAGTAGCTAGCACAGCTGGCAGCAGCTGGAAGTAGCTTGCAGCACCTGCTGGCGGCAGCTTGGGGCAGAAGCTGGCAGCAATTTGGGGCACCAGCTTAGGGTAGCAGCTGGCAGCAGCTGATGGCAGCTTGGGGCACTGGCTGGCAGCAGCCTGGGGCAGCAGCAGTGGCTGGCAACAGCTTGGGGCAGCGGTTGGCAGCAGCAGGCAGCAGCATGGGGCAGCAGCCAGTAGCAGCTGGTAGCAGCCGAGGCGGCGGGCAGCAGCTTGGGACAGTGGCTTGCAGCCACTGGTAGCAGCTTGGGGCAGCAGCTTGCAGCAGCAGCTTGGGGCAGTGGCTGGCACCTGCCCAACTACCCAGGTGACAGTGTGAGGTTAGCCATCTGCTATTTGGAGCCAAGTAGGAATGTTTTTCCAGCCCCCTGAATTGGCCTACAGGGGGGTGGTTTTTGCCTACTCTACACGGTGACACTGGAAGGGTCTTTTAATTGGCTATCATTAGGAGGCAGTGCGAATAACTAGTGTAGTCTCTTGGTCACAAGGGCAGGTTAGTGTGGGAACAGACAGTATTGTGTAGCTGAAGGCACAGGGAAGATGAAAGACAGGGTGGTCATCTCATGGACCTTAATCAGACTCTCAGGGCTTTGGGACCCAGGTGCTGGCAACAGAACCCCCTGGGGAGAAATGCCAGTATCTCCCATTCAGGGGGGCCCTGGGAGTGGTGAGCGTGGACAGTGAAGAGGCAGAAGCCATCCTGCAACTCAGACCCCAGTTTGCTTTCCCAAAGAAGCAGAGGCAGTAATTGCAGCCCAAATGCTGCCTTGCTCTAGAATTGGAATTCACAGGTTTCTGAAAAAATTAGTTAATAAAGTGTGGCCCAAGTTGTAACCCATTTTCTGTGTCCAGTCTCTTTTTCCAGGGTCGGCACAAGGGAATGTTCTGGAAATCCAGGTCTTAGTCCAGGGAAAGACAGTACACAAATCTAAATAAAGAAACCTTTTGCATCTTGCCACTGAACAGTCTTAGGTGAGAACTTCAGGCTCATGAATAACAGCTTGCACAGGAACGGAGAGATCCAAAAGCTGGAGAGAAGCAAGACCTGCTTGTTCCACTCAGGAAGGTCTCTAGGATCCAGACCTCTCCTGGAAACACAGGGCTGCTTTACACATGCGCAGAATCAAATAGCAAAGCTTGCCATAGACGGAATTGCTCCTGGTGGAAGTAGGAGACTGGCTTTGGAATGCTCCCTTGGAAATAAATCCCTGGGTATGGAGAAAAGTCAGTCCTGGAGCAGTCAGTCCTGGAGCAGCGCGAGGTTCTGTTGTGCTGCAGAGGAGTAGTGGGGCAGCTTTGCAGGGAGGGCGTCATTGCAGACCTTTGCCCCGCGGCGCCTAGAGAGCAGGTCTGCTTCTGCCCCACCCCGATCTTCTCCCCACCCACAAACCGCCCCCACTGTCACCTCACCTGCTCCAGTGCAGCATCTGGGAGCTGCTGGAGCATGTGCCAGGCCTCCAGCTATTTGACCGGAAGTCCTGCAGCACACAACAGTAGCATTGACCGATTCTGTAAGAGAACTTAGAGCAGCGGATCGCAAGATCTGCCAGCATAAAGCCTCAATAAGGTTAGGCTGCCCAATAGTTAATCTATTGAACTAACTCCCAACACTGCAGTGCAAGTACCTTTTATCAGAAGCTGGTGAAGCCAGTACATTGTGGAGCAACTCATTGGCAGTATGCTGTCGATGTCCAACTTGGTCCTCAATAAGAATCCTAAATCAAACCATCAGAGGAGCTGGAAAGAGTCATCACATTGGCCCATCAGTGCTCCCCTGACACAGCAACTACTAATGCAGCACCCCAACAAGGGCTGCATGCATCCTGAAAGATACAACCTAATAGAGCCACGTGGGTTGCATGAACTCTGCAAATGCATGATGAATGTGGGGAATGTACCAATGTGGGGAAAACCCAGCAGGGCTTGACTTGAGTTGCAGAGTCACTGCCCCCCACAACTCAACTCAAAAAAGAGTCATAACAGTGGCACTTTCCGAGTCTCTGAGTGACTTGAATGGAGTCGAGTTGCCCTCCCCCCTTTAAAAAACCCGCCATGGAAAAAACGAGGCTGCTGCCAGGGTGTGTGTGTGTGTGTGTGTGTGTGTGTGTGTGTGTGTGTGTGTGTGTGTGTGTCGGACAAGTGCCAAGTCAGGGTTCTCTTTACTCATTCTCCTGCTGTCCCCACCCATCTGTAAACAGGGCAGGAGGGGTGAAAGGGAGTGCGAGAGAGCAGGGACAGAAGCAGCAAGAGAGAGGAGGAGGGTCACAAGCAGCAACTGGGAGGCTCACCAGGACAACCGATCCTTGGCAGACCTACTCAGAAGTAGTCCCACTCTAGTGGGTCATTCAATGAGGCTCCCTCCCCCAAGTAACAACAGGTTCTAGAAGCCGCCATGAGGTTGGAAAGCAGAATTGGTCAGAAGTGTTTTCTCCCACTTCTCCGGACTTCTGGCAAGAAACCCCTTGGGATCCGCCTCCTGCTGTCCCTCAGCCAATAAAAATATCCGAATGCCCATTGTTTGTCCAATGATCATTGGTTCCTTCCTTCCTATCAGAGATGGGTGAAAAAGAGCTCACTTCTGCCTCCCCTCTCCCACCCAATTCATTCACCCTTTCCTGCCTCCTGGCTGGTTCTCCCTTCCACTCGCTGTTGGAATGCTTGCCCCACAAGGTTTTCCACATGGCAAAAACAGTAAGTAAGCACCCCTAGACACAGGCAGACTCGATTCAGCATGCATGGGGATGAGTGCTGAGTCAGGGGGCCCTGACTTGAGTCTTTTTCAGAGTCTTCCACGTGTGCTACTCATGAGTTGCCGAGTCACCCAAAAACATGCATTTTCGTAACTCAAATCCAAGTCACCTGATTCAAGTTCCCAACACTGTGATTTACATCTCTGTCATTCATCACTGCAGAGCCCTCCATCTGGGCTGGCCTTGGGACCTGCAGGGCCCAATGTAAAACATTTTTGCGGGGGGAGGATGGTACTCACCGGGGCAGGGTGAGTAGCAGCAGTAAGCCTGGACTGATCATGCCCTTGCAACGTGCGGCACCCAGAAGCAGGTGGTGGTGTCGTCACCACAGACTGCTTTTAGCAGCCCAATTTTGGGTCATTTTACCCAGGGGTTGGCAGGCCACACACACAGCAGCAAGGCTCCTCTTGTTGCCCTCTCTTCACGACACCCAGGTATGGATGAATCCGTGGTGGCTATGGCTGAAGGTGTTCCGCTCACTGCTTCAGCGCTTGGCCCCCCCATCACGTGACCCAATTTGGTCAAATTGGCCGAATCACCCTAAGGCCGGCCCTGCCCTCTGTGATTGAGCTTGAAGCACCAAAGCAGTGAAGATGGACAGCCACTTGATCCTGTTCCTATCAGCCTGCCTGTGCTTAAGTTTTTCTTTCTTCCTAGTCCCCTAATCCTGTCCATCTATGGCTCATGAAAGGAAGGCAAAAACATCACATAACCACCCATCATATTTATTCTGTGGTGAGGTAATTATGATAATCGTACCACTCATAGGGTAGCATCAGCAATGGGGACTGCCATTCCCTTCCTTGCTGGTTGCTCCAGAGCCACGCACGACATCCTCTGGCCTTCCGAAAGCCTTCTGAAGCCTCTGGAGGGCCTTTAAGCATTACTTCCAGTTTTGTCGAAAAATACTCAAGTCTTGAAGCACTAATGTTTCAAGTTGGAGAACTCCTGATGGCCCTGAGTACTCCAGATGGACCCGCACAGCCTGGGCTTTGATTTGAACCACAGACGTTTGTGATTAGTATTTGCGAATATCAATATGATTCCTATTCCCTACCCCTTATTCATGCTATCCTCCAATTTATGGTGACTTCTGCATGGACCAGGAATATCTCCATGTATATTCTCTGCATATTTTCCACAGGGAACTTGATAAACTTCATAAAAATAAACTTCATAAAAATAAAGCTCCTGTGTTATCTGCAAAAAGTTCTTGTCATGCTAGGTATCATTAATTGCCTGTTGTATCATTAACTGCTATTGAATGTTATTCAATAACATTCTTGTTATAAGGGCCTGTCTTCTAGTGAGCAAAATAAGTTGGAAGTCAAAATCATTCATGCAAATCCCATTTGCATTACCTAAATATAATCATGACAATGTAACATTATGTCAATATAAATTAGTTAACGCTTCTGTGAATTTTATCCCCATTCTATAGTTTAGTCGTATTTGTCATGAACCAATGATGTGAAGCACAAAAGCCTTGTAAGGGTCTAATGACAAAAGAAGCATGGGAAACATCCTGCACCTAGTACAGTGAACACTATCACACAAAGAGATGAGTTCCTTCAAGAACATACTTTAAAAGGAAACTTTGATTCCTAAATTACCTTGGAGTCGTTTATATAGTTCTTCTCTGAAGTCACCCAGTAGCATTGACTACCTAGATGGACAACTTTGGAGGAAAGCACTGAATGTTCAAGCATGTGCACAAAAGTCAAGATGCATTTCTCTTTCTGCTTAGACACTTGACTTTTCAAGATCCATCTAAGAGGGCTAAGACCAGAAAAAAATATGGGCACTTCAATGAAAATGTTAAAAAGACACTTCCAACGTCTCCCTCAGACAGTACACAGAAGTCCACAATTATGACTTACTACGTATATTTGGACCAAGAACAGACAGACAGACTGACTGACTGACTGAAAAGTTCTTTAGAAATTGGTTATCTTTTCTTAATTATTCAAAGAGCAAACTCATTCCTCAGTTAATCATGATCATGTGTTTTAGGGCCCAATCCTATCCAACTTTCCAGCACCAGTGCAGCTGCAATGCAGCCCCGTGGTAAGGGAACAAATGTTCCCATAACTTGGGGAGGCCTCTGTGACTGCCTCTACACCACAGGATGCAGTGCATGCCCTATTGGAACAGCTGCACTGGCACTGGAAAACTGGATAGGATTGGGCTCTTAATTGGCTATGAAATGTATAGCGACTTGATTTTTTATCTTTAGAATGAGACAAAAATAGAGCAATTGGTGTGAATTCATTTACAACTCCCAAACCACAAAAGATTCAACCATAGTAGTAGCTGCAGCCTATGAGGGTTGGGATTATGGCCCAAATCCTAACCAACTTTCCAGCTCTGACATAGTTGTGCCAATGGGGCATGTGCTGCAGTTGGGGGGGGGGGCGGTCACAGAGGCCTCCTCAAGGTAAAGGAATATTTGTTACCTTGGAGCTGCATTGCCCTTGGTGCTGGAAAGTTGGTTAGGATTGCGCCCTATGTCTAGTTTCACTATGCCAGTTTTGTCACTGGACTAGCCCACAAACGTGTGTTCATGCATGCTGTGGGGGGGGGGGGAGGAATTCTATATGGGTTGGGGGAGCTGATAGGCAGTAGCATCACTTGGGTTTACATCACCCAGTGCAGAAGGCCATCACATCTCCCCCAAGATAGATCTCCTCCCATGCAGTGGGTGGGGCAATGCCCTGGATAGCAGGCATGGTGATGCATCATCACCCTGCCCCCACTGGCTATTTGGCTATACCTTTTGATAGAATAGAGATATTTCAACACGGTTTGTTTCATTGCATTCTGCATTAAATTACGCATCAAATGATATATAACATGATGGAATTATTCACAAATACCAATATTTTAAAAAGTTTGGCTAGTAGTGGTGTCACACTCTGTCATGAGCGTCACCTGGTGTGGCGCACACACACCCCCCACACTGCCCTAGCAATGCCACTGCTGTCAGGGACCAGAAGTAGCAGAGTACATATGAAATGGAGGGTAACGTCTTCTAAACTTGGTCATTTAGATATATTGTATGCAGCCTCTGGGTTTTAGAGGTAGCCTAACTCTGAATGCCAGATGCAAGAGAGTTGCAACAGGATACAGGTATATTGTTGTCTTATGTGCTTCCTGAGGCATCTGGTGGGCCACCGTGAGACCTATGTAGCTGGACTAGATGAGTCCTTGGCCTGATTCAGCAGGGTTCTTCTTATGTTCTTAAGGAAGCTAATCAGGGTCAGGCCTGGTTAGTACTTGGATGGGAGACCGCTTGGGAACACCGGGTGCTGTAGGCTTATACCATAGTCTTTCGAGACTGAAGGTTGCCAACCATAATAAGAAAAGAAAAAGAGGGTGCATTGTCAGGCAGGGACACTACAATGTTGCCTCTAGGCCCAGTTAAGGAGACTCGTCAGGGATCAATGACTTTATGAAAGAAAATGTTGATTCAGCATCATGTGCCCCAGACTCTCACCAGCTTCAGCAGGTATCAAAGAAATTTCTCTGAAAATCTGCCCTTTCACTTTTTATACACCACACATGGACATAATGAAATACCAAAGTCTACCACTTTGGGGTATCCAATTTAACTAGCTAGGAGTGCCCTCTGGTGGCCCAGATGGCAATCGTAGCAATCACACACACAAATATACGTGGTGTCAAATGCATTGTGACTGTCAGGGCACCTAACAGAACGAACACCTTTTAGTACCCCATAATTAAAGGCTGGTCAATATGCCAGCAGCTTTTACATTACCTAAAACCCTCCTGAAATTGGCTCATGACCCACCTAGTGGGTCCCGATCTACAGTTTGAGAAACACTGTTGTACAGTATTGTTAGCCAATGTAAAATGTGACAGATAATAATGTGGAAAGTAAAACAATAGTGCAGGCTCTTCTGAAACCCAGACTCCAATAACATGTGCCCATTTCTCCCCCCCCCCACTTACCAAAGACACTCCCTGCAGATTTTCAATGCTCCTCTTCTCCTCTGTCCTTGTCACAGCTGCTGAAATGAACCCAGCTCACATTTCTGATGTTCATATTTCTGCATACAGAGCCTAGTTCTCACTGAAGCTGTGCAAGTGGAATACACCACTTCAGATGATGGTACAGATGACAGATGGGGGGGAAGCTTAGATAATTGAATGTTTCTCCATTTATACAAAATCCGGAACCTCTTATTGCTCTTCAGTAATAAGAAAGATTTTGATTCGAATATGAAGGGTGGGTTTGAAGAAATAGGAGGACCTGTTATGGTATGCATAAGAAACCAGAGAAAATATGCATGCAGACCTGGCCCAAGACTTCCTGACACCTGAGGTCAGGGGGGCTCAAATGCTGCCCTCCCTTATCCCATGATGTGCAGCCCTCTGTTCCTCCCACTTGCCAATGTTCTTGCTCAGCACTCCCCTCCCCTCCACATTGCCTCTCTGACCCTTTCTTCCTTTTCCAACCCATGTAGTAAAGGGGGCCGGAGGAGAAGTGGAGGCAAGTAGGCAGGGACAGAGATGGGTGATCCCCCATCTGCTGTCTGAGATGACCATTTCAGTTAGTCTCATGGATGGACCGGCCCTGTATGTGTCCCTGGGAGAAGTGTACCTAAACTTCTCTTTAATAAAGCTGTGGCCTTTAGTTTACCCATGTATTTGTGTCCATGCTTTCTTCCCTTGAGTGGGAAGAAATCCCTCAGAATGAAACATGTGTCAGCAAACAGTGTGAGGGAAACAAATTCAATGTACAGAAATGGACTCTAACATCTGAGCAGGGACCACAGTTTGGTTGGGTAATTATTGTACAGTGTATTCATTTTTTAAATGCAATGCTTTAATGAAATTTTAGAAAGCAAGATAAAATTTAAGCTGTTCACAGACACATTTTCTTCTGCTGTCACTTTCACCCTCTGGGCCACCAGAGGGCACTCCAGGCTAGTTCAATAGAATACCTTAAAATGATAAGGGCAGTATTCCATTGCAGTGAATTCTTGTTATCTGCTAAGGTTAGTTCCTGGAAAACTGAGTGGATACTGAAATAGTGGCTACAGAAACATTGAGCCTATGGGAAAAATGAGGTTAGGTTGCAGGGGACTTTCTTCATCATACACTCTATGAACTTCATGAACCTGAATCTTAACTTGAAGTCTTTGGAGCTAGCCCATCCAACATCTCCAACTTCTGATGCCTCCTCCTCCATGCTAGCTATCGCTTGACTCGTTGAAGGTTACTGGCCCAACAATGAGGCCTCAGAGTTCAGCCGCGGGCAGGGGGTTGCTTCACCCCATTGGCCATATACTGTGTAGATGTCTCTTTCTCTCCCCCCCCCACATGGCACCAATGCTACCTCCTGCTCATGAGGTGGCCACTGTCTCTTCTCCTTCTCCTCCCACAACCTCTCTCACCTCCGCTACCTGCTTGCAGCTGTGCTGAGCCACCCCCCCACCAACCAACCAACCAACCAACCAACCCCCCCCCCCCGAGTGCACCAGTGCAGTATTCACAGATAAAGATAACAAGAGGTAGGTGGCAATTCTGCCCTTGCAAATAAGAGAATTCACCTAATTCGCATATCAAGAGAACTGACTGTATTTGCCTCTGTGGTATATAAAAAGCAAAAGGGCTGATTTGCAAGTCCCTCATGCCAGCCTGGGAGAGTCACAAACGTGCCATAAGGAGGTGTTCCTGAGTGGGGGGAGGGCAGGCAGTGAGTGGCCCCAGGGGCGGGTGGGCAGGGAGAGAGAGGGGATCTGGCAGTTATGCTGGATCCCAACCCCCGTTCCTTCAAGCCACTCCACTCTCCTCGGACTTGCGCCACCTCAGGAGCCTCTTGGCTTGCCTGTTCCAGCGCAGGACAGGATTGTGCCCTGAATCTCTTTCATCCCTGCTGAAGGTGATGGAAGTCTCAGGCACATGGTATGGAAACAAAGACTCTCATAAAGACACTGGTTCCTGCAAAGCTCTCCTAAGTGGGTCTGGGGGCATCATTTTTGTTTTGTTGTCATGACATCCTCTCCTTTTCTTCCCCCCCCTCTCTCTCTCTCTCACACACACACACACACACACACAGAGAGAGAGAGAGAGAGAGAGAGAGAGAGAGAGAGAGAGAGAGAGAGAGAGAAGCATAAACCAGGGCTGTGCCCCAGCACCCAGCACAATCTGGTGCTAGCCCTGATATAGAGCTTCATTTCGTCAGCATTTTGATGACAGCAAATTGCAAAGCTCTCAATAGTTTTGCACAGTAATTTGAGCTAGCTCTAATTTCCACTTTCAGTGGAGGGGTGGGTCCAGATGAAGTAATTTTATCAGATGTGCACTGAGAAGCACCCTGGGGTGAGGCTCCAACACTTCCTGTATATGTGGGGTGATGGTTTCATCAGACAGAGCCCTGCCACCATTGCCAAGACTGTTATCCTCTTTCATTTTCAACCATATACAGTTTCTGTTTCTTTTTGACCCATAGTATATACTTAGTATACACTAAGTATCTACTTACAAAGAGTTTATGAGGTCATAGGCACTGGGAGCTGTCACAGTTTTGTAATTAAGCTTCTTGTCAATATGGAAGCCCTCATTGTCCTACCACTAATTTCTTGGACTCTGGTGCCCTAGTCTGCTCCTATGGTCACTGGCAGTTGAGCCAAAGAGCCAGTCCACACTCCTGCCAAAATCTAGCAGTCCAGACTAACCCTGCCAGTCAGGTCTTTTGATTACAGCAAAGGTCAGATGATAGGAGAGAGACAAAGTAGGATATGAGCCAAAACAAAGCTTTCAACATCAAAAGAGCAGCCAATATTATTTCTTTCCAAATTTCTGAAACTCATATCCCCCTTTTGGGCATAGTTTGTCCTGCCTGTTGAGTTTACTGAGGAATAAGATAAACTGTTCCCCAAAGACTTCAGGACCTCATGCTGAGAGACAGTGTGATGGGGAGGGGGGGATAAAATTGGACTCTTGAGTTTCCTCTGAATTACCCACATGCTATCAACTCAAAGAGAAGCCTTGTTTGGTGAGCAGCCACTTTATTAGACTCAATACCCTCCCCCTACCCACTTATTGCTTCTAGTAGCTTCATATATTGTGTATCTAGGTTGTCATCTTGATTCCCTCAGCCTTCTTAAATAAATTCCATTATTTTACCCCGGTTAGGTCTGGAACACACAACCAACAAAATGAGAAATGATGTGATATAGAGCTAAGGTGTTCGCCTGCACTGTAAGACTCAAGACTGCAGGAGACTTTGTGTTTCTGACTGCTCACTTCATGTAAAAAGCTTGTAAAAAATAAATGAAATAAGAGCAATTCCTACATGTAGGAAACTAGCACCATGGGGGAGTGGTCTGTCTGTTTGCCTGCCTGCCTGCCTGCCTGCCTGTTTTTTAAGCATAAGGAGACATTCCAAAATGCAAATTCTGCTTCAGCCTGATGTGATCCAATCCATTCTACTGATACCATCAAGATGATTACATGCTGCACTTGCTGCATCTGACATTTTAAAGAGTTTTATGTTTATAACTGGATCCCAGTACTTGGGCACTGGATGACTCTGAACAAGTCTCTGGGAGACATGATGGTCTATAAATTTTGCTTAGAGACAAGTATACCCCTATAATCTCTCCTGTGCTCACTGCAGATCACTAGTAGGAGCTGTAGAATCTTCAGCATGCATTAAGAAAGGCATACATTTAATGACTTCATTCTGCTCTTTTTAACAAGAGTCCAAACCTACTGAGCAAACCTGAAAAAAATAATATATAAATCAAAAATTGGAGATGAGATCAGTTCAACTTGGGAAAACTTATCAATGATCCTTGACTGTTGTCTTCCAAGTAACCCCGCTTCTACTGTGTTCAGAGAAGTTGCTATTCTCTTTTTAAATAACCACTTGGGTCATCATTAAACAATGCCAAGCAAGCATCTGCTAGAACACAGTTGATCTCTGTTCAGTAATGGAACCTACACCTGGATTAATCAGGGAGATACCAAATGTACTGCAAGGGGGGAAAAAAACCCTTCATTTTGAAGTTGATGAATGAAAGCAGCTTTATTTTAGTCCTCAGGTGAAGAAGTGTTTTGTTAGACCATGTTCATTCAAATGCACCTTTTACTGGAATCAAAACAAACATGCTTCTTTTATTGTACACCAGAACACACTAACTTGGGCATGTTAGTACGTCAGCAGGCAAAGTACACAAATTTGATTCTTAAAAGCCTACAACTGAAACTTCTGGCTTCTACTTTCACAGAAGTCCACTGTAAAAAACATCATCAGTAGAGGTGAAGTGAGGTACCACCAGCACTGGAGCTGCTCTAGGATGAGAGCAGAATAGAGAATCTGAGACTTCAACCAAATTTATCCCAGGGAAAACACATCCAGTAGTGTAGCTAGAGTGGTGCAAAACTGTAAGTAGTGCAGGTTCCTGATCACAAGTTTGAGGGGCTGCTTACACCTGTGTTTGGGAGCTTGCAGTATTTACAATTTTGTATCCCTCTAGCCACACTACTGGATTCATCTGAGTCACATCCATGGGTTTCGACTCACATGGGATATTCGACCACACACACCACAATCCAGGGCTTTCTTTGTGGCAGAACCCACACCAGTCTCTTCTCCCACACTGCCAATAATCACATGACAGATTTCCTGGGTCTGCAGAAATCCCAGCAGCACTTGCCATCCTAACCCTCAAACCCATGCACAAATATCCAGATTAAAATCCTCCTCTCCAATTTAGAATAGAATAGAATAGAAAATTTATTTGTCATTGTACCCGTGTACACAAGTACAACGAAATTAGGTGCTTTTGCAAGGTAAAACAAAACAAAACAACAATACAACAAGGTCAGGCAGACTACATATACAATCACCACATTATTAAAGCTCTGTTCAACATATCACTGTACCCCCGCATTTAATCTAGACACTGCACTGGGATAGAAACTGTTCTTTAATCTACTTGTTCTTGTTCTTATCACCCTGTATCTTCTTCCTGATGGCAATAATTCAAAAAACTGGTGAATAGGACGCGAGGGATCTCTCAGAATTTTTGAGGTTTTCGACATACACCTTGTACTGCACACCTTGTATCTTCCTCCAAAGAAGGAAAAGAACAGCCAATAATCCCCTGAGCAGTGTTGATAACCCTCTGGAGCACTTTTCTCTCCACCACTGCACAACTCGCAAACCAAACACAGAGACAATAAGATAGAATGCTCTCTATGTAGCTGCGATAGAAAGTTACCAGCAATCTCTCAGACAATTTTTGTCTGCTGAGGAGTCTCAAAAAGTACAATCATTGTTGGGCCTTCTTGACCAGAGCAATGGTGTTTGCACTCCATGTCAGATCCTTCTTCATAATGGTCCACAGAAACTTACCCTCGTCCACCTGCTCAACACAAACACCCTCAATACACAAGGGCCGAATGTCAGATTTTCTTTTCCGATAGTCCACAATAAACTCCTTAGTCTTATTGATGTTAAAAATAAGGTTATTATTTTTGCACCATAAGGACAGCCGTACTACCTCTTCGCGATAGGCGGACTCATCATCTTCAGAGATGAGCCCCACTAACGTGGTGTCATCCGCAAATTTAATGATCTTATTACTGGGGTAAATATTGGTGCAATCTGAAGTATAGCTGGTAAACAGTAGTGGACTCAACACACAGCCCTGTGGAGTATCCGTATTGAGAATCCTGGCAGAAGAAACAAAAGTCCCTTAATCTCACCTTCTGTGGGCGATTTGAGAGAAAATCCAAGATCCACATAAAGATTAGATCTGGAAACCCAAGGTCTATATGTTTAGATATCAGTTTGTGTGGTATAATTGTGTTAAATGCAGAGCTAAAGTCCACAAAGAGCATTCTTACATAGGTCCCCCGCTGCTCTAAATGAGCTAAAGCAGTGTGTAAGACAGTGTTTATAGCATCTTCTGTTGATCTATTTGCCCTATATGCAAACTGATATCTATCAAATGAATCTGGAAGACAGGAGATTATGTATTGTCGAACTAATTGCTCAAAACACTTCATAAGAATAGAAGTGAGTGCCACTGGTCTGTAATCATTAAGGCTACTTATGAAGAACTTCTTTGACAATGGAACAATGGTGGAAGCTTTCAGACACGATGGAACAATAGCTTGGGATAAAGAGCGATTAAAAATCTTAGTCAAAACCCCGGCCAACCGGTCTGCACAGTCTTTTACCACCCGGCCATCAGGTCCGGCAGCCTTCCTTGAATTTACTGCTTTCAGTGTCTTCCTCAGATAGACACTGTGTCTTCCCCAACTGTAGAACTATGCAGATAGTGTAAAAAAAAACACGTACACTTTCCCAGTTCATGCATTTCATGTCCAGTTCAGAATAAACTGTATGAAGTTGTCTGGTGATGATAATCCTCCAAGTGTTTGCGGCTGCATGAATCAGACTTCTATTGTTGAGGATCAAAGGTACTGAGGGACCAGCCTGTGGCTGCTGTTTGCTGCTTATGTTCCCAAATGCCTGCTAATCAACTTGAATGTGTCTCTTAGTGCTGGAACAAGCTGGGGCTTGCTCTGCCCGATTGTTCTTTCTAGGAGAACAGACTCTACCTTTGGGAATGGCTCCGCTTTAGATTGAGCTGCTTGATCCTGCCTTTTTGTTAAGGTAACTCTGGGAGAGCCTTCAATAGAAGCACATCTCAGGAGAAAATTTTCATAAGAATAAAACTTACAGCACAGTCCTATGCATATCTACTCAGAAGTAAATCGCACAGTGCTTGATTGTGCTTACTCCCAGGAACGTGTGTATAGTATTTCAACCATAGTGTTTGAAGCATTTCACATGTATCCTCCTGATGTTGTCCTTGAGCAACCCAGTAAGATATGTATTATTATCCCCATTTTGCAGCAGGAGGTTTGAAACTGAGTGACTTGCCAAAGGCCACCTAGTAGAGGTGGAGACTCAAACTGTGACGCAGGTTTAGCCATGGCACCACACCAGCATTCTATCTACCTCCTTCCTAGATCACTTTGTTCCCTTGGCCTAGTTCCCAGAATGATTTTTAGCTTGATGAATCTAGCCAAGGCTGAAAATAAGTTGCCTTCAGTCTGAAATGAGGAAAACTAAGGAGGCAGAGAAGGACTGATTCTAATCTAGAAAGACCCCCCCCCCTCCATTGTGATGATCCATTCCATTCCCTTTAACAAAGGGATCAGTGCACAGCTAGGTACCCCTGCCGTCATAACCCCTGCGTATCCCCAAATACCAGGTGCTGTAGGCTTATACCATAGTCTTTCGAGACTGAAGGTTGCCAACCATCCCCAAATTCCTGAAAAAGACTATTGGGGCTGAAGGACTAGGGTGGTAAATAGAGACTAAATTGTAAGCAAGCACAGTATGTAAGACTGTAATTCACCACATTTGTAGCATGTATGTAAAGTAGGGCACCTTTACTTACAATTTCAGTGCTTTTTGGTGCATGAGTAAATGTGTAAGGCCACAATCCTAACCAACCTACCAGCACTGACATAGCTGTGCCAGTGGGGCATGTGCTGCATCCTGCAGTTGGGGGGCAGTCATAGATGCCTCCTCAAGGTAGGGCAAAGTTTGTTCCCTTACTTCAGGGTTGCATTGCCCTTACCCCAGTGGTGGAAAGTGGTTAGGATTGCAACCTAAAATCCTTAAGTCTCCTCTGAAACCATTTTTTAAAATCCTAGAAGATCCTTGATTTTTTGAAATAAAAGTTCACTGACAACACTACTGCTGACCAAATTTTACTATACAAAATGCTATATAATTAAGTTGAACAATGCCCAGGTAAATGGCTACTGAATGCAACAGAACAGAGTGAAATAAAATGGCAATAGACCAGTGGAGAGAGCCTTGCTGTCCACCTCTCCCTCTTAGGCAGCCAAGAGCTGAAGACAGTTCTTAGAAGAGACATGATTGATTGCCTCATGAAAAGAGAGGTGTTAATCTGACATCCATTCAAAATAGTCTCTGTAAACTCTAAGGGTGCAATCCTAACCCACGCTGGAGCAGGCAAGCCAGGAGGCTTGCGCTGCATCCAACGCGGGACTGCAGCGAGCAGCGGCTCAGCCACAGGCAAGGGGAAGCTCTTCACCTTACCCATGGGTAAGGGCTGCACTCCCCTATGGGTCTCCTCAGACCTGTGCCACCTCCGGAGTTGGCACAAGTCTGAGGAGAGCGGAGCGGCTTGAAGCTGCTCCGCTCGCCCCGGGAACAGGGGTTGGGATCTGGCATAACCGCCGGGTCCCAGCCCCGCCCCAACCTCCCTGTGCGCCCGCCCCTAGGCCTGCCCTCTCCCTGCCCTCTGCTGCCCAGTAACGCCCACTCCCCACGCCCCCCACACCTACCTACCTAGCTGACGCAGCTCCTGCCTAAGGAGGCGCAAACGTGCGTGGACCAAACCTCCAGGGCCACCTATACCGGCATAACCACTGGTTAGGATTGCGCCCTAAGTCAGCCAAACTCACCTTGATGCAGCTACGCCATCTCCTGACTCTGGCCAAGAGCATAACTGATGCACCTGGAGGCGTGTTTAGTTTCCTCACCCTTTGGAAGGAATCCTATCATGTGCAAAGTTTAATGAACTAGTGTTATCGAGTCAAAGGAACTGTTCAGCACACATTTCTCTCCTAGGCACACAGAGGCAGTCTGGTTAAACTGCCTGGCTTTCAAGCTTGGTATCAATCCCAGAAAGGTTACGTTGGGATGGTTTGGATGGAATCCACGGCCCAGCCACCCCAACACATGCGTTAGTGAGGAGGCCGGTCCATGCAGAGTTTTCATAGCTGGGGGTGGAAAGGAAATTGAAATGGTACTTTCTATGGAGATAAAAACATCATTGAAAAATATAATAACTAATTGCCCATTTCCTGCCCTCAAATGCAGACGTGTCATTAGAGGGCGGGGCACCCAGGGTGGTGACGTCCTGTGACGTCGTGACGTCACTTCCAGGATCTCCCAGAGACGGAGATGGTGGTTGCGGCTTTGCAATCCGGCTGCCACCCCTAGTTCCTTCTCCTTTGGAGGCTCTCATTGAACCTCCATAGAAGGAGGCTGCTGGTATTGCTGCAACTGTACTGCTGTTTGTCCTGCCACCGCCATCTTAGCTGGGCCTCATATGACACTCCCTTCTGGCCGGGTGCCTGGGGCAGACTGCTCTCTCGCTCCCCTCTTGATATGCCACCGCTCTTATGGTATTCCCCAAATCTGCCACCTTAGGTTGTCTACCTTGTACTACTGAAGGGCATCTTGTTTCCACAGTCAGAGAGAGAGAGAGAGAGAGAGAGAGAGAGAGAGATTTTCTTTATTCCTTCCCTCGAACAGGTTGGTTTGAGCCTGTGTACCTCTTAATTGCTGCATCTATAACCAGTAAGTCATTCCTAAGTAATCTGACCACATGGGCAATGAAGCAGGCGCTTTTGTAAAGAGTGAAATCAAATAGTACTTGTCCTTTGAGCTGCCTACAACTGGGCTAGCTTGTAGCCTGTTAGCTCAAGGAAGAAATTCGAATCAGTTCCAATGACGAGATGAAATATTTAACACCTTCAATCATTGATGAGCTGACACACAGAAGCCCCCGGCATTATTCTGGCCTCGGCTCCTGTGCCTGTGTCTGGACTAATTGCATGGCAAAGTCTGCTTGTTCTCTTTCTCTGCAGCTCCCTCTCTTGGTGTCCTCTCAGTCTTCCTTCTCACCCCTCCAATATTGTATGCATATAAGCATCAGCTCTGTCTGACTCACTTTTAACCTTTTGGCAAAATGCAGCTTTTCTGAACTTAAGAAGCACCTGGATGCTTCACACATGACGTTTATGGAGAGAGGGAAGTGTATCTGCAGGTCCTTCACCCACATGATGCAAATGCAAACCCAGATCTACAGACATAAATACATTTGAGGTGTACACTTAAACAGGGACACGCAGTGTGGGGGTGGCAAGGGAGGCAGAATCACCCCACTGGAGTTCTCCAAAAAGTGAAACTCTGGCAACCAACTTAGGAATTAGTTGGGTGTGCATGAATTCAATTTAGTAATTTAAATGGAATTCAATCATAAGCGCTTATTACACCTTGGATTCTCTAGGGCAGCAGGCACCAAAACCCAGCCAGATCCACAGCCTGCAAAATGCCTCTCCCATCATGCGCATCACTTACTGTTCCGCACCACAGTGTCTTATATTTCTATCTGATCTCTGCAGTAAATCATGCCGGACATCTGCTTCCCCTTCCTGTCATCCCGGCAGACTCTGTGCCCTGATTTTGGAGCAGAAGCAGCTACCCGGAGCTGTGCTCTGCAGAGATCAGATGGAAAGATGTTGCACACGATAGGGAACAGACACAGCAGTCCTGCAGCTTGTAGACCACTGCTCTAGGGCAACCACTGACAGACTGTTCAAAACAGAGGTGATGTCTATCTAATATAGCACTATCTGATTGAGGCTGCAATCCTATACACACTTACCTGGAGTAAATTCCATTGAACATTGTGGCAGTGATGTACCAAGGTCATTAGGCACCCAGGGCTCATAAATGTTTGGCACTCCCCATGACATAATTATTTTCAATAACAGACATGACATGAAAAGAACAATAATAATGGTCAGAGATGGAGCGCAGACCCTAAACATTCTCTTTTTATTGAATTTTGTGTGTGTGTGTGTGTTAACTTTGTAAATTTGCATATATATATTTTTATATTTATATATAACTGTAACTGTGTATATATAATCAAACCAATAAACAGGCGGCTACAGCCAAAGCTAGCCATATCACAGCTGCAGCCAGGTCACCCCACTGCCAGCTTGGTGTGGCCTCTCAGAACCCCCCTGCAGTCTGGCATCCAGAGCCAATCCTTCCAGCTACCCTCTTTGTATGCCACTGCATTGTGGGACTTATTTTTTGAGTAAGCATGCTTAGGATTGTGTTGCAAACAAACTTTGCCCTTCACAATCATAAAACCACAACCTCGTTCAGAATCATGTTTCACTTAGCCATGTGGCTGTGATCAAGAAGCCACGACCAAAACATTGGAGGAAAGGTTCTAAAACAGCCCTGGAAAAGTATCCTTTTGAATTCTTCTCAAAAGAAGCATCTGAAAAAAAAAAAGCCTGAGCTCCCTAAGAATGGGGAGGAGAAAGAGAAGGCAGCAGGGCCAGAAATGAATATGGAAGTAGACCATATCATCCAACCATACATGATTCCTGTCAGTTAAAATGCTGAATACTTTCCTTGGGAAATGAATCTCATGTTTTGCTGATGTTTTCTTTAGATTCTACGGAGGTTAGCATTTGTACAGGAAGCAATGCTAAAAGCACACAAAGAAATATACACCTAAGGTTTCTAAAACAGAAATGTGTTTCCAGAGTTTGTGAAGCTGATATAGATCTTAAAAACCTGTAAAATGGCATGCCATCAGGCATCCAGAGAGAAGTGATTTATTGCTACTACTTAGTCCTGTATCAGTTTAACTCTGGTGCATTCATCTCTTATGGATTGTGTTATTGCAAGAGACACATCTTATGTCCAGAGAGAAAATCTTTCAATACATAAATGGGTGTGTGAGGCTTATCTTGCAGGCAATTCCACGAGCTCAAGAGGTGTGGCTATCCTGATTGACCAACAATTGTCACTTCAAGTATCCCAGGTCATAACAGATGCAGAGCAGTGGTATTCAAACTGGGGCGTTGCGACGCCCCAGCCTGTGGGTCCTGGCCTCTGCCCCCTTAAGGGGCAGGGCAGCCAGGAGACAGGGGGAAGGCAGGCTCAGGGGGGCTGCAGGGGCTTGGGTGCACTTGCCCAAGCCTTCTGCAGCCTCCCGGGCGCGCGGGGAGCCCTGCGCAACCTTCGGCAGGGCTCCCCAGGTCAGGAAAAGTGAAAGCGAAGTGATCGCACCCCGCTCCGCAAAACCGGAAGCGGAGCACGATCGCTCCGCTTTCCCTTCTGACGGGGCTGCAGGGACTGGGGTGCACCCTCCAGTCCCTGCAGCAGCCGTCCCTGTGTGCAGGGAGCCCTGCACGAGCACCTGTGGGGCTCCCCAGGTCAGAGAAAGGAAGAGTGCAGCGATCGCACTCAGCTTCCGCTTTTGCGGAGGCAGAGCAGATCACTCCACTCTCCTTTTCCCTGACCTGGGGCACCCTGCAGGCACACGCGCAGGGCTCCCCACACACAGGGACGGCTGCTGCGGGGACTGGTGAGTGCATCCCAGTCCCTGCAGCCCCCTGAGGATGCGATCCTGGGGATCACGTCGCTGCCTTCCTCCTGCCCCTGCTGCCTCCCCCCCACCCCCACAAAGACTTACTGCGAGTTTCAAAATCCCGGAGAATTTGAAAACCGCAAGATGCAGAGGGTAGATATATTACCTTAGTGCTCAAATGACAAGGGGTAATATTTACTATTATCAATCAAGATTTTAATCAAGATTACCTGCAGGTGTTTCACAACTGTTTTAATCATCTGGTCAATACGTCAGTATAGACTAGCATTATTTGCTTATGGGTGGTGATTTTAATGAAGTCATGGATTCATATCTTGATCATAATATTCCCTCTTCAAGAACTAACACTACAGTCAGGTCATCGTTTAAATTATATATTGAAGACTTGGACTTGATTGACACATGGCATACACTGCATCCTTCAGATGGAGAATATACATTTGTTTTCCCAGTCCATCATTCTTGTCCTAGAATAGATTTTCTGGTATTCAAGTCTTTTTTTATCCAAGATTACGCAAACTGATATTGACCTTACTGTATTACACAGGCCATCTACCAGATAGATGAGGCTCATCAGCCTGGGAAGGCAGCTCATCTAAGAGAAGGAAACTCTGACCTCAAACCTCCACTGCCTTGTGACTACATCCAGTTATGGGAAAGGCTTCAGGAGTCAACCTCAAGGCAAAATCAGGAGCCGGAGTCCCTGAGGCAGTTCGGAACTGAACACAGTCATGCTCTGGCAACTCCTGCGACGCCACTGGAACCAACCGTATTGGCTTCTGCCTTTCCATTGGACCATTTCAGTGACATGGAGAGGGGGGATTTGCTGCATGGGTAACAGCCTATCCTCCATACCTTCTTTACCCAGGCTTTGCGCACTGGAGAGGACACTCCAACTTCACTATACAGCGTCGGCACAACACGGGAAGCAGCAGTTTACCGGTTATAAATCTTTGCTCAATTGGCATAGAGCGTAATGCCAGGGGCTGCTTCCGAAGGTGGGAGAGATCATTGCATCTCATTGGGCAGCTACCACCTGACTTAAGCTTGGGCAGTCCCCGGCCAGTAAGGTGCTGCCTCGCCACAGTCCATTAAGCTCACGGGGTGCGTGGGGTTTAGGGTGAAAACTGACAAGCGGATCGACAACTCTACACCAGGCAACAGAAAACAGAAAACTCCTGCCCTAAAGTTGGGCACCGGGAACATTAGGACAATGACACCTGGCTTCTCTGATGACCTGCAAGAAATAGACAACGCACGCAAAACAGCTGTCATCGACATGGAGCTGAGCAGATTGCAGATGGACATCATCGCCCTTCAAGAGATGAGGCTGCCGGACTCAGGATCTGTCAAGGAGAGAAATTTCTCGTTTTTCTGGCAGGGAAAACCACTAAATGAGGCCAGGGAACATGGTGTTGGCTTTGCGGTCAGAAATACCTTGCTGAAATCCATCATCCCACCTTCTGCATGGAAGTGAAAGTGAAAGAATTTTGTCCCTGCAGCTCCACTCATCAACAGGACTTGTCACTCACATCAGTGCATATGCACTGACTCTGTCATCTTCAGCAGAAGCTAAAGACAAATTCTGTGATGACCTGGCCACCACAATCAAGAAAATCCCTGAAAAAGAGCTATTGAGCCTCGGCGATTTCAATGTTAGAGTTGGTGCGGATCACAGTTCGTGGCCCACTTGCTTAGGCCAGTTTGGCACTGGGAGGATGAATGAAAATGGCCAAAGCCTGCTAGAGCTTTGCTGTCATCATGGTCTCTGCGTCAGCAACACCTTCTTCAACACAAAACCCCAACATAGAGTCTCTTGGAGACACCCAAGATCAAAGCACTGGCACCAGCTTGACCAGATTCTCACCAGACGCTCCAGCCTTCCCAGCATCAAGATCACATGCAGTTATCAGGGTGCTGCCTGCGACACTGACCACTCCCTGGTGTGCAGCAGAGTGAAACTGCTAACTAAGCAACTGTATCACACAAAAAAGGAAGGAAGATCTTGCATTGACGCCAGCAACACCTGGGACCAGGGAAAAGTGGAGGAATTTGCACAAGCGCTTGAGGAATCTCTTCCAGGCCCGGCCGATGCAGATGCATCCAACAGATGGGAACATTTCAAGAATGCTGTTTACAACACCGCCTTGTCCATATTTGGCAAGGAGACCAACAAGATGGCAGACTGGTTTGAAGCCCACTCTGAGGAGTTGACACCAGTCATTGAGGAAAAGAGGAGAGCTCTAGCAGCATACAAAGCCTGTCCCAGTAAGCGCAACCTGCAGGTCCTCCGAGCTGCTCGCAGCAAAGTCCAGCAGACTGCCAGGAGATGTGCTAATGACTACTGGCTCCAACTCTGTTCCCAGATACAGATAGCAGCTGACACGGGCAACATCAAGGGGATGTATGATGGTATCAAGCTGGCCCTAGGTCCAACACAGAAGAAAACTGCCCCTCTGAAGTCTGCCACAGGCGAGGTCATCCCAGGACCGGGTGCAGCAGATGGGATGCTGGGTGCAGCACTACTGTGAGCTATATTCTCGAGACAATGCAGTGACCAAGGAAGCACTAAACAACATTGAGTGCCTGTCTGTGTTGGAGGAGCTTGACAGTGAACCAACCCTAGAAGAACTTCACATGGCCCTGGACTTCCTCGCCTCTGGCAAGGCACGTGGGAAAGACAGCATCCCTGCTGAAGTCCTAAAGTGCTGCAAAGAGATCATCGCCACTGAGCTGCATGAAATCCTCTGCCTCTGCAGGAGAGAAGGTAAAGTACCACAGGACATGAGGGATGCAAACTTCATCACGCTGTACAAGAACAAAGGTGACAGAGGTGACTGCAATAATTACCGCAGCATCTTTCTCTTTAGCGTTGTAGGAAAGCTGTTTGCCCGAGTTGCACTGAAGAGGCTCCAGGTACTTGCAGAGAGCGTCTATCCAGAATCGCAGTGTGGATTCTGAGCCAACAGGTCCACCACTGATATGGTATTCTCCCTTAGCTGCAGGAGAAATGCAGGGAACAACTACAGCCACTCTTTATAGCCTTCATAGATCTCACGAAGGCTTTCGACCTGGTCAGCAGGGACGGCCTCTTCAAGATTCTCCCCAAGATCGAATGTCCACCCAGGCTCCTCAGCATCATCAGGTCTTTCCACGAGGACATGAAGGGCACTGTAGTCTTTGATGGCTCCACATCAGACCCCTTTGACATCCGAAGCTGAGTGAAGCAGGGCTGTGTTCTTGCGCTGACTTTATTTGGGATTTTCTTCGCTGTCCTGCTGAAGCAGGCCTTTGGAACTGCAACAGAAGGCATCTATCTCTGGACCAGATCAGACAGATAGCTCTTCAGCCTCTCCAGACTGAGAGCAAAGTCCAAAGTCCAGCTGAAATGTCTGCATGACTTCCTCTTTGCTGATGATGCAGCTGTCACTGCCCACTCTGCCAAAGATCTCCAGCAGCTCATGAACTGTTTTAGCAAGGCCTGCCGAGACTTTGGACTGACAATCAGCCTGAAGAAAACACAGGTCATGGTTCAGGATGTGGACTCACCTCCCTGCATTACAATCTCTGAGCATGAACTGGAGGTTGTCCATGACTTTGTGTACCTTGGCTCAACAATCTCCGACACTCATTCTCTCGATACCGAGCTAAACAAACACATCGGTAAAACAGCTACCACATTTTCCAGACTCACAAAGAGAGTCTGGTCCAACAAGAAGCTGACAGAACATACCAAGACCCAGGTCTACAGAGCTTGCGTCCTGAGTACACTTCTGTACTGTAGTGAGTCATGGACTCTTCACTCACAACAGGAGAAGAAGCTGAACACTTTCCACATGCACTGCCTCCGAAGCATCCTCAGTATCACCTGGCAGGACAAAGTTCCAAACAACACAGTCCTGGAACGTACTGGAATCCCTAGCATGTATGCACTGCTGAAACAGAGACGCCTGCATTGGCTTGGTCATGTTGTGAGAATGGGCAATGGTCGGATCCCAAAGGATCTCGTCTATGGAGAACTTGTGCAGGGAAAGCACCCTACGGGTAGAACACAGCTGCGATACAAGGATATCTGCAAGAGGGATGTGAAAGCCTTAGGAATGAACCTCAACAGATGGGAAACCTTGGCCTCTGAGCACTCTGCTTGGAGACAGGCTGTGCAGCATGGCCTTTCCCAGTCTGAAGAGACACTTTGCCAACAGAATGAGGCAAAGAAGGAAGGCCCATAGCCAGGGAGGCAGACCAGGGACACACTCTACTTGCTCCCATTGTGGAAGGGATTGTCACTCCCGAATTGGCCTTTTCAGTCACACTAGACGCTGTGCCAGAACCACCATTCAGAGCGCGATACCATAGTCTTTCGAGACTGAAGGTTGCCAACATTACACAGGCCTACAAAATTGAGGGTCAGAAAAGTTTTTCCCAAACTTTATGGTGGTTTGATATGAATTTGGGGTGCCGATTCCAAAAATGGCATCCGTTTTGCCCTATCACGTCTAGTTTTGGGGATATAGTATAGCCTCTTTAGTGAATGGTTCAAGCAGCTTCCTCATGAGGAACCCATGGTGTAGGCTTCCTACATGAATTTAAACCATGGGTATTTAAACCATGATGCTTAAACACTTCCTCCTTAAATGATAACAGATTCAAGCATATGATAATGAAAGTAAAGATTTTTTTTTAATTTAACAAAGGAAGCATTTCATCACAAGTTCATATGTGGGAGGCATATAAGAGAGGTAAAATGATTTCATATTCCTCCTGTAAGAAAAAATTAAAAGCAATGTGAGAGGAGACATTAAAAAACAAATTGCAGCTGTTAATCCACCAGTTGGTCATATTGTTCTCGCCTGATACCTATGATTAGTTAATGTTGAATTGGAGGAGATGATATCAGAGAATGTGGAATGAGCAACTATTTGTTTACATCAGAAATACTGGGAGAATGGTGAGAGACCAGGCAAGATTCTATCTCATCGCTTAAAGCAACAAGGTTTCAACTAATATATTCCTACGTATAATAAAGCATGAGGGTGGTAATCTTTGTTCTAATCCCAATGGAATAAATGCTCCATTTTTTTTCAATTTTACTCTAAGCTGTATAGATGTGATAAGGAGGCTTTGAATGAAGATATAGAAACTTTTTTCTAAACCTGAGGTTGCCTGGGTTAAATGTAAACCAATAACATTTCCTGACTGAACCAATTAAGTTAGAGGAAATCTAGACTGCGATTTTTAAACTTTAAGCAAAAAACCAGTGCCTGACAGATTTCCCATGGAATGGTATAGTATGTTTTCTGATGTCTTCGCTCCATGATTGCTTTTGTTTTATAATGAGATTTTTGAAACAGGTATTTTACCCTCTTCCATAGTAGAAGCTTACATTACACTTATTCCAAAACCATACTGATTGTGCTAATTATCGCCCTATATCATTAATGAAAGTGGACACTAAAATTCTATCTCTGGTGCTGGCCAGTAGATTGCAGCAAGATATTAAACCACTTGTACATCCAGTTCAGGTCAGATTTATACATGGTCAGCATGGGGTTGATAATTTAAGACTTGTAGTAGACCTCAGCAATTTGGAATCTAAAAAGACCCATCAACCTGCTATTATTTCATTGTAGGCCTTGATAGAAGAAGGCTTTTGATACGGTACATTGGAAATTTATCTTATCTAGACTTATGAAATTTGGAATACCTCAAGAATTTTTGCCATAGAGTCAGATTTTATACTCTGGGTCTGCATCACAAATAATAGCAAATGGCTGTTTGTCCGCCATAATACGTTTGGGTAAAGGAACCTGGCAGGAGTGTGGCCTCAGGAGGTGGCGCAAGTCCAAGGAGACTCACAGGGGCTGCGGTGGCTGACCCAGGGATAAGAGTTTCCCCTTATCTTCGGCTGAGCCACTTTGCAGCCCTATCTTGCGCAGGATACAGCGCAAACCTCTTGGCTTGCCTGTTCCAGCAAAAGATAGGATTGCGCTGAAAGTTATATGAATAAGTTTAATACCTTGTTTAGGAAATTTTTATGAGGTTCTACAACACCAAGGATATTCTCAAAATGGGAGCAATTGACATACAAAGAGGGAGGGTTTGGACTTCCTGATTTTAGTTTGTAACGTTGTGTATACCTGTTAACTTTTAGCAACAGGTGGGATCACCAGCAAAGTGAGATGCCATCATGGATTATGTTAGAAATGTCTGTGTTAGCCTCAGTGTGTAAATGGATAGCACTGGGTCTATATATGTTAAAAATCAACAAATGCCCGTGGCAGTAAACTCGACAAGGAAAATTTGGAATACGATGGCATGGAAATTTGAATTTGATCCCTATTAGCACTCTAAATTAACATTATGGATGAACCCAACTTTAAAGATCAATTGGGTGTCCTTTTTATGGAAGACCTGGTCTGACAGGGCAGTTTTCACATTAGATCAATGTATTGATCAGGACCAGAAATTTTTCTCATTTGAGAGACTTACGGAGCAGTATGATCTGCCAAAGTCCGCAAGTTGGCAATACCTACAATTGCAACACTTATTAGGTCTAAATTCGGCCCCTCAGCACTATCTATTTCACAAACTCCTCCTTGACATACTTATACAGTCAGTTGATAAGAAGAAGTCAGCAATATTTGTTTATAAATATTTAATGACATGTACTAAGTTTGATTCTCATTCACTCCAAATCAAATAGAACTCCGAATTGGATCATCCTGTCCTGAGTGATCAATGCAATTTGGTACTTATAAGTATACCTGCAATATCTGTGGACCTTAGATTACACTTAGATTACACTTAATACAGCAAAAAATACTTTTCAGGGTATACTGGATTCCGCAGAGGTTATATTTTAAAAGACATAGCAATGAATCTAGATGTTGGCGATGTCTGAGTTTGAATGTATCACTTACACACATGTTGTTGTCATGTCCTGGTATTATAAGCTTTTGGGGAGAAGTAATTAATATTATAAAGATAGTGCTAGAGCTTGCTCCCGGTGTGGAAGGGATTGTCACTCCCGAATCGGCCTTTTCAGCCACACTAGACGCTGTTCCAGAACCACCATTCAGAGCGCGATACCATAGTCTTTCGAGACTGAAGGTTGCCAACAGTAGAGCAACCTTTGATTTTTTACCGATATGTATGTAATCCTAAATTATTTGCCAACACCAACCTATATAGGCCAAGGAAAACAAAAACATCATTGTGATAAACATATCCATTTTGTTAAAATATATTTATCATGGACAAAACATGGTCACTTCTTTCCCCAAATCATCAGGAAACAAAACGTTTCACTACACAAACCCCAACAGAGTTGTGCAAAAAAAAAAAATTAAAAATAAAATAAAAAACTGAAAAAGAACATTTGTCACATGTGTTTAAATAATTTACATTAATGCCACACTCCTGTGTCTGGATATAAAAATAAATCAGGCAGCCAGAAATGTAAGAAACTTGTGCAAAGAGGGAAGAAAAAAAAACAACCCAATATATCCTCCAGTTTTCCAAAATGAACAAGCGATTGAGGGGAATGGGACCATGATACAAGTTTGCACAAGACCCTGAGAAATTATTCTTGAGTACTGAGGATCATCTACAGCAGACAGACTAGACTGGGGTGTAGACAGTCACTTTTTCTTGTTGCCTATACTTTCCTTAACCCAAACGTAATGGCTGTTTCACTGCTGCAATATATTTGGGGCATTTGCCTAATCAAAAGGACACTCACAACCCAGCTGTCTGCAACGTGTTGCAATTTGGAGACAGTGATGACAAATACATCTGGCCATGATCTTTGGGTGCCCAGCTTGTGCTGTGTCTGGCAGATCAGGCGTTTGTCGGTTTCCTCACACCAGCATGACTCAATGTGACTTTTGTCCTGCCAGATAAATATAGTACTTGAACTGCATGGGTGCCATCTACCTCTGTCTTCTTTTTTAACTCAGGGTAACATATGCCCTTTATCTCTGCTTGCTGCCTCCAGGCCAGCTGTGATGTCAGTTTTTCCATACTCTGTCTGGCCTGTCCACATGCTCCAGATCCTCTGGAGATTGTACTACCTAGCATGAAGCTGCTGCTGTTTGGTGTGCATGTATGGGTCTTAGGAAGATGTACTGCCTTGAAATCTGCTGCTCCACTTGTTATGTACACAGATGCAGCTCCTCTTACCTGGTGATGTACCAAACTCTGCTCATCCAACACTCTAGCCCAGTGTTCTTCTCTCTTCCACACCACCCCATCCCCAGCTTCCTTTTCAAATCCAGGGAGTGGGAGAAGGAGGAGGAGGATCAGTGGAGGGAAGTGGGCAGACAAAAGTGGGCTTCCCCTACCAATCTGCTGCCTGAGGTGATTGACTCAGTTAGCCTCATGGATATGACAACCCTGAGTACCAGTTACAGTTGTCCAACAACATCTTCAAGGCAATCTCCCCAATTCTTGAGTGCAGCAATTTCAATATGGAATCCACCAAATATGATCATGACATGGCCATCCTTAGGAATATCAGGTAAATTTTAGTAGATCCTTTTCATCGAAGCAAACAGTAGTTGATCCATCAAAAATTCAGATACCTGGTTTGGGTTCAGGTGCTGAATAGCAGTCCTAACCAAGGTCATGCAATACATGGCAACAGAACATGCACTTTCCAGGAACAGGAGCATGACTGCCATTAGTGATATAGGTCCTGTCAACAGTGGCTGCAACATGACACATACAACTTTTCGTGATATAAAGCAATCTTTGCTGAACTCTGATTTACCTTCATGAGATGTTTGAAACATTACTACTCCTTCACAAGTTCATTGAGCAGACTACGCACTTCCAGTGCCTCAACAGCAAAGTTCTTTGAAGTACAGTAACTCAAACCAGCCCCAAGCAGCACTCCTCATAATCCCTCCACCCCCGCAACCCTTTCCAAATGTGGTGAACACACTGGGGACTGACAAGATAGGAGGTGCACAGAGGAAAACACAGGATGTTGAGGAAATGGGGGCAGGTGATCCTTACTAGGCTGGAGGCTGTAGCACAGTGATTTCACTGTGCCGTGGCACACTGGTATGCAGTGAATCATTCACAGGTGTTGCCGCAGGAGTTTGGCAGGGGGTCATTTCTTAATAGGGCAATTAGTGGAGTTGGGGGGCGCAGAGCCTGTTTCATTCTTCAGTCACATGCCCAATCTCATCTGATCTTGGAAGCTAAGCAGGGTCAGGCCTGGTTAGTACTTGGATGGGAGATCGCCTGGGAATATCGGGTGCTGTAGGCTTATACTATAGTCTTTTGAGACTGAAGGTTGCCAACCATTTGTTGTTCAGATCAGGTGTGTTATTCAGTGTAAGCCTGGGCTGATGCAGCTTGTTATTTCTATATCATAACACTTGGATTCTAAATGATAAAATATATCCTTAAAAAACTGATGGAATGTCTTGATAATCTGAGTGCCTAGTCAGTGAGATGAAAATTGAGTGAGATTGATTGGGCCGTAAGTGTGGCATGTTTCATACTTCTAACCCAAAATGCATGATTGTAAGTTCAACTTCCCTGCTTGGGTGGCCTGTCCTAGACCCGTTGCTGTATCTCCTGCTGCCAACCTTAGTTACAGTGGGAGCATGATATGCATGTTAATGAATTGTGGTATGACAATGACAGCAGACAGAGGCTCCACAGTGCCACAGGTGGTACAGTGACGGAGACACAGCAGCTAGCAGAATCTGCCCTACCTATCAAACAACATAAAACACACACACACACACACAGAGAGAGAGAGAGAGAGAGAGAGAGAGAGAGAGAGAGAGAGAGAGAGCAACCCAACAACTTTGAAAGGGAAATTCTCTGTATGTACGCAGACTGACTGATGGCAAACTGCACTGGGAATATTGGTAGAAAGCATGTATATTCAGCAGCTATTTCTTAAGGCAGAAACCATCAGCTCTCATCAGCTAAGCATTCTGGGCTATTAACCACAGGAGTAACTAACAAAAGAGCACTCAGCAGAAGGGCAACAGCCTAGCAATACACTGTGAAAAAACCAGCTGTGAGTAGATCTTGTGTTCTCATCAACTTACACCGGCAACAGTGGGGAAAGGGTGAAAAAGCCACAGCATGTGATTCTGTAGATGGATTGGATGGGGGCAAAATTCTGGAGTACCCCTACCCTCACCACAATTGTTATGTTGAGTGGATCTAAGAGTACAGATGGGACCATCATGAGTACATATGAATAGCGAAATCCAACATATAATGTCTCATATGTTTATTATACAGCATTTAATATTTGTTTTATATAACAATGCTTAATCATGCATATGTTTTATATAATAAAATAGTCTCAATTTAATATGTGATTAATGTTTCCTATTATACATTTATTACATATAATAGGAACTTAAGATCAAACTCCATTTCAAGTTGCTTAAGTGCTTATTAGACTTTGGATTCGAGGGCATCCACTGATGGCTTATTCAAAACAGAGAGGTTATATCTGTCTAACATCGCACTATCTGATGAAACAGTATCAGTCAAATCAATCAATATCAAGCAATCAGATTGATTAAACAATCACTTTGCCCTTCAGAATCATAAAACCACAACCTCATGCAGTGGCGTCACTAGGATTCACATCGCCCGGTGCGGGAGGCCTGTGCATCACCCCATGTAGTGAGTGGGGCAACGCCCCAGGTGGGCATGGTGACGTACCATTGCCCCACCCCCACCAGTTTTTTGGCTGTACCTTTTGTTAGAACACAGATATTTCACAGTGGTTTGTTTCATTGCATTCTACATGAAATTACGCATTGATTGATATACAACATGATGATCTTATTCCTCCAAATTCTGATTTTAGTGATATTGAAAACTTGTAGAGTCTCACACACACACACCCCGTGTCAACTTACTAACACCTTATTGCAGCAGTTCTCAAACCTTTAGCACTGGGACTCACTTTTTAGAATGACAATCTGTCCAGGACCCATTGGAAGTGATGTCATGACCAAGAAGCCACTAGACCAGGGATGTCAAACATAAGGCTCGAGGGCCAAATGCGACCCCTGGAAGTGGTTTATCTGGCCCCTGTTGTAACTGGGCTCTTCCCAACTTGATAATTGGGCTCTCTCATGTCTTGAAAATATGGACAAGATTTGCACATTTTTTTCTTTTGTCATTTGCAGCTAATGAGTTTCTATGTAAGAACAAAGTGCTTATTTCTGGCCATCATCTGCTTAATGATATCACTTTAGGCCCTCAGCAGGCACCATGAATGCTAACTTTGGCACTTGGTATGAAATGAATTTGACACCCCTGCACTACGCACTACACCGAAGGCATCCTTTTGAAATTCTTCTCAAAAGTAGTATCTGAAAAAAGTGTGAACTTCCCAAGAATGGGAAAGAAAAAGGGAAGATGGCAGGCACCGTAATGAATGTGGTAGTAGAGCATATCATCCAACCAAACATTATTCTGTCAGTTGAAAGGCTTTCCTTGGGAAATGGCTCTCATGTTTTGCTGATATTTTATTTAGATTCTACGGAAGTTACCATTTGTATAGGGAGCAGTGCTAAAAGCCCACAATGAGTATACATTTAAGACCTGTAAAATAGAAACGTGTGCTTTGGGAGTCAGTGAAACTGATATAGATCTTAAAAACATGTAACATAGCATGCCATGTAGTGATTTATTACTACTGTTGAGTCCTGTGCAGGGTGACCAGTTATTCCCAGATATGTCCAGGATTTCAGCCTTTTGTCCAGGTGTCCGGGAGATGTGCTTGAATGTACTCCATTCTGGACCCTCAAGGAATTCATCAGTAATAGGTTTCTCTAAAAACTGTCCATACTTCTGGATTCCATTTGGAGGCTGCCAAATGTGGGGCTCGGACATGACATCACAGGGGGCGTCGCTTTGCCCCTATACTTCTAGGGCGATGTTCATCAGTTGCTCCAGTTAGAGTTACACAGTGCCTTTCTGTGTCTATGACTGGGTACTGGAAGTGTTGATGAGGTGGTCCTCCTGGCCGAGAAGCCCTTGGATGTGCTATTTGCTGGCAAAGCCAAAGAAAGGCAGCGAGTTCAGGAGCCCACTGCGCCTGATCATGGAAAGGGCCAGTTGCTTAAGCGACAAAGGGGTAAGGCTGTAAAAATTGCTATTCAGTCAGGTGGTCTGTTGGAGGTGACAAAATGGTGAGAGGATTGGGGCAGGGGACTGGGCTGCATTTGTAATTTAAACTTGTGAGCATGCCCCAGTGTGTTCTTTCTAAGGTCCACAAATGATACAGTATTTCTCATGCATTTTGTAGGCTGTTCCCTACGTATCGTAGGTGGCATTCCTGTGCACTTTTACCTGGGAGTAAGTCTCACTGAGCACTTCTGACTTCTGACTCAGGGACTTCTGAGTAAATATGCAGATGAGCTATGTGCACACATTACATGGATTTTCATCACAGCATGGTATCATTTCCAGTGGCTATTGGTGGTGTCTCTTTTGCATATTTTTTTTTAATTGTGAGCCCTTTGGGACAGGAAATCATTTATTAACTTATGAAGGATTTGTAAACTGCTTTGGGTACTACTTGAAAAGCAGTATATAAATACTCTTAATAATAATTTTGTTTTTGACCCACCATTCCTCCAAGGAGCTCAGGATAGCATATCTTTTTCTCCCTCCCCGCCCCATTACCACCTTATGAAGTAGGTCGGACTCAGAGATAGAGCCTTATTGGCACAGTTATCAAGTGAGCTTCATGGCTCTGTTTCAACAGCCTTGCCCTTACTCTATACCCATTACACCATGCTAGTTCTAACTCCTAAATTTAATATAAGGATAGGATGGAATAATTAGCGATATTGCCTACCAGCTCAAAATTTGAGATGTGGACAGGCTAGAATTCCAAATTATATTTCATATATGTAGGCATCTGCATATTTGATGGGCAGCCCAATCCTACTGAAATTCCTCCTCACCAATACAATGGGGCCAATATAGTTTGCACTGTATCTCATGAGGGGGAATGTTGCAGTCTGGAGATCTCCTCGAGATAAGGATACCTTTGTCCCCTTATCCTGGGCAAAGCCCTAGCAGTGGCAATGGGTCTACTCCGACCTGTGCCTTCTGATGTGCAGGTGCAAGTCTGATTTGTATTTGTGTCACCGGATCTGGCAAAGGAATTAATTTACAATTAATAAATTATATGTAATGTCATATTGTCTTAAATTTAATAACGAGTAATATCGTGTTAAAATTAAACACATGAAATTAGTGTGTGTTTAGCTTTTATTTTGTCATGTACATTACTCTTGGCTGTCCAACATTTTGGGATGCCTTTTCCTCTTTTGCGGTTATGACGTCCGGTCACCCTGGTCCTGTTTTAATTTGGGTACTAACATTCACCTCTTAAGTGACGTCTGAAGTAACACATCTGAGAGTGTGTGGGGTAAGAATTAAAGCTGTTGGGAAAGATGGGGAAGAGGGATGATAGCAATTGACCAGTGCCTTCATTGCTCAAATGAGATGTGTCAGAGCTCCAGTGGTTTGCAAGTCACACCCTCCGACCTAAAAAGGCGTGTGTGGCCTGTATATTATTAATTTATTATTAACCATATACACTGGATACACACCAAAGGGCACAATCCTAACCCTCTTTCCAGCACCAACATAAGGGCAATGCACCTCCTAGCTAAGGAACCAAACATTCCCTTACTTTGAGGAGACCTCTGTGAGTGCCCCCCAACTGCAGGATGCAGCACACGTCCCATTGGCACAGCTATGCCAGTGCTGGAAAGTGGGTTAGGATTTGGGCCAAAGAGTAGCATCTTCACCTATCTGCAATCTCAACACGAGGGACAGGGCTTATCCTTGCCTTTCTTTCTGTAATGAAAGACGGTTGGTCTTAAGGGTGTCTGAGTGTAGCAATGGGTTACATACCCACACCCACATCAGCACTGGGTTCAGCTAAAATGACCTATTTCCCCCAAACAATCCTGTTGCGCCTCAGCACTACAGGTCCCGGAATAGATTAATCAGGCCTCAGTGGCATAGCTTGAAGGAGCGCTGCCCAGGGCACACCTTCCAGGTGACCTAGGGCACACCTTCCAGGGCTGTCCCCTGCCCTATACCAGAGCTGTGCTCCGGTTGCATTCAGAGGGTGTTCTGAGGACTCTGGAAGGCCTTAGAATGTCACTTCTGGTTTCTCGGGAGAAATTGGAAATGATTTTAAGGCCTTTAGAAGACCTTCTGGGGTCCAGGGAGGCCACATGCAGCTTCCCAGGCCTTAGTAGGCCTTCTAAATATCTCTTCCTGTTTTCCCTGAAAACCTGGAAATGACATTCTAAAGGCCTTCTGCTGCCCAGGAAGGCTGCACATGGCCTCCCCAGGCCTCAGAACACCCTCCACCCCCAGACTGCGCCAGCTGCAATCACAGCATCCCCCAGTCCCCCCCTAGCTACACAAGTGTCCGGCCCTGATCTTATTGTACCCTAATAATGTCATTGGCAGCACATTTGGGTTCTATTCTTCTCCCCCCTTCCCAAAACACTCATACTTTGGTATCCACTTCCTCTTGCCTGCCTGCTCCCGCAGGAGTCTTTATTGTTGCTTCAGCAGAAGGGGAAGGAAAGAAGGAATTCCTCGGCCCTCTCCTCTCTGATGCAGCCTGGTGACATCAGTGCCTTGGCTCTTGCATTACCTATTTACTTGTGTCTTCCCCCGTAAGGATGTGAGGCCCCACCCTCTTGGCGGTTGCCCAGCAGTGGTAGTCAAGCATTGCCTCCCCCCACCCTGGCTGCACTAACAGCTTTAAAGGGAAAAGGAGTTACTGGGTGCTGGTTTGGCAATCCTATTAGAGACGTGAATGAAATCACAAGAGCTTAGCCTCTGATCTGGAGAGCCCTGATTCCAAGACAGGATTTGGATGTTAACAACCATGTGAAAGGAACAATTGGGGCATGCCTCTTGCATGCAGGATTCATGTGCCTCTCTTGTGCAAAATATACCTTTCTCATCTCCACCAGCAGAGGTCCCCAGTGTAGTGAAAGCCTGCAACTCTCCCATTTTGCATGTAAGGAAGAGATGTGAATGCAGACCAGGATGAGCCATGTGCAGTTCTTGTTTCCTTTAGCTCAGTGATTTTCAGTGGTGTGCTGTGGATGCTATGCTTGTGTGCCATGTGACTTTGGAAAGGGTCATTTTATTGGTAGCGCAATTGGGGGTTTTGAGCCCCCTACCAACAGCACAGTGTGCCTTGTCAACGGTCCAAAAACTGATGGTGTGCCTTGACAGTTTTAGCACCTTGTCAGAGATGAAAAATGAAAATCGCTGCTTTACCTCATTAGAACATCTGAGGTGCTTCTGACACCAGCACTTCTGGGTGTCTGCCCTGCTGACTCTCTCATCTGGCAAAGCTTTTCTCAGCACAGAAATGCAGGTTTGGCCTTAGGAGCTGTGAGGCCCAACATTTTTTGCGGGGCCCCAGGTCTGTAGAATCTCAGAGATATAAATAAAATGTATTATAGATGTGATATCTCTATGGTAGAATGGAAAGCAATCAAAATGTGCACTTAAAAAGTTCATGTGAGTTAATGGACCAAAAGTGCATGTGAGTTAATGGACCAAAAGTACATTTTAATATAAAACTGCATACAAGACTAGATTACCCCAGCTCAGGGCCCCTCAGGCACAGGGCCTAATTGGGAGCAATTGGTCCAATTGGCTTAAAGCCGGCCCTGACTGCAGTAACAGGGAAGCCTCACAGGCTGAAGTTCTGCCTTCCCCTGAGGCAGCACAGAAGTAGGAGCCTACCCATCCACCTCTAATAGCAATTGTATGCAGGATTTACTTTATAGCACATGCCTGATCTTATCTGATCTCGGAAGCTAAGCAGGGTCAGGCCTGGTTAGTACTTGGATGGGAGACCGCCTGGGAATACCGGATGCTGCAGGCTTATACCATAGTCTTTTGAGACTGAATGTTGCCAACCATCTTTCTCCAAGAGCAAAGGTAGAGATGATTTGGCTTGCCATTAAACCAAGCAGAAGCTGCCCAAACGACCGACTGTTCTTTTTTTCAGTTCAAACCAATCTGGTGTCTGTGTAACAACCGTGGTGCCTGCGACTGCCGGGCTGCGGAATTGGGAATGGGGTGGGGACGGGGACGTTCCGGGGGGCGGGGAGGCCAGTGTGACAAGGGGAGAGGGAGGGGACGCCAGCGTGACGCGGGGGGGGCGTGCCAGAGATGTGCCTGGGGACGGGCAGGAGGAGGATCCGTGGAGCTCTGCTCCGCAGGATCCTAGGCACTCATGGAGGCTGCATGCCTTACACGAGCGCCTTTACTTTAGCGGCACCCTATGGGCACCGCTAAAGGAAGTAGCCCCATTGCGGGGCTGCCTCCCTTACCCGGGGGAAGGGGACAAACGTCCCCTGCTCCCGAGTTGCCTCCCACGTTAGCGCGGGAGGCGCTGGATTCGGCGGCAGGCCTTGTGGTGCTGCTGAGCGGGGGCTCCCCAGGCAGCTCAGGATTGGGCTGCCCCTTAGGATTGGACAGTAGGATTGTTAAAAATTTTCCTGCTTGATGATGTCACTTTCAGTCATGACATCACTAATGGTGGGTCCTGACAGATTCTCATTCTAAAAAGTGAGTCCCGGTACTAAATGTGTGAGAACCACTGATCTATCCTCATTGCCCTTCTTCTGTGGCAGGATTGTATAACTTGTTTCCCACAAGGCCAAATGCCACCATTTTCCAGAAAACTCCTGTTTTGGCCCTGCCTAAAGGTATTGAATCGGCAGGACCTCTGAGAGGAATTTTATTGGGGGGTACAAAGTTTCTTTTGGGCCCCTTTCCTTCTCCATTAGGTCATAATTTCATACCATCATTGGATCATAATTTCTATGAACTGTGTACATGCGAATGCTTGTCTTCACACAATATATGCAAACATTTTCTGAGATCCTGGGAAATTTCTAGATCTTTTGGCTCCCTTTTTGATCAGCTATGATGTGTTCCCTGCACCCCCTTCTCACGGGCCCTGGTAAGATTGGAAAATGTAAGATCCCAGGAATTTTTGGGCCCTCTCCTTTGGTTCCCAGGCACCCTTTTTGACCCAGGCCTGGATTCAATTTACCCCCTGCACCCCCCCCCCCATGGGCACTGCATATTGGGCACTGTAATCTATGACTGACGCACTGTTCACTGTGTGTTCACACAATCCTAGGTGTGTCTTCCCAGAAGCAAGTCCTATTGTGTTCAGTGGGACTAACTCCTAGGAATGTAAGCATAGGATTGAAGCCTTAGTGGGTGATAAGTTGTGTGGATCTGCTGTATGGGAATTCATTGGATTTTCTGCAGCCTACCTGTTCTCAAAGTGGTTTTTGACTATAGAACAGAGAATGTACATTCCTTTCCACAGTGGAATTTCCTTGAGCGAATGCTGCTGCTACTGCTGCTACTGTGCAATATTCTGACTTTGATTTATGCCTCTAGAGATGGATAATTACATTGCCTTGCATCTTCACATTTTGCTATTATTACCCTTCTTTCTGGCTCAGGAAGATGCTAAACCACAGCTGTGAGTAATTCACAAGCGGCAATGAGACAGGGGCCTTGATGCCCATTGGTGCAGCCAGAGTCAGACAAGGAAGCAGGACTGCTGATTGGCCCATTTTCAGTCAGGAGCTGTAGGCTGTTGCAAATACCAGAGTAAGCTTTGACCGACAGTAACCTCCCGGAGGAGAAAGGAGGGTCAGCCCTGCCCACTTCATTCATGTGCACTCAGCCTGCTGCAGAGGCGGCTGCTGTTGCAATTACAAGGTGATGTGTGTACCGCTTGTGCTTTGCCAGTTGCTTTCCAGAAACAGGCTACCAATGAGGTAGAGTCACCAGATGCCTCTTACTTGGAATGACCTGATCCATATTTGCATATGTCATTTCCCCATTGAGAATCGTGTACGTGCCTGGTTTCTGGTGCCAATGCCTGCTTTTTAATATACAGTATATTTTCACCTGCTATGAAGACTGTGGAAAAGCTGAGAGTCCTGTTTGTAGTGTGACGCTACCAAGAACCCTCTGAGAAAGCATATCTTTTTTTCCATGCCCATCTGAAATCAGGGGTGTCCAAGCACAATAATGAACCACTGGTGCCTCCATCAGGGCTGGGACTCATAAGCAAAGCTTGTGCTGGGTTGCTCACCATGTCTCTTTTTTGGGGCGAAGTATTCCATTCTCATAGTAGTTGTGTACCCCAATCATGATGGATGACATGATGAGCCATGGGGAACTGAGCTCTGGACTTGGGTGGAAATCTTGGCAGCCCAATGAATGTCCTCAAGTATTTCACCAGTTTCCAATCCCAGGTCCCCATCGATAAAATCAGAATAATTTAGCATAATTTGCATAAGCACCTGTGGGAACTTTCCTACTGACAACATAGCAGATTTAAAATTCAGATTGGGACAGTGCCTCCCTTCCCTGCAGAGCCACCTTTAAGCCGATTGGACCAAACGCTCTCAATTGGGCCCCATGCATAAGGAAGGCATGCACTAGACTAGGGCAATCTACTCTAGTCTTGTATGCAGTTTTATATCAAAATGTGCTTAGATCCAATTGGTCCATTAACTCACATGCACACGTTTTGATTGCTTACCATTGTTCCACAGAGATATCAAGTCTATAATAAATTTTGTTTGTAAGTTCTACAGACCTTGGATGTGAACCTGGGGCCCTGCAAGAAATGTTTCCAATTGGAGCAGCTCCTAAAGTTGCCCTGTTTCCCCCATGCTGCAGTGGCAATCAAGATGGGGGGGGGGCATGGCTGCAATTTGCAATAAAAAACAAACAAGCCCAAGCATAGACACACACTGATTGCATGCTTCTTATCATGTGTCAATTGATCCAAAATCCACATCTCAGGACTGCTCTGAGCGTGGGAGGAAATAATATTACTTGCCCTGAGTGTTAAAAGCACTAAATCGAAAAATAACAGCACAAAACGAGACCCTGTGATCCAGTACTTTGCCTATAAATAACTTCAGTGCAATGATAACTTTTGGAGGGGGTTTTGTTTACATTATGTAACAAGGGACTTCGGGGGTTTTTGCTAAAATTTAGTATACCTGCAACTCTTGGAGTGGGGCCGCCTGAGACTTGCATCGGAAACAGATGCAATTTACGTTATGTTTTAGGATGGAGAGGAGTTGTAGGGCACTTCCAGATGGGCTGTTTAGTCCAGGATTACCGCACTTTGGTCACCCACTCTTTAACCCATTTTTGCCCAGCCCACAGGTGTACACATTTGGTCCCTGATGTGTATATGCAACATTGGGCAGAAATGGCTTAAGGGAGGGGGTCCTCTTGACAACATCACCCTTCCATTGTCCAGCTGTATTGTCCCTGTGCTGAAATGGTCACATCAGTGGCATAGCTGAGTGCCTGGAAGGGCAATTGCCCTGGGTGCCATGCCTGGGGGGTGTCAGGGGATGCCTTTCTGAGGCCTTCCAAGGCCCTAGATGCAGTGCTTGGCCTTCCTGAGCCTCAGAAGGCCTGCCTAAATCCTTCGAACAGCACTTCTGGTTTTCACTAAATCCAGAAGTGCCTGTCTAAGGCTTCTGGCAGGCCTTCTGAGACTCCGGAAGGTCACGCATAGCCCCCCTGGGGCTCAGAAGGCCTGCCGTAGGCCTTAGAAAGGCACTTCTGATTTTTGCCGAAAACTGAAAGTGCCTTGAGGGAGGGAGTTAAAAAATTTATTTTCCCCAAGTGCCAGATGGCACGGTTACGCCACTGGGTCACATTCATTAACAAGGAACATAATCCAAACAGCAGCACATACAATAACAGGTAGTACAATTACCACTTAACAATGGTGTGAACATTGTGAACAATGGTGAATGCTACTTTGCTGTTTTTATTTTGCTAGACCTGGCTTTGATTTGGACTGTTCCATTACGTCAGTGGGACCTGGCACTGTGAAGATGCACACAGCCTGGTTGGTGTATCTATAGCAATGCAATTCTGCTTTTCGGTTCTGGTTGATAAACCACAGGGTGGCACTAAAAAGAGCATGTCTGGAAGGGCCCACAGTAGAACAGATTGCCATACCATCTGATCACAAGCAGCCATGTGCTGTTATCCAGAGGGGCCTAAATGACTTTGCTCCCTTATATTCCATGTACCTGACTGGCAGAAAGGACATGTTTTTTAGTATTTTTAAAGCAGCATTGGGGGCCAGGGCTCCTCACAGGGCCAACCCATTCATGAGAACAACTCAAGTGATGGCTCCAGACAGTAGAATGGTGAGGGACGCCCATCTTTGTCCACCTACTTGCCTCCTCTGCTTCTCTTTCTCCTTCCACTAGATTAGAAAAGGAACAGAGGGCAGAGAGGAAGAAGACACATGAAGGGGAGGAGAGGGCTAAACTAGTACATTAGAGAGTAGGAGGAGCAGATGGTTGCACATCATCAGGTAAGGGGAGAAGCATTTGGTATGCTGTCTTGGGCTTCAGGAGATCTTAGGCGGGCCTTAGTATTTCAGAATTTAAAAATGGCACCCAGAGAGGTAGAGAGCAGGCCAGTGCTGCTCCCTGTCATTGCCCAGTAAGCTGCCAAGCCCCAGTGGGGAAGCATAGTGGTAAAGAGCAGGTAGGAGCAGTGGACCTAAATCCTCCTTTGTGCTGCCACTTACAGCAAAGGTGCGGAGAACTTACCTCTGTGTCTGGGCATGGGAGGAGGTGACATGCACGCTTATGAGGGCACTTTCAAAGAAGCAAGGGAGCAGTGTGCCTTGTGGACTCTTGCCCCCACAACCCCCAAAAGCTGGTGCTGCTCCTGCCCACGTAGTTTCAACATCTTGGTGTTAACCGGAACAAACTAGGAAGCAGTCACAGGGGAGCAACTTCTCTGTTGCTGTGTGAATGTGTGACTCATACCTGGGTCTGAGCCATTTAAGGCTGCATTTTGGAAATTACATGTTGAATGCTTTCCCTCATTAAAAAAAAAATCTTCCTACACCCAGAAAACGAGCACTGCTGGGAGAAAGCTAGGCTAGCATTTTCTACCTGGATTTCTTTCTTCCAATGTGCAAAGAAATGTTGACGTCAGAGAACAAATCAATAGACATGTGTTTGTCACAGGCAGAAGAATTCAAGGAGGGGGACCATATAAACAAAAGAATTGCTTCTGTATCAGGCCTCAGCAGGGACCTGCTCTGAGTTGATTGGTGCCAAAGCAGGTACAGACAAGGCCAAAGTGGGAACAAGCAGCTCCGATTCCAAGGGGCCAGAAGCTGGCATACAGTCAGGGGCAGGCTGAAGGCTGAGGTATTTATTTTTCACATTTCTATACCGCCTTTCCTCCAAGGAGGTCAGGATGACGTACATGGTTCCTTCTCTCCTTTTGTCCTCACAACAGCCCTGTGAGGTCAGTGAGACTGAGACTGGCCCAAGGTCACCCAGGAAGCTACATGCCTGAGCGGGGATTTGAACCTGGATCTTCCAGGTCTAAAGTCCAATTCCCAAACCACTACACCATTACAGAAAACAATGGCAGAACTCAGACTGGTGGACCAACTCCAAAGTTAAGGTGAGCTGGGATTGACCTTTGGGAGCAGGTGACCGTTACTGCAGCCTCAGCGGTGCCCTTAGAGAGCAAGGTTTCCAGGGAAGGCAGAGTTTTGGTCAGAGGATGCAAGGCAGTGGGTTCTGGCTGCTGGCTGCCCTGTCCCATTTAGCCTGCCTTACATTCTGTAAGTTAGGGCTTTACTTCTGGTCTGCCTTTGAATCTTTCTGCAACGCTCTCCATCCCCACTCCCTGGTATATTTAGAAGCCACATTTCAGTACAAAGAACACGGAGCTGCCACATTTCAGATTTTGCTATTTCAGCTTGCTGTCCCATCCAACCTGTGGAGCCTTGGGATCTATTCAGCTCTTGCTTTTATTTGCATTCTTACACAATCCTGGATACAACTGTAAATTTACCCACAGTAGAGATTAGCATGTTAGTCTATTGACCAACACCCCAGAAGAAAAGCTAGACAAATCCAGCCTCCAAGCGGGAAGAGAAGGGGAAAGCTGCTGATTCAGCACTTGTGAGAGCAGCTTCTTCGCTTCCAACAGTGAACGTAACAACCACTTTAGCACTTGGAGAGCAGAGGTAAAAGCAAAATAAGCTGGCAATCTAGAAAGTGTTTATTAGATTATATTTAGATCAAACTGGGTTAATTGGTGGTTGCAAAACTTGCGTTCTTACGTACGCAGAATAGAGATTTATCATGGCTATTATTGTATATAACACCCTTCTCAGAGCTGCTGGCCATGTAGCAAAGAACACTATAACTTGCACCCTTTTCCTTCTAACTGGAAAGGGCCCCATAGCATTGAACAAGCAGATCCAGCCACACCTACTTCCAACCTTCCACGGCTTGCTGTTGAGTGTTACCTTACACCCAAGCAGGCTTTGGCTCATGAGGAAGCTGCTGCAGCTTCCACTTGCTCAGGCTCCTCTCTTCTTTGCCACCCCTTTTCCCAGATCTGGGTGTTTGTTTTTTTTGTAAGGTTGGGTGCCCCGTAAATCCCCACACTGCATAACCTTTGCTTCAAGATTAAATTCATCTGGCATTCAGGAGTTATGCCAAGGAACCTCACAACCATGACGAACAGAAAGAGAGTCATCTTGCAGCAGAGGGTGCATAACCGGGCCCCAGACCATGTAGGAAAGAACCCCGGCTCACAGAATGATTTGTGGCCACTCTACCCCCAGGCCTGGAGCAGATCACTCCATAGACTTGTAGAGATGACATTGGCCTAGTTCTTTCCCACCTCCATGTTTCCATTTATAGGATCTTGCCTATATCTGGTTGTGTAAGTATCATTTATGTTATGACCTATTCTTACTATGCTCTCGTTCGCATAATTGAATATGTCTATTTGAGGTTTTGCCTGACGGGAGCAGGATTCCTCAATTCTATATGCCAAATCATCAGTGTGGTGGCCAGGGCCTATGGGAGGAATTTTATCAGGGGGTACAAAGTTTCTTCTGGGCCCATTCCCAAAGGGGGAAGGGGAACACTGACAACCACAATAGTCTTTGGAGCACAGGTCTAGTAGGCTTCTTGTTGCAGAGCCCAGGTCTACCTGATCATGCGGCATTGGCAGCTAGATAAAGAAATATGGAAAACCAAACACACTCCTTAGGGCACAATCCTAACCCACTTTCCAGCACTGACATAAAGGCAATGAAGCTTCATGGTAAGGGAACAAACATTCCCTTACTTTGAGGAGGCCTTCTTGAGTGCCATCCAACTGCAGGATGCACCACATGTCCCATTGGCATCCTTATGCCAGTGCTGGAAAGTTGGTTAGGATTTGGATCATAGTCTCTCTAAAATCTTTGAAATATAGAAAATCCATTGCAGAAAATTAGAATCATTGTATTTAGGCTCACACCAGAACGGACCAAAATGAACTTCAGCAGCTGTAGCCCCACTCCTGGGTCCCTGAGTTTCTATATACTCCTTCGTGGTTATGGGATCCGCAAGCCAAAGAGCTATTGTAGCAAGTCAGTTTCCTCCCAGATTTGACTCTGTTTTCAGGAGGGTCATGGATGCATTCCTGAGCCTCTGCGACAGTTAACACTGCATGCTTGTGATTGTGCCTGAGCATCATGCACAGGCAGTGAGTTCAGGTGAGATAGGAAAATGTCAGATCCCAAGAACTTTCTGGGTCCTCTCCTTTGGCTGCTGGGCCCCCTTCTGACCCTGGGCCTGGGTACAAATTACCCCCTTTACCCACCCCCTCCTAGGCCCTGGTAGTAGCCACCTCCATATGCCCTTTTCATTGCACAGATCTGGTGAGGAGGCACGTACATGTATCCCTCCTTCTTTGTTCTGCCACAAACAGTGTTGCCAATTATAAAGCGTTCACAGGGAAGCAAGACACGAAAAATAATAGCAGTGACTCATCAGGATCAGCTGAGTGCTTCTCTTGGCTAGTTAAGTATAGCACTGAAGTTTGCAAATGTAAGATGTAGCAGATTGCTGGTGGCAAATGCCTGGGGCTCCTTTTGTGGGGGTGAAAGTGAGCGGGAAGGCAGATGGCCCTGCTTTTTCCTAGTTCCTCTTTGGTTGGTTGAGTGATCAGGTCTGTGCTCCAAAGTGCAGTGTTCCAGAAGGAAATTTCCTCAAAGTTCTCTTTCGTTCTGTAGATTCAGGTGACTGAACTCGAGTGACCCAGTGACTCAGGCTTGACTGCTTGCTGCTGCTACTGCTGACATAACATGTTCAGCAGCATGTGTGGGGGTTGCCCCCACACCCTGGCACAGGGCCTGGGTTAACTTTGAACGGAAATAAACCTCAGCCTGGACTATGTCCAGTTTGTTGTGAACAGGACTGGATCTGAGAAGTGTTTGTAATCTGAACGGCATTCAAAACAGCTCATTCAGCCCACTTGAAATGCCACCATCCATTTTCCTTTCTGCAGGCTGAAGCTGCCGTTCATGCCTGCATCTTCTTCCCTTGAAGCCCCAAGCAATTCAGCCAGGAATCTTGCTGATTGAAGGACAACTTAAAGCCATCCTGACTGGTTAGGTAGCTCCCCCAGGAGAGAATTGCAGACACCAAAATGAGAGCTTAAACCCTGGGAAAAAGTGTTTTGAAATTAGCTGTCCTGGAAAATAAGGAGCAACATTATAAGGGTCGGACAGCCTTGTCATGGCCAAGTTTGTCTTGATTCTTAGCATGCCACCCTTATTTGCACTGGCAATCCTGGCTCCTGTGCTGCCCATTCAATGAGTTGAATGCTACACCCGGGGGCCTTCTGAGGGCCAGAGGAGGCCATGTTCAGAAGCCTTCTGAGGCTTCCGGAGGGCTTTCAGTTTTGGGGCAAAAACTGGAAATGAGCTTTTAAGGCTCTCCAAAGGCCTTCTCAGGACTGCAGAGGCCACGTGCAGCCTCCTCTGGCCCTTCAAAGGCCTCTGGGAAGGGCAAGGAAGGCCTGTGGGGGGCGAGGAAGGCAGTGGAGCCCACAGGTGTGGTGCCCCAGGGCACTTGGCCCCCTTGACCCTCTCCCCCAGGTACATCAGTGCTTATTTGTCATTGTTTGCTTGCTTGATTTCAAAAAGCAAGCCTCAGTCTTGTCAACACTGCATTAAATACTGAAGTTATTATCCCTCGTTGCAAATGATCACTTTCTGTTGATGGTTGGCTTCCATTTTTAGTTTCAAATACCCTACACCAAAGGCTGGCCCATCCATGAGGCCAACTGAAGTGGCAGTGGCGGACTTCCCCAGTCCCGCACCCGGGGCAAAGGTCCACAATGGACCACAAAAGGTCCAAATCTGCTACTATTTCTGAAGTGGTCGCTTCAGGCAGCAGACTCGTAGGGGGCACCTATCCTTACCCACCCACTTGCATCGACTGCTTCTCCTTCTCCTTCCACTCCTGGACTGGAAGAGGGGGTGAGAGAGGAAATGTGGCAGGGAGGAGTGTGCTGAGCTAAAACACTGGAGAGTGGGAGGAGTAGGGATCAAGCACACCATTGGTTAAGGGGGCAGCATTTGGCATAGGCACCAGGTGGACCTGGTTGTTTCCCATCTCCACAGTGATATTCTGCAGTGCTTTAATGCTAGAGTCAGGAACGCAACAGGTTAAGTTGTAGAAAGTGCACTGGCTCCCAGCCTTCCTTCCTACGGCAATGGTGCATGGTGCATGAATTTTGGTGCATGTTATGATCCATGATCAGCCTTTAGTAACCTTCCCACTATCCTAAAGCAAACTATAGCAATTGTGTCAATTTCAGATGTAGATTAAGTACTATATTTAACTAGTCTTTTGTCAGATGTCTTCTGTTGGACTTAAAGAAGCACTGCTTTCTGAATTCCATAATTTGCACACTATACAAATTTTTGGGAAACTAGAATATAGTAATCCTAAGATCTGAATATGTTGGATTTAGGGGCTCAGATTCACTGTGCATGGGAGCAGATCTGCTTTTGTTATTTTTTTTTAATGTACCTTGCCTTTCTGCCCCAATCTGTGAGATGACCCAGGCAGCTAACAATCAACAAAATTTAAAAGAATTACAAATGTACAATTATTTAAAAAATAACAACTGCAGTAGAATTTAAAATGAAACCCCCAAAATGAAGGTATCATACAACAAAAAGAAGTTAACTCATACATATAAAGCCTGCCAGAAAAGGCTTTCAGCATGTGTAGGCACACCAGGGTGGTTGGAGCTTGTTTGATCTCATGAGGCAAGAAGTTCCATAAACTTCCATTTAATGCCTGCCTGCTGCTTTTCGAGTTCTTCTCAGTTTTGACATTTTTTACAAAGACACTAGAAAACTTCCTTCACAGGAAACAGTCTCCTGAACAGCTAATATGGAGTTTGGGGAACCCAAACAAAGAGATAAGAATCTATGGCTTCATGCTAAAGAGAGGTCAGGGTGTCCTTAGCTTCATAACTTGGAAAGTTCTATGTTGTTACCAAGAGGTGTCAACAGAAAGTCTGTCAAATTTGAAAGCAACCATTTTATTATAAACGAATAAAACTTCAGATCAGCATAATCAGACATTCAATTCATATTAGAAGAAATTATTAGGTTTATTATTCCAGTACACAAAATATGTAAACACTAGAAATGAAAAACAAAACAAAAACCCTACTCACACTTCAACAGCATCAAGAGTTTAGACAATTCACAGATTAATCTTCACAGTCTCCACTGTTCAGACATTTGGTTTTCCAGATTTAAAGGGCAAGAAACCATTTTACATGTGGCAATCTGATGACTTGCTAACACTGCCATTGTTTGAATATGACTAACAAATTGTCAGTCTGACTTGAGCCACTTAAACAGAAGGAATGAGATGCAAGCAAGCCAGTGCTAAATACTCTACAGAAAGAATGTGGCTTATGAACCAGTCCTTCTGGTTATTAGGCTTATACGTGAGGCCATGTAAGAGTTAAGCCACATTAGTAGGTTGAAGACTTTTATCCTTTTACACCCAGGGAAAGGCTGGTACAAGAGAGTTTAACAGCACAATCCTATGCATAATTACTTAGAAGTAAGTCCCACTGTGTTTAGTGGGGCTTCCTCCCAGGAAAGCATGTCTAGGATTGCAGCCTAATGGGCTTACTCATTGCTCACAATGTCTTGGGTTGTAGCTGAGAACAGAACCCAGGATTCCCAATGGCCAGACTGCTGCTATAATTGTTAGATTGCGCTGCCCTTATTAGCACCCACATCTCACTCCAGACTACACAAGAATACACACACACACACACAGAATGCATAATAGTCTGCAGTACACATAAAAGAAAAGCAAACAAGGCTCTATTTTTCAGTGATGCAACTATCCTGTAATAATATAACCTAACAGAAAATCAACTCGGTACATTAAAAACAAAACCCCTGTACCTGCAATTTAATGCAGGCAAATAATTAATTCAAAAATACCTCTTGAAAGGTTTAAAAAATAATAATTTAGAACAGATGAAAACAAAATACTGCAAAGAGCTGTTGATACTCCTATGTATGTTAAAGAAAAGCTTAAGGCACATCAACATATTTGTCCATTTTCCTCAAAAGTGTCTGGACCAACACAGGGACCATTTGGTTACTTCCACTTGCATCCTGTATCCAACTGTTTGGCTTCATCCAGACCCTGTTGCGCTTTACAAGGCTGACATCCGAGTCGTTCCCTTTTGTGAGAGGGAGCTCAGTCATTACTGCAGAGGTGGCATCACAAGGAAGGCTGTGCTGGTGATCTCAGGTATCCATCATAGGGAAGGAAAAGGTATTTTTTGCTGGCCCCGCTTTCCTCCAGGTGCACTTTGGAGCAGGGATCAATTATCAGACCTAGCATTGAACTGACATGATGACAGAGGCACACATTTGAACCCACAACTTGCTGTTATGCTGGGGTAGAGCCAGGCTCCTGTTTTAGCAGAATCCATACAGATTCAGGACTATGCTCAGTCACTCCACCAATGCCCCTGTGGAATTCTGAACATTTTATGTCAGACTCAATGCAAATTTGTGGAGGAAAATAAAACACTTTTTTCTTCACACTCTTTACATTCTGTGAACTTTTCATGAACTCTCTCTGTGGAAGTGAGAGTCTTACCCCCATTACACAACAATAACTTGGGTTTGCCACCAAATGCATACTCAGGTTGCAATCCTATACACACTTACCTGGGAATAAGTCCCTCTGAATTCTGTGAGACTTCCTTCTGAGTAAACATGCATAGGATTGCACTGTGAGGAGCTGCAGCCAATCCTGCACCTCTGACAAATATACCACATATCTTCAAACACCTGTTTATCATATTTACACTTTACCTTTTTAGGTATTCTCCTAAGTATCTCAGTAAACTTCAGTGAGCCTCAGTAAAATTCTGTTTTCACCCTCTACTCCTTCAGCATATCATGTGACTTTCCAAAGATGCACTTAAGCAAAGGAAGGGGGGAAAATTACAAGTGTGTAAGAAAGGTAAAGTCTGCTCAAAGCCATGGCCTCTCATCATACCAAACTGGTTAACCAAAAGGAACGGAATGTTTGAGGGTTTTCAGCACTTCCTTGTACTGTTCTCAAGAGAATGAAGTGCCTCAGGTGGCACAATTGGCCTTTCACTAACTGGGCTGTTACGCCTCTCCTTTCACTTCAGACAAAAATAATTCACTTTTGGTGCCAAGTCCTCTTGGCTACAGCTGACAAATCTTAGCAGAATTTTGGTCAGGATAAACGTAAGTGTCCTGATGATGAGATCATTGCCCTCCTAGTCAACCATCCTGTTTCCAACAGTGGGCGGCCATGATGCTTCTGGAAACCCAGAAGCAGGGCCCAAAGTCAACAGTCGCCCTCTCCATGTTGCACCTACTGCAACAAGTATTCACAATCACATGCCTCTGAACATGAAGGTGTCATTTAGCCATTATACATAATAGCTATCACCACTGATGGTCCTGGGGGGCAGTCAGGGGGGCAAAACCCCAAGGGTGAAACGCCTGTGGGGCCTGCACTGCTGCACCTGCCACTGTGCCACAACTGCCACCTCCATCCATCCTCTGGAGCCGTTCCAAGGGCCAGGGAGGCCTTGTGCGATATCTGCTGGCCCTCAGAAAGACTTTGTTGGAAAACCAGAAGAACTGTTTAATGGCCTTTCGGAGGCCTCAGAAGGCTTTCTGAGGGCCAGCGGATGTCACATGAGACTCCATAACGGAGGTAAGTCTCCTCTCCAGGGGGCAGTATTTTGTGGTTCTGTGTCCCCAGGTGGCATGGGAGCCACATCTGCAATTGGCTATCGCAAGACCTATCTTCCAGGAATTTGCTGAGTCATGTTTTAAAGCCATCAAAGGCTAGTATTCACAATCACCAAGTCTTCAAGCAGCAAATGTCATATAGATTAATTACATGTAGGGTGAATAAGTACTTTCTTTGGCCTGTGTAATATCTAGTATCAAGCCATTTCACTGGCTGACCCTGACATTTAATATTATAATAGAGAGGAAAAATCTATTGACTTTCTCCAAACCATGCGTAACTTTACAAACCACTATCATCACCCATTTACAGCACATGCATATGCATATTTAGTCCTAAGTAAAAGTCCAATTTGGTTCAATGGAGCTTACTCCCAGGTAAGTGCGCATAGGGTCGCATTGTAAGGAGTCTCTCTCTAAACTAAGAAGCTCCAAGTATTCGAACCTTTCTTTGAAGAGAAGGGGCTCCAACCTCTTGATCTTCATTTTATTTGCCATTTTCTTCAAACTTGAAGGGTAGCACTAAGGTAAACCTACTCATGTGAGTATATAGGAAGTAGCCTCTTTCCATACTGCCCCCATTCAGCTCAGTCCAGCCACTGCTCCCTTGGGTAGCTTTGCTATTTGCAAGGGCAGTAACAGCTTTCTGTAGGGTTAGATTTTATTTCATTTTTTAAGGTCAGCTTCAATACTAGTTGATAAGCAATTCAAATCAGAAACTTGATATGCAAAGGCATCTGGCTCATCACTGTTTCTAAGCAGACTACAGTTCCAAGGGGCAGGACTGGCAAAAGGTTACAGTACTGACAGGGTTTGACGAACTAGATAGGCTGGAAGGTAGATGCTCTACATTCATTTTGCATCAAATTAGCATGAATACTGTCTGTGCAACAGAAAGAGAGGCACAACCCTTTCACCTCAGAAAGCTGACACTAAAAGATAGCACAACTGACTTTTAGAGCACAGGGATGGCATTTGACTGGTTTTAAACTGTCACTGCCTTCCTTTGGATTCTCTGTTTGTGTTTTGCTTTCTGTAGGGTTGGATTTTATTTCATTTTTTTAAGGCCAGCTGCAATGCTAGTCGATGGGCAATTCAAATGTAAAGAAACTGAGACAAAGGGCCCAGTTCTATCCAACATTCCAGCTCTGGTGTAGCCACAATGCAGCCCTGTGGTCAGATATGAGAACATGTGTTCCCTTAAGAAGGCCCCACTGACTGCCCCTCCACCTCAGGATGCAATGCACACCCCACTGGCACAACTGCACCAGCACTGGAAAATTGAATAGGATCGGGCCCTTACACAGTACAGAACAATCCAATGGACCCACAACACCAGAAGCTGCTAATGCTAGCATGCTGAGTCTTTGCTGTTATCCTATGCTCTTTCAGTTGGTATAAACTGAAAACAGGATTGTGGTCCTTCTCTGGTAAGGACAACATTTAAGGACAACCAAATAATTTTCCTTCTCTTGAAAGGACACCTATTAGGACAACTTGCGTTAAGATTCTAGCAGTGCAATCCTATGCATGCCTACACAGAAATCTCCCCTTCTGTCCAATGAGATTTACTCCCAAGAAAAACTGCATAGGATTGCTGCTGCACTCAAGAGTTGGGAATCCGTTTGCTTTTTAACCTTTCTCCTGATATTTTTTTAAGGAAAATCAACAGGCTGCTTTTGGTCTAGCAATTGATATTGTTTAAAATACAGTACTTATCATTAGCGTGACTAGATACTAATAAGAGATATTTTCTGCAGGTGCAGCTCTTCTTACCCTGCATGACAAGCAGGGATATACTCAAGAGTATACTAATGCGAGACATACATTTTAAAAATAAATAATGGGTATCTGCCAAAATTCCCTCTTCCAAACAACTTGAAATGGTACAGAAGCTGTGTCCCCTCTTTGTATCTGATCACTCTATTTACCACTAGGAGAATTCTTGCCACTCACCAGTAGTAAATACTGAGATAATAACACCAAGTGTACAGTAATCTTTGCCTCCCTAATCAAAACCAGCTGGGCAAACTAGGACACATTTTCTATCACGGAATCTGGAATGTGGGGGGGGGGGGAGAGTGAAGAAATAGAAAAAAGAGGGAGCTGGTGCAGATGACACAACAGTGAAACTGATGCCATGGAAGTTGGTGCAGGGGTATAAAAATGGTAGAAGTCACCTCAATTGTTTCGGTACATGCCCCACAATTGCATAAAGCACCCCAAAGGGCCAAGCTCTTTCTTGGATCTGTGACGGCAACCTTTGGAGGGATTGGTGTTAACTTCAGCTACCATATTATACTTCACAGAAAAGCTCTGTTTGTTGCACACATGCACCAGCAAGCACGCCATCCTCCATCTATAGGCAAATCCATTCCTCCAGTGACATTGCTTGGATTAAAATCCTTCTACTTCCTTTGACTTTCTCCTTTGTGTTAGCAAGCACTTCTTTGACTCATTCAATTTTCACTTTCAAGCATGCCCATTTTTTTCCCCACTCTGTTTGAACTTGTTCTCAACCAAATCTGCTTCAGTGTCATCAAAATGGCGGCTCCTATTACGTGGCCTTCCTACACAGGCATCACAGAAACCAGCATGGACCTGTTGCTATCTGATCTGTGGACAACTTTAGGAGAACATGGACACAAGAACATGGTAGTAAAAGACTGCCCCAACTCCAGTTGTTAAAATCAGCCCCTTATTCTGGGGGCTCACCTTTAAGCGTGCTCCATGCCCTGACAAAAAAAGATCTTCTGCTTCTTTTCTCTGTTCACATCCTTGGCTGTCCTTACCTACACATCAGCACATCCACCCCATCCCTTTCTTAATCTCCAAGTGATATCAGAAGCAATGGCCCAAGAGGCTGAGCTCATAATTTCTCTGAAGAAAAAGAGGTCTTCCTTCTTTCATCAGCTTCAAGAGCCAGGGAACAGAAGGGCTGAATGCTAGTGAAGCACTCATTAGCACTACTTCTGAGAAAGGGAGTCTGGCTTTGATGCAACTCTATTGGTTCTACCAGCTTCTGATGAGAGAGAGAGTAGGAAAGAGATTTTGCCAAGGAGTAACAGAAAAAGAGATGTTGAGAAAGGCAGCCCACCCCCCAGACCAGTAAAGAGAAAATTACAGGTCTTATATACATTATTTCAAGAGACTGTATCAGAGTGGATTAGTGTCATCATTTTGAGCATCCTGAAAGCATTGCTTGGTAGTTAGTTAACAGAACATTTAAATATTTGCCCAGGTCATTTGAAGGAGAAGGAAGAGAATGAGGGAGGTGAGGGCAGCGAGCGTTCAGCCAGTCTTGTGACTACCATCACCAGTTCGAATTTTTCGGGCCATGATGGTCTCCTTTCTCACTTTCTTGCAGTCACTGGCCAAGCCTAGGTAACACATGACATCGATGAAAGCTGTAGTGAAGTTCACTCGCCAGCCAAACTCACTAGTAGAGTAATCAAAAGGGAAGGTGTGGTGGTAGTTGTGGAAGCCCTCACCTAGAGACAGAAAAACAGAAAGAAAAATGATAAGGGACAAAGTCTTGTGTTTATAATGGCTTCATGTCATTGTTAGTTAATATCTGATTCTTGCTACAGAGCAACTGTGTTAACCTGAGAGATTTGACTCCTAATACTGTAGCACAGTTGTTCCCAAACTTACCTGGGTCATGACACCCCTGCAGCCTCTTTGCCCCAGCTCAGCCAGGCATCATCATTTTGAAGCTCACAAATTTTGGTAGGAACCAGACCTGGGAGGGGGGTGGGACTGGCCTGGGCAACTTAGGCTGGATCCTAGCTAGCAATTTCGCTGGCACAGATTGGAGTACCCCATAGGGGTGGCTGGTACACGACACATGGTAAGGTGATAAATATCCCCTTACTCCAAGTTGCGTGGCAGCTATCTCAAACTGCACTGGATAAGGTACAGGCCAGTTGGCCTGCCTGTTCCAGCACAAGTTAGAATTGGACTGCCCGACATTTAGTGAGATCTTCTTCTCTGCTTAACGAATTCAGTTGCAGATGGGGAGTGTTTGCGGTTGGAACTCTGATGTGCAGGAAGGGGAGGCCTAGCCTCCCCTGCCCACTGTTTTCTCACCCAAATCTGCCCCCAAAGCTGTTGCTTGCCACTAATAACAGTCTTTGTGCATGTTTCTGAGTCTGTCTGTCTTTCCACGTGTGTGTGTGTGTGTGTGAGAGAGAGAGAGAGAGAGAGCGCAATAATTGCTTCTATATATAATAATTGCTTTGTGCATGTTTCTGAGTCTGTCTGTCTCTCCACATGTGCGTGTGTGTGTGTGTGTGTGTGTGTGTGTGTGTGTGTGTGTGTGTGTGTGAGAGAGAGATGTTCCATGTCTCACAGTAAGGGTCCCAGATGAATCCACCAAAAATGTAGGGTCACAACAGCACCCAACTGCTTAAAAAAAATTCCTGTCTCAGACACATAAGCAAGATAGGGTTGACCATTGGGTTGTGACTGTAAGTCAAGCCAATTTCAAAGGAGTGAATAAACATCAAGAACAGATAAGAAAGTTCAAAGTAGTGGGTGATACCTCTCAGCAGCCTGGTCCTTGATATTCAGGGAATTAACGACCTAGGGCCCTTAAGTGCTCATTGAGTAGCGTCACCATGATGCAGCACTGTTTGTTCAACTGACATGAGCTCAGGATGGAATCCAGAGGAACTTCAACAGCACACTCTCTTAACACAAGAGATTTGGAACGCTAACTTGAAACTGTTCGAAGACCTTTAAGCAAAACCCTTGGTGGGGTGCTGCCCTTTTTAATCTGAGAACTTCACTGAAGCAGTATCAGTCTGTGCTAGGGGCTCTCTAGCCTTGCTTTAATGAAGCCAAATTCATTCTCATGCCAGCTGAAGAAAAATAAAAAAGCCTGGGTAGAGGATGCGCCATGTGGCATTATATTCATGTGCAGCTTTTTGAAACTATGATCCTCAAATTTTCACATAACCACCTAAAATAAGGAGCTGTCCTGGTACCAACTACCCCATCTGCATGTGGCAGGCAAGCAGCTCACCAATGAAACAATCTCTCCATTAAGCTCCTTTTTACCACAAACATTTCTGAGTCTCCTTAATGAAAAGAAAAGTGTGCATAGTATGGGGGAGAGGCAGAAGCAAAGAAAAGGGAAGACACCATATTAACATTTCTGCCCAATGTTGCATATACGCAACAGGGATTAAATGTGTACACGTGTATATCCTTCTCATATAGTGTTTTACACTGCTAAGTACTATATATAGTACTACTTGGTATGAGCTGTACATCACACCTGAGTGAGAGCTGAATTTGGGTAGGAATGCATAGTGCTTTTGTTTGCACTTTAAAGCCAACATGCAACTATACCTTGTGGAGAATAGACCCTGCTCCAGTGGGCAGGTTTACTGTTGATAACAGGGCAGGCAAAAGGACAGGCTGAAAAGGACTCTCCTGCAGCTCTGCCTTAAATTGAAGGGAGCATCAGAAAGAGTCCTTGCCAATGTCCTTCCCTCCATCTGAGGCCACCAGAATTATAGGAACAGTAGAAGGAAGATAATAGCTGCCAGCCCCCCCCCCAACCACTGTCCCCCTCACATACCTAAGGCTCCCAATACGACAAAGTGGTTTTCTCTGGGGTTGATGGTCTGATCATATGGCCGGTTGCCAAACATATGAGCTGCACTGTTCACCAGCCAAGTGGCATTCAGGATCAACGCGTAGCGGAGGATGGAGGCCAGTAAGAAGCTATTGAAGAAGGTTTCTCCCCAGAAGTAGTAAGGCACAACAGCAGGGAAAATGAAGCACATGATCACCACGGAGATCTTGTAATGCCTGTGTGGAAAGATGGATGCACTGCATGTATTTCATGGTATGGAGGAAAAAAATCACCTGAGAATTCTAAAGTTCCACAATGTAAGCTCTGAATACATTTTCTGCTGGAATTTATCCAAGAGTAAATGTTTGTATTAATGCTCAGATTTCAGTGAATGGCAGCACAGAAACAAAGGGTGCAGAAGCTCAGACTGTAGTTTTGAAATATTCAACATCTGAACTTGTAGTTCTTGAATTATAGATACTGAGAAGGCTTTAAAGACATGAAAAATTCAATTTCTACTCCAGAGGACAAGGTTAAATCCAAGTCAAGGGACTTTGGAGGTGATGGCAGAGGATCAAGTTTTAGGATTAGGCTTAGGGGAAAGAAAGAAGTAGCTTATATGCACATGATGATTTTTGTAACCAAGAGTAGTAAAGCCACCAGTCTTCCTCTCCAGATATAATAAAAGGAGGAGGCCAGAAATGTAGGTGTGGTCTCAGGAAATATGATTAACACTAGAGCTAGCAAGTGAAGCCCAAAATGCAGAATGGCAGAAAAGGAGGGAATGAGTCCATATCCTGTTCATTTACAGCTTTCTGGTTTTCTTTATGTGGTCACTGATTTAAGATGTTTTAATTGATTCGTCATCTACTTTTACTTGCTAAATTACCTCAGTATAGATATATTTTTACAACATTGAAGGAACCGGAGATCACATCCTTCAAAAACGTATTTCATAAACAAAGTCACTTATGTATTTTGCAAGATCTGGCAAAATGGTTTGACAAATAATAGCCCCACCAATTAAAATGTTCTTCCAAACAGCTATTAATCAACAAACAGCTTGCAACAGCAATTGATAAGGGGGGAAAAATGCAGAGATCTTATCCAGAGTGGGCAAAACAAAGCACCCCCCTCATACAGAGAGCATTCCTCTGTCTTTCTTCACCTCCCACACAAATAATACCCTCTGCTCACCTCCTTTGGAACATCACAACTTTGTCTGCCTTCAGGTCTGAGAGATCCAACTTCCGGCCCTTCTCTATGACATCAGGGTGTTTGCGTACAAGCAACCAGCCAATGTGAGAGAAGAAAAAGCCCCTGCTGGCATTATGGGGGTCTGCATCTGTTTCAGAGAATTTGTGGTGGACACGGTGGTCTCTGGCCCACTCATAAATATCATTCTAGATCAAACACAAAACCAAATATTAGAACCATTCTGAACTGGGAAGTGTTCCTCAGTGGAATAATTTGTCAACAAAACTTTTTATAGATTCATACCTTAACCTATCCTTAAGGAACTGAGTGTGCAACACTAACTTTGCCTTCAGACTGGCACAGCAGATGCTATGGCAGCAGAGGATATTGCAAACATGCCATTAAGCATATTTGTGGAACCTGGAGAGCAAGCAGTGCCAGTGGGGAGGCCTGTACCACCCCACTGATGCTGCATCCAGAAGATCAGCTGACAGCACAGGTAAGTGAAGCATTGGGTTGTGGAGGAATAGCAAGAGGGTGGAATGGAGGCATGGAGAGGCATTTCTGGGCAGGGGAGGGTGGAATGGGGACAGACCAGGCCTGGAAGGGGGAAGGATCGGCAGAGCAGGCCTCCGCTGTATCCAATCCTCCTTCCCAGGCTTGAATGTCCTACATAGGGCTGCTCAGACTTGCACCAACAAAATAGCTAGAACGGATCTGCCCCATTGGGCAGGCTGTAGTGTTACCTGGGGTAAGAGGGAAAACATTTCCTTATCCCAAGGAGACCTCCAGCCTGCTCCCAACGAGCACGGGATACAGAAGAGGCCATGCCTCACTATGCCAGCGTTAGTTAGAATTAGGTTGCCCATCGATAAAAATACTTCCTTACTCCCCATTAATCTGAATATAATGCTTTGAAGTAAGCAAATATTTCCATTTTATAGACAGGGGAATGAAACTGACATGGACTTGGAAAGCAATGTACCCCTGATCAATTCAATTTATGATAGGCTAAGACTTGAACTCTGGACTTCCAAGTACCAGTTCAGTATGCTAACCAGCATATCCCATTGGTCCTCAAGATCAAGTCAATAAAATGACTCTCAAGATCAAGTCAAAAAATAAAACATTTTTAATAGAGATTCCAATACCTTCCCATATCAGTTTAGCCACAGGGAAATACAAATACTAATCCATTAATGAAAACTGTTTCATTTAATCTAGATTTTTTTAAATGGGCAAAATTTGGCTAAATGATGCCAAATTCCCCATTACCCAGCAATGCACCAACCACTGTCTCTGCCACTTCTCCTTCTCCCTCTTGCTGGAGTTGAAGAGGATGAGCAGAATGGAGTGGAAGAGGGTGGTAGGGAGGAGAGGGTGCAAGATAAGAGCACTGTCTGCTATTCTACTCCACCACCCTTCTCTCCTTTACACATAATCTTCCGCTCCATTCCCTTTTCAACCCCAGCAAGAGGAAGAAGGACGAGAAGTAAAGAAGCAGAGCTGAGCATATAGAAGTGGGCTGCAGGTATTCCCTGCAAAACTGTCACCTGAGGCAACAGACCTGAATCCATCCAGTTCAATACGGTCTAGATGAGCACTGAAATACACATCTACGTCTGGCTTTCTTGATTTTGTTGGATTGAGGCAGAAGGCAAAACAGGTGACAGATTGGTAAAATCTAGCTCAAGGGTGTCAAACTCATTTCATATAGAGGGCCAAAGTTAGCATTCATGCTGCCTGCTGAGGGCTGGGAGTGACATCATTAAACAGGAAGTGACATCATTAAGCAGACGATGACCAGAAATAAATAAGTACTTTGTTCTCACATAGAACCTCATTAGCTGCAAATGGCAGAAGAGAATATGTGCAGTTCTTATTCAGATTTTCAAGATATGAGAGAGCCCAATTATCATACTGGGTGAACCCGGTTATAATGGGGGCCAAATAAATTGCTTCTGAGGGCCGCATTCTGCCTGCGGGCCTTATGTTTGACACCCCTGATCTAGCCAATAGTGTTCAGGTGTGCCCACGTTAGTTATTTCACACTACCTAGGACTTTACCTTTGGGTTCCCAAATGTAGGTGACAGAGGGCCCAATCCTATCCAGCTTTCCAGTACTGATGCAGCCGTGCTAATGGGATGTGCGCTGCATCCTGCTGTGGGCAGGACAGTCACAGAGGCTTCCTCAAGGTAAAGAATTGTTTGTTACATTACCTCATGCAACATTGGCCAGAGCCTCAAAAAAGGTAGCAGGGCCCAGAGTCAAAAAGGAGGCCTGGGTACCAAAAGAGTGAACCAGAAATTTCCTGGAATCTCAGGTTTCCTCGTGGAGAACAAAAGATGGAGGCCAGGCCAAAGAGGCCAGTTCTACTAGGCAGGTAGCCCTTGGCTCTGCATCTGGAAGCCTGGCAGACCTGGGTTCTGGAGACTGTTCAGGCTGTTACCTCTTTCCCTTTGATCTATTTCACCCCCTCCCTGCCTCCATTCCACCTGCCACCATCATCTCCCTCCCCCCCATACTGTTTCATCCTCTCCCTCTTTGGGAACAGGCCCAAAAGAAAATTTGTTCCCCCTGGTAAAATTCCTCCTTGAGGTCCTGACATTGACACCGGAAAGTTGGATAGGACTGGGCCTTTAGTTTTGATAGATTTGGAATGAATTTCTTGACATCTCAATAGTTTGTTATTTTTAGTAATCAAAAATCAAGAATAATTGTTACTTTGGATTTGCATCTTTCTGTATTTGGCAATGTCAATAAAATAACTGGAGAAAGGAAAAATGAGAAGTATAAACCACCTTGGTTTTGTTTGTAAATGAAAGTGGATAGTTTCCAAAACCCAAGTTCTTCATAAGATACCACATTTTGTATAGAATTCCAAGACAGCCATCTGCAGGAGATGTGCAGCCTTGTCTACTATTTCCATATAACCGTGAAGCTGAAATTCAGTCATCCACTGCTCTTCTCTCTTAAACAATTCCTACCTGGAAAGCCATAGAATTGATCACAGCCAAGAAGATTCGGAGAGGCAAGCTGGCTTTGTAAGATCGGTGACTCCAAAGACGATGTGCCCCAGCTGTGACTCCCAAACCACTCAAGACAAAGCATAGTGATGCTGCACAGTAAAAGTGGCAGAGAGAGGAAGAGAAGTTACACCTCAGTTCCCCAACATAAATCCTGCTAAAGGTAATCAAGATTGAGGAAGAAACAGGGCTTAGAAAAACAGAAACATAAGCAAAAATTGGGGAATTTCCATTCAGCTAGGTTTGATAATGTGGCAACTGAAACCATCAGTTCTGCTACATGGTCTTTTTCATTGCCTTTCCTGATAATTATTTTCAAATGTGATTTTTTTTTTCCACATTTGTTGCATGAAATCCAAACATCTACTGGATTGGAAACATCATATATTCCTAGGACTCGCCAACCAAATCCAATTATTTTGTCTGCTAGCAAAGCTATTGCAATCTGCAGTGTCATCTTCATGAATGCAACTGCATCAATATTACAGGCACTGAATGGACTGAACACCTGTGACATCATCCATTATTTGTTACATAACTCCAAAGAACACATAGCAAATATGTATGATCCTAAACACCAACATTGAATCTACATATGAATCATCAGGCTTTGCTTAGGACTTTAGCTGGACTCCTTGCCAAGGTGAAATTCTACGTTTGTCCAGATGTTTCCTTAAAATTAATCTGACTCAGCTCTATATCAAAATACCAGTTGAGGATCTTGGTTTGTTGCTACTTTGCACAAGATAACAGCTAAACAGCCAAATAAGAATAGTAGACAGAAATGGCCAGTCTTTGCATCCCAAATGCAAACTTCTCTTGCTGCCTAGGTGGTTTGCCCCCTTCACTATGCCTAAAGACTATCTGAATGCAGATATGAACCACAAGGAAAACCCATCTTAAACAATGGTTGTCAATGATTTGTTGGTTCTCAAAGTTCAACCAGAAAAGGATATGTTACTCCCTAACATTTACAGAGGTGAGAACACTACTAATCCCAGAGCTAGTCTCCCAGTGTGATTCCTGGAGTCATCCCAGAGGCCTTGAAATGGTGCAAAATGGATGTTACTTCATTAACTCAGTGGCAACAATTGTCAGAAGGGCCTGTATAACTGCAACATTAATCTTGGATGGAAAGGAGATGACAACCTTGGAGTATATCAGTTTCTCAGGGAAATGTCAGAAACATTTTGTTCAGCTCAAAGGACCCTGAATGGACATAGCAGCATGCCAAATATCTCTGCTGTTTTCTTTTGTGAAAAAAAGCTAAATGTGCCCTTGAAAAATCTCGCTGGATGAAAATAAATAACAGGACATTAAAAGCAGGACTGATTTTTAACTACCTCCTTGTCCCAAACTTTTAGTATTCTTGCATTTTAAATTTTAGCCCTCTGTGTTTACAGAAGTGAGAGCTAGAAATACATTATTTATAAAAAATATTTGACAAACAACTGTTTTCTAGCCCTCGTTGCTCTGGATTATCTACCCCCTCAAGAACAGAAATGCTGGAGCATCCTTAAATGTATGCTGCACTAGAGAGAAATATTGTTCTTTATTGCTGTCTACCCCAGTTCTGAATGCATCTGTTACAAACCCTCCAGCCATTTGCAGTGTACCTGCAATGCATTCATCTGTTTTCACTGCAGCTGTTCTTAGAGTCAAACCACAACATTTGAGAGCATGAAAAGGAGATAGCAGTTTGATAGTGGTGAGAGCAATTTACACAAGGACAGGTGCTTGGTTGTCTATGCTGTTCATGCTATTAGATTCCACTGGTTCCTGAACAGGGGGCATCAGGAAGAGAAGGGCAGCATGCTCTTCAATTCATCCCAATAGAACACCTTTGGAAATGTCTACAAATTGTCCAAAATGATGCCAAATAGTGTTTTTCCTCATTAAATTATGCCATGTCATTACGGCTATAAATAGGCTTTCAAATCTTCATTCACATTTACATTTGAATAAACTTTAGCTCAAAAGAGAGATTATCAGGCCCTGCCCCCAAACCAACAAGCACTTGCAAGAAAGTGGTTGAATACTTCGATCCCAAATTTCTCCCAAGTAATTGGTCCAGAAAATTCTCACAAGGGCCCTTTAGACAGTTCTCACATTTGCCTAAGCTACTGAAATAGTTGACACTATCCTTATATCAAAAGGTTAGGATTTATAGAGTTTATACATGGCTTGCTGTCCTACTCTGCCCACCTTAAAAAACACCAAAGTACTTTGGACCATTGAAGATGTTGTGGAGAAGATGAAAAGTCTTTCATCTTCCTGTTCCTTTGCAGTTCCATCTCATCCAAAATACATTTTTTAATCTCTACCATCTGATAGATACGTAAATATCTGTCCTCGTACTTGTATGTCTCCCAGGTGGGTAAAATGCAAAGGTTTGGTTGTATTTTGGATGAAACACACCTTCATGACCAGAGTGCAGCAGTACAGTCTGTGGGTATATGTGTGGAAGAAAAAATGGTGGTTTATCCTTTTTTGGCTTGCCTCAAACATTCCCTCAGCAGATGCATCCTTGGTTCGAGTTTGCTACATATTAAGTAGCCCCATAAACAAAAAGCAGCTTGTCTGTTAAAAACTTTTTATGGATGAGTATTTCCAAAATGATTAAAAAAAAAAAAAGAATAATCTCCAAATGTAAGCACTTTGTTCAGCTGTGGGAGAAAAAAGAAAATGCATCCTCATCTCCTACTACACCATTTGTGCTCATTAAAGTGTGCTGCGCTCCTTCTGTAGGATTTACACATTTTTATTACTGTGCCAAATATCTCATCTGTCATCTTAACTGCCTCCACTGTCCCAGCAGCACCAGCTGGATATAGGATACTTCCTAACAGCGTTACTACAATATCTTGAACAGCAGCTGCAATTCACTTCAGAAGTGACTGTTTTTTAGTAATAGGCCAGTCTACTAAAATATCTTGCACAGTGGCCTCAATTCACCTCAGAAGTGACTGTCTTTTAATAATAGGCAAAGCCCTCCAAGTCCTCAACAACTAACAGAAGCTCCAGCTCTCAACAACATGTGATGTCAGGACTGAGTCTGAGTGAAAATGTGTTCGTATAAACTGGGCCCTGGCATTTCATGCCTTTGTACCCACAAGACTCAGTTGCTGGGTTGTTGGGAGATGAAGAGCAAGGCAAGCTCTCTTCATAACTCAAAGGAACCAGTGTGGATCTCTAGTCAGGTCTTCCAGTTGCCTTGAAGAGGGACCATGTGGGTTAAAACATTATGCTTTTTAGCCCGTTAGAGAGACTATGAAGCATCCTAGGGGATACTCACAGTGCTCAAAGGCAACAATTGTGCTCAAAGGCAACAATTAATCTCCCCAGTGTCCTTGGGAAAGTACGTTGAGCATGATGGTGAGAAGAGTGAAATCCCAGTGAGCTGAGTAACAGACAGCAAAATAATCAGACAATTCTCTTCAGAGGACAGCAGGCATATCCTTTGCTTACCCCATGCCAAGGTGATCGGTTTTGCTGCAGGTATGAACCATATGGCATAGAGGGCAGTTAAGTGGAGCAGGGCCATGAGGATGATGTTTCTCCAGACATAAATCCTGGCAGGCTTGGGGCCCTCTTTCTCACGATATGTCTCATCAAAAATGTCATCTGTCATGCCTCTGTCAGCCATCAGGTCCTCATATGTGGGTTGGTCCTTCACCTTATTAGCTGTCCCATTCTGGGTGATATGAGCAAAGGCAGTGGTGGTGGAGAAATTTGAGGAGAGCTGGTATGAAAGACAAATAAAAAAACAAAGCAAAGTCAAGTAGATGACGTCAAAGCTCCTGATTGGAAATCAAGAGGAGCTTCTTTTCTCTTGCAAGTTTTTTTTCAAGTTGGACAAATATCGAAACTATTGCATAGTCCATGAACCCTGCGGCATATTTAGGCAAAGGTGGGCAACCTGAGACCCATAAAACATATGCTGGAAGACCTCTATTAATTGTAATTGCTATGATTAGCATAATTGATACAAATAAGCCAAAATTAAAGCAACTGGTGGTCATTAGTGTTGCTTTTGCATGTCTAAAAAATTCATATTCTGACGCAATGACTCTGAAATAAAAAACACAAACCAGCCCTGAAATATATGCCAATATGTGATTAATGTCACTGTCTCTGCCCTGAGGATTTACCTTTGAGCAGCCCAATCCTAGTGACTGTGGCACCACCGAGTGCAGCAGCACGAAAAGAACTACCACTGCGTCCAGTGGCCCCGTGGAGGCTGCTGGAGGTCTCCGCGGGGGAAGAAGACATTCATCCCCTCCCCCTGATAGGGGTGCAAGCCCCACAATGGGGCTACTTGAGTCTGCACTGGCTTTTCAGCCCAACATGGAGGATAGGATCCGGGGAAGGAGGCCTCTGCCAGTCCCACAACCTCCCACCCTGGTTCCTCCCTGTTCCACAGTACTCCCACCCCAGAACACCTCCGCCCAAACAGCTGCACTGCCAGCCTACAGTGCCACTTATCACCGGCCAGCGTCCTTTCGGCACTGGGTCCAGCACGTACTGGTGGTGGCCCAGCACCAGCACTCCTTCCTTCCACAGTTCCATAAATGTACTTTACTGTATGTTTACGACACCTAGCACCAGCCGTGGACCTCTGCAGCCCCGTGCCTGGGACAAAGCTCTGTGATGGCGTTCCCCCCTGCAGGCTATCGCCACCACCCCCCGTGCAGATATTCAACCCCCCCCCCACTCACCAGAGGCTCACGGAGCCTCAGGCGACCTCCACCTGCGCCAGGGAAACCTCTGTGAGGTTCCCAGGCGCTATAAACTGTGCTTGTGGCAAACCAAAAGCACAGTTTCCGCCCCTATTGGGAGCCTCCGAGAGGCTTCTGTGGGATCCCAGCAGCCAGCGCCTGGGGCATTTGCCCCATCAAACCCTATGGCAGCCACGCAACTGCCTAGCACCAGCACTGGAGCTCTGCGCCTGTGCTAAAGCCTGATAGGATCGAGTTCTTAGTAAGTTCAGTTGAAGAAAACTGAAAAAAGGACCGGAGATATAGAAGGAAGGCACATCAAATGAGAAAAGAAAGCTCAGAACTTTTGGACCCAATCCTATCCAGCACAGGGGCGCTAAATGTCCACATTGAGTCTGCATCAGCTAAATCATTGGCACAGACTTGAGAAGTCCCATGTCAGGCTTCCAAGCCCAACATGGAGAATAGGATTTGGCGGATGATAGAAGGGATGTGATTGTGCAAGTGGTTGTAAGAGGGAATGTGTGGTTCTCCTTCAGCAGGATCAGCTCAACCATGAAGATGGCACCCTAGGGTGCTCATTCTCTACACATCTGCTTCCTCAACTGATGAGCAAATACTGCTGAGATCACACCCACGGAACAAAATCATAGTGCAAGAATGGCCAGAAACTAACATGGGCCCAAAGCAACTCTTAGGCCTGTGCTTTGTCTCACAGTTATAGATACCAGACTAATACAGATGGAAGGGAACGGGGGAGTGAAAGAGAAAAAGATAATGAACAGTTCACTAAGCAGATTTTTTTTTCCTTTAGCAGAGCTTCAAAATTAGGCAATAAACACTTGTTTTGAGAAATCATTGTGTAGATTTATGGCTGATCTTAATTGCTCAGGGTGAACATGCAAGAACAGGCAAATGCAAGAGCATTTCTTCAGCTTGATTTATATGAGAGAGCACTGGTATTACCATTGTATGACCCAAGATGAAGAAGTGAGCTAACCTGGGGCATAACCTCCCATGAATACAAGGTGCTGCTCACCAAACCAGACTGACTCTTGAGAGGGCCAACTCCCAACAAAATTCTGCTCTAGATTTTCCTCTCTTGGAGTGTAGCAACACTCTACCTTTTCTCCTTCCCTATGCCTGGCAGCTCTTCTTTAGAAACATCCACAGCCTCTTCAGGTTCCTAAGAGAACCTACAGACAAAGGAACTGGAACTTGGTGGATGATAGAAGGCAAGTGATTGTGCAAGTGGTTGTAAGAGGGAATGTGTGGTTCTCCTTCAGCAGGATCAGCTCAACCATGAAGATGACTGAGGCAGATGCCTCAGGCAGCACTTTGGTCGGAGGTGCCCACATCCATCCATCCACTCATCTTCATTTTTCCTCCTCCTGCCAGTATTAGAAAAAGGGGCATGGAAGAGGGAGGAGAATGGTGGGCTATAGCACCTAGTTCTAGTAAACCACTCTGCTCCACAATTCCTCTTCCACTCCACCCCCTTTTTTTTCTGATCCAGGGAGTGAAAGGAAAGCTGATGCAACATAAGGCAAGGGTGGCAGGATTTGAATCCACCTCAGTGCAGGAGGTCTTGAGACAGCCCTGTCCTTAGGCAATTCCAAAAGAGGCTGGCTGAGCCTCTTATTGGCTCTAAGGAGGCCCCTGCCTCTACTCTGATCAGTTAGAACAGGGGTGCCCAAACCCTGGCCCTGGGGCCACTTGCAGCCCTTGAGGCCTCTCAATGCAGCCCTCAGGGAGCTCCCAGTCTTCAATGAGCCTCTGGCGATTTGTTGGAGCCTGATGCACTGGCCTGATGCAACTGCTCTCAGCGTGTGAGGGCAACTGTTTGACCTCTCGCGTGAGCTGTGGGATGAGGGCTCCCTCCACTGGTTGCTGTTTCACATCTGTGATGCAGTAGTGTCAGAAAGGGAAAGGCCAGCCTTGCTTTGTGCAAGGCCTTTTATATAAGGCCTTTTATTCATTCATACAAGTTCATCTTTAATATATTCATTTATGTAAACGTATGTAAATTTATTCAAATTTGAAATGTAAATTAATTCTTTTCTTTTTTTCCACAGTGTCAGAGAGACGATGCGACCCACCTGCCAAAAACTTTGGACACCCCTGAGTTAGAAGAAGAGAAGAATGATGATATCAAACAGGCTGGGACTAACAAGAGCTTCCTTCGTCCATAAAATCTATCTCTTCCCATCACCAACATTCAGAACTACAATGACTAATGTGCTATTAGTACATTATAATGTGACTCATAGAGTATAAATATGATTAAAAATTAGAACAAGCACAATCCAGCCAGTTCCTTTAAACTCCATTCATTTTAACTGAGAGCGAAGAACACACTAAAGCTTAATATATCAGTGGGATTTCAGAGTACTTAAATATGGTTAGACTGTGGCCAGTGTATTTTTAATTTGCTTTAAGTCTTGGAACATCATGGGCTATTTCTACTGAAAGGAATGAATAATGTTGGCAATTAGTATTATATTACCAATATGAATGTTATTATTATTAATAGATCATTATACCATGCACAATAATAATTACATCAAGTAATACTGTACTATGCACAATTGTATTTGCTTTTATTTTATATTTTAATCTTTGCATACTTATGATTGTATTTTTATATTTATTTTTGAAATTGTTAGCTGCCTTGAACACCACTGGGGAAAAGAAGGGTAGAAATATTTTAGATAACTAAATAAATAATTAATCCTATCAACATATTATGTCTTATAAATGAACACTGATATAGAAAGTTAATTGCCAGATCAGTCCTGGAGAATACAAAATGTGTAAGGTGATGGATGCTTTTTACTGAGCCGGCTTACACTGAGGAAAGAGGATAGACTTTTAGTGTTCCATTCACAGAACATTTTGTCATTTGGTTAGACAATGAGCACAGAGATATTTACTGATGAATTTTCTCATTCACTTCATAAGGATATTTCATGCAAATATTTGAACAATCTGTACTTAGCTAATTTTCCATTCTACTTTAACATATATAAAGGCTTTGATAGCCCTACCTGAACAAAAAAGCCAAAGTCCTTTCCTATTTTTTGTATCTTATTTTCTGCAATTTGAGGGGCCCAGATCCTCAGAGCTGCTCTTCAGATGTGCACATCCATTTTGCACAGGTATGGGCAGTGGGAAAGGCCAGTGAGAATGACCTCAATGCTCCCTCAAGCATAGGCAGGTGAATTGTCAAGAGAAAAGGCCAGGCAGCATGGTTGGACCTACCTGCTCACATTCCTTGACACAGCACAAGGCCAGAGCAAAGTGATTTACTATCCTGTCAAGTTTTTTGTGTGTGTCACATTTGTGATTCAAAGTGAGGTGAACATCATTTGGATCCTAAGCACACACACTCAGAAGTCAGGTCCGGTCCCATGAGGTGCATGCCCAAGACTGCAGCCTCATTGTATATGATCCAGCCTTACAGAGCTGCTGGGTTGCAAAGACTGCAGTGGGGCACACTGGGTCCCAAGGCAGCTCCATCCAGGCATGCAGCCGTGCTTTGGGAAGCCCTCCGCCATCATCACTGCTGAGTCGTGGGGTTCCTGGATTACTTTCTAAGCCACACATTGATACAGTAAAGCTCCTGATGGTCTGAAAAAGCAAAGCCAGCACAAGCAAACAAGCCGAGCAGTTGCCAATAACACACCCACCACACCAGCCTCAAGTCATATTTTCAGGTTTCACCAAGCCTCCTCCACCCACTCATTGGAACTCAATCACCAGCAAGCAATTTATAGCAGATCTGATTTCTTATCAATGCAAAGCTCTAAACAGGAATGGTATGATGAACGAGAGCACATGAATTAATGTGACATTATTTATTTAAATTCTTTTAAAAAGAAATTATTTGGGGGGGGGGACCTAGAAGCTGATGGCATCATGAATGCTGCTCAGTAGTGGAGGATGACATTGAAGACGCCACAGCAAAAAGATGTGGGGGGAGGTAGGATGCTGCAGAGGGATCTTGGCCACTAAGAAATGCCCGTGGCTCGCAAGAAGAGGCAACCCTTATGCCCAAGACAAGGCGCTACAGTCTTGTCAAGTCATGTATGAAGCCGGTGTTTTAAAATATGAGTCAGCCAACGCCGGCAGAGCAGGTGGGGGGGGGGAGCCCACTGCACCCTTGGGTGGCTTGGTAGTGCGCCTTCAGCCCTCTGATCAGGCTTCGCCTTACCTCCTCCTGGGACAACAGGGCAGGCATCTGGAAAAGGTCTCTGGTGCTCCCTGTGCGCTCTGGATGGTCACCGAAGCGCGCGCCTGGTTCTGATCCAGCCCGTGGATCAGATACTGCTCGCAGATCCGCGCTCTGCTGGTCAGCAGTTGCCGCTGCTGCCGCCTCTGGTGGGAGAGGTGCCGCTTTTCCCAGTGCGCAGGCACTGATGATGCTGATGCTGGAAATGGCTTCAGTGATCCTTCCCACTGGGACTCACCACTGATTCTGCGCCCTGCAGAAACCTGCCCCAGATATTTAAAAGGTGATCACAGCCCTGAACTGTAGTAACCTGCCTGGAAGGCTTTTTTTCCCTGGGTTGTTTTTTGTTATTTTTTAATTGCAAACCCAAAAGCAAACCAAGGGTGAGGAGGAGCCAGTGGCTGATCAGGGTCCAAGCACGCTGCCCGTGCGCCCTTCGCTCCTGATCGGGCTGGCTGCCACCGGGTGATTGCTGCTGCTAGTGACGCTTAAGTGACCCCGGGGAAGAAGGGTGGAAGCGGGAAGATGATACCTTGGCGTGTGGCACTGAGCTCCCATTGGCTGGGGGGAATTTGGTGCCACCTCAAAGCGTCCTCCGTATTGGCTGCCCGCAATCTGCTGTTGGACGGCGGCGCTGCGGCTCCTTCAGCTGTGCGGTGTTTGCATTGCATTGCAAAGCGAGCCATGTGCCCGGCGCAGGGTCTGTGCTGGCGGCGATCCCACCATGGGGGTGGGGGAGGATCACTTGGAGGGGGGGTGGCTTGGAGTGTCCTTCTCCAGGAAAGTGGGTCAGGAGGTTCTTCCCTCTGCTAGGTCAACGTGGAGCGCGGGGGAGGGTAGTAGGGGGTGGAGGGGGGAAGGCGGAGTACTCCCACCCAGTGGCGTAGCTAGAGGGGGTGCAAAGCACTAAGCGCTCGCCTCCGTTTCGCTCCCACCGCCGAGAATGGCTCCCAAGGAGACGGGGAGGAGCCTGCAGAACTTAGTGCCTTGCACCCCTTCTAGCTACGCCACTGCCCCCCCCCCACACACCCACGCTCAGTGAGTCAGCCCCCGAGGGAAAGTATCGCACCCGTGCACCCCAGATGAATGGATTCCGAATGAGGTTCCCTCGTGGCACGCTTCGCACGCTCGGATTTCTCCGGGTGTGGGAGCTCCTCATTGCAATGGGGCTGGTGCAAAGTGAACGGGACCGATCACTGGGAATAATAAACCCGAAGCATTGAGTGTGGCCGGTTTTTAATGTGGCATATTGATCCTGATGCATGATCACACCTGCTGTGAAACAGTATTGGGCGGGGGGGGGGGGACTCGTGCACACTGCCTCTCCCCTCCAACCATGAGGAAAGGAGGCAATGTCTGCAATCCTATCCACACTTTCCTGAGAGTAAGGCCCATTGACTATAATGGGACTTACTTCTGAGTAGACATGCATAGGATTGGACCCATGGCGGGTCGCTGGTTCCATTGACTTATATGTGGACGGCAGGCTTCTGGGCTGAGCCTGGAGACGCAGACCTGCCCGCCTCGTTGTGGTCATAGCAATGGCCGGATGGATGGGGAGGCAGACAAGCGTGTCTCTCTCCCCCATCGCTGAGCTCCCTGCCTTTGGCTCAGCTTGCTTTGCCGGTCCTCTGCTCGTTTTCCCGGATGGAGAGATGGTCGTGCTGAAAGGGGGAGGCAGTAGCGAGGGTGAGACTGGAGATACTGCAGCGTGGGGGGGAATGGGGGGTGCTGATGGGGGGAGGTTGGATTCGTCTGTGCTTGAGGTGCTTTGATACGTACTTCTAAATGCAGAGAGGCCGCAGTAGCATCACTAGGGTTTGCATCACCCGATGCGGGAGGCCAGTGCTTCACCCCATAATGGACCTCCTCCCATGCAGTGAGCAGGGCAAAACCCTGTGTGGTCGGTGTGGTGATGTAAAATTGCCCTAGCCCCACTGCTATTTGACTATAACGTTTGAGAGAACAGAGATATTTCAAAAAGGTGTGTTTCATTGCATTCTGCATGAAATTACACATCGATTGATATAATAATATTATTTAAAAATCCAAGATTTAAAATTTTTTGGCCATTAATGGTGTCACCCCCCCCATGCGCATCACCTGGTGCAGCCCATACCCCCTGCACCCTTCTAGTGATGCCACTGGGAGACCATCTGCTCTAGGGAAGCCCGGAAGTGATGTCATGTGATGTTATGATGTTGTGTGACATCACACAATGTCATAACGTTGCTGCCCTGAGTTCCACACCCGCTGGATACCCCACTGGTGGTGCCTCATCATAGAATGCACTCACCCACTAGAGTTCCATGCCCACTAGACTTTCACATCTCGTCAGGCCTCATCACATTAAATGAGATTTTAATGCTGCTGGGTTACAGATTATCATGGCTGTCTTGATTTCATCATCTTACTGTTTGCATTGTATTTTCCCTTGTTGTAATCTTCCCTGGAGGCAGTGGCGTAGCTAACCCAGGGCCCAATCCTATCCAACTTTCCAGCTCCTGTGTAGCCACAATGCAACCCCATGGTAAGAGAACACATGTTCCCATACCATGAGGAGGCCCAAGTGACTGTCCCTCCACCACAGGATGCAGCACATACCCCACTGGCACAACTGCACCAGCACTGGAAAATTGGATAGGATTGGGCCCCCAGTTGCTACCCAGTGCAAAGAAGATTCTGTAGGCCCCCCCCCCCAGGCAATGACATCAAATTTAATAAATTAAATTGGGTCTTTTTATTTGTTAAAGTGAATGAGAAATGTTAGTTAATATTTTGAAATAGCAAGCACTTGTCGAAAGTACTTGTTTCACTTTTACATTGCAATCCTATTCATATCTACTCAGAAGTAAGTTCTGTCTACTCAGAAGTAAGTCCCATTTTGTTCAGTGAGGCTTACTTCCAGGAAAATGCACATAGGAGTGCAGCCTTACAGAGTTTGCGAGGTGCACACAAATAGGGGATCACATTATCTCTCTGCTGCAAGGAACAAGTAGAATGTCCAACCACAACTTTAATTCTCAAGACACACTGAACCTCTGGATTCATGGTGAGAACTGAGTCTTGCCTAGAGCTTGTGCAAGAAGCAAACACTGGCATTCTTACAAAGAAGACCATTTTCTCTTTGTGATGGCAGGTTGCTGCCAGCTGGGGGGGACTTACATTTAGCTGCTGGATGAAGTGAGTGAAGGCGACCCCCCCTACTGTGTGAGTGTGTGTGTGGGGGGGGGGAACAGAACATCTGTGTGTGAGAGAGAAGGGGGTAGCCTGTGTGTGTGTGTCTGTGAGAGAGGAGGAAGCGTTTATGTTGTAGGGAGGTTGTGGAGGCTCTGGGCTGGGGGGGGGGAGAGAAAGGTTGTGGAGGCTCCAGGCTGGGGGGGAGAAAGAGAGGTTGTGGAGGCTCTAGATTGGGGGGAGGGGACAAAAACGCATGGGGGCAAGAATGCGCAACAACCCCCCGTGTGACTTCCATCGGGCTGCTGCCACCCTGCTGGCACACAGGAGTCTGGTTCTCTGTATGTGTGTGTATGAGAGAGAGAGAGAGAGAGGAGGGGGAGTGTGAGAGAGGGGCATGTGAGTCTGAGAGGGAGAGAACATGCAGGAGAGAGAGACTGACTGACTGACCTGCTAGACTGCAGCGCTGGGCTTCCTAGAGGCTGGGCCCTGGTGGGGCATCCCTGGGCGGTGGGGGATGCAGGGCAGAAGGCGTGGGCAAGCGGAAGGAGACTCCTGGCTGGCTAACTGGCTGTCCTCTGAGCTTTGACCCCAGTGAGGAGGGAGAGGACCCAGCCAAAGCTGCAGCAGTAGCAGCAATCACTGTCCCGCATTTTCTGGGATGGGCGCACTTGACTGGGTGGGTGGGAGGCTTTGTGTAGGTGACTGTTGTGTCGACAGGGCTGCAGCAGCCCGATGGAAGTTGCACATTATTTCCCCCGCACATTGTTGCCCCCCCCAAGCTTGCTGCCCTGGCAATTTGCTACCCTTGCACCCCCTTAGCTACGCCACTGAGCGCAGGCCTACCAGCCTGCCTGCTCCAGGGCAAGTTAGAATTGGGCTGACACTCACTCACTCACTCACTCACTCACTCACTCACTTTCATTCCAGCAGAAGGACGAGGGTACCAGAAGAACATCACTTCTGTTGGTGAGCACTGTGAGGCCACAAGCACAATCACTGGTGGCCTGGCAAACTGATTGGCAGAGCCAACTGCATCCCACCAATGTTAGTGAATTGGCGATGGGAACCAGTGGTGGAAGGAATGGGGGATTATCTGGGTAGGGAGAGAGAACAAGGAAGGGGCAGGTTCAGCAGCGCTCATGTGCAGCCGAATCCGGATCCTTTCTGCCACCCTTACACTTCTCAATCCTGTGTCAGCAACACACAGTACTGAGGACCAAGGAGGCCAGTTGGGTAAGTGGAGGCTTTCCCAGGACAGGTGAACAAAAGACCTCTCCGGCAGCCCCATCCAGCTCTAGAATGCAGGGTGAGTTAGGTAGGATTGGGCTGTCACTGACGCACCACTATTCATAAAGAAAGCACATGGATTAATCATTACATGAAGTTTAGCCTGAGAACCAAGAACTAGAATGTCATATGGAGATACAGTCTGATAGCAACTCCGGATGTGATGGCATCACCAAAAATGAGCATGAGAAGCTGGGAGAGTGTAGCCAGTTGGCTATTAGGTGGGTGACTGGCTCTCCTGCTCCTCAAGGCCACCTTACAAATCATAATTGCACTTGTATCTGCCAACTATCCTTGCTGCCAATAAGTCCCTAATGGGCCAAAGTGCACAGAGGTTTCAGGACCAAGATAACTAGCACTGATGAAGAGAATCCAGCACAGAGTATCTGATTACATTACTGATAATGGATCTCCATAGAATCTGACAATGAGTCTCCATAAAGTCACAGTGAAGGAAGTACTTGAAAATGCATTGGAGTTTATGGCATTGGCAGTCAATTAGCAAGTGTATCAGTACAGCGTTTATTCTATGGCATTTGCAGTGGGGGCAACTTACTAAACTGCCTCAAAGTCACGTGGAAGCACTGACTGTAGTTTACCACCATAGTTTACAATCTCTGTTTACTTGCTTATACCTTGCAATCATTTATGCGATAAAGGACGCAATCCTAACCCCTTCTGTCAGTGCTTTCCATCACTGACATAAGACAATGCAGCTCTGAGGGAAGGGAACAAACATTCCCTTACTTTGAGGAGGCCTCTGTGAGTTACACCCAACTGCAGGATGCAGCACATGTCCCATTGGCACCGCTATGCCAGTGCTGGAAAGCACTGAGATAAGGGGTTAGGATTGCACCCAAAGATAATTTTAAAACATCCGACTGTACTACACGTACTTATTTTCATGGCCACCAGAGCTAACCCATTATGGTAAATATTCACACTTTTCCAACAGCTTAGCAATTCGATCATTACATCTTCAAGTGTGCCAAGAGAGAGTATCTGCAAATGAAGGCTCTTGATTTACCTGTTCCTTTTTTGGCACAAAGCTACAAGTCATAGCTTTTGCAACAGGCATTGGTATCAGCCACATAAAATCTACATGTGAAGTGCTGTGAAGGGGACATGTGACAAGTTCCATAGGTCTTGCAAAGCTTCAAAGGCATTGTTGAATGTCTTGCACTGACAAGCTGCAGTCGCTTACCCAGTTCCAAAAAGGCACAAACAGTATCGCTCCCAGTGAATTCCTGCAGTTGCAACACTGTGTTGCACAAATGTACAAGTTGTTTTATTGCTGCAAAGTCTGATCTAGGTCTTTGTACCACACCTCCTGTAAATGTTACAGTGCATTTAACTCCAGAAGGCTAAGCGCAAGATTGCTAACCTCACTGACTTGAAACCATGTTCTGCAGCATTGTCAAGGCAAAATGAGTACCAGTTACCTCATTGATGGATGTGGGATCTTCAACTTTCCCACCAATTTGTTTGGGTATTTTTAGGCATTTTCCAGCATGTGCAACATTCATTGTCCTGCTGATTGCCATTGCCTTGCCAGTCCCCAGTAGAGAAATAGGTCATTTGCTTTGCTGAAGGGGCACAATAGCATCAAGAACTGTGCCACTATTTTGGAGAACAAAATGCCACACTCTACACCATCTTTTGTTTGCTTGTTAGAACAGCAACACATTGAATGTAGTGATTCCATAAGAAGTGTGCAGAGGAGGTCTGGCCCACCCATGTGGCCGGCTGGTGCAGTTGTCTCAGGCAGCAGATTGGCAGGTGATGCTCTCTTCCAAACACCTATATGTTGCCTCCACTGATCCTCCTCCAACTCCCACTCCCTGGATTGGACAAGGAAGAAGCAGACAAAATGGAAGTATGGAGGAAAAGAGTGGTGGAGAGTTGGAGAAGCAGAGGCTGGCACATCACTAAGTACCATCTCAGGTGGCAGGAGGTCTTGGGCTGGCCGTAGTGCAGAGCGACGGCAACCAGGTGTTCAGACAACTCTGAAAATATGCCCTCTCTTTCTGCTCAGGTGCCATTCCATCAGTGCTAGTCGCAGGAGGCAATATGACCATCTACTCCTGTGACAATACAAGCATCGTAAGATATTTTGCAAGAGCAGCTTTGTTTCCTTTGATACTTCCTGTCGGTTTGCTCAGGGGGACTATGATGGGGTGTGTGAATAGATCTTGCAGTACCTGTTCCATAACTAGACATGTTCCGGGGGAGGGAGGGTGCATTCAATCATATGAGCCCCACCTCCAGTCTGAACCAACAGCATCCAGGCACAGTTTTGTCACCTCCATGAGCAGCAGGCCCCCATCTCGTCCTGAAGATGATGGATTAGTGATGATAGCCAACAGCAACTCACAGCTGTACTCCAAACAAACTATTTCTAAAAATGAAAAAAATAAAACACTGGGAATGAAATCTACCCCCAGACATTTTTTTTTTTTTTGGCTGCAAAAGCTTTCTGCTTTCTGCCGCCACCCAACCTCCGCCATGTGGGTTTTGAGATCCATTTCAAATCCATTTTATTTATTTATAGTGATAGGATATGCTAGGAAAGAGGACACCTACAGCCACATATCTGAACAGGACAAGCGCAGCCCTCATTGTGCACCCCTCAATATTGATAACGTCTTCAGCATGATAAGGTCTTTTCTTATTGGCAGCTTATGAACACTGCAAGGGAGTGTGGCGGGGGCCTGGGGACAGCATTCGCCAGCCCACTTTCCCTGCTCACTTTTCATCCCAATCATTCTGCACTCGATGGCAAACCCCCAGCTGCTTTGAAGTGACCTGAGCGAGAAGTGCCTACTCCTTCCCCAGCCAGGCAGCCACTCGGGCCTGGTCTTGCTGCTGCCTGAAAGCAGTGGAAAGAGCCACCCTGGTTTGGTGTCAACTGAGTGACACAATGGTCAGCATTGTTGATTCTGGCTGTTTGCCTTGGTTCAGGATGATCTCACAGCCCAGCCCCTTGGCCTGGCTTCAGCAGCTCCTCGGGATCTGCAATGCTGTCTTTCGACTTGGGCACATAGCTCCAGAAGGAACACTGTCCCCATTGTATCGCTCCCCTCTCTTCACTGCTGTCTTCAGCCAACATCTTTCTGTCTGCTGGTGGCACAGTTTGCTCAGAAGTGCTCCTGCGCAACCCCTACTGCAAGAAAAAAGGAGCTGCACAAGAAAGCACAATGGTGTTCTTGCATGGCTCCCACATTAGAGCTTGCACAGGAGAACTTCCCAGTGGATTAGACTCCCCAAACCACCAATGCAGAAGACCAGCTCTAGGCTTTTCCCCTTGGACAGAGGCCAGAAGCCCAGCAAACACAGAGAAACTTCACCTGCTCATCCACAAAACTACAACAGCAACTGGCAATGGCTGAGTCCTGTTCTCATCTGAATGCATTCTTTTTTTTTTTTTCCTTTTTTTAAAACTGGCCCGAAGCTCACAATCAGGTGCAAAGGGGGAAGACCATAATCCCAAGTAAGATAATGTCTTATAGTTACTAGGGGCCGACTAGAAGTAACAAAGTAAGAGCAAGCTCTGACATTTTCAGAATTCTGCATTAGGCAAATGGGATGGGAAAGGACCAATGAAGAGCGCTCTACTTGCCTTCATTTGATTTTCAGCTTAGCGCAGCACCTAAAATCACTTATTTTGAGACTATATCACTCACCTTGTCTCTCTGCTGTTTCCTGACTTTTTTTCCCCTTGAAGGAACCTGTTGGTTTTAAGATAATACTGGAGACGATATAGGGCCCAATCCTATCCAATTTTCCAGTGCCAGTGCAGCTGTGCCAATGGGGTGTGCACTGCATCCTATGGTGGGGAGGCAGTCACAGAGGCCTCCTCAAGGTAGGGGAACATTTGTTCCCCTACCTTGCGGCTGCATTGCGGTTGCACCAGTGCTGGAAAGTTGGATAGGATTGGGCCCTGAGTTAATAATAATAATAATTAGGTATTTATATACCGCCTTTATGGTCATCGGATTACTCCTCTGACTTTATTCAAGGCAGTTTACATAGGCAGGCATTTCTAAATCCCTCCAGGGCATTTTTATAATCATAGAGGTTCTCTCTTTCAAGAACCAACAACATTTCAGAATGGATCTTCCTGATTTGGTCTCATTCTGGCCTCCAGTTCTCCAAGGCAGGCTGACAAGCAGCTCCATCTCTCACATGGAGGGCAGCCAAGATGCTTCTTGTTCACACCAAGAGCAGGTGGAATCACTCAGCTGGGCTTGTCAGCTGCTTCAAGGTCTCGCCATTCTCAGCCATTCAGGGAGCCGCCGATGTCCTCGAACTGGCAACCTTCTGATGTTATCTTGGGCTAAAGGAGGCTCTACCCCCTAGACCAGACCTCCTGCCCTGTTAACTTAAAGAATTTATATTTGCAAAAAATGAAGGAGAGGTTGCGGTGGTTTGCAATGGGTTTTTTTTTTGGATTGAGGGGAGTGGCCTCCTTTCTCTAAGTAGTCCATGTCTGTATATTAACTCACATTGTTCAGAGGCTGACCCAAGTCTACAAAGAACCCCCTGAACTCCCAAGTGTGGATTTTCCAAACTTCAGACTGCTGAGACACCTACAACATGCCCCCCCACCATCCTTTTGCTTTCTGTTTACCTGAGGAAGTGAAAATCTGCTCTTTGATACATTGTTCCTGCTGGTTAGTCCTATGTTAAGTGTTACCTGGCCTGTGTAGCTTTTTCTTCAAATGGACTAGCATGCAGGGCCCAGCACAAGGGTCTGGGGGGCCCATGAGCCATTCCCAATTCTTGGCCTTGCCTCTCAGCATTTGATCCTGTGCACTGATGCATGCATGTGCACACTCTCTTCTCCCCTGCCTCAGCACTGGTACAATGTCAAGGGAGAACTTCTTTTGCCTTGGCAGAACAAGTCAGCAATGGTGCAAGTTGCTCAGCTGAGCATTGGGGCTCAAATGGTGGATCCTCAACCAGTGCCTAAGCTACTCAACCTCTGACACTGCCCCTGCCGACATGGTGCAAAGAAAGACAACAGGATTTCCGCATGAGGAATAGCTGTGTTGAAGAGGGCATTTCAGCCAGTGCACCTTCTCACCCCTCCATGATAAACTGCAGGAGCCTTCCATCCTCTGATACTCCTAGTTCTCACCAAACATGGTTATCATGTCAGATTCCTCACTCTGTGCGTAGTCTCTGAGCTTGTTCATGCCAAGCGACTATTGCTTTGGTTTAAAGACTATTGCTTTAGTTTGAACAGCTTTGTGATCCAACCCCTTTACTGATTTGGTTAATGCCAAGGACGCTGCCACACTATCATGTGTTTTTTTTTTTCCCAGTAGACTTATGTGGTGAATTCACACACCATAATTCATTACATAGTATCTGCTACCAGTTATCATAGTAACCATCATTCATCACTTAGTAACTGCTATCAGTTTGAGAAAGGCCCATTACAAATCTACACAATATAGGGCAGAGCAGAAAAAAGCCAACTTGCATGTGACCATGCAATTTAGGGATGGCATTGCTAAATTAGTCAAGTAATCTGATCCTGCAATCACTTAATCTGGCCATGTTATTAAGGCACCATGCACACAGTTACCAATAGCGCAAGCCAATGCATGCTTACTTGGAAATCCCATTGTATTCAGTGGGGCTTACTCTCAGGTAAGTGTGTATAGCTATAGGATTGCACCTAAGAACTCCAAGGTTCTCAGCTTTCAGTTTCACACACTAGCTCTCACAACTGTGGAGAGCAATCTGAAACTCAGCTGGCAACTACACCATTACAAAGCAGGGAAAGTCTTAGTGGGGTTTAGTGCACAGAGGATGAGATTTCTTTACTTAGCACAGTTCTCAGTCTACCTCCTTTTCTCACACCCTCACTTCTCCCAATCAATTTCTGCACTATTGTTATTTTCAAGAACAGGACACCATGTGACTTTTTGCAAACACACACAGTGCTCGCAAATTGGGCACAATGATGCCACTGTGCATTTCGCACACAGGATTTTTGCTTTCTGGTTGCACAAGGTTTGAATTTTTGAAAGTGCAATATGAGCAATTAGATTCACCTATAAGGAGCCCCAGTCAATGCAACACATATGCCAGAGGAGCTGACCATTCCTGACCCCACCCAGGCAGAAAACAAGTAAAGGTCTTTCACAAGAAGATAAATCCCTCCTACAAAGCATTAAGCCGTGTATTTAGCAAAAAATAAATTAATGCGGTGCTGCAAGAGGTAAGGGCACAGCCTAAACTGATGCTCATGATCAACTGCATAATTCAGTCTGGGCAGCATTACATTTTAAGGCAGGTACTGTACATTCTAAATACCTAAGCACTGGGATGTATACCTCTTACAACCTCATCTTCCCAGAGCCTTCATCCATAAGCTGTGCTTCTGGGAGCAGCCAGGAATTATACTATTCCGTTGCACGCATGAGGAGGTGCTCCACTTCCAAATCTAGTACTACCTGGCCTGGTTATCATGTCTGCACAATGCACCCATTGATGCACCTATTTTTCCTCGGCGTCCACCAAGGAACCTTTGGAAAACAACTGTTGGAGTAGCAACAGTAACATCTCATACTGGTTTTTTGGCTGGCTTATTATATTGGCTTATTGTTGATTTTAATATTTTTATTCTGATTGTAAACTGCCTTGGGCACTATCTGAGTGGAAAGGTGGCATAACAATCTCTAACGAATTGTTAGAAACAATGAATTAACAATGAATTTTTAAAAAGTGAACATTATTTTAATGTCCTCCAGAATTGGCCCACCCATGAAGCCAGGTAAAATGGTTGCTTTGAAAGCCTGGTTAAGGGGGTGGCAAACTGGCAGGGGTTACCTTGTACTCTATGTCTGTACACTGCTTCCACTGGATGACTACCCAGTCTGCTGTCAGAGAGATTTTTGTAGGTCCAGGGCTGAATGTAAAGGTGCATCAGGTCTGCAAAGTGGAGCACCTTCCTTAGAGGCAGTCTTAGGCAACAGGTACCCCTCCAGGTCTATTCTGTCCCCCATGCTATTTAATATCTACATGAAACCGCTGGGAGAGGTCATCCGGGGGTTTGGAGTGGGGTGTCATCAACATGCTGATGACACCCAGCTCTATCTCTCCTTTCCTCCGGACTCCAGGGTGGCAGTTGAGGGCCTAAAGCGCTGTCTGGAAGCAGTGAGGATCTGGATGGGGGCTAATAAGCTGAAATTAAATCCAGATAAGACAGAGGCTCTCCTGGTTCGGAAATCCTCGATGCAGGTACTGGACTATTGGCTTGCTCTGAATGGGGTTGCACTCCCTTTGAAGGAGCAGGTCCGCAGCTTGGGGGTCCACCTGGATTTGCAGCTGCTCCTGGATTCCCAGGTGGCGGTTGTGGCTAGGAGGGCCTTCGCTCAGCTTCGGCTGGTGCGCCAGCTGCGGCCGTACTTGGATCGTGCAGACCTGGCCACGGTGATCCATGCCACAGTGACATCGAGGTTAGATTATTGTAACGTGCTTTATGTGGGGCTGCCCCTGAAGACAGTTCAGAAACTGCAATTAGTGCAGAATGTGGCGGCCTGTGTGGTCACTGGAGCTAGGCGGTTTGACTCTGTCAGCCCGCTTCTCCAGGGGCTGCATTGGTTGCCCATTCGTTTCTGGGCCCAATTCAAGGTGCGGTTTTGACCTTTAAAGCCCTATACTGCTCTGGGCCAGGGTATCTCAGAGATCGCCTACTTCCGTACAATCCGGCTCGTCCTCTTAGGTCATCAGAGAAGGCCTTTTTACAAGTGCCGCCGCCTAAGGAGGTACGTGGGGCGGCGACAAGAAATAGGGCCTTCTCAGTAGTGGCACCAACATTATGGAACTCCCTTCCCCTTGATTTGAGAATGGCTCCCTCTCTTGAGACTTTTCGGCGAGGCCTGAAGACCTTTTTGTTTAAAGAAGCCTTCTGAGTTAATGGCCTTTTTAAACATCTTTTCTATATCTTTTAGTATTTTTACAGGCCTGATTCCTCTATGATTTGCTGCATTTTGCTCTTTTTATCTGACTTTTTATCTGACTACGGTTTTTATGGGTATTTGTTAATGTGTTTTTAATATGTTTTTATTTGCGGTTAAATTATGTTTTTAATCTGTTTTTAATATGTTGTAAGCTGCCCTGGTCCCTTCGGGGAGAAGGGCGGAATATGAATAAAGTTTATTATTATTATTATTATTATTACTTGCCTTTCTCAGGATACTAGGACTGGCAGTGAGGCCTTCCTGTGAGGAGATTCATGTAGTCCTCGTCCCCAACAAGAATGGTTGAGGGGCATGACAGTTATGCTATTTCAGACTGCAGATGAGTCACATCTGCATGATCTGCATCTGCATCTGCAGGATGAGGCTGGCCCATCCACGAGGCCAAATTAAGCAGCAGCCTCAGGCATCAGATTGATGGGGGCCCCATGTCTGTCTGCCTATTTGCTTCTGCTGCTCCTCCTTCTCCGTCCACTACCTGGATTGAAGAGGGGGACCAAGAGGAAGAGGAAACATAGAGGAGAGTGCTGAGAGGCAGGGTGGTATAGTGGTTTGTGAGGTGGACTTAGACCTGAAAGATCCAGGTTCGAATCCCCCCTCAGCCATGAAGCTTCCTGGGTGACCTTGGGCCAGTCACTTTCTCTCAGCCTCACCTACCTCACAGGGTTGTTGTGAGGACAAAAGGAGGGGAGCAGATGTGTACCCTGCCCTGAGCTCCTTGGAGGAAGGGCGGTATAAAAATGTGAAAAATAAACACTGGGAGAAGCACAAGCCCTCACATCATCTGCTAAGGGGGAAAGTGTTTCTGGCGTGCTGCCTCAGGTATCAGGAGGCCTTGGGCCTACCCTGACATAGTACAATTCTGCGCCTATAGATGACTAGCATGCCAGTAAGCAATCTAGGCTAGAACTCTGCTCTTTGACTTTTTAGATCCCAATACGCTGTTTGTCAGAACCTGACCTGAGAAAAGGCAAGGTTCTGGGAGTGCTTTTGGAATGCCTGAGTATTTTCTTGAAGTAAATAAATCCCATATTGGTTTTCCATGACTCTGGAGACACCAGCCCTATTGACCAGAGTCCATCTTCGTATTAAGAAAGCCATGTCAGGAGCACTGCCAGGAGGACTGTGCAAAGATAGAGTTAGCTTAGCAAAACACTTTGCCGCCACCTGCTGGCCAAAATTCTTCTTACAAGTTGTTGGCATCCTTCAGTCTCTGAAGACTATGGTATCGCGCTCTGAATGGTGGTTCTGGAACAGAGTGTCCTCTCCAGTGCACGAAGCCTGGGTAAAGTAGATATGGAGGATAGATTGTTTCCCATGCAGCAAATCCCCCCTCTCCACATGGCCAAAATGATCCAATGGAAAGGCAGAGGCCAATACGGTTGGTTCCAGCGGCGTGGCAGGAGTGGCCAGAATGTGACTGTGTTCAGCCATGAACTGCCTCAGGGACTCCAGCTCCAGATTTTGCCTCGAGGTTGACTCCTGAAGCCTTTTCCATAACTGGATGTAGCCACAAGGCAGTGGAGGTTTGGGAGCAGAGTTTTCCTTCTCTCAGATGAGCTGCCTTCCCAGGCTAACGAGTCCCATCTATCCGGTGGCTGTTTAGTCGCCTCTTACAACAAGTACAGCCAAACTGAGGGCCTATTCTTATCCCCAGCCCCCAGGGGATTGTTACAAGTTATAGTGTGAGAGTGTGTTCCTTTGGGGTCATGAATGTACAGGTCAAACTGGATATTCATCAGAAAGCATACTAAGGAGGTATGCTTCCAGGGAGAAAAACCTTTTCTTCTCAAAAAGCAGCCATGGCAGAGCAAACCTGATCAGGACTGTAATACACGGGGAAGTTAAACTGCTCACATCATGGTCCACCACAAATTCCCCACCCCAAGTAACTGTTTTGAAGAAACGTCTTGTCCTTTGGCATGTACGTGTGGAACTTACAGAAGAAATATAATCAGTGGTTGTCCCAAGTCTAGAAAGAGGATCTGCTACAATCATGCAGTGGGACATAAGTGAAGTCTAGAGAAGAGTTACTGAATATTCCAGGGAGGGATCCTTGATGGGGGGGGGGATTTGCAGGAGACTCACACATGACAAGACTAGTTGTTACCTATACCGCCCAGCAAAACTCATCCTACAACTCATCCTGGACAATGACATTTCTCTGTTGTAAGCTTTGGGTGGAAGGCCTATCCTAGCTTACAGGCAACCTCCCAACCTGACCAACCTTACTCACCAACAGTAAGCCATATGACAGAGACAATAACACAGGCATTAACCATATGACACAGGCACTAACACAGGAACCCAACCCTGCAAAAAATGCAGGTAAAACTTTGTTCCCCAAATCCGCATAGGCAGAATCATTACAATAATGTTGACTACACTATCAGAGCCTTATTCACTTGCCCATCCTCCAATCTGATATGTTATTATTGGTCAACATTGACCTTCTGCTACCTACCTTTAACAGAAAAAACTTCAGTGGGAGATTAAGAGAAGAATTACCTGAATTAGAGTTTAGAAGGAGACTCTTGACAGATCTGACATCTTGAAGAAAGTAAAACCAGTCTCCTTCCCTACAGTGTGAGGCCATGGTGAAATGAGAATACTACAAGTAGGAACTCACATGTCCAGTGCCAGTGCCAGGTTACCTGGGGGTTGCCCAGGGCCAGGCGGCCTGAAGAAAAGCCTGTACCATTGTACCAAAGCCCCCATCCAACCTACTCACCCAATGGTGCTGTTCAGGAGTACCTCTGCCAGACACACTGCCATCCTAGTTGCAGCCACCAGACACTCCACCACTAGAAATACAACTGTGGCTGGGGCAACAGGCCCAGATTCTACAAGGCAAGCATGCAGGTCTGTTCATAATGGGGAATGACAGGCCCAGATTCTGCATGGGGAACATGCTGACAAAGCCTATGAGAGTTTAATAGCCCAGTCATTGCCAATGATGAGCAGGAAGCAAGGCTTAGGGCTCTGACTGAGCAATTGTTCAGAAGCCCGAGACTGTCCTGTAGAGGGAGTAGAAGAAGACCCTTCCCTCTCTCTCAGCAATGAGGCATCCTGGATAGGTTCTGGATTTGATGAATATCTGGAACAAGGCATAAGCCCCCCCACCACCACCACCACACACACACTTTCTACAATACAGGTCTCCAAACTTTTCAGCACAAGAACTGCCTTGTATATCTGACATGGTGTCGAGGACTGGAGAATGAATAAATAATACATACATGGAGAACTGATGTGCTGAGAGTTTTGGTTGACTGGTGGGGATGGAAGGAGGAGGACAGCAGATGGCAAAATTGATTTGCACAGGAAGAGGGAGGGAGGGATTTTGAAAAAGCATCAGGCACCTTATGATGCAAATAACAAACTTCTTTTTGTCTCAGTTTCTGCTCCGTATAAGTTTAATGTAGACATTAACTTTAATTTATATTGATATTCCGGTCTCCCAGTGTCGGCATATATCTCATTCAGCCACTAGAGCTGCTGAATGTAACACAATGTAATGGAATAATTTCTTTCCATTACATTGCATTACATTTAGCACCTCTAGTGGCTGATTGCGGTATATACCCATGCTGGGAAATCAGGAAGTGCATCTTCTGAGCCATTTTTAGCTTTGAGAAGCTGGGGAACCTTGCAAGTTGGATAAAATCTTCCGGATGATCACATATGGCCCCAGGGTCAGGGTTCAGGGACACTTGCCCCAAAGCACTAGGCGGGAGTAACCTGAGGATGACCCACCAACAGTGGTGTAACTCAAAGGGAGACCCCATTTTTGGGGGGATGCTGAGGACCCCTACTTCAACCACCAATATAGAGGACTTGGATGAGCCTTCTGATGGGCAGGGACACTTGGCCAGTACTCAGCCTGACCAATCCCTGGCACTGCTCCATATTGTTTCCGTATAGTTTCACTGCAGCAATAATGCACTAATAGGACATTAATTCAAATGAGGTTTCTTGAATGTCAGTAGAAACTGTTAAGTTAAAGGTGTATTCCCAAGCTTTCCCTCATAACTTTTCTTCTATTTGTTCCCCAAGATTCAGCTCCTGAGCCTTGATCGTTTCAGGGCTTTCTTGAGGCATTAGGGTGTAAAAGAACAATCTTACACCTAAACAACAGAGTTCCTTTGAAGTTCACAACAACTCTTTGAAACAACTGCTCCATTTGAGTTAAGACACTTTTTATTGTTTGATTTGAGGTTATGTAAGAAAGTTCTTAAATGGAGGTACTGTATTGGTAATATGGAACATTAAGTGGTTCTTCTTCCTTTTGAAGATCAGTAAACAGCACTGTCCTTTTCTTTCCCCTTTTTACTCCATTAGTGCGCTTGCCAAATTTAGTTTAGATATCATCAAGTTCAGGGCCGGCCTTAGGAGATGCAGGGCCCAATTGGAAGCTTTTGCAGGGCCTCAGCTTCACAGCCAAGGTCTGTGGAATCTTAGAGATATAAATAAAATGCATAATAGACTTTATATCACTATGGTAGTGTCACCCCGGGGGGGTACCAGGAGAAGCAAAACCCATCAGGGGAACAGGAGAAAAAGGGGTGGAAAGTAGAGAAAAGGGGTATACAGACCCCTGGAAGATCAAGGAAGAGCGAGGAACCTGACAAAGAGGGTGAGACTCCTAAGTCTTGGTGGCAAACAGGCCCCTCTACTCTGGGACAAGGCAGAGGCCTCCTCAGAGCCCAGGTGCAGCTACCTTTGAGGAAAGAAAGGGTGGAGCCAGCCAGGAGGAGGAGATCCCGAGAGATCTGGGTCCCAGGAGTGGGAAGGAAGGGGCAGGGCTAAGAGGTCTGGCTAGAGGGATAAGAAGGAGGGAAGAGACAGTGGGGGGGAGGATGCACCTTCTGGAACTCCCTGGAACGGGGGCTAGGAAGGGGCAGAGAAGGGAGAAAGGAGGTATCTCTAAGGGAGGAGAGGCCTTCCCAACTGAGAAACATCCAGGAGGGGAGAAGAGCCCAATACTCCAGCCCCTGGAAGAAGGGGCTACCCAGAGGCTGGGGAAGGGATCCCAGTCCAGAAAATGTCAGGGACAACTCCTGGCTGAGTCCAACAACAATTGAGAACCAAGGGGAAAGGAGGGCCACCACTGGACCCAGCCCCTTGCCAAGAGAACCCCAGAGCTCCAGACCGGACCTGCTGAGAACAACCTGCACCAGACACCTTTCGTGGTGAGAACTAAAGGGGGGAGATAAAGGCTCTTGGGGTGACGGGCCACTTGGGTCCTGGATTGTGGAGAGTTTGTGATTGAGACTGTACTTGGGGAACAAGAACACCCCATGAATGTAAAGGCCACAACCAAATTAAAGAAAATAAGCAAGCCCTCTTTGTTTGCTCCCCGTTCCTCGCGTCGACCCTGGAGAGACTGGGCCGGGCTAGAAGAGGCAGGTGAGCCAATACCCCGAGGGGACATGGACATCACAGGTAGAATGAAAAGCAATCAAAATGTGTGCTTAAAAAGTGCATATGAATTAATGAACCAAATGGATATAAGCATTTTAATATAAAATTGCATACAAGACTAGCAGCCCAATCCTAACCCGCACTGGCACGGGGAGGCCGGCTGGCCTGCCCCATATCCAATGTGGGGTTGGGGCCAAAAGTGGGTCAGCCCAGGGCAAGGGGAAACACTTCCCCTTACCCTGGGTAAAGCCGTAGCAGCCCCAATGGGACTTCTCGAATCTGCGCCACTTCAAGAGGTTGTACAGATCCAAGCAGCCTGGAGCTACTTCAGGCTGCCCAGGACCAGGGATAGGATCCATCATAAGTGCAGGATCCTGGCCCAGCCCCCCTCTTGCCAGACATCCACCCACAGTCCTGCCTGTTGCCCGCCCTCCTCCGCCTCGAGATGCCTCACCCTCCCCACACCTCGCCCCCAAACCCCCTCACCAGCCTGACTCAACTGGCATGGGCTTACCTCTTGTGCTGACCAAATGGGGTTTGCAATGACCTCTCCCAGTGTCGCAAAAGTGCTTTATGACACTTTTGCTACTCCAGTGGGCCAGCGCAGGGGACTTGCATCGGCCCATTGTCATTTCTGGATTGCATCCTAGATTATGCTAGTACAAGGCCCTCTAAGGCACATGTCCAATTAGGGGCAATTGGTCCAACTGGCTTAAAGCTGGCCTTCATCAGGTTCATAAACCAGGGGGACGGGACGGGACTGAAAGATATTCCATTAGAGGAAGGGGGGAAGCTGGAATAAACCTTTCTCTTCATCCATCTGAGGATGTCTAAACATTTAGATTTGGGCAGGAGGTGTGATCCGGAGGTTAAGTTACTGCCTGCCCAAAGAAGCTAAGTGTGGGGTACCCCTGACAGTGATTTGGAAGAAAGACCAATGCAGCTGATAAGCCATAATGAGAGTACAGAGCCACAAGGAGTCACTGTCGATTCTGATCCCTGGGTCATGAGAGGGCAAAGGAATCACGGCAATAAGCCATTAGGTGTGGAGGTCAGCAGCCAAGAATGAATTACAAATGGCTGATTTGTGCGTGCTCCTATTGGAGGGCATGTGTCAGCATGTGCGTGCTCCTCAGAGGGCATGTGTCAGCAAAAAGAATGATGACCATACTATGACCACGCCACGAGGAAAGACATCTGGAAATGAGGAGTTTGGTGATAGCCTACTTCTGTGAACCAATCTGAGTCTGTAAAACTCTCACTCATTGTGAGAGTCAGTGAGAAAGGAGGTATAGAAATCCTGTAGAAGAGGAATAGGTACTTTTTGCTGGGCTAGACCTGTAGTAGCATATCATTACTTCTTTGTTGGTGTTTTTTGTGAATTTTTCCCACTTAAGCAACGTCCTTCCAGTAGCCCTACAGTCTCCAATCCTCTTTGCTCAACTGAAGATCCTGGGTCCTATAGCTCACTTATCACCAGATGCCCAGGAACTCCAGCACCTGGTCCTTGTTGACCCAGGCGACAACTGAGCCGGTACAGGCTTTGTATTCATTTTTCGCACCATACTAGGAATGGGTTTGGGACACATTTTGGGCACAATCCAGAGAAGTATTTGGGCTGGTGCAAGTCCCTTGGAAGACTCAGGGTGGGCAGGAAGGAGGTGGGGCAGGGGAGCAGGCAGGAAGGAGGCATTCCAAGGCAGGGGGAGGGTGGGCAGTGCGTGGCCCCAGGAGTGGGCGGGTGGGAAGCAGGGCTCCCCATTCCTGGGGAGTTCGGAGCGGTTTCAAGCTGCTCCACTCTCCTCAGACTTGTGACACCTCAGGAGGTGGTGCAAGTCTGAGGAGATGCATTGGGGCCAGGGTGCCTTACCCAGAGGTAAGGGGAACAGTTTCCCCTTGCCTCTGGTTGAGCCACTTTGGGCCCCTGTCCTGCTCTGGATACAACACAAACCTCTTGGTTTGCCTGTTCCAGTGCAGGATAGGATTGCGCCCTTAGTCTGACTTCTCAGCAGAGGCCTGTCTGGTTTGGGTGGCCTTATTCAGCTTAGCCCCCTGCCTCACTGAAGCATGCAAGCCCCACTACCACCACCACAAGGTAGCGTCCCATGGTACAAGTCAAAATCATCAATGTAGCAATACTAGGTGATAGCAAACTAGAAGAAAAAGAACTGGAAAACAACAACAAAATACTAGACTTTATAAATAGAAATTGAAAGACTGTGGCAAAAGAATATCAAAGTGATCCCAATGGTGATTGGTGTCCTCGGTGTTATTCCAAAAAATCTTGAGGAGCACCTGAACAGCATAGGGCCACAGAAATTACCATCAATCAACTGCAAAAAGCATCCTTACTGGGAACAGCTTACATGTTGTAACGGTATGTATAATATCAAAATAGGATAAAACCAGACATCTCAGGACCTTGAGAAGGACGATGTGGATAAAACAAGTCTGGATGGTAGACATTGGAATATCTGGTGTCAGTAGAAGATAAAGAGCTGGAGAAAATCACCAATTATAAGGACGTGCAAATAGAAATTGACAGAGTGTGGCGCAAGAAAGCAAGAGTAATACCTATTGCCACAGGGGCCAAGTACAATCAGTCAATTACAAAAGGCTGCCTTATTAGGAACAGCACATATACTATGATGATATTTGTAATGCAACAACATAAAAACCAAAAATAGCTGCCTATCCTAAGTCCTTGGGAAGGTCCCAAGGGCTTTTGGAAGGACTTGATAGGTGAATATATACAAAATCCAGTCGAAAACAACATGACTGTGAAAATAAATGATGTTGATGATGATATGGGCACATACATGAGATATGCACATCAGCCTGGAGAGGGAGCCACTGCTCTTATCTGGCTTGTTTCCAGTGGATTATTGTTAGCATTTGATCAAAGCATAATAGCAACTCATAAGTCTGAGTCACCCAGGTACTACCACATTAAACCTGAAATGGTTAACCAACTTTGCTGGAAGGCTTTTTTATAATGGCATTTTAAATCCTGGTTCTTTTGTTTTATGTGTCCAAATAAAGGCATTTTTTTTGCCATTTTAATTAGTCGGAATCAGGCAAATAAACAGGAAGCAGTTGGAAAAGGAATGCTATTCTGAGTAGAATACTAATTCTCACTGTTGCGATCGGTTCTTTCCTTGTTCCACCACAGAAAATGAATTGCTACAATGTAATCCATATAGGTCCCAGTAAGATGGTGGGATCTGGACACTGTCACAGTACCTGATGGAATGGCATTAGGTTTTGGGCATCCCCAGGCCCTAACGTCTGACACCAGCAGGTTTTGACCAAGAAATCTCAGGTTTTCAGATGTATCTAATCTGGCAACTCTAGCCAACCTATTGAGTACTGGGCATTTAAATCCTTTGACCAAAGTAAGGTAGGGATTATATATCTATATAATGTGCTTGCACATTTCTAGCATCAGGTATAACCAGGAGAGAACTCCATTTATTTGTGAAAAGGCAAAAGCTGACTTTGAGATTCACGGAAGTTAAGAATATAAGAAGAGCCCCACTGGATCAGACCAAAGGCCCATCTAGTCCAGCTTCCTGTCTTGCACAGTGGCCCACCAGACAACTCAAGGAGCACCCAAGACAAGATACCTGCATCCTGTTGCCACTCTCATGCACCTGGAATTCTGAGGTTCATGTAGAACTCAAAAGAGCAACTTGCCCAAATGAGCTAGGCAAAGTTGGTCACTTTTTACAAAAGCCTCAATTTCCCATCATCGTTTCAGCTGCTAAGGGCTCTTCTAGCTAGTTTCCTTGTCACCTTCTATGATCTCTCTCTGAAAACGGACCATTGTGTTTTTTGGAAAGATTTAACTGTGCTGAGTTTTGTTTTCATAATAATGATTCACAGGGGTTGTTGCAAGAGTTGTAAGGATGACAATACAATAATGAACATGAAGTATACTCAAAGGGAAATGCCTTTAATGTCATTACAGTAGGTGATTGATAGTGTGATACAGGCCTTCCTTATAAAATTGAAGGGATGCGAAGTCAAGAGCCACTAGCATCTCACAAGGAAGCTAACCGGTGTGGATGAAACAGGCTGTGTGTCCCCCTCTTATTTCCTAGCCCCCTTACAATAGTCCCTCTTGGCAGGATTTTATCCACCAGACTCCTTAACTAAACCCAGTGGGTGTCTTGGATGCCATGTAGAAAACTGCCTTGCGCTGTCTTACATAAGGTAGATTTCCTTTTATTTCCTGAACATCATGAGCTAATGGCCCATCACAGCTCTCACACCTCACCCAATAAATCAATGCTTGCATTTTCTGACAAGTCTGTGTAACCACCTGCTGACGCACTGAACCTTTTCAAGCATGCTGTTTAATCCCACCGTTTGCAAAGCAGAAGGAACGCTGCTTCGAGAAAATACAGGCAATGGGGGGGGAGCTTCTCTGTGAACTCTGCACAATGTCCAGAAGAATCGAATGATGCCACCCTGACGTTTTCCACTGCATGGAAATTGCTGTTTAATAGCAGTCATGGATAAGCAAAACTTTCTGTCTCCGACCTGTAAGAATGTTGCAGGTTTGCTGCCTCCATAATCAAAGATAATATTGCTAGGTATACAGAACAAAAACCTTGCTTGGAGAATGAGCATGGTTTCTGCCAAGGTAATCTCTGCCTTGCTAACTTCCTAGAGTTATTTGTGATTATCGACAGGCATGTGGACTGTGGCATACCCGGGGCCTGTAGTTGGATGTGACATCGAGCACATGGCAGCAAAGATGTGACATCACGTAATGTCACACAATGTAATGATGTCACTTCCAGGGAAGCGCCAGGAGCACACGCACGCTCACAGTGTGGACTGGGGTGAAATTGCCGCAGCCTCAACCTCAGCCACCGTTGTTCATGCCCGGTCAGCAGCTGCTCCCGTCTCTTCCTGATTCGGGAAGCAACAGGAGCACATGTGCACTCACAGAGGTGACTGGGGTGATTTTGCTCCAGCCCCCACTATGAAAATTATCCCAGCTGTTGCTCATCTCCCTGTGAGCTGCACTTTCAAAAGGCATTTTGCCATGCGGTACAGCCCATCACTTTCATAAAATGTGGTGATAGCCAATAGCTTGGAGGATTTCAAAGAGGATTGGATAAATTCAGGGGGGACAAGCCTATAGATGGCCTATAGATGGCCACTAGTCATGATGGCTATGCTAGATCTCCAGGTTTAGTCACAGCATGCCTCGGAATACCAGTTGCAGGGCAGCATTTGTGGGAGAGAAGTATGTGTTTTTTTTTCTGCTTGTGAGCTTCCCAGAGGCAGCTGGTAGGTTATTATGGTAGATAGAATGCTGGACTAGATGGGCCTATAGCCTGACCCAGCAGGGGCTCTCATGTTCTTAACCAAGAACTGAGGCACTGTATGACTGAAATGTTTGCTACTCTTCAGTGAGTATGCAAAAGATTGAAGCTAAAGGTATCCTTGGAAAACAACATCCACATTTCTGGGTCTTCATGCAAGTTGGCTTGTAGCATTAGTAGTAATGGTGGTGGTGGCAAAGAACCTCTTCATTACAGAAACCCATTTAGGAGGACCACTTCCTATCATCCTTCCATATAGAACAGCGTTTCTCAACGTCTGTCCTCTGCTGTAGCATTTTGCATCATCCACCTACTGGAAGTGCCACCAGAAGTAACAGGCGATGACGTTATCACCAGTTATGTCCAGATTGGGAGGTCAGATTCAATGCGACAAACACCCAGTAAGAAGTTCAGGGTGGATGTGAGGGCTTTTTGGAGCATGTGAAAAATGCATGCTGGAGCTGTGCCTGCCGAGCTACTGCTATTTGTCATGTTGCATTGGTGGTCTCGCTGCCAGGTGGCAGGGATCTGAGGGTCCTGAAAGTACCACTGGACACTAACTCAAGCTCCACTGGTGGTACAAGTACTACTGGATGAGAAACACTGATATAGAACTAGCCCTAAATCAAATATGCTTTTTATAGTGGCCAATGGATGACCCAGTGAATTGCCACAAGTACCACCATAAAGCATCTGTGTCCATTTTAGACAGTGTTGCCAACACGCACCGAAAATGCTGCCATATTGAGTCTTAAGGGACCCAGTTCAAACACTAGGCTCAGGAAACAAGCCTAAAATTTTATACACAGATCTCAAATGCTCCCTTCAGTGCAGCTCTATTTAAAACACAGCCCTTACTGTTTGGGGACGTGCCAAGCACCAGTTACCACTGCCTGAAACTGAAGGTGTCCAATGAACACCATGCCTCTTTTTTTCTCTCCCCCCTCCCTCCCTCTCTCCCTCCATAGAAGCCAGGCCACAAGAGCCAATACCCTAGCAGCTTTCTCTCCCCATGCTGGTTTTCGTGACTCTTGTCTGCAGGGAGGGAGAGATCCTCCCCTGGGTGTAGCTGTGCTCACCGAGAGAATAGAACTTACAGCTGTTCCCAACAATGGTCTGTACCTCCATTCTGTACCTGTCATCCATTGGAGTGGTATAAAAGAGGCCACTGAGTAGAGGGCAGATCAGTCCAGTGTTATTCCCCCTATTGCTGCCCTGCCTGTCTCAGCCCCTCTCATCTGGGTTTCTCTGAACACATCGGCCTTAGCAGCTGAATTGAAAAGGGACATCTGCCGCATGGTGTATAGTCATGAGCTCTTCCCATCTGAACAACCGAGCTGAGAGCCATTTCCAAGCACAAGAAGAGCATGAGCTGGAGACTCTGGGAAAGAAGGCATGGGACAACCCCGTTTATAATGGCTCACCTTCTTCTTCGCTGAAAATCAGGGCCATCTACAACCCCAAGTCCATTCTGGAAAATCCCTATGAGAATATTGAGAAACTGACCGACTCTCTGCCCTATCAGAAGGAGATTCTGAAGGAGGAAAAGGTGAAGCCCTTCCCTAGGTGCTGCTTCTACATCTTCAAAGGAATTCGAGGTAACTGTACTTTGTGTTGGGGGGGGGGAGAAGCTTGTATTAGTGTTGCATGATGGGTCAATCTCCAGGCAGAAGGAAGCAAAAATAAAATAACATCTCCATAATGATCTGGGGAACATTGTGCAGTAAAATGGCTATTGTCTAATGCTTCATGGTACTGTGCCACTGGGTTGAGTAATCAAGAGCAGAAATGGAGCCAGAGACTATGGGCCCTTCCGTAGTGGTCAGATAATTGCTTTTTTTTTTTTTTAACAGCTGGGGAGTCAAAATCTCAGGGGTCTCCTCCCGCTGAAGTGAACGAGGTCCATATCAATATTCCTGGAGCTTTGAGGCAATACAAGGCAGCAATCATATGCACACACATACTTGGAAGAAAGTTCCACTGAACTCAGTAGAGCTAACTTCCAAGCCAACATGCGGGGCCGCCATTCAGCTGACTTCCAAGTCATCAGGCTTAATTACATTCAGAAAAACAAGGGTAGACCAGTTAGCCTTGGCTGTTGTTATGATCTGAAGATGCGGCAGCTTTTCTAAATGTCTGTGATCGCTTGAGAATGAATGGAGTTCTTATGGCACATTTTGGAATGATGGAGAGCCACATGAATGCTGGTATAGGAGAGGAGTGTTATACCTGTATAGGAACCTAAGACAGGATGTCAAATCGTGCAAGGCAGCTCGTTGAAAGCTCTGTGGAGGGGAACCAATCATGCTCATGAGTGGACCAATTTAGGGCTAAGGGAGAATTTCCCCACTGATCAGTTTGTGACAGAATGGGTGGGCGTGTCACACTTGTTTTGTAGCTGTTTTTATTTGCCTTCTTGTAAAGTATGGCTTGACTCACTTGTTCTGTCTGGAGCGCTTTATCCGGATGGCATCTTTTCCAGAGTGTACCTCCACTCTGCTTGTGGCCATATAGGCTGCTCTCAGGGGCTCTGCAGGGCTCTCACACTACTGCCTTGACTGCAAGCACAGAGGTGCCTATTTTGTACAATCGAAGGACGGAGCAATCACATGCTTTGCAGTGGCTTTCTAGCCTCAAGGCATACTCTCTGACCATCTGCTCCTTAGCATCCAGTGAACCTGGCAAAATGACTGGTTAGATCAGGGCTGTCACATGAATGTTTGGAATGAGGTGACAGGAGGCACTCGTATGCAGTGTCAGGCAAGATCCAAGACAGGTGCAAGGGTGTGGGAGGGGGGAGTATGTCCTTCTTGTTGATTAGAGCACTCCAAGTGAAATTGTCCAGGTGATGAAAACTCAAAGGAGAATGCCTCTCCTCAATGATCCATGATAAAAGTGATAGTGCCTCTTTGAGACACTTTTTGGAAATGCATCCACACTGGGAACTTAGAGGAAACCATATACACCTCCAGTCTCAGTAGCCCCCCCCCCCACCCCACACACACACACCCCAATGGGAAACATCCTAAATCAATGCTAAAGATATATACAATTGGAGGTATTTGTCCCACTTGTGCAAGAGAACACAGCAAGAGGGCACAATTCAGCAAAAGTTACTCACACTCGAATTCCACTGAAAGTGATGTAGGATTCACATCGATTGCCCATGCTAGTTGGTCAAATAGTAGTGTGGTGTTCCCAAGTAAATGTGGTGTTGTGGTTAAGAGCCTGAGTTGCAACTCAGAATATCCCTGCTTTGAATCTCATCTGCTAAGCGTTTGGCCAAACCACTCAGGCTCAGCTCCAATACAGTAATAACAATACTTAACCACCTTACAGGGTTGCTGTAAGGATGACATCAAGGTAATGCCTGTGAACTGTTTTGCACTCTCAGAAATGATACTAAAGCATGAATGTATTAGAACTATGACAACAGAGATGATGACATCAATACCCTTACCAAACCCTGATGTTGTCTAAAAGACTGTAGCCAACCCCAGAGGTTCTCACAGAGTACCACTGGGCCAGATCACAGGATAGTCCCTTCTTTTGCAACAAATACAATGACTTAAATAGCGGCCCTGACTGAGCACTCATGACTTTAAATAGCATTGTCATTTTTGGTTGACAAATATTCCAGTACCCAGAGTTGAGAGGCTCAGAGATCCTTTCCCAATGGGGGAAAAATTGAAGGAAGGAAGGAAGGAAGGAAGGAAGGAAGGAAGGAAGGAAGGAAGGAAGGAGCAACATGCCAGCAAGCATGTGCCAAGTTCCTTTCCTTTCTGAAGAGAATGTTCCCCAGCCTGTCCCAAGGCACTGGAATATGATGTCCTGCATTTCGCTCTCAGACTGGCCACTGAAGGTAGCAGTGCCCTCATGGATACTGCATTGCCAGAGAAGTGGCCTCTGCAAACAGTCATTCAACAGAGGGGAAAAAGCTCAAGCTTTACCCTGGGCTGATGCAGAGCTTCATCTGGCAGCTTCTAAGAGGCCCACGCAAACAGATGTGGTCTTGCCAAATGCACCTACCCAAAAAATGCTAGTTCTTTTAGTCCTCTTAGGGGTGAAGTTGTAGCAGCACAGAGCAGCGGAGCAGCATAGAGTGCATGCATTGGTGTTCACAGCACAACATTGTCACAATGCACATTGATGTGTAGCACTACTGATGCAGTAGTATCAGTACCACCATCATATAAAATTCAAGCTTGCTGGCACTTGAAGGACTGTTAAGACAGTTGCTATTTGTCTGATGCTTCCTCCTGTCCCTACCCCTGTGTCTTTGTCCCTATCCAGAAATGTTGGCTGTTAACCAATGGCCAGCATGAGAAGCTGCACAAGTGTCACTTGACTTGGAGGAAAGGAAGGAAATCTGGGTAAGGTATGCCTGGGTAAGGGATGCCTGCATCTGGGTAAGGGATGCCTAATAATAGTACTTAGCGTTTATATGGTGCATCACATTATTATCCTGGTCTAATTCTTACAAAAATCCTAAAATATAACTGAGTGCACTGCTCCCAACATTGCAGCTGAAGCTGGGTGGGAACAGCTTGCCTAAGGTGAGTTCATGGCAGAAGTGAGATTCAAAACAGAGGAATCCTGATTCTTAGCTCTGTCTCTCTCAGAGCCACCACATGACACCAGCTAAATGAGAGATGTGTACATAAAAGACCCCTCCTTGGCTGGAGAGGAATAAGCCTTGCCATTGATTTAGAATGGCTTCATGGCATACCAAGATAGCCAGGTTGTCGCTGGCAGTAGGGATCCTTGTTGGCATGGATTATGAACTGACAGTATTTGACCAGGTAACTGTCCAGCATCTCAATGCTAAAGTCACGGAATTTATTTATAGGAAGTCCACACTGACTTTTGCTTGATTACACCCAGAGAGTGTAAACTGAGAATGAACAGCCCCTTTGATGTGTGTTCATATGAAGCAGCCCTCTGTAATTGGGCCTGGTGGCAAAGTCATCCCAAAGGATACTGGAACAAAGGACTGTGAGGTCCCAATCCTATCCAATTTTCCAGTGCCGGTGCAACCGTGCCAATGGGGTGTGCACTGCATCCTGTGGGGGAGAGGCAGAGGCCTCCTCAAGGTATGGGAACATTTCTTCCCTTATCTCGGGGCTGCATTGCAGCTGCACCAGAGCTGGAAAGTTGGATAGGACTGGGCCCTGAATTAGCGACAGATATGAAGTTATCCAGCCTCTGTCAGCATTCATATATGATTACATGCTCTTTTCAAGTCACATGGTTTCTCCAATGGAAGAAAATTCTTCACGCTAAAACAATGTATGCCAAGACCTTTTCAAATTGATCAACTCTGCTTTGTCTGTTTTGCATGATCTGTGCTCCCCCACAAGGCTTTTCAACGTTTTTTGTGGGTGTGCAAGTACCATTTTTCCAAGTGCCACCTTTTGTAGGTGCCAACACTGCCACCAGAGACCAGAACTATGCAGTGGAATAGGCAGCTTGCCTCATCATTGGGACTGAGTTCTGCATCCTTCTAAGGGCTTGGGAGTTGCACAATCACATCTTGCCCACTGGTGCACCACTATCCCAACCCATCTCCACTTTCAAAGGGGTAAGGCTAGGCACGGCAGTGCCAGGGCTGGCCCAAGACCTCATGGCATCTGAGGAAGCATGCCCAACTACTGCCTCACTCCCCCAATGTTGCCTTTGTGCACATGTGCATACCCCACAGCTGCATGCACTCCAGGGCTTTTAAGCTTAACCCTATGTAGCATGTGATTCATAGAAACAGCTCCTACCCAGTGGCATAGCAAGTGGGGGATAGAGGGCGGCCCACCCAGGTGCCAGACTGGAAGGGGGTGTTGTAAAGTGTGAGTGTGCATGCTTAGGAAGTAACTGTACTCACACTCACAATGGCACCTGCAGTGATTTTCAATGGGTGAACACGAAGAGGAAGACACCTCATCCTCTGGGAGAACCCCAAAGTGATGCCACAAAGTTGAGTGACGTCACAATGTTGCTGCCCCAGGTGTGGTGACCCCTGGTGACACTACTGTTGCTCCCTTCCACCATTAAAGCTGGTCTGCCAGAAATTAGGTGGAACACCCATGCTCACAGCAGAAACATATCCACCACTTAGAAAACTAGCAGTTAGCAGAAAAGGATTCTAGCTTAGATTCTTTCTCATGTGCTAACTTTCTGCTTGAAGGGAATGTTTTAATAGAGAGAAGGATTCAGATATGTCACTCTCCACCTGGCAGTCAAATATCATACAACCAAGCACAGATATGTTATAGCCCAGTTTGACCACATCAGTGAGACTAGATCACCAAGTCTTATCCAAATACAAGCTGAAATTGATATGGTTAGAGTAGCAGAGAACGATTAAAAATTCAGCAAGGATTATATATGCCTAAGGCTGCAATCCTAACCACACTCTCCTGAGAGTAAGCTCCATTGAACAAAATTGGACTTACTTCTGAGTAGATCTGGTTAGGATTGTGCCCTAATGGAAAGTGATGTCATGTGTCATATAATGAAGGAACCAGGTGCAGTTTAAGAAACACTGACGTATACAGTACATATGCAATTTCCCTGCAAGGAGCTGTGATGGAGAATGGTTCTTGGAGCTAACTTCCCTCTTCCCATAAGTGTGAGGAGAGATCAAGGCAGAGGACCTGAGGACTTAAGACTAACCTGTTGCCTAAAGGTGGGATAAAAACATTGCAGTGGGGTGAGGAGATTGGATGCCCAAACTGATGAGCTGCATGGTGAGGTAGCCTGATGGGATGCACAGTTCTGAGCTATGGCCAAGATGCTATCAGCCAAGGCAAACTAGGGAACCAGGCCAATGCAAGGTTGCCCTTTGACTATCAGCTGTTCACTGGAACCTGATGGGAAGATGCAAGGAAATGGCATAGGACTGGTACTGGTCAGCAATGTGGTGCTTTCCCAAAAGGCTGTTAGTAAGCGATTGGTTTTTAAAAAGATGAAAAAGAATGGTTTTTTGGTTTTTGTTTTTGTTTTTTTTTAAAGTAGGAACCTGAAACTGCTCCGGGATTAAAGAGCCCTTTTACGAACATGATTTTTGGTGGGAAAATCGTACAGAGGTAAAAGCGCCCTCCCTCCTTTGCCAGGGGACCAATCCAGCCCTGTGTGGTTGCTACTCTTATGTAAAACCTTTAACTATACAGTGGTGCGGTTAATGGTCATGTGCACTTCAGACCTTAGCACATGACAGCCAGACTTTGGCCTTCCATATCTCAGATCAGGCTGCACCGTTCAGACCTGAGTGCTTTCGATTAGAGGTGTAGAGCCGCGTCCATCACTCATCTCTGAACCCTGGGTGTCCTTAGGACTCAGCCACTTGAGACGATATGAAAGGAACAGAAAACCCTGGGATATTGATGTGGGCACACACCTACGCAGCTTTCAAATGCAAAAGTACATATGCGTTGGATGAAAGTTAGAGTGAGAACAACAACAAGCCATTAGCGGCACAAAGCTGTTAAGCCTTTTAATGGTGTGATGTAGCCCGTCATAATGAAGCAAGATGAGCTACATAAAAGAAGAAAAGTTGAGTGAACAATTTCAGAAGGAAGGAGTCCAACCTGTGAAATTATGTTCTTGAGCTCAGATTGAAATTGGCACTGCAACAGTGACTGATGGCTAATAATACAACACAGTGCAATTTGGATTATAGATTTGAAGCTGAGCACAAGATAATTGGCCCTAACCAGTAGTGGATGACCCAGGAAGGATCAAGGAGCTTGTGAAACATCCCTTTATCATTTCAGCATTAGACCTTTTTCCTATAGAAACATGACCTTCTACTAGCACAAGAACTCAGGTTGCAATTCCATTAATCAGTCATTAACAATCAGTGATGACTCTACTAGGAACAACTTGGTCACCCCAAGTGCCATTCCCTGGGGGGGGGGGTGATGGGTGTGCCAGCCAAACTCGCACTGAGTGGAGCTTCATGGCATGTTTGGTGGCATGTTCAGAAGGTGCCCCCTTCTGCCCTTGTGTCACAATGGCTGCAAATCACACACCCCCCCGAAGCAATTGGCAGTGACATGATGACACACTGACCTCATTACTTCACCATCAAACTGTTTCTGGTGCCATGCTTCATGCCTGTGCACCAGACACTGGCAGGCCCACAGCTGCCAGCAATACCCACTGCTCATCATGGTGAGTAAGTGGGGGGGTGACACCTGCCATGGGGGGAGAACAGCAGCAGCACTGCAGACAGTTATGGCCCAATCCTATAAGGGCCTATGGTAGCAGATATCATAATCCATCACTATAAGTCTAGGGCTGATGGTGTGAAAGTCACTCCGCCATTCAGTGGGCTGCAGCCACCAGCGCAAAGGCCCGGAGGCCTTGCGCTGGGTACAGCAGTCCACAGAACCTCCACCATCATCAGTAAGTCAGAAGATCATGGACGGATCGGGGCAGAGAGTGGGCCAGTTCAGGACTGGTTTGGAGATTTGGGGGTGGGAAGGGGTAAATCTTGGTGGCAGTAGTGGACAAGGGGTCTTAACCCCTCTTTCTTGACTAAAGAGCTTGCACAAATCCAAGATGACCAGTCGGAGATAAGGTGGCCTATGGAGAAATGAATTTAAAAGTTTTTTACTCACCTCAATTGGACCATCTTGACTCCTACAGGCCTGCAGCATACAGTGTGTGTTGTGCCAGTGTCGCTGTGCGCTCTGGTCTGGCCGAAGAGAAGACTGGGCTATTAATCTTTTCAGTGGATCATCAGATGGAGGACACTTTCCTCCAGCCTGAGCTGTGGCATTGATGGATCCAGAAGCACAGTATTTGCTTCTTTCATTTGTTTCTCTCTTTTCAGGACTTTGGGGTACAACTCTGACTGAAAACACAGCTGAGAATCGAGAGCTTTATGTAAAGACCACACTGCGTGAACTGTTGGTCTATATTGTGTTCTTGGTGGATATCTGTTTGTGTAAGTAGTATAATACATGTGTAGGCTGGATGATTTATAGTTAAGGTGGTTGTGGGCCCAGCTAATCACTTCCTAGTTCAGCCCTATCATTTTTCTAAGCAGGGAAACAAAGGATGGGACAAATGAGTCTGCTTGGCTCCACTTTTCCTAAAGGAGTATATGTGTCTGCCCATTCTTAGGGCCCTATTGAATATTCCCAAGATTTTGTGGTCACAATGGGGCAGAGAGGGGAAGGAACTGGGGGAGACTGTGGCAGAGAGGAGACTGGAGTGGGGAGGAGAAGGGATGGGGAGGTAGGGCGGATCAAAGTCAGGTAGGGGGCAGTATCTGCGGCAGCAGTGTGGCACAAATATTCGATCCCCTTCCTGGTCTTAATCCACCTGCCTGGGTCCACTTGGACTTGCACCAGTAAAGTAGCTGGCACCCTAGATAGCAACATGAGGGTGAATTAGTAGCATCCTGTGCAGTTAGGATTGGAGCAAGTGCTGACAGTACTTCAGGATTAGCAGCTTCTGTGCTCATTCTGGTGGGTTCCAACAAGGACACAGATCCCTGGCTGATAAGAACAGAAGGTTTAACAGGGCAAGTAGCACAGGGAAGCTTCCAGTCTCCTGGGGGTGGGACACGAGAACAGAATCCAAAAAGGGGTGCTAGACAGTCTTCAGCCAGGTCTCTGTGACTGCCAGTTGCTTGCAGGTGCAGCAACACATGAGGTCCCTGTTCTCCATGCTTCTCCATCTGTGCAGCAACCGTCCCAGGACTCCCTTGGCTCCTTCTCTTCAATGTAAGGTATTTCACTTCAGTCTCTCACTGGGTCTTCACCAGCCCTCCACAGACCTTCCCTCCACACTGGTGTGCTCCCTGGGCATTTGGTGGGCCGCTGTGAGATACAGGAAGCTGGACTAGATGGGCCTATGGCCTGATCCAGTGGGGCTGTTCTTATGTTCTTATGTTCACACTGCAACTGTCTCTTCCTCCACCCTTCTGATTCTCTTCTTTTCACAACCTCCCTATGACAGGGCCTCCCCCAGATAGGATCACAGGTCACAATGGGGATTCTGGGAAGCATAGCCCTGTTACATTTCTAATAAGATTGTCGTTGACTGCTCCACCATGCAACCTGGGTTCTTTAGCATTCAGGGTGCTTCCTCTCCATAGCCGATTATGAATCTGAATACATAATAAACTAAAATAAACATGTGCTACAAAGTCAAATCTCAGATCAAAATCAAACCTGCATGCCACCTTCCCCACTACCTCTGATCACAGATCAGGGCTGTGTAGTGCAGGTGAGGCAGAACCTGAGAAGGCCAGAGAAAGTAGGTGCAAGGAGAACCTCTTAGCTAGGGTGTAAGGAGAGCCTCCTCAGGTGTAAGCAGGCAGGGCAGCTGCAGTGCTTTTCCATGGACAATGATGGGGTGGTTCTGCCTTACCTGCCACCCCCACATTGCACATTCCTGTCACAGATCCACCTGTACACCAAAAGCAGGGGCTTCTTCTTCCTTGAAGAGTCACTGAAACCTAACTCAGAGCCATTTCTGGAAATTATGTGAGATTTTATTTTTTAATGCTTTTGGTGACTGTTGGCAAGGTGTGATCCATACTTATTATATTTTACATTTGGTGTTAGCCAGTGTTATGGAATCACAAGGCAAGCGATTGTCAAAAGATTATTCAGATGTGAAAACTATCTGGATTCACTGGTGCTGGCAAGGGCTGATTGAATGATGTTGTTTGGGGTTTGTAAAAAACCAAAAAAAGGCTACTAAATCTGAGAGATGACACTGTGTCCTTTGAACATATGTGACGAAATGCCCTCGTTTTGTAGGAACAGCAACATTTTCCTGCCACTTCCTGGAATTTAAGGTGTGTGTGGTTAAAAAATTTCCACAGCACATGGATATTTCCCCTTTAAATCCAAAAGGGCTATGCAGGAAGGGTGGCCAGAACGATAACATAGATAGCTGCTCCTGTTGTGCTCTCTAGATAGATTTAATACAGCCTGGTGCCAAATACTAAAGCACTTTGTGTGGGCAGAATAATGGCTGTTTGTTCTAGGAAGATTCATTGTTATCTCAAAGGAGCACCTGTGATGCCTCATAGGGCAGCAGATTATATTTCACACACTCTGCAGTGGAGCAGGTATGCAAGCAAGAGTTATCACTTGGGAACAGGGGGACAGTGCTCCAATCACTCTTCCCGTGCGGCAGTGATGTTCTGAGCTGTGGAAAACAGGAGCTTTGAAAGTTTGTTGTTTGTATAGGATGCCTGTCAGGGTTTTTTTTTTTTAACCGAGAATCCCGTGATTGATGCTTCAACTTAGCAAGTGCTTGTGTCTCTTTGTGCATGCGATAACTTACATCCCCCTCACAGATCCCTGTCTTTGTTGAGTAAGCAGGGCTGCTCCAGCCACTGAATAGATGAGACACTTGTCCTGGGAGCCAGGACTGCATGGGCTATTGACGAGCATGAAGCTGGAAACATCACTGCCCCCTCCTGTTGTCCCGGCACTCTTGTGGGGCAGCAGCTCTTTAGTCACACTGCCTTCCCCCCCCCCCACTCAGATGGATTTTCAATCTAGGGGAGGAAAGGTAGAGACATTGCCCAAGGTCTGAGTTCGAACCATCTTCTAGCAGAGGAGGTAGTAAGTCCAGGAAGGGGAAAATGTGCAGATCCATGAAGGGAAAGGGAAAGGGAGAGAAGATCATAATTTCAGCCACTGTCCAAGGTATCAAAATAGTGCTGAGGTGAATTTTTGAGGGAAACCTGAAAAAACCTTCCTTTTAAATTTTTGATGCATTCTTTTTCTGGCTGTTCAGAGTCATTATTACTTGGCTTGGGGGGCTTTCTTTCTTTCTTTCATTACAAGGCTTCTTTACCGTGTGATTCCAGGCAATCAGGGATCATGTAGTAAATATAGGGCCCAATCCTCTCCAACTTTCCAGTTCTGGTATAGCCACAGTGCAGCCCAGTGGTAAAGGAACACATGTTCCCATACCTTGAGGTGGCTCAAGTGACTGCCCCTCCACCACAGAATGCAGAGCACAGCCCACTGGCACAACTACACTAGCACTGGAAGATTGGATAGGATTGGGCCCATAATGATGTCACAGTTTTGCTAGTGGTGGCATCACCTCAGTCTGAACGATGGGGCAAACAGAGGATGCTGAAACTCTGGGTTGACACTCTTGTCTTGCCACATGACTATTTGTTCTAAGGCCAGGTGAAAAACCAGAATCCATGAATGGGACATTAGTGCACTCCTGGAGAAGGGCGGTTTTGCAGCCTGCACAAGCAGCTTTGACAGACGCAATTGCTCACATTCGATATGAAAATGCAGCTAGACTAGGCTCTACCAGTTCAACAGGTTGGTCTCTTCCCAAGGGAACAGAGATATTATCCAGTTGTGTTTATAGTATAATGATCAGTTGGAAGAAAACAAAGGCTTAATCTGAGTTGGAAAAAACAGTGAGGGAATTTTAAAAATGCTGATGTCCAGTCACAAAACTGCAACTCATCTTGTTCATTAACCAGGAATACTTCTCTCTTTACTAGCTTCTGAGCATGCACAAAGGTGCCTTTCTATTATGGACTCCCTGCAGCTGGGGTTGCAAAGCGAAAATTGTGGATTTCATGCAAGTATGAGCCTCAGCACTTTTTGCTTATAAAATCACTGCAAATGGTGGCAAGCCAATAGGTATCTATCTCCTTAATGCCCTTTAAAAGGCCGTGTGTTTTTCTTGTGTGTTGGAGATTGTTTCAAAAGGTGTTGAGGATACATTCAAGCATGGAAAGAATGGCTGTCCTTTGACTATCACCATGTAGGTATCTCTGTGGATCTGTTCTGGAACATACTCATGGTCTTCAGAGACTTTGGTAGGGTGCACTTCTTTCTACCTCTGGGGTTCTTTCTTTAACTCTTCCATGACTGTTCTGCATAGAAAGTTGTTGTGCTGGTTTCAGAAAAGGCAAGGTAGAAAACAGAGGTGAAATTTTTAAAATATACTTCTTGTGGTGTGGGTGCAATTTAGATTTTGACTTTGTTGTAAAATGTCTACATGCGGAATCACTTGGGGAAAATATAAATATTACTTGACAAAGACTTTCATGTAATTTGATCCATCACTCATTTGAACGCCAACTGAAATAGTTTGACAAAAAGACTTTGGCTGCAATCCTAACCACACTTTCCTAAGAGTAAGCCCCACTGAACAAAATAGGACTTACTTCTGAGTAGACCTGGTTAGGATTGTGCCCTTTGTCTTCTTCAATTATTATTTAGGAATTTGTGTTCATCTATGTGGAGTAGATCTCTGAAGCTTATTGAGAAGCTTCCTGGTTTCTCTTTTTTCTCTAGTGACCTATGGGATGACAAGTTCCAATGCTTATTACTATACCAAAGTGATGTCTGAACTCTTCTTGCAAACTCCTTCAGACACTGGAGTCTCCTTCCAGAGCATTGGAAGCATGGCTGACTTTTGGGGAGTGAGTACCAACAAAGCTTTGGATGCCCTGTGTTTCACATGTCCGTTTATGGAGACACATTGACAATTGTTGCCCACTGATTAAGCCATTTCTGCTCAATGTTGCATATACATTGTTGCATATACATATACATGTTGCATATACATTGGACAGGGACCAAATGTGTACACCTGTGGGCCAGACAAAAATAGGTTAACACAAAACGCAAACTCATGGTCCTGATCTGACCACTCTGAACAGGTAGCAATCTACACAGGCCCAACAACTGAAAACTGAATGGGCTTCTTTTTTCAGTCTGACCTGGACTGAATGTGCATGTTGTGTGAATGAGCACGAGTTGATGACTACACAGTGTACTAGATTACAAAACCTATTCAGCTCATGCCATCATTCAATGATTTGTGACCTGTGCACATTCAGCTAATAACCAATTTGTCCCCTTTCTTCTTACAACACACACACAGTTCATATCTGTTCCCTCTCTCCCCCCCCCCCCACCAATGTCTGAAGGCAGGGATGCTTTGACGATTTAGACGGGGATGACTTTGCTTCCCCTTCTATTTCCTTACTCAGATTTGCCTATTAAGCAAAGACAGCCCTAACTGTGTTCCCTTTTCAGACTGAGTCCTGTGAGTCCCTACTGCCATATGAAAGGGGCATGATATTATCTACAGTATTTCCATAGGTCAGGGCTTTTCAGACTGGGGCGTCGCGACGCCCCAGCCTGTGGCCCCTAGCCTGTTTCCCCTTAAGGGGTGGGGGCAGCCAGGAGGAAGGGGCACATTCCCCAGGATCGCGCCACTCGGGGGGGGCGCAGGGGCTTGGGTACTCTTACCAGAGCCTCCTGCAGCCTCCCAGGGGTTCAGGGAGCCCTGCGCGGTTGTCCACAGTGCTCCCCAAAGTTTGACAAGTGAAAGTGGAGTGATTGCGCTCTACTTCCACTAAACCGGAAGTAGAGCGCAATCGCTCCACTTTCACTTTTGAAGCATCGGGGAGCCCTGCGGACAGCCACGCAGGGCTCCCCGCACCCCTGGGAGGCTGCAGGAGATTCTGGTAAGTGTACCCAAACCCCTGCAGCCCCCCTGAGTGGCATGATCCTGGGGATCACGCCACTGCCTTCCCCCCCACCCCCACTGTCTCCCCCTGCCCCCACAAGGGAGTTTGAAAACCACAGCCATAGATCATCTCAGATCATCAGTTTCCCTAAGGATGTTCCATGTGGTATGGCTGTCTAACAGTCCAATCCTATTCTCCACCACTGCCAATGCAGCCACGCCAAAGAGCCTTGTGCTGCATCTTGCGGGGCAGGGGGCAGATTGAGAGAGATAAGGGAAAATATTTTCCCCATAAGCCTCCTATTCGCCAATGGGTTTCCTAGGACCTGCAGCAGCTCTTTCGCTTGCACAAGTCAGAGGAGAGAATGGGAACATACCAGCTGCTATTGGAGTAGATAGCATCCAGTGCAAGTCGCTACCCCCTCCCACTTCTGTTGCTCCTCCATCCCTTTCCCATTCTGCCCCATTCTGCCCTCCCCCTGATCTGCCTCTGTCAGCAGGTACTCCATATGCTGCCACCCCCATGCAAGGAGCAACTCTGGTCTCTGCATCAGTATTCCAAAAATGCACAGCTCCATGTACTTTTGGAATGATGTTCACAATGGCAGTAAGATGCACCTCACCACTTGAAAGTTAGTTCCAGCAGCGGGGAGGGAGGAGAGAATTGGGCTGATAATCACATGCCTTCTTTTCACTTTCTGTGTACTGCCACAGTATGCCCAAGGTCCCTTACTGGATAGCTTGTATTGGACTAGATGGTACAACAATGAATCTCTAGGCCACAACACTCAGTCGTACATCTATTATGAGAACTTGCTGCTTGGTGTCCCACAACTGCGCCAACTGAAGGTCCAGAACAACTCTTGCGTGGTGCATGATGACTTCAAGGAGGATATTTCTGGCTGCTATGATGTATACAGTGAGGATAACGAGGACAAATCTCCCTTCGGACTTCTCAACGGGACAGCGTAAGTGGATCATAAATTCTGCCCCACCGAATTTCATGAGTTCAAAGGTACTCTCCATTCTAATGATACAAAATTGCAGTCTGTTATGATTATAGTAGATCTGCTAGCATAAAGACACTTCACCTTGTCTAAGAGGGGAGCCAAATATGTAAGCTTGGATTATAGTTGCTAGCATCACATGGTTACCAGTGCACAAAAAGTAAAGATGTGTGATCCCTCTCAGATCATCAAGGTCCAGTAATACATCTCAGCCGTGGTTGCTTGTTCTAGCCTTCAGAGGACAGATTGTCTTCAACAGCTAACAAAGCATTCTCTGTTACTGCCCCACATTTGTTTATGGAATTCATTACCATTGGAGAGTCACCATACTCAGGGACTTGATTTATTTGGACAGGCTATGAAGACATTTCTTTCTAAAGGGATTTTTTAATCACCAAGTGTGATGAAGTTTAGCTGGGCCTCCATTCTTCTCCTCGTGGTTAATTGCTCCTGATTTAGTTTCTGTTTTCCCCTGGATGCTTTTCAGAACGTTGTTATTCACCTTGAGAACTCATTTGATTTGAAAAGCAGATTGTTAAATCCTCAAACAAATATCTAAAAATAAATGAATTGTGAAAATGCCTTTACATTGGGAAGGTTGCACTAGTGCTTGGATTCAGTACCACCATGTGAAATAACACAGGACTTAACCAGTCAGCATATTCTGTATTCTCAAAGGCCTTGAATGGAACTAAGAGGCAAACCATTCATTACAGAACTTTAATTTGGGAATCATGCACAAGAACGATTCCCTCCAATCCCAGAACAACCTTGTTAATTATTTAGTTTAGTGCAGAGATTGGAAAAATAATTTTAAAAGGTGGGAAGGGGGTTAAGATTAAGCAGATGCTGACAGTGCCAAACCCACCCCCTTCCTGGATCTGATCCAGTCATCCCCCTTCCTGCCCAGTTTTGCCCTTTTCCACCCCCATTCTGCCCTCCCCCCTCCTACTTACCTGCTCCAGGGAATGGCAGGAGACATCAATGCTGGCAGGAAGGTACAGGCCTTCCCAGTGGCACACTTGGCAGCATGCTCTGTAGCGCACTGTTGGTGTGCCTTTTACAACTGGCACTGATTGCTTTAAGGCGGTCAGTGCCAGCAGAGAACCCTTCGCAACGTCAGAAGGGTAAGTGTAGGATTGGGCCCTAAGGCTAACAGCTAAGAGCCCAATCCTATCCAACTTTCCAGTTCCGGTGTAGCCACAATGCAGTCCCGTGGTAACGGAACACATGTTCCCATACCTTGAGGAGGCCCCAGTGACTGCCCCTCCACCACAGGATGCAGCGCACACCCCACTGGCACAACTGCACCAGCACTGGAAAAATGCATAGGATTGGGCCCTAAGACAGCATTTGATTTGCTGGTCTGCACATCTGCGATTGTACCACAAGGAAGTTGACCCACTGCAGGTCTCTGTTTATATTATGCCAGTCTGCAATTCCACACAGTGATTAAAAATTGGCTATCAGTCACCGTGCATTGCAGCTTAACAAGGAGTCTGGAAATGAGTTAAATTGTGTCCATATTGTCAAAAATTGGATTTGGAACTATCCCATTCCTTCACTAAGTGCTCATGAGAAATAGTTGTGCTTCTTTAATTGGACAATGCCTGCATCTACCACTGAGGAAGTGGAAGCTGCTGAACAGTCACAGCAGATGTTCAGTTCAGTTCAGTAGACCTTTATTGGCATAAAATACAGAGAAAGAACAAAACAAAACAAAAATATACAAAGACACCACAACATAGACATCAGTCTTTTCCTCACATACTGTCCAGAGTTCCAGAGCTCTGCCTGGCAATTACCCCAGATAAAAAGGCAGCGACCCTATCAAGGGTCTCAGAGTCAGATGTGGAAAGGAGAGACTGAAGCATGATTGAGTCCTCCCAGCCCTGCATCCTAGTTAGCAAAGGGCCTAGATATTTCTTGCGTGAGACATCATGAAGTGGGCAGTAGAAAAGGGTATGTGTTATGGTCTCAATACAATCCCTACCACACTTGCATTTCCTCTCCGAGTAGGGAATACCACTGAACCTGCCCGATAACACGGCTGATGGAAGAGCATTACATCTTGCAAGTGTGAATGCTCTCCGAGCCTGTGGGCACTCCAAGTGATAAAAGAAGGAGGCCAGTTTCCCAAAACTGATTGGAACATGGAGATAGAGTGGAGAGCATGTGGTTCTGGCGGCACTAAACAGCTCTTGTTGTTCGATGTCAAGAATTCTTTCTTTGACGATTCTGTAAGCAGCATCACACCCAATCATGCCTAGCTCTGCAGTGTCCAGCCCTATTGACTTGAGCTTGGTTAGAAGATCAGTGATCTCTAATGGCAGGACTGAATCCGACAATAATTGGAGCATTAGACCAGAGGGGGTAGGGTTAAATAAAGTCCTAAACCAAAATTTCAATAATCTAAGCCAAGCAGTCGTCTTTAGCCGAATTAACCCCACCTCAAGACACAGAACCGAGTAGGGAACGCACCTGGGTAAACCCAAAATCTTCCGCAGAAAGGAGGCTTGAATGCGTTCTAATGGTTGGGTAATAGCCTTATACCAGATGGGAGAGCCATAAAGGACCAGGGAAAGAATCTTTCCCTTAAATGCCTCCAGAGCAGCTGGAACATAACCATTGCCGCAGGTAAAAAAGAAACGGGAAATAGCTGAGGACGCCAGTTTGGATGCGTTCTGCACTGCCTTACGATGAAAAGCCCAAGTGAGCCTGTAATGGAAGTTGATTCCCAGGTACTTGAAATGCTTAACCTGCTCCATTTTATTGCCATTACAAGACCACTTAAAAGCCTTCCATCTATTGGCAAATATCATTATCTTAGATTTAGCATAGTTGATTTGCAATTTGTTGGACAGAAGATACTCTTCAGTGCGATTCAGCAGACGTTTTAGGCCAATCCTAGTACGGGATATCAGTACTGCATCATCCGCATACAGAAGTAGCGGCACTTGGCTTGCACCAAGCTTCGGGCAATGGCTATCTATTTCCTTCAGGGATGGGGCAAGGTCGTTTAGAAACAGATTGAAAAGCATGGGGGCCAAGACACAGCCCTGTTTGACCCCTTTGTTGGTAGCGATGGAATGAGTTAGATTCCCACTCCAGGAGCGTCTAACCCTGCATGAAGTATTTAGATGGAGGGACCTAATCAGTAGCAACAATCTTTTATCAATCCCCATGTTTTCCAACTTGGACCAAAGAAGCTCCCTATCCACAGAATCGAAGGCACCTTTCAGATCAAGGAAGGCTACATAAAGGCGAGCCTTGCATATCCTAACCTGCTTATGGGCCAAATGAGATAGGATCAAACAATTGTCCAAAGTTGATTTGCCCCGACAGAAGCCAGATTGCTCGGGGCCTAAGATGCCTTGCGAAGTAACCCAGAGAGTAAGTTTATTGCATAGATATTTAGCATAAATCTTACCTATTACAGAAAGCAAACTAACGGGCCGAAAATTTCCTGGTGTGGTAGGGTCACCCTTTTTATGGATAGGAATAACTGTCGCTGTAAGCCAGACATTGGGCAATAGGCCAGAACTGTCAATCACTGTAAAGACGTGGGCAAGTAACTGGGCCCACCATTCCGGATCGCCTTTTAAAAGCTCAGGTGGTATTTCATCTGGACCTGCAGCCTTCCCTGGCTTCAATTGCATAATTAGTTCTTTAATTTCCTCAGGGGTCACAGGAGGCCAGATAGACAGATCCACAGAGGTAAAGTCAGGGTAGGCGTCTGGGGATTTGCTCTTATCGTAAAAAATGTCTGTGAAGTGTTGAACCCATGTAGATGATGGAATAATAGCAGGGTCGTATGTTTCTGATCTACACGAACCTGCTACAACTGCCCAAAATTGTTTATTATTTTTTTGTTGAATTGCTTGATGCAGCTTGTTCCACTGAGTTAAAACAAACCTTTTCTTTTTCTCTGTCAATAAAACACTTAGTTGTTTTTTAAGGATAGAGTATTTAACCAAACACTTGGAGTCATTGTATTTTCTAAAATCTAAATAAGAAGCCCTAATACACACCTTAAGATTCCTACATTCACTGTCAAACCAATCCTTTTTGTCAAATGCACCACAGGATTCAACCAACTTAGGCTTCGTACTCAAAACCTTAAAAACGTGACCAATAAAACCTTCAAAGGATTTGATTTGAACAAGGGGATCCGGATCCTGTAGAATGGCTGATAAAAAATCTCTGCTTGCTGGTTCCGTACTTAGACGATGGAAATTAGGGGAAAGGGCGCTATTAGCCACAATTTTATACCTACCCTCTGGATTTGTATCCATCTCAGCTTGTGATGGAACACTCCCAGAATGGAGGTCAAGGACCAAGATTAAAGGTAGATGGTCACTAAGGGTTAGGTCCCCAATGGCAAAATCTTTCACATGATGTTTCATTTTAGTGGAAACTAAAATGTAATCCACAACGCTGGCACCACGAGAGGATACAAAAGTAAATTCATCAGCGTTGGGGAACTCTCTTAGACCATTGAGCCAGATCATGTTAGAGCTGATGGAAAACTTAGCAAGGGCCATACCATTAGCATTATAGTATGCATCTTTGGACCGCCTGCTTAATGCGCAAATGGGGGGGAGGGAGCTGTCATCAACCACATCCCAGGCTCTGCGAAAGATATCTGCTGAATTTCCCACCCTGGCATTTAAATCGCCCTGCAAAAGAATTTCAGCATGGGGGTGGGCCCTCTTGAGGTCATTCATACATGATGATAGATCATTCCAGAGCTGGGTCCTTTGTAAACTATTAAGCAAAGGAGGGATACAGCAGATGCTTCATGGGAGATTTTTCACATGTCAAGCTTTGAATTTCATTCACAATATTTTCTTAATGATCCGTTTATTGCTCACAAAGAAGTATAAGTGGCTAAGAATTGTTTGTATTGCAACTAGGCCTTCTGACATATGTAGGTTTTATATTTTTCTTGTATATTTGAAGACTGGAAAAATCTAGTCTCATGTGAAAACAGATCTACCGTTTTCTAACACAATTTAAGTTGTACTTGCAAGTTTTAATAGATGTGATTGGTAGATTTACTAAAAATTAATCCTCCAGTGACTGCCTTTCAGCATTGGGGAAGCAAGTACAGGACACCTTTGTTTATTTTTGAGGTTATTGTGGTTTGAGTTATGATTGTTAAAATGAATGAGAAAGGAAATAATAATAATGGTCGTTATTTTCCACTTCTTTCAGTATTTCAAAAAGGCAGGACTTATCTTGAGGTTTTAATAATATGCATATATATTTGAATATAATCAGTTTGCTTCAGCATGGGAAAGGTGGGACATAAATTTTTTTCCCCTCAAATAAATAAATAAATAAATAAATAAATAAATAAATAATCAATTGACAGCCCCAATTTAACTATTTAGGATTCCCAATGCTCCACTTCCTATATCTCAGTTTCTAGCATTGTTTGGGGGCAGTGTTCACGACACCAGAATAAGTAGTGAAGGAGACAGCAACTGTTACCCTGCACATGCCCAATCTCGTCTGATCTTGGAAGCTAAGCAGGGTCAGGCCTGGTTAGTACTTGGATGGGAGACCGCCTGGGAATACCGGGTGCTGTAGGCTTATACCATAGTCTTTCAAGACTGAAGGTTGCCAACCAGTCCAGAATGGGAGTAACATAAAGTATTTCAAAATGTACTTCTCCTAAAGGACATTAATCCACAAGAACCATGCAACTACTTCTGTGTATCTAAAGAGGCTTTTAGATAAAAATTGTCTTTAATCTGCATGCAGTGCACACATAGGTTTTTGAGCCTGAACTAGGTTGCATTTTCTCCCCATCCATTGATTAGCACTTTGTCTCTCTCTGGAATGATTTCCTTGTGCAGGTGGCAGTATCACACAGAGGAAGAGCTTGATGGCTCCTCTCACTGGGGCAGACTGACAAGTTACAGCGGAGGAGGGTATTACCTGGATCTCAAAATGACCCGGGAGGAAAGTGCTAAAGCTCTTCAGGTTTTGAAAGAGAATTTGTGGCTGGATCGGGGAACTCGTGTGGTTTTTATTGACTTCTCCGTGTATAATGCCAACATCAATCTCTTTTGTGTGCTCAGGTAGGTGACATCTCAATTGGCAATTCTGGCTCTTCTCCCTCCTTTATTCCTGTTTCCTGAAACCATCATGGAACCTGTTTCCAAAAACTTATTTTGGAACTGGTGAAAGCGTTTCAATATAAACTTTGAAAGGGTAGCAGGCTCTGAATGGCAGAATCTTTTACTCCGTGTCAATGTTTGCACCCAGGATGGCTACAAAACCGATTTGCAGAATAGTCACATTCATCTTCCGATCATGTATTTTGTGATACGTCTATTGATTGCCATTCCACTTTGATGCATGTTAAGGAGTGGGTAGTATCAGGCTTTGTTCACATGTCCTCTTCCCTGCTTCCTAGGTTGGTGGTAGAATTCCCAGCCACTGGTGGAGCCATCCCCTCATGGCAGATCCGAACAGTGAAGCTCCTCCGGTATGTCAGCACTTGGGATTTCTTCATTGTTGCCTGCGAGATAGTCTTCTGCGTCTTCATCTTCTATTACATTGTAGAAGAGATCTTGGAATTGCACATTCATAGGTTCCGGTACTTCACAAGCATCTGGAATATCTTGGACATAGTTGTCATACTGGTGAGATTACTTCCAATTAGTATTAGGAGGGTAGCAAATGGCACACGTCACTGTGGCAAATGAGGTGGAGTGGCAAATGCCGTGAAACCAGGCCTGAGAACATCTATTGGTAATTCATTTATTTGTTGCCAATGGTTGGTTGCAAAATAAATCTGTGGCAATGCAGCATGCACTGCTTCCTGCATTTGGGAGGTAATCAAGGAGGGCTCCTCAAGGTGAGGACATGTTTGTTACCTTACCTTGGGGCTGCATTGCGGCTAGGTCAGTGCTGGAAGGTTGGTTAGGATTGCGCCCTTTATGGTTTTGCTTGCTTAGATTCAAATTCTGACTTACCACAAAAGTCCAAAGCAAGGAAACAAGTTTTAAATTGTTTCTGTTATTAAGAACAAACATTCACCTGAATCTGAGCACACTTTATCATCATTTACAGATGGCAGTGACAATTTACAAGTGGCAGTGACAGTTATGAAGAAATTTTTCTTTGCTGTTATTGCATCATCTGACTCTCATCCAGCTTAGGACTTCAGGATAAGATGGGGTTTACTGAATTCCAGACTGAAATTCCTGGAATGTGAACCATCAGTAGCTCACTGTGAGATTTTTGCTTGATTCTATGATGACAAAGTCACTCCAGCCTGAACAATGTAGTAAATGTGATCTATACTGACAGCATCTGAAGCACCCGTTAACCAGAATGACTTGGATCCCTTTGATCTGAGGTCCTCTGAAGATGTGGACAGGATGCTGTCGGTTATGAAGGCCACCATTTGAAAGCTAGATCCTTGCACATTTGGCTGGGTGAAGCATCTGAATGGAGTTTTTAGTCAACGTTTTTTAAAACCACTAGTGGCTTTTCCCATGCTAAGAAAAAGTTGGTTCCACCAGTTCTAATTGATGATGCACCAACCATGAAGTACAATCTGTTTTTCAAAGCTGTGTGAAGTGAATAGAACAATAAATGGAGAACAGGACAAAACTCCTAGTACTGAGGTTGCATTTTTACTGATAGGTGTTACTACCTTGAAAGGAAACCAATTTGATAATTTCAAACTTTGAAACATATCAGTGTTTGTCAGTTTTGATGTGCCCCCCCCCCACCCATAGAATGCCAAGGGCAATTGCCGCCATCGCTTTTCTCTCAAAAGGGGGAGGTCCATTCTCACAAGGCCTTCAGAAACATTTAGCCCTGCTCTCTGCTGACTTCCGACTGAATCTCAAATCTTTTTTCAGCTTTCTATTGTAGCCATTGCATTCCACATCTTTCGCACCATAGAAGTAAACAGGTTGATGGGGCAGTTGCTGAGAAACCCAGGCATCTACGCAGACTTTGAGTTCCTGGCTTTTTGGCAGACCCAGTACAACAACATGAATGCCGTGAACTTATTCTTTGCCTGGATCAAGGTATCTTGCTGGGTTCCTTGAGGTACTTCTCTGCTTTTCAAATTGCCAATGGTTTTGGTCACTAGTTCTGACCTAAGAACTTTTCTCCCACTGAGGGAACAGAGAAGAGAAAGGTGAAAAGGCATCAAATGTGAATAAAGGATGGTAAAGAGGGAAAGAACAGAGGAGATATGGGAGAATGATGTAGAAGGAAACGCTAAGGGAGAATGAGAATAGACACATGGGCAGTTAAGAAGGAGAGTGATCATTCATGCTTTCCAGTAGAGGGCTTGTGTAGCGTTGTTGCTACACAACAACAGGGCTTGCTTGAAAGGGCTTGCTTGAACAGGGCTTGCTTGCTTGAAAGCATGAAAGCAACAATTCATGCTTTCCAGTAGAGGGCTTGTGTAGCGTTGTTGCTACACATATCGGAAAGACCCTAGATTGAATCTTTCCTCTGCCACATATTCAGTAGGTGGCCATAGGCAAACTCCTTTCTCTCAGCCACAGCTCCCCTTTCCATCTGTGATATGGATATATAGGTGTGCTCCCATATCCATGGGGGGTTCCATTCTGGAGCCCCCTGCAGATATGTGAATCCATGGATACGGGGACACCTCACCTCTGGAGGGTCTTCTGAGCCCGGCAGAGGCCACATGTGTCTCTCCACAGCCTCTGCTAGGCTCAGAATTACAGGAAATAGCAAAAAAAGTTACTTCCGATTTCTCAGTGAAAACTGGAAGTGAGTTTTTAATGCCTTATAAGCCCCTCTGGGGCTTCCCTGGACCTCTCTAAACATTCCAGTTTACATGAAGAAACCAGAAGTGGCATTTTTTTACCACTATTTTCAGTCATTCTGAGCTTGGCAGAGGCCATGGGCGGATGCATGCGTCCTCTGCCAGGCTCAGAAGACCCTCCGGAATCGAGGGGAGCACAGTTCCCTTTGACTCCAGAGGGTGTGGGTGGGTCATAGAGGGACCCTTCTGCATCCGCAGATAAGTGAATCCACGAATATGCTCCCCTTCAAAACAACATTCACTTACCATACAGGGCTGTTAGGGGTGGCCCATCAATGGCAGGCCCTGAGGATGACAAGTTGGCTGGAGACTCCACACTGCCACCACTTCTAATCTTCCTGAATTTGAAAAGGAAGAGGGGAGCAAAGCAGAAAAGGAAGTGAGGAAAGGAGAGTGGTAAGCACCTCCCACCTCCAGTTTGTTCTCCTGTTCCTTTTCTGATTCAAAGAGGGCAGGAGTGTCAGCGAGATCAGTGGTGGCGGCACAGGAGGAGGAGGACTACATGGTGGTGGTGACTCTTCATGCCTGAGGGCACGCCACCAGATAATGGGGGCCACATGTGGTGCCCCACCTTAGGCACTGGTCCTGAGGGGGGTTGGAAGGATTGCAAAAAGAAAATGGACGCAGAGAGCTTTGAATATTCGGATGGGCTGCATGAAAGCTAAGCCTTAGGGTTATAACGAGGCAGCTGTGCAGAATGCACCTCAAGAAAACAACGAATGAGAAGAATCAGATTCTCTTCCATTCAGGAGACTACCAGACAAGATTATGCAGTCCCCACAGGCCTCTCAAATTATCAGCCACATAAAATGATGGGAGACATTTGTCCCCCAAGGTAAGTATTTGTTAGTTGGAATACCTGGTATAACTGCCACCCTTTGGTCTCATCATTCAGTTCAACCTGCAAGAGATTACACTTGGCCATGTGATAGTAGCTATTAGTAGGAGGCCCTTGATTTGCAGTTATCTTTTCTCCCCCTCCAGATATTCAAATACATCAGCTTTAACAAAACCATGACCCAGCTCTCCTCTACCCTGGCCCGCTGTGCCAAGGACATCCTTGGATTTGCCATCATGTTCTTCATTGTCTTCTTTGCTTATGCACAGTTGGGTTACCTTCTTTTTGGGACCCAGGTGGAAAATTTCAGCACCTTTGTTAAATGCATGTGAGTGTATTCTTCTCTCCCATGATTACTACTACTGCTACTACTACTGCTACTACTCTAAGGCAGGGGTGCTCAAACCCCAGCCCTGGGGCCACTTGTGGCCCTTGAGGACTCCCAATCCGACCCATGGGGAGCCCCCAGTCTCCAATGAGCCTCTGGCCCTCTGGAGACTTTCTGGAACCCATGCTGGTCTGATGCAACTGCTCTCAGTGTGATGGCCAACTGTTTAACCTCTCACTTGAGCTGTGGGAAGAGGGCTCCCTCCTCTGCTTGCTGTTTCATGTCTGTGATGCAGCAGTGGCAGCAAAGGAAAGGCTGGCCTTTGTGCAAGGCCTTTCATAGGCCTTGAGCTATTGCAAGATTTTCATTCATTCATATAAGTTCCACCTCTAATATATTCATTTATGTAAATTTATTCAAATTTGAAATGTAAATTAATTCTTTTTTTCCCCCGGCCCCTGACACAGTGTCAGAGAGATGTTGTGGCCCTCCTGCTGAAAAGTTTGGACAACCCTGCTCTAAGGTCTTGGTCACATGTTATGTACAGGCCACTTAAGTGCAACATGACACATCCATTCAGGGCCAGCCCATTCATGAGACAAAGTAGTCACCTTAGGCAGCAGATTGGTGGGGGGCACACATCTCTGTCTTCCCAGATGCCTTTACTGTGCCTCTTCCTTCTACTATTTGGATTGGAAAAGGAAGAGGGAGACAGAGGGGAAGAGGAAATGTGGAGGGGAGGGGCACTGAGTTAGAACATTGCAGAGTGGGAGAAGCAGAGGCTGGCATATCATCAGGTAAGGGAGGAAGCACTTGGCATGCTGCCTCCGGTGTCAGGAGGTCTTGGGCTGACCCCGTACCATAGCCACACCTGCACATGCCCAATGTCATCTGATCTCGGAAGCTAAGAAGGGTCAGGCCTGGTTAGTACTTGGATGGGAGACCACCTGGGAATACCAGGTGCTGTAGGCTTATACCATAGTCTTTCAAGACTGAAGGTTGCCAAACAAATGTGTGGCACAGCATACTTGCTTTCTGATTGTGGCACAGTGTGATTTGGATTGGTGAATAGCATTTACCTGAGACCATGGGAAGTGAAACAGGGACCACACACACACACACACACACACACACACACACACACACACACACACACGGTATAGATTTCTGTACACCTGAGTTAAATAGTACTATTCAGCTATACAGGCCTATTCCGGGTTGGCTGAAGGAACCCTGAACTGGAGCACCCCCATTAAGAGTTGGGGGATACATCAGAGCATTGCAACATTTTGCTGCAGTTCGCAATTGCTCTTCTTAGCCATCACTTGTAATGTTTGTGCTGTTTTGTAGGCCATGCAACTATTTATTGCTGACCACCACCCCATTCTTCTGTCTAGATTCACCCAGTTTCGAATCATCCTCGGGGACTTTGACTACAACGCCATTGACAATGCTAACAGGATATTAGGGCCTATATATTTTGTCACCTATGTCTTCTTTGTCTTCTTTGTGCTTTTGGTAAGTTGTTTTAAAGAATAAATGCCTATCATTTGCAGAGATAGCTGATGTTCTTTTGAACTAGCTTCACCTGAGATCTCATAAAGATAAGGCAGTTTGAATTATAGAGTACATCAGTAGGAGAGAAGCCTAGACCAGTGTTTCTCAACCAGTGGTACAGGTACCACCAGTGGTACTTGAGGTGGCTTCTGGTGGTACTTATGGGACTCCCAGACATCTTCTGCCTGGCAGCAAGACCAGTGACGTGATGCAACAAACATCGGTAGGAGGCTTGGCTCAGTGGACAGAGCTCCAAAGCATGCTGTTCATGTGCTCTGAAAAGCCCTCCTGTCCACCCTGAGCCTCTTTCTGATGTCTGTCACAGTGCATCTGGCCTCTCACCTCAGAAAATTGGTGATGATGTCTTTACCAATTACTTCCAGTAGTACTTCCAATAGGTGAACCATTCCAATAGGTGGTAAGGCAGGGGATAAATGTTGAGAAACGCTGGCCTAGACTTCCAGCCAAGCTGTCTTGAAGTTTCCACCAGGGGGCACTGACTCTTTATGGCTGCAGCATGTTCAAGGATGAGTTCCCTATTCTCTTCTGAGGAGGTCCCAAGGTCTTGGAAGTGGGGACAAACAACAGAGGACTGTTGCTTTCATGCCCTACTTAAGAGCTCTCAGAGCCATCTGTCTGACTCCACCCTTGGAAACAGATCACTGAATGACGTGGGTCTTGAATCTAACCCAGCAGAATTCTTCTGGTACTGTATTGTTATGATCTAGTCATTTCTTGCTGTCAAGAAACAAGTGAGACAGTTCTGGTTTCTGACAAAGGAAATAATATAACCAAAGGGCACTTCTTCCCTCTCATTTGCTTAAGCTTATACATGTTCAGGTCACATCAATGACACATTTATTTGTTTTTCTTTCTATAGAACATGTTCCTGGCTATAATCAATGACACCTATTCTGAAGTCAAAGAGGAGCTTTCCAACCAGAAGAATGAACTGCAACTCTCAGACATCCTAAAACAGGTTTATTCATTCATTTAAAAATACATTTCCAGTATTTTGTGCTAAGTTTTAGAAGGTTCATCCATTACGTGTATGTTTGTTACAATCCTCATGAAAGGTGATCTTTAACTGGGAGAAGGAAAGTAGAACTTTTTGTATGGATATCAATGAAAGGTACACCCAATAGAGGAAAATGGATTAAGCTCAATAAGTCTGGAGCAGGAAGAAAGAAGCAAGGACATAAAATGTCTGTCTTATATTTCAACTGGACATATATCAGACTGTATGTTGCAGTTCCTATTGGGGTCTAATATGTGAGGGAAACCAACAGGGAATTTAGAGAGGAGAAGCTGGTAGGTTGGTAAGAACATCCATAACTGTCAAGAGGACATTCCTCTACCCCACAAAGGGAGGGAATAAATCAAGCAGTGAATTCAAACAATTGCTTTGTTCCTACCATATGCCACAAGTGACTTGGTTTGTCTGAAGGGGTGGGGATGATTTATGACACCACCACTTTCAACCAGCAGCTCACATTCACAGCTTGTTTGAAGCATCTGAGTTCAATCCCTGCAGGCACACAAAACTGGAAGCCACGCAGAGGAAACTTTTGAATTTACTTCCATGGCCTATGAAGGGTTGTGTTTCCGAAGCGAATTTTAATGTCACCGTTTTCCAGCTGGTGAATGCTGTTGTCATTCTTTTTCTCTTTGCTTGCAATAGCCAAGGCTTAACTTTTGCTTGCTTCTCTGACCGCAGGGCTACAACAGGACATTAATGAGGCTGAAGCTGAAAAAAGATCGGATCTCTGATGTGCAGAAAGCTTTGCAGACAGGGACCAAGGAACTAGAATTTGAGGATTTTAAGAACAGCTTGAGAGAGTAAGTTCCACAGCTTCAGAGCCCATTTTCCAGTCTGGGATCAGCCATGAAATACTTGTTGATTATAGGAGTAACTTCATGTCGTAAACTTAGGGGGTTTTGGGGTGCTCAGAGTTCTTGGTTCTCAAACCCTAAAGCCCTCAAGGCCCCCCTGTTCAGTAGTACTGCCACCACCCTGTATGTGCCAGTGCCTCAGTCCAGGGACACTGAGACCCTCTAGGCTTAACTCCATCCCTTGCAGGCACTGAGCGCTTTCTCCTCAAGCTTCAGTCCTCAAGTTACTAGACCTCAATGAGCACTTGGTAGCTTGCTGAACGGCTAGGCAGGATTCTGAACCTTTGTCCCCAACAGACAATGAAACAACTTGGTAAAAGAGATTTTAGTTTATTAAGTACATCAGGTTACATAAAGTTACAGTAAGGCAGCAAATGCTAGAGGCAGAAACATCTAGGAAACATATCAGCAATAAAATAATAAAGCTAGCTGGCTATCTTTATTAATCCCTATCTCTCACCTGGGTCAGCTTCTTTTGTAGATCTTTTAGCTCCAGGCTACATGTGAGGCCAGATGCCCATGGTGGACAACGGAGCTCCAGCGTGCAGGATGTTGCACCCAAAAACTTTGCTCAAGAAGCACCGGACACACCCCTTGGGGCACTCATTACTATACTTCTTATGCTAATCATACTGAAGTAACTTCATACTTATTTAGACTGTCCAATCAGAAACTTTTGAGGACAGAAGCTCCTCGGAGTGGGTCTGGTTGCTAGCCCGCCTAGTTCTTACTCCTCCCAACTGGAGATCCATAGCTGCATTGATCAGGTGCTCCTCAGTCTACTGAGGTGTTAAACATTCCAATGGGTTGTAATTCTTGTTGTCTGTCCTTTCTGGCCAGCAAAGGAGAGACAACAATCTTTTTGTTTGTTTACTCACATTCTTGCAGCTAGGAACTGCTAGCCACTTCTCCGTTACTGACTTAGTTTGGTTCAGGCTCCACATTCTAACCAAGGCCTAACATGTACATATTCATGACACTCCATACAAAAGGGATTCTTGAACAGCTTTGCAAAACCTTTTCATTAGGAATCTAAATGTTGAATGTTGAAGCCTTAGTTCCTCTTCGTCTCTTTCTCTCTCTCCTTCCGTAGGCTTGGGCATGCTGAGCATGAGATCACAGCAGCCTTTGCAAAGTTTGATAAAGATGGTAACCAGATTCTTGATGAAGAAGAACAGAAGAGAATGAGGAACGACTTGGAGGAGAAGAGAGTAAGGACAAAGGGGGATGGATCTATTTCATAAGCACTGGGCATGCTCCAAAAAGTTGATACGTTGAGCCTATATTGCAAGGCCAGGCAGTCCTTTACTGTGTGGGGGGAGCACTTTCACATGTTTGCCTTGTGTCTAGTGTTTCTAATACTGTGGAACTGTGAGTCTGAAAGAGTAGAAAACATAGACAAGGACAATGTGTGCAGTGGCTCCAGGCTGTGGGTGAGATGTAATTGAATGAGTAGCAGTCTGCTGGGATCTAAAACGGAAATCCTCTGAAAGACACAGCTGGATCAGGAAGAACCAGGGCATTTAAGTAACAGCTGGCTGGTGCAGTAGTGGAAGTAGCAAGGTGGAGGAGGCTGTATTGGGGCACAAAAAGTCACAAGACGATGGGATAATTTACAAAGGACCTGACTAGACTCAAAAGTTCAGGCTCCAAATGAAGGATGTCGTACTGCGGAGCTTCAAAATGCCTTGACCACTGTGCCTGAGATCTGACCACCTTTCATTTCCCAGGTTGCTCTGAATGCAGAAATTGAGAACTTGGGGAAATCCTTCAGAGACAGCAGTCTGGAAGACACTCTTGCCATTACAGATGCAAAGAACAATCAAGCAAACAAGTCTAACTTGACATCTGAGGAAAGATTCCAAATGTGTGTATTACGAGTTTGAAGATTCAGGACTTTGTTTTCCTCCTGAGGTGCTTCATTTGCACTATTCTACAGTACACTTGGCAATGGATTGCCTCCTCCTCCCATGGCATGTGCCCCATCGGCACAGCTGCGTCGCCATGCAGGGAGTTATGTAGGATTGGGCTGTCAGTCTTTGAACTCAAAGGCGCAGGGCTGGCCTTCTGAAACAGACTAGTGAAGCAGTGGTGGATTGGCAGGGGGCAGGTAGATTGGTGGGATTCATGATCAAGAACGTATTTAGCTATAAGAATAGAGAGATGAGGGAGGAGGCAAGGTCATTGAGGAACTTAAAGGTAAAGACATGGAACTTGTGCTGGGTCTGGGAGCAGACAGGATACCAGTGCCAGGGTTTAAGGAGGGGCATCCCATGGTTAGAGTAGTGAGACAACTGAATTATTTGGGCACCGGAATTCTGGATACAAGTGAGGGGGCAAAGGTGAGGCAATCAAGACCAGAAGACCAAAAAGAAGATTGCAGTAATCAAGATAAGAGATTGCCGCATTTAAACAAGAGCTTTGTCAAGGGAGTGGACAAGAAAAATGTTTGCAGGGTTGTAGAGGAAGACTTGACAACTGGTTGAATATAGGAAGCAGCTGAAGATTAAGCCCAGGCATCACTCCTGTTCAGCAGGGTGGATGGCAATATTGTCAATACTGAGAGTGCACAAGGAGAGAAGGGCTTGGGAGAAAAGCCTAACTGACCCCCTGATGGTAACGATATTTGGTCCAATTATATTTGGACATCCACTTTTCAATGAAGCAACTAAAATGGCAGAAAGTTCAGACTAGAGTGCTTTGGAACTTCCTTCTCTAATGGCAAATCCCTTGAAGGAGGGTTTCAAAAGGTTCTTACTTTGTTCCACAGCCTCTTGCAGCGGGTCCTGCAATTGGAGCGTTCCATTGGCAGCATCATGTCCAAGACTGAAGCTGTGGTGATTAAGCTGGAGGGCCTGGAGAGAAGCAAGCTGAAGAAAAAAGACTCCATGAGCAAGCTTCTTGACAACATGAGCAAAGTAGGTATCCTAGGTCTAGGTTGCTGTGACCTGTCTACCCTAGATTTATATCTTATATCTAGGGCACCCCAGGTCTCTCTATCTAGATCCACACTACCTGCAGACATTCAACTGCATGAAAATATTTTTTCTCATAGCTAATCTGCAGAAATTTCTGAGTGGCTAAATAGCATAAATGAGTTCAAATATGGACAAAAAAGCATGAGCTGTAACCCAGGGATATGCTACCCCCCACACAGTTGCATACACATATCTTCCAGTACCTGGCTGTCCTAATCATGGCTAGCAGTCACCTCTTTAGAAGAGACATGGGGTGGGGTTTGAATCCAACTCCTTCCCCTACGTATATTTGGTGGCGGAACAAAAGGGAAAATCAGCTTCCTTGCACATCCAGTCATCTTTTCTTTAGTACGCTTCTGAATGAGCCGGTCATTTTTTTTTCCTTTTCCTTGCCTGCAGGAATTCAGCCAAGAGGGTCTGGTCTATCAGAACCCTCAGTGGGTCATCAAGGAAGAAGGTGGATTGGAGATGGCACTCATGCAAGAGAACAATGTCAATATGAACTCTTTGAACAGCAGCAATGTTATCTACCCCATTCCACCCAAGACAGAGCTACCAGGCTGTCAGATGCCCAAGAACATCTAGTTTTAACTTCAAGCTTATTTCTGAATAATAATACCTTAATACTAAAATACCATACCTCCTGTTTCATTACTGTTAGGCTAGCTGGAAGAAGTAAACACAACAACCATGACCAATTTGGCTACATTTGATCAACTGTAATGGAATGGGACAAATATTGCCTCTAGGTTTGGGGTGAGTTCAGATTTGGCTCCAAATTCTGCATATAGCTCCTGAATGTTTCAAATTGACCCCAATCCTGGCCAGATCCAAAGCTCTGTCAGACTTTTCACAAAGTCTGACAAAATGTGGAATAGCCATTTTGCACAAAACGATTTTATTACCTAAATTTCATTTGCTTGCAGGAAAACCATGTGTATGTAACAAATACAGAGATACAGGTATCTATTTTGTCATGTGTACTTGCCTCAGATGGAATCTTTGAGTACATATTCTTGATTACTCCTTGAGATGTGGCAAGTAATTTATTTTTTACATATCACAATATCTCACTGATCCATTATACAGTATTTAATTACTGTATAAGATAGCAAAGCATCTTGGCATTTTACTGACTGATCCAAGTGGTTGATTTAAACTCAAAGGAAAAAGTACAAAATCAGAATGGGTATTCTCATACTTCCACAAATCAGATGTATTTAGATAACTATACTAATCATATCCCTCACCAGCTTTTAAAATTATCCCTTTCTTCCACTTTTCTATCTACTCTTAAAAAACTGACAGCTCTGTCTTATGCATGTTTACTCAAAAGTAAGTTCCATTGTGTTCAGTGGGGTTTACTCTCAGGTAAGTGTGCATAGGATTGTAGCCTGAGAATTACACAATCTCTTCTGACCAGTGATTTCAGATAACCCTACAGACTTCCAGGCAGACTTTAATGGAGGGTTTCATATGTTTTTAATGTATACTTTTCTCAACAGTGGTTCTCACACATTTAGCACCAGGACCCACTTTTTAGAATGAAAATCTATCAGGACCCACCGGAAGTGATGTCATGACCACAAGTGACATCATCAAGCAGGAAAATATTTTTACAATCCTAGGCTGCAATCCTACCCACACTTACCCAGGAGTAAGTCCCATTGACTATCCTTGTTAAAAGAATATACATAGCAGCTTTTTAAATGTACAGGTCTGTAACATTTCCTGAAATGCAGTCACATACCATGACATCAAGTCACATACCATGACATACTTAGACATCAAGTCTAAGATATTAAAAATAAAATATCGAAATGATTGGTGACCCATCTGAAATTGGCTTGTGACCCAACTAATGGGTTCCAACCCACAGTCTGAGAAACACTGCACTAGAACCCAAAAGCCAAGTGCACAGGAGCTAGTGAACCCCAGGGTTGGACTTATGGTGATAACCTGCCATGCATCTCCTATCCCCATTTGGCTCCTTCCCAATGTGTTTCCTAACACAAAGCCCACTTGCCTTGATATCCTGTGGAGTGTTTTTCTTGTAAATGCCACCACCAGCTTAAAACATTTTCATGCATTGTATAGATTCATTGTCTGCTCTGAGGTTCTGCCTTTGAACAACACAACTCTGCTGACTCATCTCTTGGACATACCTCTCTGTTGTGCACACAATCACATGTGTCTCAAAGATGCTTGGCAACTAGATTAGATCTCATAATCTGCCATGCCCTCTCACCTCTGCAGTGGTTGCTCTTGTATGATGTGTAATGATTGTCGCTCCAAGCCATTGTAGAAATAATTTTGACACCTTCCAATATGATTGACTGTTGCTCTGCAGTACACCTCTGTACCTGCTGTATTTTCCAATGTGGCTTCTTGGATTTCTGTAATAATATTATGCTTCTAGTTATAAGGCATAATGTAACTTGAAAAGAGTAAAGTATTTTTCAGGGACCTTTATGTGCACTGCTTTCTTTCTCTTCTCCAAATGTACAAAAGAAATAGATTTCTTAAAACACTACTAGCTCAACAAATACCCATTAACCTTACTGAAAAAGAATGCAATGTAAGGACAAAACTACATGTGTTAAGACACAGTTCCAATCAGGTCCTGCGCACGATATTTATTTGAAAAACAGAACCTGCCACTGACATCAATGGAAATCTCCCGCCCCCATTAAATAGTGTGCAAAGGTCATGACCAAATTGGGACATTGGAAGAGGTAGGATTGGAGACCCCCCCATCCCCCTGCTACTCTAGTCCCTGATCTGGTTACTATTTATGGTAACCTGTTAAAAACATGCCTAACAAAATCAGCCCTAGTAACAGCCTGAACATGACACAAAGATGGCTTTAAGTGTTACAGACTCCATATGGAAGCCACCAAAAAGTACTTTCTTCTGATGTTTCACAAGGCACTTTGTGCCCCATGTATTGGCCCAAACACATGCAGTTTCTTCCAGACAGCACCAGAATCACCATTGATGTAGCAATGCTGCATGCATTGGGTTAAGTGACAGATTTGGGGACATTTTGTGGTGTGGTGTGCCAGCCAGGAGAATCAGTTTTCAGCAGCCTCTACATGGGACTACAGTGCTGAAGAAGATCCTTTTGCAACTGGGTTATTGGGTATCCCTCCCCGCAACCACTAGATGTCCCTAGTGCACAACCTAATATCTGCATTGCCTGTTTCTTTTGTACAGGTATATCTCACGTTTATCAGACTAATGCAAGAACAGGGTGGCTCAACTTGAAATGATAGCTGTCGTATATGAGTTACAAGTTTTCATAGAATTGGGCTACCATATGGTTTGGATTGGGGGCAAATATGAGGCAACATCTGTGAGATGCAAGCCAGGTTTTATTGCTATAGTAGCTTGCTTTTTTGCTGTTTGGATTGTCTACCTAGCATATTTCTTACTTCACTAACATTTCTTAGCACTGACAACAGCCCTATCCTAACCAACTTTACAGCGCTGATAAAGTTGCAATGTATCCCCAAAGTAAGGGATCAGACATTCTCTGACCTTGAGGAGGCCTCTGTGACTGCCCCCCACCACCGCAAAATGCAGTGCATGCCCTATTGGCACAGCTATAACAACACTGGTTGCAATTGGGCTGGATGTTATTAGATGTTATAAGAAGCAAGACACAGGGCGCAATCCAGAGGCACCCTTGGCCCGGTTCAAGTCCCTTGTGCTGTCCCAGGAGGGTTGCAAACGTGCCTTACAGCACATTTGCACCTCCTTGGGAGTCGGCAAGGCCGACGCACAGAGGCGTGCCAGCCTGCGGAGGCTGACACGAGCCTACACGCAGGTGGAGGAACCGAGCCTAGTGCCCGCCCAGTTGGTCTGACACAAGGCTCTGGGGTGGGCAGAGAGGAGGGTGGAGGGAGGCGGGTGGAGGGCAAGTGATGGGTGGGTGGGGAGCGGGAGGTGGGGCTGGGTCCCAGCAGTTATGCCAGATCCCCACCTCATTCCCAGGAAGTTTAGAGTGGCTTCAAGCCACTCCACTCTCCTCGGACTTGTGCCACCTCAGGAGGTGGCGCAAGTCCGAGGAGACCAATAGGGGCCAGGGTGGCTTACCCGGAGGTAAGGGGAAACTTTTCTGAGCCACTTTAAGCTGAGCCACTTTAGGCCCCTATCCCGTGCTCTTAGCCTCTTGGCTTGCCTGTTCCAGCACAGGATAGGATTGCGCCCACTAATATTTTTAAGAACTAGAAACTCAAGCATGCAAAATAGATCACACTCTGAAATGAACCAACAATGTATCATTCATCCATTCACTAGTACACACACGGAGAGATACAGACCTATCTTCTGAACCCCATGCACTTTTCCCCTCCCCCCTCCCCCAGTCATGCACACATGTCCCTTCCTGACCTTCTCCAGCTACATGGGGTGTTGTTTTTCAGGCATCTTTCTGCAGCACAACATTGTATATAAACCATTTTAAAGTTCACCTAGAGATCCAGGCTTGTTGCCACTCCTTAATTGCATGAGAGGAGAGTTTATTACCTGGACTTCGAACTTCAGCACTGTCAATTAGGCAGTCGTAATTTTATATAATTTTATAGAGCAAGTTCAAAAACAAAGCCTCCCTCTCTCTGCTACAGTATTGTTTCCAATTTTCAACATCCATTACTATTCCTCCCCACTACCCCCTCATTTCCCCAGCTGTCCCCTTCTCTAACACCACATGCAGTGGTGGCTCCAGTTTTTATGGGAACCTGAATAAAAGCTCTGTGAGAACCCCCAATGGTATATTCTCCCACGCTTTGAAAGGCAGATGCTCGTACCAGCTGCCAACTCCCCTCCATCACATGCTGCCCAGGAACCAGGTAGCAGAGCGGTGCAAGACTTCTATACTGTCGCCCTCAGCTACAGGGGCAGGAGGACCTTCACCTCACCCACCCACCCACCCACTCTCCAGTCCCCTGGTAGCTTTCCTGGTTGGACACCATCAATGATGCACGACTGGGAAAGCAAACTGGCTGGGGGGTGGGCAACAGTCATCCTTCAACATTGCAGCTATAGCTGTGAGTGGTGGCATGAAGGAGGATTCACACCCACTGCTGGTGTTTGCTCCCCACCACCTCCTGGTGAGCCTCCCCATTGAATGCTGGGAGGTTTAGCAGGTGATGGTGGAGCACAGCTGCAGCTGTAGATCCTCATAGCCTCAAAGTTGGCTGGGGATGGTTGGAAGCCCTTGCACTGGCCCCACCAGTGGAACCACTCTTGATTATAGATATCTAGAAGTATAAAACAAAAGTACCACTGCTACTTCCAGAGGCTTAAAACTATTCTTTGCTCCTCCATTTTCATTCCGCCAGAATCAGTCCAGTTTCCAGAAAAGTTATATGCTGATGAAGGGTTTTTTCTCTATTTGCCTATCCCAAACAAGAATGCTTTCATGCTCTCCATTGTGCCCTCACTAGACCAACACCACTCAGCATGTTTCAGTGCATCAAGAGAGGGAGGGATCAAAGAGAGGCTGTAAAAGGCCCAATTGGATCCATCTGCAGGCTAATTAAGGCAGGACCAGCTTGGACTTTACTCTTGGACATCTAGGTAGCCACTGCAATGTAATCTTCCATGGTGTGGCAATGCTCACATTCCACTGTGGAGAGGATGCGTTAAAATATAAACATGGAAAAACAGAAACATGAAAAAGGGCTAGGCTTTACAACAGAGTCAGGGTTAGCTAGAATGTCAAATACTGACTCATGCATAAAATTAGTTCTTGGGACAAAATGTTTCTGATCCCCACACTGGAGGAGAAATGATAATTAATCCTTTTCAGTGGAATTCCAGAGAAAACTTAGGCCCCAATCCTATCCCCCACCAGTACCACCGCTGCGCATGCACTGAAATGGTGCACAGGAAATGTATGTCCAGGGACAAGAAACAGGCAGAGAGGTTTGAAAAGGAGATAAGAACATAAGAGATAAGAGATAAGATAAGAGACAAGATAGCATAAGAGATAAGAGCCCTGCTGGATCAGGCCAAAGGCCCATCTAGTCCAGCTTCCTGTATCTCACAGTGGCCCACCAAATGCCCCAGGGAGCACACAAGACAACAGGCACAATCTGCATCCTGGTGCCTTCCCCTGCATCTGACAATCAGAGGCAGCCTGCCTCTGATTTAAGAGCTTGTACATGGTTTGGTTTAAGAGCTTGCACATACCTACCATGACCTGTAATCCGTAATGAACTTTTCCTCCAGAAATTTGTCCAATCCCCTCTTAGAGGCATCCAGGCAAGATGCCATCACTACTTCCTGTGGCAAAGAGTTCCACAGACTAATTACACGCTGGGTAAAGAAATATTTTCTTCTGTCTGTCCTAACTCTCCCAACACTCAACTTTCGTGGATGTCCCCTGGTTTTGGTGTTATGTCAGAGGGAAAAGAGCGTCTCTCTATCCACTCTGTCCATCCCCTGCATAATTTTGTATGTCTCAATCATGTCCCTGGCATGTGCCATTGTTGCCAGATCCACCCCCTCTGCCTCGCCCCCAGTCTCTCCCCTCTCCCCATCCAGAAATACCCCTGCCACTCCCTCCCCTGACCCTCCCACTGCCTGCCTCCACTGCTGGCTCACCTCTCACTGGTAGACACAGTCCTCACCAGCAGCCTGCATAAGTAGCCATGCTGGTAGCCTTATAGCACTTGCCAGAGTCACCGGAGTGCGCAACATTGTTACACAGTATCTGCCAGGAACCAGTCACAGGTCTGCTGCTGCTTCTCTCCATCACTGCCCAGTTACAAGGGCCCATGCAGATGCTGACTGATTGACTGTGAGGGAGTAGTGATAGCAGCAAATCATCGCCTCCCCCCCCCAATCTTATATTTCCCAGATGAACTGTCCTCCAGTGATGCACTGGGGGCATTGTTGATAAATACCAAAGAATTGTTAAATAACGCTGGGAGAGGAAAGAGGAGAGCCGGCTATTGCCACCTGCATTCCATTACCTGCCCAGTGACTGTCCAGCTGGGAAAGCACCAGGCAGCAGGTAAGCGAGAGGTCTTCAGTGTTACCACTCTTCTCAGGGGTGGCCCATTCATTAGGCAAGGTGATTGATTGATTGGAAAGATTTATATCCCACTTTTCCCAAGCCAACGTAAAGGACAAGGTGGCTAACAAAGCTTATAAACAAGTACAAAGTTTAGTAACAGGTAAAAACATCAAATAAGGCATTAACAACATTAAATGTTCACATTACATTGTGGAACATTACAAAAACAGTGTCTAAAAAAATGAAAAAAGAAAAAAAAACTACAATTGAAGTTTGTCCAGGGAGGCAGTCAAGTTAACAGTAGTATTATTAGAGGCATAGAAGGCAAATATCCATTCAGCAGCCAAATGCCAAACAAAACAGGTATGTTTTGAGCCCTTGCCAAAAAGCCATGAGAGAGGAAGGAGTTCTCAATTCCCCTGGGAGGGAATTCCATAGTTGTGGTGCCACTACAGAGACGGCTTGCCCTGGAGCTGCCACCTTTCTCACTTGGGACAAAAGCAGCACTTGTAGAAGAGACCCCTCAGAAGACCTAAGAGGGAGGGCTGGAATGTATGGAATGAGAAGGTCTTTCAAGGAGCCTGGATTCAGATCATGGAGGCCCTTACAGGTGAGAACTAGCACCTTGAACTGGAACCAGAATGAACAGCCAGTGTAGCTGCTGAAGCATTGTTCCAGCAGAGTCATAACATTTGGCCCCTGTCAAAACTTGAGCCACCACATTCTGCACTAATTGCAGTTTCTGAATTGTTTTAGAGCGCAGCCCAAAATAGAGCGCATTGCAGTAGTCCAGTCTTGAGGATACTAAAGCATCACTAGCCAGGACCAAACGGCTCAAGTATCATCTCAATTGGTGCACCAGCCTAAGCTGGGTAAATGCACTTCCAGCAACTGCTGTCACCTGGTTCTCCACAGAGAGCTGAGAGTCCAGGAGAACTCCCAAGCTGTGCACCTGTTTTTGTAAGGGGAGTGCAACCCTGTTCAGAGAAGGCAGATGATTCAGTACCTGTAGAGAATTTCTTGACCAGGAGAACTTCTGTCTTTTCGGGATTTAGTTTCAGTTTATTGGCTTTCATCCAGTCCCTAATGGCATCCAGACAGCGCCCCAGGACTTCCATGGCTTCCTCAGAGCAGGATGGTAAGGAGAATTAGAGTTGGGTGTCATCCGCATATGGGTGGCACCCCTCTCCAAAACCCCCGGATGACCTCTCCCAGCAATTTCATATAGATGTTAAAGAGCATGGGGGATAGGATAGACCCCTGTGGCACCCCATACTGTAACAGTCAGGGTGCCAAACAGGTGTCCCCCAGCATCACCATCTGGGCTCTGTTAGACAGGAAAAACCTGAGAGTCCAGAGATCTGAGAAACCAGACATTGTACATGGAGAGAAATCCTGCTTATGGGGAGTCTCTGCCCATGGGGATTATCCCTGCCTCAGTTTGTCTTTTCAGACAAAGTTTCAAAACATGGTGAGCAGTGGAAGGGCAGCAGGGATTAAAACAATGTCTTCATATCCTGGAGGGCAAAGGTAATGTGTATTCAATCCTAGTAGAGGAAAAGCCACCACTGGGCTTGCCAACTTTTTATGTCATGGCTTCTGTGTCTTTAACTCCTGCGTGGCAGGTGGAAATGCAGCAGATAAAGCTTTTCCCATCATGCAGTTGCTGAGCAGGAAAACATGTTCACTTGCTGAATTTCTGCTTCTTCATGCCTATTGACACGTGCCTTCCCCTATCACCACCCAGCAGCAGGAGGAAACCAGCAGGAGTTCCCTCAAGTTCTTTCCTCTGGAAGGAAGGGGTGGCAGAGCAGCTCCCAGGCATCCAGCTGCATAATGACCTGAGTGGGTTTATTTACTGTGCCTGTAGAAACAATCATCAGTTCTTATCATCTTAAAACCTTTCTCATACATAGTTAAAGCGAGAAGGGGGAAGGAAGCAGCCATTGATCTCCATGGGATACTGAGACGTGTTGGCCACCACTAGAATATCACGTGTTCTGAGCACTGCAAAGGGTGCATTTCAGCTTCCCTGCCTGTCTCTAGCCATGGTGAGGAAAACTACTGCTTGATTTTCACTATATTGCACACTTTGCATTTTAAAAACCCAACGCAGGTCTCCTGAATGTTTGTTACCCTTTTCCAAATGCCTTTATCCACCCAGACTGTGGATACAGTCAGTCCATAGAGTACCCACACTGAGATCTTCAGCTAGGCCCTTGCTCCATGCACCATCTCTGTCAGAAGTCAGAAGTGACTCAGAATAGGGCCTTTTCAGTGCTGGCACCTAAGTTGCTGATACCTTCCTGCTCAGTCCCTTCACTGACTGTTAAAGACACAGAAACCAAGTCAGAAAAGGTTGGCAACCCCAGCAGCCACTTTTCCTCAGCTAGAATTGAATACATTACCTTTGCCCTCCAGGATATGCAGACATTGTTTTAATCCCTGCCGCCCTTCCAATGCTCAACATGTGTCTCATCTTCCACTGTGTGGCAAACACATTTTTGCTCAGACAGGCATTTGGTTGATTTTTTTTTCAGTCACTACTATTGCATTAATTCTTTTATTCTATTGTTTAGGTTTTTGTTTTTTATTGTATCTGTTTTAATTATCTTCTGTATTTGTTTTTGCATTGTTGCATTGTTATTTTGTTGTTGCATTGTTATTTTGTACATTTATTGTACAATGATTGTACAATTTGTACAGGATGCTTCAGGCATCCTGGTGGAAATGTAATTTATACATTTAATTCATAAATATCTTCTAAGCACAATGGCAATCATTTTAACTAGCAACAGACATTGCTCCCTCTCTTAGTGCTTGAGCCTCTTGAAGGACAGCCTTTCTGAACCTTGGACCTGGTTTCTTTGAAGTAAAAAGGAAGTACTATATTTTGAAAGGTACAGTCATATATTCAACTAAAGCCTATGTTCCTAATCACAGTAGTAGATGTGTGTGCAATCCCCCTGTTATCAACAAACTGTGTTTATTCCACATTGTATGGGGGATGGGGTGCTGTCAAAAACATATTAATGTAGGGTGTGTGCATGCATCCCTGTGCATGGAAACATGGGTTTTTTTAAATGTTAGATTTGTGACTGACGAGGAGCTTGGGGAATATGCACATCTTTCAACAATTAGACTGTGATATGGCTGCCATTGGAGTTTCATATTAAAATGTCTAAACTATAAGAATGTCTTATAAGAATGTCTAAACTATTAAAATGTCTAAACTATAAGAACACCACTGGTTCTGTTCAGTTTTCAGAACTTTAGATGCAAGTGCAACATTAGTGCCATTTGAAGAATGCAGTATTTGCATTTCTGATTTTTAATATTCATTTTTCCTTGGAAAGGGAACCCAGGCTCTAAAAAATTGGTGCTAAATTTGCTTCAGAGAAGCTGCTAGATGAAGTGTGATCTAGCTACAACATGTGTAACTTTTAGCCTAGTTGGGCTGAAAACAATGAGAGCATATGAGTAACAAAGTCCTGTATCTCCTCTGCTGCATCTGACTTTACATTAAAGTGCTTGTAAAAGAGGGAGTAGTTTGGCTCTGTTCCCTCCCTGTCCTCTTCAAATATTTCCAGTCATTTGAGGCTGGTGCAGGGTCAATTGGTACTGGTGCAGGGTTATGCTGACCTCCTTGGTTTTTATGTACCATGAAATGGAACATAGATAGACCCACAAAGCAGCTGTTGATGACTCTGCTTTCTGAAACCTTATGTCATATAGCACTGCTATGCTAGTGCATCAGGACAAAGCATTTGTGCTCCCAGAGCAAGTCTGGCCCATCCATGAGGTCAACTGAAGAGTCTGCTTCAGGCAGAAGGTTGGTGGGTGACACTCATCTCTGTCCCCCTGCTTGCCTCCACTGCTTCTCCTTCTCCTTCCACTCTCTGGATAGGAAAAGGGGAACAGAAGGGCAGGGTAATGTAGAGGGGAGAGGAGTGCTGAGCTAGAGCATTGGAAAGTAGAGCATTGGAGAGCAGAGGCTGGCACATCATTGGGTAAGGGGGGGCAGCATTTGGTATGATGCCTCAGCACCAGGCAGTCTTGGGCCAACCCTGTCTGTCCCAAAGGCTGTTGCAGCAGCACTGGTTGACTTGTGGTGTCATTGTGCTGTCATTGTTGTGCTGCCATTGTTATATTCCAAGCAAAGAGAGCCAGAATGTAGCCCTGGATTGTTAGCAGCAGCAGTTCTATCAACAAAGAAGGATCTCTTTTGTTTCAAACAGAGAGTTGCAGTGCCTTACAATGCATGTGGAAGCACCACAAACAACATCTTGGTGGTGACCAACAAACTTAAAGAAAGTCTTGGAACACGACCATCATGTGTGCTGCACTGAAATTGGGAACAATGCTTTGCACTGAGCAGCATCCCACAGTCACCAGTTCTCAAGCACCTGTGTTTTGGAGAGGTTCTGGGGAAGTTGACCCTCTCCTCCCACACATAGACAGTTTTGCTGCAGCCTTGTGCGGTCATAGATCTTGCTGAGTCATATGATTAAAAAACAGCACAGACATGAGTACTATAGAAACACCCAGGAAGACAATCAGCCCGTCTACAGAAAACTCCACAGCGAGGCACTTCAGAGACTGAGAGCAGAGCAGTTTGAATTAAATGAGGAAACAATGAAAGAAATGGGAACGTGGCTTGAGCAACATCAGCACCCTTTTCAGCATCTCTCTTGTTTGTGTGTTCTTGGTCTGGGTGACAAAGCAAAATATTCTCAGTTGCAGACTTCCAGTTTTGCTGAATCATGAAAGCCCTCAAAAAATGAAAAAAAAGATGAAAAAAAGTTGTGCAACATTATTTCTTTCATGGATCTTTCATTCTGTACATTGGTACTTTGGCCAGGTTAAGAAAAATATTAAAGGCTAGTGTTGTTAAGTGCTATAATGGATCGTTTTCCCATGAAATTTTGAATTAAAATAAGATTGGGCCATGAGTGGTTTATATTTAATGCATATTTCTCTCTCTCTCTCTCTCTCTCTCTCTCTCTCTCTCTGTGTGTGTGTGTGTGTGTGTGTGTGTGTGTGTGTGTGTGTGTGTGTGTGTATGTATTTATGACTCCCTCCCTCTCACCTTCAGAGCCTGTTGCAGCTGCAAAAGCAAAAGGTGCCCGAATGCTATTCGGGTTTGGTTTTATAGTTATTCTATTTTCTCTGTAAACCATTTTATGAACTTTTTTGTTGAAAAGTGGTACGTATATAAACTTCCATCATCATCATCATCATCATCATCATATGGAGAAGAAAGGGCACTGGAGGCTTGTGGAATATTAGTCCTTTTGTTTTGTTTACAGATATACAAGCAGAGCACAGATGAGGCAAGCAGCATATGCACTTCTACAAGGCAGCTGTGGGTTTGCACATTCGATCCAGAGACTTTGAAGTGCCTTCAGCCCTCAGCAGCAACCTCTCTCTCTCTCTCTCTCATATTCTTTTCCTGTCTCTCTCTTCCTGTCTCTTAGCGTTTTCTTCTCGGCTACCACTGTGTCTACAGGCAGCCGTCCAGCGGAATTGTACAACATCGTGTGAGGCCTACTTCATCAGGCCCCTCCACAGGAGGAATACACAGTTGCCCGCTGTGACATATTTGCAAAGCACTTTGAAGATAAAATCGCTTGCATTCACCATGACTTGGATGCCACAGTATCAGCATCTGATGATGTCCCGTTTGTCTGGTTTTGTGGGATTCTTTTCAGCTTATGCAACCTGATGATGTGGACAGACTCCTTCGGAGTGTGAGGCCACCTGCCTGCTTGCTTGACCATTGTCCAGTTAGGCATATTAGATCTGCCCAGAAGGGGCTGAACAAGTAGACGAGGAGGGTGGTCAACTCCTCTTGGATGGAGGGACCACCCTCCCCATCTACTTGGCCAGCCCCTTCTCAACTCATTTTTGATGGAAGGGGTGCTGACGCTTGCTTTGAAATAGGCGATGGTTCAACCCCTTCTGAAGAAGTCCTCCCCTGATTCCACCATGTTGGATAACTATTGTCCAGTCTCAAACTTCCTGTTTTGGGGCAGGGTGATAGAGCAGGTGGTGGCATCTTAACTACAGAGATCTTGGATGAAGCTGATTACCTGGATCCCTTTCCATCTGATTTTAGGCCGGGCTTTGGGCTGGAAACTGCCTTGGTCGCCTTGGTGGATGACCTACACTGGGGACTGGACAGGGGAAGTGCGTCCCTGTCCCTGATGAACCTCTCAGCGGCTTTCAACACAATCAACCATGGTGTCCTTCTGGGCCAATTGGCCAGTTTGGGAGTTAGGGGCACCATTTTGCTGTGATTCCACTCCTACTTTGAGGATCAATCCCAAATGGTGATGCTGGGGGATGTCTGTTTGACACCCGGGCCCTTGAGGTGCGTGGGGGGGGCACAGGGTTCAATCTTGTTCCCCATGCTATTTTACATCTACATTAAACCACTGGGAGAAGTCATCCGGAGATTTGGAGTGGGGTTCCATCAGTATGCTGATGACACCCAGCTCTATATCTCCTTTCCTCCAGATTCCAGGGGGGCGGTTGAGGTCCTGGAGCTCTGCCAGCAGGCAGTGGAGATCTAGATGAGGGCTAACAAGCTGAAATTAAATCCAGACAAGACAGAGGTTCTCCTGGTTCAGAAATCCTCAGTGCAGGTGCTGGAGTATTGTCCTGCACTAAATGGGGTTGCACTCTCCCTGAAGGAGCAGGTACACAGCTTGGGAGTCCGCCTGAACTCACATCTACTCCTGGATTCCCAGGTAACAGTTGTGGCCAGGGGGGCCTTTGCTCAGCTTCGGCTTGTGCACCAGCTGCAGTTGTACTTGGATTGTGCAGACCTGGTTATGGTGATCCACTCCACAGTGACATCGAGGTTAGATTATTGTAACTCGTTGTATGTGGGGCTCTATGTGGGGCTGCCCTTGAAGATGGCTCAGAAACTGGAATTAGTGCAGAATATGGTGGCCCATGTAGTCACTGGAGGTAGATGATTTGACTTCGCAGGGCCACTTCTCTGATGGCTGCACTGACTGTCCATTCATTTCCAAGCCCAATTCAAGGTACTGGTTTAGACCTTTAAAGCCCTATATGGCTCAGGGCCAGGGTATCTGGAAACCACCTACTTCCATATAATCTGGCTTACCCTCACAGGTAATCAGAGAAAGCCCTTTTACGAATGCCAATGCCCAGGGAGGTACATGGCAGCAAGAAACAGGGCCTTCTCAGTAGTGGCACCAACATTATAGAATTCCCTCCCTCTTGATTTACAAACTGGAAACCTCCTGGTGAGGCCTGAAGACACTTCTTTTTAGACAAACTTTCTGACAGCCCAATCCTGAGCTGCCAGGAGCACAGGGCTGCCATGGCGCCAAAATGGCTATCACAGCATCCAACACACAACCAGGCAGCCGGTGGTGGCTCCTCAGGAGAAGGGGACTTTTGTCTCCTTCCCCCAAATAAGGGAAGTAGCCCCACAATGGGGCTACTCATTTCTGCACCGGCTCTTGAGTGACCACCCGCTTGAGCCAGCACAGAACCGAGTCCTGTGTCGGATCACGTGGCCCAACATGGGGCTCAGGATCTGATGGAGCCAAGCTCCACAGTCACACCTTCCTCCCCCGCCATGCCTCCCCCCAACCTTTTCCCACTTCATCCTGCCCCAGAATGCCTCCTCCTCACCTCCCCCATGCCCCCACTCACCTCTCCACCACCAGATGGTCCAGGTGACTGCTGGGCGGTGGAACATGGGCCCAACGCCAGAGCTGGTTCAGCATTGTCTTGCGCTGGCTAGCTCCAGTGCTGGGCCCGTGATAAGGGTTCACAAACATGCCTTATAGCACATTTGCGACAGTGCACACCGGTGATAAATCAGCACACACTGTTCGGGATCGGGTCCTGAGTTCTCTGGCATCTTTTTAACATCTGAATTTTACAGGCTTGGGGCTTTTATAAGTTTGCTGCTGCTCTTTTTATTGTATTAATGTTTTATTGCTGTTTTTAATTCTTAATTGTGAAGGGGCTGTGAAAGGATGTTCTTAATTGCGAAGGGTTTTTAATGTATTTTGTGTTTTTATTTGCGGTTTTATGTTTTTTGTATTTCCCCACACTGTTGTAAGCCACTTTGGGACCTTTCAGGGAGAAAGGAGGGGTAGAAATACAGTAATAAAGAATTAAACCGGCCAAGCAGAAGGTGGGAAACTGTGATGGGAAGACACAAAAACAAGTTTGTAGGAGATGCAGAATTCAGGGCCGAACCACATATGACATTCAGTCATTTTACCATGATCCAGATTAGGAGTGCAGTAGGAAATGGGGTTAAAGCCCCTCCTAACCCTGCAATGGTCCCAATCCAGTTTGCAACTGTCACATATTTTAGTACGTATTTACACAGAAAAAGCAAGCACGATAGGGTAGATGCAAATAACACTGCATGTAGTTTGACCCTTTCAGAATACTGGGTCAGCTTTTACTTTTGCAAAACCAAGTCTGTAGCCCTGAAAATTGCTAAAGGAAATGGACAATACAAAAGCAAGGGAGGCGGTGAGTGCAATGAGTAGTTTTTTTTCTACTTCTTTGTCCTTCCCATGGCTTGCAAAAGCAAAATGAAATTTGAACATTACACATGTATGCAAACATGCTTTATTTTCATAATATTGCATATACTGTAAAAGTATAGCTTTTCTTAGCAGCGAATGTGAGTTATTATGGGGCAGAATTCTGATCTGTTAGCACAGAATGCTTAAGCCTGGTAATATCTCACACAGAATAAACTCCTGCTAACTGGGCAAAAAAAATGAGAAATAAGATGGGGGGGGGAGTTTTGTTATCTCATTAATTCAGATCCTCTGTGTCTGCCTTTCTTTTTTTGTGTGCACCCAAGGCAGCTATTTCTCCCAATGGATCTTCTCTTCTCAAATCTGTTAAGGATTGCACTATGCTGACTTCACAGTACTGTACAAAATCCAGCTGCCAAAGCAAAAAAAGACACCCAAGATTTCAGGCAGTTTAGGAAGAGAATCTACATCTCCAACCTGCCTTCTTGGCTCTTTGAAGCTGGAATCTGCAACATCCTACACTGGAAATTTCAATAAAGACAACTTGGATGAGAACACTGTCTGGTTTTGACTACAAGGAAGAGAAAGAGACAAGGCAGAAATGGACTGGCTTGCAATCAATTTCTTATGATTAATCAAAAATGGTTCAGGGTGTTGATAACATAGTGTAATGATAACCTGAGTTCAAGGAAATGTATAGACCCATTCACCCAACAGGCGGGACAAAGATCCTACTACTAGTGGCTAATGTTGTACATCTGCCCCCAACAAGGGCCCTTAATGTTCATAGTACTCCTGTGCAATTTCATTAGGCTAAGTCAGGGGTGTCCAAAGTTTTTGGCATGAGGGCCACATCAGCTCTCTGACACTGTGTCGGGGGCCAGGGAAAAAAAGAATTAATTTACATTTAAAATTTGAATAAATTTCCATAAGTTTACATAAATGAATATATTAAAGATGAACTTATATGAATGAATGAAGGACTTGCCATAGCTCAAGGCCTATTAAAGGCCTTGCACAAAGCAAAGCTGACCTTTCCTTTGCTGCCACTACTGCATCACAGACGTGAAACAGCAAGAAGTGGAGGGAGCTCTCATCCCACAGCTCATGTGAGAGGTCAAACAGTCGCCCTCATGCTGCGAGCAGTTGCGTCGGGCCAGTGCTGGCTCCAACAAATCTCTGGAGGGCCAGAGGCTCATTGGAGACTTGGGACTTCCTGAGGGCCGCATTGAGAGGCCTGGAGGGCCGCATGTGGCCCCAGGGCTGGGGTTTGGGCACCCCTGGGCTAAGTCTTAGCTTCAGCATTAGGAATGCCAGCTTTTTAACTAGTGCCTGTACTATTCCTTTCGCATGCATGCAGGTTCTGGCCAACTTGCCCAAAACAAAACATCTGGCCTGCTCAAGAGCCTTTGATTGGCCTGGAGTCTTCAGGAATCAGCATCAATCTACCAATTAGCAATAGTAGAGATTTTAACAGGGCTTCTCAGCATTAATCGTAGAATCAGTTAGAGCTGGCAACCCTATCATGAGCCTAGAAGCAAGCATAGTTATAACATGCAGCTTATTACACAATCCCTCAGGCGTAGATGCAATTATCTACATAAGGGAGGGAGAGGAGCATCTGTATCCTGAAAACCAAGCGTTCCTCCCTCCGCCTCTCTCCCCCTGAAGTCACCACTAGGAATAAGATTCCAATCTCTCCAAGTCCACATCTGCCAAAAAAAAAATACATGTGAAAATGCACTGTAAAGGCCACCCTGATTCTTTGCTTGTGACTTCTCTTCCAATGACCTCTGGGGAGAATTGCCTGACAGTAGTAATTTGACACTCCCAGCAGCAGCGGCAGCGTCTCACGTGTGAGACTTCCTCAAATAGAGGTTTATGCAACTTCACTCGAACTTAGCCATATAAACTCCAAGACTAGCGACTGCCACCTTCAGTGCCGTCCTGGGAGGGCCTGCTAGACATCCCAGCAAGCAGAAGCGAAACGTGGAGCTTGAAACCAAAGGGAATCAAAGGTACCAAATCACTTGGGAACTGGGGAGTAGGTGGGATGTTGTGGCCATACTTTGTCAAAGACCTGGGAACTAGCTGCAGTTGATGTCGCTGCATGTGGCTGAGTTTTGAGATCTGACCTTTGGAAGGAATAGGGGAGCTGTTGGACTGTTATGTGAAGACAGGAGTGTTTTTTGTCCTTCTCCCTACAATACCTAATGCAGAAGGAGGACATGAATGTTCCCTTCCAGTTATTGTGCAGTTAGATATGGCCAATCATAAGTTTGGTGTGATTTGCTTCTAACTTGAATACGTATCTTAGTCTACACAAGCTGATCAAATGTAAGGTCTCTCCTTACCTATCATTACTGAGAAGCTCTTCCTGGTGCCACTGCCCTCTGCGTTTGCTTATACAACAGACAACAAAGCAGAGGGCACAGAAGCAAAGGAGACTCTGAATGAATAACAAAAGTTAGCATTTATTCTGTGCTTGCAAAGTGTCCCAGATATGCTTCACCTTTTAATGGTCCCTCGAGACAGACTATTGTTATCATCATCGTCACCTTGGAGTGGTACAATCTGAGGATGTGAGATAATGACTTAATATGCAAATTGGTTGTGGAAATAAGGTCTGAGTTGAGAAGTTATTGGCATATTCTCTTGGCTTACTGTGTTACACCAGCTCTGAGGCTGGTGACTTTCTGGAGAGTTGCTTGAAATTAGGAGAATGTAATTGACGTTGTTGGCAATGGACATAAATCACAAGAGAGTTGTTCTGTGTCAAAACCCCACTAAAATTAATAGGAAGTGTACAACAGATGCTAGCTAAGTATTTTTACAAGCCCTTGAATTTCTAATCAGACATGTAGCTCTTGCTCAGGGGCTCCATCAGAATAGGGCAGAGGGCAATCAGGTTGTTCATTCTGCAGAATGGGACATGATTAAATGGCTAGGTCCCAAGAGTCTACCTCAAAGCACTATTTTGGGGGCTCACTTCCCCCATTCTGCAAAAATGAAGAATAAAATCCAGATCACAAAATTGCTACGAGACTGTGTAAGAGACAATATCATAATGAACTTTGTACACTATAGCCCCAATCCTAACCAACTTTCCAAGGCCCATACAGCCCTGCCAGTGGGGTGCGTGCTACATTCTATGGTGGGGGTGGCAGTCAAGTAGGCCTCCTCAAGGTAAGGGAATGTTGATTCTCTTACCTCGGGGCTGCATACCGGGGCTGCATAGCAGCAGCATCGGCCCCGGAAAGTTGGTTAGGTTTGGGCTGTAAAAGTGCCACAGAAGAAATTATTTATAAGATCTGAGTTTCCAGATGTTCCAGACGTTCGAAGTTGATGGCTAAACTCGAGTTGCAAATGTTCAGTTCAAAAGTAAATTCAAAGCATTTCTACATTGCAGGCAGTTCCAACAGATGGCAACCACTGAAAACAAAGACTTTGTTAGCGTTGGCCCAATAGAGTTTGGTGCCAATGGCAAAGATGCAGCAGCTTCACATATGGCCGGCATCACCAACAAGGGATGCAGTCCTGTGGATGAAGCAGAACCAGGGGGCACCTTTTTGCGTTCAGTCCCAACCAGGGAATCTCTCCGGTCCCCACGGGGCTCAGTTGTCAGCTTCCACAACATCCAGTATTCCATCAAGCAGTCTCGTGGGCTCCCGTGTAAGCGGACAGTGGTGAAGAAGACAATCCTTCATAACGTATAGTAAGTTTATGTATAATGAAACGTTTGACATGGAGAAACCATTTCGAAAAGCCTTGAAAGGTTCCTCTTCTGGATTCATTGGAAATAACAGGAAAAAAAGGAAGATGCTTTTTTTCCACTACACTTAATTATGACTGACAGCCCAATCCTCTGCATGTCTACTCAGAAGTAAGTCCTATTAGATTCAATGGGGCTTACTCCCAGGAAAGTGTGGATAGGGTTGGGCTGTGAGTTGGTATTAGAAGCATCCTGCCAATTAATCAGTCTTATTGATTAATACTTTGCAGAAAAACAAAGTAATTTAGATTTAGGACTCCATACTTGCTATATAACTTTTAATGTCTGTTTTCATTGTTTGTTGTATGTTGTAGAGTGTGTAATTGCGTTGTATGCTTAAGGTTTTGTGGGTTTGTGTTTGTTAATTTTAGTTGTCTTAATACATACATTAAGCATTCCGTGCGCTTTGGTGTTTAGTTATGCTGGCCATATGACCATGGAAGATGTCTTCAGACAATGCCAGCTCCCTTGGCTTGATGAGCACCGCCCCCTAGAGTCATACATGGCTCTACAGAGGAAACCTGCGCAGGAGAAACCTTTACTAATACATACATACAAGTATTTTTCTTACTTGCTTTTAATTTGTCTAGGCATAATTAGTGTTTTTATTTATTCATATGCATGTGGTTCTCGACGTAAAAACCCATGTCATTTACCTAGTTAGTGGCCCAGGTTCGAAAGCACAGAAATACATACTCGCAAATGAATTTCTGTGCTTGTGTGTAGAATGCCCCTTGACATATGTACCATTTAAGAGCTCCAGCCCACTTTTTTCTCCCAGCTGATGTAATTAGGCTTGGTGGAAGTTGGAAAAGAGGGTGGGTGGAATAAGAAAGCATAAGTACAGGAGATATTGTTCTTGAAGGATGGTCATAAGGTTGCTACAGGCAAGGGATTGGGCTAGATGACCTTGAGGATCCCTTTGAACTTATTAATTGTATGATTCTATAACCTCTAAAAGAAGCAGGCGTCACCAGTGGGTTACGAAATGGCCTCAGTGTTGGCATTAAGTTGCTGGATGCCCTGCACTGGGTGCCTGCACCTCCAGATGGTCACTACCACTGTCACTGGTATTGAAAATTCAGGCCAGGTGAACCTTCTTTTTTCTTAAATTTCATTTATAAATTAAAAAAATTTCATTTACATATTATAATACTAATAAAGAAAAAGAAAAAACACAGTGAGAAATAAAATAAGAAAAAAACAACATTAAAGATACATTAAAAAATAAAAAAGAAATACAAAGAATACTACTAACAGTGTAGCACGTGCAAAGTTGAATGTTCTAATTCCTTACAGCTTAATAATCTAAGATAACACCCATATATATGTTATATCTCCAACAGCTCCTAGGCCAGATGAACCTTCTGATGGGTGGGAACTTTCAGCCAGTGTCCAATTCTGGCCGATTTCTGGAATCACCCTTGAAGAACCTTTTTTTAAAAGCATCCACTGGAAGGGGGGGGGGGGGGAGGTGACATTCCATTCTTATCTCAGTATCTGGTTTTGCCTTTTGCCTGTTTATTTCCACAACTTATATTTCTTCCCAGACCATGAACCTACCCCAGTATGGCTTTACTGTTTTGTTCTTAGGAGGAAATAAGAACCCAAGTAGAATATGATGTCCCCACTTACTACAGGGACATACACTCCAGTTTATATTCTGGTCAGGAGGATGTATTGTTCCCTGCAGGATGATGTCAGTAGGCTTAGAACTGCTAAATGCTACCGTTTTTCTGCAAAGATCAGGCCAAGCTTGTGCCATTTTGGTATCTCAAGCAATCATGTGTGTAGGGTCATCCTCAGGTTTATCTGGAAAGATATCCAAGGAAATAAACCTGGGAAACAACATAAGAGATTGTCAGCTGTCAAGCATGGACAGTTATATATTGGAAATGATTGAAGGATACTCCTACAGTGAGTCAAGACAGCTTAGATTATGTACCTAGAAGCTAGGCCAATTATTGTTTTGCTTCTATTTGCTCAGTCTGAATGTTGCATTTTGAGCTAGGCAAGGTTTCACCTAGAATTTTGGTGGCAGGGATCTATACTATGGCTAAAGATATGGGTGGGAAGACATACCTAGAAGCCATAACAGAGGGACAGCCATGCAGAAACTCCATTCCCAGACTATTTGAGCATTTCTTGATACTTCACGTCTGTGTGTTTAAGAGTGTCTCTAATATCAATGTGAACTACAGACTCATGACCCAATCCTATCCAACTTTCCTGCATTTGTGCAACCACAATGGAGCCCTGAGGTAAGGGAACAAATGTTCTCATACCTTGAGGTGGCCTCTGTGACTATCTCTGTGACTCTGTGAAATTAGATAGGATTGGGTCCTTAGTCTTTTTTAAACATTAAAGAGATTTTTCAGGAATCCAGATTCTGCACCAGATTTCATACAAACCAGCCTGCAAGAGAAGCATAAAAGAGGAGCAGAATAACAGAAGCTGTGGTTTATTACACAGTGAAAATCTGTTGTCTTTCAGCCACTGAGATCTCACAAACAATGGCTGATCAACTGAAATCCTTCCTTTCCTCCTTTTATTTTTAGTGGCATCATGAAGCCAGGCATGAATGCTATCCTTGGGCCAACAGGCAGTGGCAAATCTTCGTGAGTATCTATTTAAAAGGCCAAACTAGAAGTGAGTCAAGAGAGCTGTGCTTAGGATCTCCCTTAGTTTGTATCTAATTCACAACCACATGAGACTGCTTTGAAGATAGGTAAATACTACTCTGGGAGAGAGATCTAACCCCTGCTAACTGGGTAAGAGGCACTTTTTAAGTGGGTGCTCTTCTTTTATTTAGCGGGGGAGAGTAACTAGCCCTCCTCACCCCAGCACTGTCTTTTCTAGTGGCTGTCTGCTGGTGTTCTTTTGCATCCTTTTAGATTGTGAGCCCTTTGGGGACAGGGAGCCATTAGTTGTTTGTCTGATTCTCTCTGTAAACCGCTTTGTGAACTTTCCCTTGAAAAGTGGTATATAAATACTGTTCATCATCATCAAGCCCTTTCCCTTCCATGCCCTTGCCTGTATTTAAACCATGACCACCCCTAAGTTGCTGCTGGGAAGAACTACAGCAACCGCATTCTACATGTCTTCTCCGCTTCCCATAGAGCTAACAACAGCTTCCAGAGAGGAGGAGATTTAAATGGAGAAAAAGCAAGGAAAGAAAGAGTTAAGCATTCCCTCCCAGAATGGCTACTTCCTTGATCTTCAAAGCAACCTTCAAAGCAGGCTGCGAATTGGTTAAAAGAAACAGGGTAATCCTACTCACAGACAAATTGTACTTGCAGGATTAAGTGCCTGTTTATAAGCATTCACACGTAAGCAGCTTGACCAACTTTTTCTGGCATGGCTCCTGTTTCTTTAACAGTGGTACGCCACACAGAAATACAGGAAGTGAGGTTTTTCCCAGCCAGTGAATGCCATGATGGGAACAGCTTCACTTGCCCAGTTTCCTCCTAGAATTTCCTTCAGTCATGCCTGCTCTTATAAGCATGGAGGTAGCCCAGATAAAAGATGTGGCACCACTAGTTAGCCAGGGAATGAAGTCACTGTGCTCTGATTGAATCGCCTGCTCCTCTATCATTTCCTTTTAGAGCATTATTTGCTGGTCATACAATGGGCAGACCTGGGCTTTTCCTTAGTGCAGAATTTGAATTTCTTGTGGAGTTGTTTCAAAGAAACAGCTCTGTTTATGAGAGAATTCAGACCTCTGCTTCATAACTGCATAGGAACACAGGCCCTACGACCACCTCAGAGGCTGAATCCTGAAACAGACCTTGCTGTGTTAATCATTATCACAGTTGGAGATAATGTTATCAAAAACAGAATAACCTGACAGAGGATTTCCTGTCTGCAGTCTCCTAGATGTTCTGGCTGCTCGAAAGGACCCTGCTGGCTTGTCTGGGGATGTTCTCATTGATGGCATCCCACAACCCCCAAATTTCAAGTGTATATCAGGATACGTCGTCCAGGTTAGTGTTTTATCCTGAGTGAATGACTGGAAAAGAAAAGGAAAACATGACAGACATGGTTTATGAGACAACGTTCCAAATACTGTACCCAGAATTCTGATGGAAGGCAAAATTGCTGCCTTTTGCTCAGATGAAACTGGTAGATTTAGATGCCAAGAACCAATCTACAACTTTACAAAGCATAACTCTGTTTCTGCCCTGATGTTAACAATGGGAGCAAAGCCTTGGTTTTCTCTGTGAAACAATTCCTATTTATTTATTTTCCACATTTTTATACCACCTCCCCTAAGGAGCTCAGGGTACATGGTTCCTCCCCTTTTTTTGTCCTCACAATAACCCTGTGAGGTAGGTGAGGCTGAGATAGTGACTGGTCACCACCCTTAATCCTAGAATGCAAGAAGTGGCAGTGACGTAACTATAAAATATGAGCAAACAAAAACGGGCAAGTCCAGACTAAACAGCTGGTGTGGAAACAACTTATGTGTACATATAGTACAATATATATGTACATATTGTGCAGTATGTACAATATATGCTGCAATAAACCAGTATAAGCATTCAAGCTACCTTACCTTTTTTACGTGGTAACAAAAAAACAGAACAAAAGAAGCAGGCTTTTTAATTCCCCAGTAGCACCAATGTGCAGCCAAGTCTTTGAACTTTTAAATGTTCATGTTTTAAAACTGTCACTTTATTATTTGGTGTGGTGTTTGTGTGCTCATTTTTTATTTTATTGATTGATTGACTTTTATTATTTATTTGTATTATGCTTTTATTATGATTGATTGCTAATGTTATGAATGCTGATCACCAGGCAAGCTTAGCAACTCAAAGCCTTAAGGATCAAGATCTTTGAGTGACCAATGGCTCAAGCCTATCTCCTGCCACTACAGAGTACTTAGCACCACAAACAGAGAACAAGTTGCATGCTGGAGGGAGGTGGGGTAGGTTCAGCAGATGGCATGGGAAAGATAAGTAAATTTTTATTTTTTAACATAGGCTGGCTCCTCAAACCTACATCAGCTGGCATAAAAATTTGAGGCTGGCATAAAAATTTGAGGTTCCTCAAGGGGCAGATCTGGGCCAGCTGGGAAAGAATTCAGGATGAGCTGCTGCCACCAACATCTACCCCCAAACCTCCTACTCCCCATCCCAAACCACCCATGATTAGAGGTGTTTGTTTCCAGTGAGTAAACTAGGATTACAGCCTAAGTCTTACTGAACACAATGGGCTTACTTTTGAATAATATAAATAACACTATTTTCAAACACCTCTACAATTGCTACTGTCATCACTTTACCTGTTCTGATGCAGGCTCTGTCTGTCTCTGGCGGGTGTGTTGAGCCTCCAGTTGTTTGCGCCGGTGGCTCTGATGTGCATGACGACAGTGCAACATTTATGAAACCGCAGTGGCACTTGCAGTGGTTCCATCACTCTAAGGAGTTCCATCACTCTAAGTGCCCTATAGGATTAGGTCATGTGGTGGGGGGCCAAACCAATGAAATTAATGGGTAGATGTTGGGTGCATGTCACTGCAAACTGTACTCTGCTTCCCTTGAAGGACAGCAACACCGTACAAGCTTAAGGCAACTGGTTGGATGTCAAATTCATTTCATACAGAGGGCTGAACTTGCATTCATGGTGCCTACTGAGGGCCAGACATGACATCATTAAGCAGAAAGTAACATCATTAAGTAGACGATGGCCAAAAATAAGCACTTTGTTTTCATACAGAAACTCATTAGCTACAAATGACAGAACTGGCCCTCCTCACCCCGCAGTGTCTTTTCTAGTGGCTGTCTACTGGTGTTTTGCATTTTTTAGATTGTGAGACCTTTTCAGACAAGGAGCCATTAGTTATTTGATTTTTCTCTGTAAACCGCTTTGTGAACTTTTGTTGAAAAGCGGTATATAAATACTGTTGTTGTTGTTGTTGTTGTTGTTGTTGTTGTTAATAATAATAATAATAATAATAATAATAATAATAATAATAATAATAATAATAATAATAGAAAATGTGCAAATCTTGTTCATATTCTTGAGATATGAGACAGCCCAATTATCACATTGGGAGAGCCCAATTATAACAGGGGCCAGATAAATTGTTTCTGAGGGCCACATTCAGCCCATGGGCCTTATGTTTGACACCCCTGGGTTGGAATATGGAGATGTTTTAAATGCAGCAGAGTGGGAACTTGCACAAGCACAGGGGAACCACTCAAATTGAGGGTGAAGCAAGATTTTTTTAAATGGGAGTTCCAAAACAAAGCAATGACAAACTCTTTGAAGATGTGTAAGGGGTGAGTCCTGATTGGCTCAAGGGTTTTCTCACTCCTTCAAAATATAGAATTGTGGGCTCAGCATTCTACCTGCTTTGAAAACTTTCCAAGCTCTTGATTTGGTCTTTTTGTTTACCACTTCTTGGATGAAAGAGGACAAAGAGCTCTAGACTGGGAGAAGGATGGATGTCTGGAGCACAACCAGAGTGTTTATTGCTGCAGCCCCTGGAACGAAGACAAGTATATGGCAACACTGGATTAGCACAAGCACCCCTGGGTCTGGGTTCTTTTGTTTGTCCAAACAGACTCATTTAAATTTGATGGCAGGCTGTTCCAATGTTCATGCCATGCCTTTTGGGTCCAGACAGGATAGTGGCATAAGCTGCAGCTACCTTTGGAAAATTCTGTCCTCCCTGTGGCTTTCAATGAGTGGGAGTGGGAGAGAGGGGGAGGAGCTTTTTAATCATGTCTTCCAGCATTATGCCTGGGCTGAAAGACACAGTGCCCCACTGAGAATATTGCAACAGGGCAAAGCTGGAAAATTAGCATCTATATGAGCAGAGGAGGCTAGAAAGCATCAGGGTCTGGGAACATTTTGAAAGAAAGAGAAAGATAAACATAGGCAGGCAGTTCATGAAAGTCAGATAGTTAATTATTTCCCAGATATTGAATGGGATTTGAAACAATCAATGAAGGCCAAGTGTTGAGAACTGCAGTCCTCCAAAAAGCAAATTAACCAAACATGGTTTTCTGATTATAAAGATTTGGGGTCTTTTTTTAGCTACTACATTCTCTGGTTTTCCAGTTTGTGTTCCAGGTTGCAAAACGACCACCAAATGCAAACAAACAAATCCATGCTCTGTAGCAAGCAAGAGAATGAAACAGGAAGTCACAAGTTAGATTTTGCAGTAGCCGACAGCCATTTAACAGAAGAGCATAGAAATGGGTGCACGGAGACAGTGGCGTCACTAGGATTTGTGTCACCCGGTGCGGGAGGCATGCATAGGATTGGGCTCACAGGCTGCAATTCTACCCACACTTTCCTGAGAGTAAGCCCCATTGACCACAGTAGGACTTACTTCAGAATAGATTCACTTGGTGGAACAGGTCTGGCTCCCCCTTATTTAATTATTTCTTTAATTTTAACTTAATTATTTATAATTATTTATTTTAATTTGCTTGATGATCTCACTTCTGGCCATGACGTCACTTCCAATGGGTCCTGGACAGATTGCCATTCTAAAAAGTGGGTCCCAGTGCTAAAAGTTTGAGAATTGCTGCAATAAGTTGTTAGTAAGTTGACACAGGGTGTGTGTGTGTGTGTGTGACTCTACAAGTTTTCAAAATCACTAAAATCAGAGTTTGGAGGAATAATACCATCAAGTTATATATCAATCAATGTGTAATTTCATGCAGAATGCAATGAAACAAACCACATTGAACTATCTGTGCTCTAACAAGAGGTACAGCCAAAAAACCAGTGGGGGCAGGGCGATGGTACATCACCATGCCCACCACCTGGGTTGTTGCCCTGCCCACTGCATGGGGTGCGGCTCTAATTTCAGTTATTTTTCTCAAACAAGAGAAGATAAGTTAACCCTCTAAAATCTCTATCACTCTCCCCTTACCAGTTCAAGCCTCTTTTTTGTCCTTTTTAGTGGGAGGGGAGGCTGCCTTCTGGAGCATCTCCAGCGCCATCGGATCGGGACCCTTCTGGTGTCCTCACATTCCCCTTTGCCTGACCTGACCAGCAGCCAAGGCACGTCTGCCTACTTGCAAGTAAACACGACCGTGAGGCTGCTTGGCTTTCCATAGGGCTCAATAGACTGCAGCTGAGAAGGAGGCAGGGACCTCCTTCTCCCTTTTGTGTTTTTGGGGGCTGCATTCATTGGATCAGGACCATTCTGACATCCTTGGAGTCCTCTCAGCCTGCCCTTTCTGATGGACTAAGGCAAGTTTGCCTACTCGCAAGTAAACGTGGCCACATGACTTCATTCCGCAGCTGAGAGGGAGGCAGGGACCTCCTCGGGTGTTTTTGGGAGGATGCATTCATTCGATCAGGACCATTCTGACATCCTTGGAGTCCTCTCAGCCTGCCCTTTCCGATGGACTATGGCAAGTACACCTACTCGCGAGTAAACACGCAATACGGCTCACTTTCACTTTCCATAGGGCTCCATGCATTTTTTTCTTCCGGTGTTTTGGCCTTAACTTTTGAACAAAAGGAGTGATTTCAATTCTGTTTTTTGTACTGCACTCCGCTGGCCATTCCGCTTCCAACGGTGTATGGCATGACAGGGTGGCTCCTAAAGCCGCGATGTTAGCACGTCATCACCCCGCACATCACCTGGTGCGGCCTGCACCCCCCGCACCCCCCTAGCGACGCCAGTGCATGGAGAAGGGGGAGCTTAGTAAGTCATCAATTTTTTACTTACCCTGCTCCTGTCTGAACAACAGCCCGACACACAAAAATTAAGCATGTGAAGCTTTCATCATAACTTTATGCCAAGAAAAGCTTCACATGCAGAACATCTGCCTGTTAGGTTGATCAGTGCTCACGGCACAGGCTCAGGACCAGCAAAAATGGGCATCTGAATTTCAAATAGTGACATTGGGGAGGCAGTGGACAATTGTTTTCTGCTATTAAGAATTATGTTGCTTTCAGGATGATGTTGTCATGGGCACCATGACCGTGAGGGAGAATTTGCTCTTCTCGGCTGCTCTGCGGCTCCCTGACACGATCAGCTTCCAGGAGAAGAAAGAGCGTGTGACCCAGATCATCAGTGAGTTGGGACTGAACAAAGTGGCTGATATGAAGGTGAGCATACCCTGGGAAATGATGGGAGATGCTGTGCCCGAACATGACATACTTGCAGTGAATTGGGGAGGGAATATTTGCTGATATCCCCCAAGTATCGCTGACGCACTGTAAGGCCCAAGGCTGGGGAGGCATAGTGCATGGAGCTTCCAGGTGTCATCACAGCCACAAGGCATTCTGGGGGCTATCTGGAAGCCCCAGTGCCTGCACAATCACAGCGGAGTCTGAGCTGCCATTGCTGCAAGCTGTAGTCTCTCCAAGAGACTTGGACAGTCTGAGAGAGTCTCTCAGAGAGACTAAAGTTTGCAGCAGTGACAGCTCAACCTCCCCTGTGATCGAGCAACCACTCAGAAACTGGGTGGAGCATGTGCTCAGTCACAGGGGAGGCTAAGCTGGCAGGCAGAGCTGACCACACGTCCCTGCCTAGCATGAGACAATCTGAGTGCTAATAGCACTGCCTGAAGTGCTTTCCTTTCCTTCATCAGCTGCACTGACTACTGGTGTGCATTGGACTCGCTGCAGAGTGCTGGTCTTGGCCTATAGAGTTGTTCATGATGGCATTGTACATGCAGCTTAGAGATAGCTTCTTCAGGGTTTTTGATCATAGAAATATATTGCTGGCAGGGTGACCAGATGTCGTAACCGCAAAAGGGACAAGGCACCTCAAAATGTAGGACATCCAAGAAAAATGTAGGTTATGGCAAAATAAAAGCTAAAAACACTCATATATTGATGTGATTAATTTAAACACTAGATTACTTATTATTAAATTTAAAACTATATTACACATAATTTATTACATATGATTTACTAATTGCAAGACTGTTCTGCCTGCAGGGGTCCGTTCATAGGGGAAAGGAGCATTTAAGTTCTTTTCCAGGACATGAGGCTAAAAAAAGAGGTCACGTCCTGGAAAAAGAGGATGTCTGGTCACCCTAATTGCTGCTCATATTAACTTGGCTTAGGAGATGGGCAACGCAATCTTATGACCTTCTAAACCAGGGGTGTCAAACATAAGGCCCAGCGGCCAGATGCGGCCCTTGAAAGCTTTTCATGCAGCCCTCAGGCTCTCAGCTTCTAAGCAGTGCTGAGGTGTTACTGCTGAAAGGGGAATCCACGTGAAAATTGGGCTGTCCCTTATCTTGAAATATGACCAAGATTTGCATGTTTTCTCGTCTGTCACTTGCAGCTAAGTGAGAAAAAGTGTTTATTTTTGGTTATGACCTGTTCAATGACATCACTTTCTATCAATTGACATCACTTTCGGCCCTCAGCAGAGATGATGAATGCTATTCGGCCCTCTGTATGAAACAAGTTTGACACCCCTGTTCTAAACCATAACAAGCAGTGTCACCAATGAAATATAGTCTTTAAGGTTTTTGTGCACCTAACTGCATTTGGGTCTCGCATGCCAAAATGTCTGTCAAATCCGAAAGCTGAAAATGAATAAGCTAGATTTAGGAGGAGGCAGGCAACATGATGTTTTTACAGGCTTTTTTTTTCAATCAATAGATTTTTCTGAAGTGATCCTCTTCTATTGATTCTTAGCATCATTTAGGCATTGTGTTTCTTGCTCTTGGCTCTTTTTTTCCAAATAAATTTTGCAACTCTTAGGATAGCAAATTGTTGTTTTATACTGATATTTGTAGTACCATGAAGAAGCATTTGATTTGCTGCTGTGGACCCTGAAATGTCATGGGTCACTGACACGAGCATTGTGTATGGGCTTAAAAAGAGCACACGGGATAGACAACAAAGAGTCAAATTCTCTGCTTGAAGATGCAAAGTTCAAAATAAAGTACCAGATTATAACTACCCTATCCTACCTGCTAGAGGCACTTATAGAAATTCAGCATCATGCTGCCTCCTTTTCTCTTTGACCTAAATGGAAGACAACAGCATTAGGAATTCATCTTGCTCTGACTAGACAGCACCAGCGTTCCTTTTCTTGCAACTTCAACCAGCTGGTCAGCTCTCTTTTATCCCATTTTGGGGAAACTAGCTCCCAAGCTTGGCTAGGCTGAATGGAAATTAGCAAGCTTACAAATTTCTTGCTCCCAAGTCAGGTGGACCCACTAGATCAATGACCATGTGTGAGCTAAACTCAGTGAGGATCCAAGACGGTTTTGGTCAACCAAATAGCTATGGAGCTCCAAAATACATTTGAGGGGGGAATGCTACACATGGTATGTGACTCAGAGCTCTGGACAGGAGGATATGACAGGCTGATTCTTAGGTCAGGCTCCATATTCATGGAGCATGACCATTTAGGAGAAGAAGACAGGTTTCCTCAGGAGAAGAGTGCTTCTTCATGACAAAGTTTTAAAACATACATGCACAAATACACACACACACACACAAAGAACAAGAAGAACAAGATTAAGAAGAATCTGAGTTACAGAAGGAATTGTAATAATTCCTGTTGGTTAATGATTGTCAATCGGAACTGGATAGAACTGAACTCTTGTTTTTACAAACCAGGGAGTGGGAGAGGAGGAGCAGTGCAGGTGAATGTGCAGATAGAAGTGGACAACCCCCCCCCCCCCCGCATGCACACACATGTCTGATAGTGCATGATGCAGCCACTTCAGTTGGCCTCATGGATGGGCTGGTCCTTGCTGGATACCATAGCTTCTGTCTCACCATTTCTCCCCATGGTTGTTTGGGGTGAAAGAAAGGGCATTTTTGTGGGAGGTATGCTTCTTTTGCATGCATTTGCCTATGCATATCTAGTTTGATCCTTATTATAAGGCAGTGGGGAGAGAATGACCGTTGTGGTGATAATCTTGTATAGGTCAAAGAGACCCTTTAAAATAAGTTTGTTTGGGGACCAGTGGGAAGCCCCTAACAGGAGAACACTGCACATCTTGAAATGATGGATAGTTTCTGTGAGGGAAAAGCTAGACTTTTTCCTTCCTCCCCCCCTTTCTTTTTCAGGGCAACTTTGGAAAAACAGGAATTTCAGAAGTGAAGCCCTTATGTCACGAAAGTGCACAGATTAAAAAAAAAGCTCTCTCTGCTTCCCCTCAGTGTTTAGTCTAAACCTAAATACACGTGTGTACCCCCATATAGTGTGGTTTGCATACTGCCATCTTAGGGGGAAGTGGGGCTTCTGCCCCTCCTGTGCAGGGAGATATGGGGCAGAAGCCTTCAGAATATTCACTCCCAGCAGACATTTGAAAGAACTGGTGCATAGAAGGCAACAGCTTGCCTCATTTTATTTTGCAGGTAGGAACTGAACTGATCCGAGGGGTGTCTGGAGGAGAAAGGAAGAGGACTAACATAGGAATGGAGCTAATCACAGAGCCCCCAGTGTTGTTCCTGGATGAACCCACCACAGGCCTAGATGCCAGTACTGCCAACGCTGTGCTTCTCCTGCTGAAGAGGTAAGCGCTGCAAACAAAAGCTAAAACTCAAAGCACTCAGGATGATCCTCTCACATACCTTTGGAGATGTCCAAATGGTTTAGGATTGCAGAAGATCAGAATTGAGATCCTTGGCACCAGCACTGCAGCAGAAGCACAAAGGAGAACTCTTCCCCTAGTTTTTGAGCTGATGGGGAGAAGATGGGATGCCTTTACTGACCAGAGGTTTTGTAACATATCTGGTGCTACAACTCATATAACCTTATGAAAGCGCAGGCTGCCCCTTATAGGTCACTCCTGTCTCTGCAAATACATGGCTTATACTCTCACAAATCTGTGAATTGCAATCATCCAGAAGCTGCTCTGGATTTCTACAGCTCACTTGTTGATGTGGGATTCCCTCAGATTGTCAAGTTAGACGGAACCTAGATGGAACCTGGCAGTCTCCCCCACTGGAGGGAATTCCTACTGGCCTAGCCTCTGATTACTTGTAGCCAGATCTCATAAGATATACCATGTTATGCACACCTAGCAGGGGTATTAATTTTAACCTAAGAGAACTACGTCTTGTAGAAGAGTGATAAAAGGAACCAGAGAGCAGAAAGGGTCCAAACAAATAAATCTGCAGTTGCAGGAGTGATTCAAAGGGATCGTTCCATGTCCTCAAACCATGATAACAACCTGGGGCTGATGAAGCATTCAGTAAAAGCACTAGTGTTTGGACTGAACTGCACATTATGCTGGGAGGTCTGTGATTGCTCTCCTGATGTTTTAAGTGTCTCCAAAATGCAACCACAAGTGTGTGCCTGTCTGTTTGTGTTGGTGATCATTTTGCACAGGGAAGAGGTGTATTACCCCTTTCTTCCTCACACCATTTTCCTTATCTCAGGCTCACATGCACAAACATTACTTACCTGACAAAGGGCGCAATCCTAACCTACTTTCCAGCACTGACTTAAGGGCAATGCAGCTCTGAGGTAAGGGAACAAACATTCCTTGACTTTGAGGAAGCCTCCTTGAGTGCCATCCAACTGCAGGATGCAACACACGTCCCACTGGCACAGCTAAGCCAGTGCTGGAAAGTGGGTTAGGATTTGGGCCAAAGTGGCACAAATTCAAGCAGAACAGAGCAGCCAGGGGCCGCTCTACACCGCCCGGGAACAGGGTCAGGATCCAGCAGTTATGCCGGATCCTGGCCCTGCCTCCCACTCCCTGCCCACCTCCAGGCTGCAATCCTAACCACACTTTCCTGAGAGTAAGCCTGATTGAACAAAATAGGACTCAGTAGACCTGGTTAGGATTGTGTCCTTAGTTAGGTAGCTAACGTGCTACAGAAGTCTTCATTATTTTATTTTATTTTTTGCTGTTAGCATTTAGTTGGTGTATTTTTAAAAACGGGAATCACAAATCTCCCAGGGTGACAGGGCGTTTGGTCTGCTGTCACTCCAAGTCAGATGCAAATGGGTGGGGAAAGTGTGTATAGGGAAGATGTGAGTTTGTATAGACAGTCTGCAGTTTTGTCAGTTTGGGGGGCTATTGCATATCACTGTAACTAAAACACACAGTAGCAAGGTTTGAGACTTTGGCTTTGGCTTCCCATCTTAGGCTCTCCAGAAGAGGCAGAACCATCATTTTCTCCATTCATCAACCCCGTTATTCCATATTCAAGCTTTTTGATAGTCTAACATTGCTGGCTTTGGGGAAGGTGATGTATCATGGCCCAGCCAAGGAAGCATTGGAGTATTTCCGTTCTATTGGTAAGTGTGCTCTGTTATTACAAGAGGCTATACATAGCAAGAACAGGCAGCATTTGTTCATGGTCTGTCTGTGACCTATAGACATATCAGACTATGCTGATTTGACCACAGAGGGCCAGACCAGATGTGACATCAGATTAGCAGAAGTTTTTCAAAAGTTCAGTAGCATCCAAAGTGGGGAGGGGCTGGAGATTCAACTGAAACTATGTGTTGGGTTGGGTTTAACAGTTTGATGGGTGTGTGAGATTTTCATCAGGATACAATACTGGGGAAAAACTTTGCCTCATCCCCCAATCCCAATCAGATTTGGAGGTCCCTAAAGTAGCTATGAACTTTTTAAAAACCAGAGCGGTATCCAATCTCAAGTCTCTCAGCATCATGCCTCTTTGCTTCCTGAATGCCTATTAAAGCTTTGCACTGGGTTTGGTATTGTTTTTCATGCTGTTTATATTTGGACCAAGCAATAGATTGTACTAAGTTAATCATGCAATCGGAAATCTAAATTTCTAATAGCTAAAATTAGCTCACATTACCTGGCTTCCCAAAGCATAAAGTCTATGTTGTCTGCATATATGTAATTAAGCCGCTGTGTGGCAGAACTAGGGAAGAAAAAGGAAATAGTTTCTCTTCCTTTTATGGATTTTACTGTGAAGAAAAATGCTCTCTGGCTTTGTCAACTGTATTTGGAACTTCTGCTAAGTTTTAGAATCTTCAGAATACTTTTAAAAAGAAGAAAATATTTCCTAGAGGTGTTTGTTTCCAGTGATTAAGCTAGAGGTGTTTGTTTCCTGTAAGTAAGATAAGATTACAGCCTAAGGGCACAATCCTAACCAGGTCTACTCAGAAGTAAGTCCTATTTTGTTCAGTGGGGCTTACTCTCAGGAAAGTGTGGTTAGGATTGCAACCTCAGTCTCACTGAACACATTGGGCTTTCCTCTGTTATGGGATCATCCCCGGGCCTGCAGGTAATTTGCAGGCTGGATAGTGTCAGGCCCTGAAGTCTTGGCCTGACTGTGCACAGCATCATGGGAGGAGATGATGCAACATCTGGTGATGCATACCAGGTGACTGTCACCTGGTGAGTCACCCCATATGCCATCAGAGTGACTTTGCACTTTTAGTACGCTCTGATTGGTTATAGTCAGTATATAGTCCAGCGAGGGCAAGCTGGAGTGTGGGAGATGCAGAGTGGATTGTGTGCTGAAGGCTACGTCAGTGTGATTCATGATTGTGTGTTATCTGGACTGTTGCTGTATATATTGTACATAGTAAAGAGACATTGGTGGAGGACTTCTGCCGTCTGTCGTCTTTGTTCCTGGGAGTGCCTCCGCTCTGGCCTTGAGAGATAGGCACACAGTGCAGCTGGACAGCCGCTTGCTGTGAACACTTACCAAGCTGTAACAAAAATAAATAACACTGTTTTCAAACACTATCCATAGTCCAGTGACATTTTAAACTGGAAAGACTTTAATTGCAATCGTTTTCAAATTGAAAAGGCCACATTGCTGTCCTATATTGCTGCTCCAAAAAGTTCCATAAAATATTAAATCACAAATGCAAAATATTAATACAACCCTAGATTAGAGCCTTATATGTACAGGATTCAAGAGTGGGCTCAGTTGGGCTCTGACCAAGAGCCATGCCTTTCAGAGGGTCCACTTGACCAGACCAATTTCTGACCCCTCAGTACTGGTGACAGTATTAGAGCCCTATGCATATTGGGGCAGGCGAGGGATGTCAGGGAGAGCCCAGTTTACGACTTTCCCCGAGCACCTCCAGCAACCAGGTGTCAACACTGACAGAATTATCTGTAGTGCCTTCTGGACTCTGGAGCCAAGAATAAGCCAGACCATGAAGGAATTGTAACTTATGTGAATTTGATCATGTGGGAACACCTGCTCGGTCAATATGATTATCACAGCATGGGAGGAGTGCCTATATAACAGGAGGAGAAAGCTCTTTCCATTGCCGATATTAATTAATTCTTCACTTTTAAGTTCAGATGTAGTTTAAAGGGGTGAAACACCATATCTAACCTTACTCTTAAGATAAGGTTTTCAGAACATGGAGCTTAAGTATTGGGATTGCTTCTCAGCTCTGAATGACATTAGGTGTTGGATTCACACCAGCTCTAAAATCATTTACTTTCAGGCCTCACATTACAACTGAAGTTATAAATGCACTCAGGTATGCTATTTTGTCACTCATCCAATATCTGTATTACTGAGACAAGATAATTCCCATGCGTTGAAGAGGTGTAGCATTGAGGAAATACAGTATCAACAAAATGTTTAATTTGGCATCATTTTTTGATCTCAAGTTGTCGGATCTGAATGTTCAGCAATTTAAAATCTGATGTTTAGATGTGTGCTTTTTTGTGCCCAAGTTCAGATTTTGTCACCGAAATTTGATTGTTGCCGTACAGACCCTCAAATGAAAAGCCAAATGGTATACAAAATAAAAGATACTTTTTTTATGTCAACGTTTACATTCTGATCTAAAGACGCAAAATATGCTCAGATAGCTCAATCCAACTCCCAGCAAAGCAATGCAGCAACACCAACATGGCACCCACTGAGTTTTGCAAGGGAGTTTTGGCATCAGGAGGCCTCCTCAGTTTCCTTGCGCCGGGGAAGCCTGCACCAGCCCAGTGGATATACTTGGACCTGGGATGGCTCTATAGCTGCCGCAAGACCACATGGACCTGGGTCAGGGGATTGAGGCCGAGAAGGGAGTTAGATATTGGCATTAACCACTGCTGCTGATACTGTTCTCTTCCTGCCCCAAACTGCCCTTCTCCCTGCCCTCTTATGCCCCTTCTGCACCTCCCTTCACGCCCTGCAGCAACCTAACAGTGCAGTGGCACACTGACTTCCCAGTCACTTCCCAGTGCACACTTCCCAGTGCACTGGCACACTGACCCAGCTGCTCACTACTTGCCGCAGAGGCCAGGTCATGACAAATGGGTTGTTGCCTTTAGTGACAGCCATAAAGGGCCTTATGCTGCCGGAATGAATGTTCCAGCGGCACAAGGCCTGGTTAGGATTGGGTCATAAGAAAAGCTAGGGAGAAGCAGCAGCCAACAATTAAACAGCATTTTTTAAAAATGGAATTAAGTATGAAGCTTACACAAGTTTATTTTATTTTCTTTGTAAAGGGTATGAATGTGAACCTTTCAACAACCCGGCAGACTTCTTCCTTGACGTGATCAATGGTGATTCCACTGCTGTAGCAGCAAGCAAAGGTGATAAGAAGTTCAAGGAACGAGAAGAGCAAAACCACATGGGTAAGAGGTTTATTTAATTCCTCTTGTGTTAAATCACCTGTGGATCTGCCATTTATATTGCTGAAAAGCTTTGTTTGATAAAGTTCTAATAATAAGGAGTCTCTCTTTGGGTGCTTTTGCTTCAGAGACTGGTAATGAGAATAACACCGAACAGGAATGCAAGGAGAAGACAGTGGTGGACTTGCTGCATGAGAAATACCTGATATCCAGCCAGTGCCAAACCACCATGCAAGAGCTAAAGAAATTGGAAAAACCCCAAGGGAACTCCAAGAAGCAGCGCAGACATATTAATCAAGTGACATATGCAAATGGCTTCTTCACTCAACTCTACTGGGTGTCCCAACGCTCCCTCAAAAACCTCATTCGAAATCCTCAAGCATCTGTAGCACAAGTAAGAGTCAGCATTTCCTGCTAATATAGGGATCAATCCTTTCCAACTTTCCAGCTCCAGTGTAGTCACAATGCTACCCCATGGTAAGGGAACATCTGTTCCCATACTTTGAGAAAGCACCAGTGACTGTCCCTCCACCACAGGATGCAGCGCACACCCCACTGGCACAACTGCACCAGCACTGGAAAATTGAATAGGATTGGGCCCTTAGTCTCTTAAATTAAAATGTATGCTATATCCAGACTCCTGCCCTGTTACTATGTCTAGGACTGGAGGGTCTAGGCCCAAGATTCTCAGACATTTATGCTTCATGCACCCTCAGAAGAATTTCAAACTGCTCACACACGCACATCCTCAAACACTTTTTTTGTTTATTTTTTAATTTCAACTGTTATCCTTTGCTATTTTCGTGAAATTGTATCGAGTATACTGGTAGCAGTGATTCCCAAACTGTGGGTCAGGACGCACTGGTGGTTTGCGACCTGATATTTGGTGGGTTGCCAAAGTGTGATGAAAGATCAGATAACAAATTGCCTCAAGCCCTGAGACTATTCAAAAATCAGATGCTGTAGCTCAGGGCTTTTCAGACTGGGGCATCACGACGCCCCAGCCTGTAGTTCCTGGCCTGTTTCCCCTTAAGGGGTGGGGGCAGCCAGAAGGCAAGGAGGAGGCAACGGTGCAATCCCCGGGATTGCACAGCTCAGGGGGGCTGCAGGGGCTTGGGTACACTTACCAGAGCCTCCTGCAGCCTCCCAGGGGTGCAGGGAGCCCTGTGTGGCTGTCTGCAGGGTTCCCCAAAGCTTCACAAGTGAAAGTGGAGCGATCGCGCTCCGCTTCTGCTAAACCAGAAGTGGAGCGTGATCGCTCCACTTTCACTTTTGCAGCATTGGGGAGCCCTGTGGACAGCTGTCCTCTGAGCAGCACGATCCTAGGAGTTTGAAAACAACAGCTGTAGCTGCTAATTACTCTGCAAAGAGCTCAGCTCCTGCAGTTTGTATAAATACAGGGAGATAAATGTTTGAGGGTCTTTTTTCCTGGTTATTATTACTTATACATAAAAAGTAAAATATTATTTATTTCTAGATCTCCTGTTTTTAACAGTCTGGTAAACCTAGGCGGGTTCTAATAGAGGGTCATTTTAAAAAGTGGGTCCCAGTGCTAAAAAGTTTGCAAACCACTAATATGGCATCCTGCTGGCATAACACTCTTTGTGGCTGTCACAAATGCAACAGTAGAGTGTCAGGGTCTGTGTGAAAACAGACTGCAGACACCCGCCAGTGCAGGTAAGACCATGACAGGGGGAAAGTGAATTGGGCCTGGGGAAAGGGTGGATTTTGCAGCTGCACCTGCCAAATCCTAATTCACTTCCTGGCCTTGATCCACCTTCATGGATCAACATGGACTTGCACCAGCAATATCACTGGTACATGTCTGACTTAACCCATGGGAGCAGCTGGGGCTTACCCCAGGGCAAGGGGAACAAATTTTCCCTTCCCCAAAGGGGCTTCAACAAGCCGAAACTCCCCCATGGGATACAGCGGAAACCATGTTGGCACTGTTGGATCACTGCAGGGAGTTACAGTTATAGTTACAGGGAGCAGGAAAATGTGGGACAAATGTGGGCCTGAGAGGATTTCATTTTACAATTCTACTTGCCTATAGTGACACAAAACATTTGCACAATAAGTAAGCGTTTTCTGTATCCTTGAGAATTAAATAGTTTCACATCCTCTTGCCAAGAAGTTCTGTGTCACTAGAAATTCTGCATGTTTTTTTTTTTTGCCAACAGAAGTTAACTTGAGCTAATGAAAGTCATTGCCTTGTTTGTTTTGAATTGTTTAAAACATGACAAAACAGACAAAGGTAGGCTGTGTTGATGGACGTTTGAGGCATTCATCCTTTTCTTTTCCTTTTCTCTGCTCCAGGTCCTTGTCACTGTTGTCCTGGCACTGATTGTGGGGGCAATTTTCTTTGGTGTAAAGGAGGATCAAAGTGGCATTCAAAATCGGTAATTAACAGAAACCATTCCAGTGTGTTTTTTTTTCCTTTGTTGAATACCATATTCCCATTAGATTTGGCTCCGGGTTGTTGTGGGGGGGGCCCTCTGGCAAGATACTCTCAGTTTGTCCCCTCCTTGTTGCCATCCACTTGGTCATCTGCCAGCTCTCTGAGTAAACAAGTGGTAGCTCCTCCTCCTTGCCACAATCGCTACTGCCATTCACTCACCTAGAGAGCTAGTGGCCAAGCAAAAGAGAACTCTATTCATGTGTATTTATCCCACTGTACTGCTTCACACAGCAGGCTGAAGTTCTCATTCTCAAGTATCCGTAATTCTACTACTCCTTTACACAGGTTGAAAACTGGAGATCAAGAAGGGTTAGCTTAACAGATGGAAACCCAACCCATTGATGGATGCCACACTTCTAGTAATGAATGAAAATGACTGACTTCATGTTGATTCATTCTTTCAGAGTCGGATCTTTGTTTTTCGTAACCACAAACCAGTGCTTCTCCAGTGTGTCAGCTATTGAGCTGTTTATCAGGGATAAGAAATTATTTGTGTAAGTATCAGACTTCCTTACTAGATAATAAGTAAGGTGGGGAAGGTGGGGGGGGGTGAATTTGGAATATGGGGTAGGGGAGCTTGTTGGAATAGCTGATGATTCTGTGGCATCTCATTTCCTTCCTTCCTTCCTTCCTTCCTAGTGTCTGGGGAATGACAAAGAGAGGTGGGCAGCACAGGGAGAAACGCTGAGGTTTTGGCCTAGCTCTTCCTGAGATAGTAAGCTTGTGGGCTGTATTACTTCAGACTAAAAGTTGGGCTCACAGCTGAAGATAGATTAATCTCACCACAAGTCAGTGGCATCCCTGTGATTTGAACTTAGGTAGATTTTTCCATTTTTATTTTGAATTAGTCATTTCTGATATACAGTATATACTTATATAATATTGTGCCTTTCCAGCAACTCATGTTCCTTCCTGTCCACACAGCCACCAGTATACTAGTGGATATTATCGAGTGTCTGCATATTTCCTGGCTTTGATGATCGGAGACCTAATACCTATGAGGACAATGCCTGCAATTATATTTTCATGTATAACCTACTGGATGATTGGTAAATACTGTAATGAAATTTACAGTTCCTTTATTTTTTTTTTCTTCAGCTGTAAATTTTGATGTTGTACCACAAAAATTTCCATGCCATTCTCTGCATCTAGTTATGGATTGCAGTATACCAGTATAACTACTACAAAGGAATGTGAGTCAGAGGGATCAGGGATCTTTTCACATTGAGATAAACTCCTGAGGAGACATCAGAACACAATGAAGCTTTGCCAGGAAGCACAATGTCAATGAGACGAGGAGATCACTGTGGGGAAAGGGTATGATGGATTTTTCCTCATGCAATAGACTGACAACAGCTGGGCATCACCAAACTGACCCGTTTTTGAAGGCTGAAACAAATCTGCAGAAGATAACCCTATCAATGGCCATTACTCGTGATAGCTGAATGGACTCTTCAGAGGCAGGTTACCTTCACTGTACGGGATCTTCAGTGATGGTATATGCTGGAGCATACAACAGGAAAAGACCTGCTTGTAGATTTTTGGGAAGCATCTGGCTTGCCAATGCTGGAAAATGTATGTTGGCTGGACCCTCCTGCCTGATCCAGTGGGGCTCTCTTTATATTTGGTATTGACCATTTGGTTAAATACAAGCAGTAGCCTCAAGTGCTTCCAGTTGACTAGATGTGTCCAGGTCACAGTTTCCAGAAGCAAGTGCTAAACTTTAGTGCTTCTCTTCTCTAAACCATGTTCAGTGTCTTTCCTAAATAATATTTGCCGTTGTTTGGCCCTTTCTGGATCTCTGCCTTGTAGTCTGACCAACCTCTCCTGCTGTTTTCAGGTTATCAGGCCATTGCTGGACGGTTCTTCTTCTTCATGTTGACACTAATATGTGTGTCCTACACAGCCACTTCAATGTCCCTTGCTATTTCAGCTGGGATGGATGTGGTAGCCATTGCCAACCTACTGATCACTATTTGCTTTGTCTTCATGTTGGTAAGTGGTGTGTGTGTGTGTGTGTGTGTGTGTGTGTGTGTGTACCATGTTAGTTTGGGATCAGTTCTCCTAGCACTGATTTATAATTTCATATTTGGAATGTTGATCCATGAATTCCGACCTTAGAATAATCTAAGGCAGTAACAGAAATTATTAACTAAGGACAGAGAATATTATGACAGGGAGTTGCTTTTAGGCCTGAGTGGGATTCTTGAATCATGAACACTCTCCTGAACAATGTATTAAAATGCATCTTTCCCCCCATAAAATTCTAGATCTTTTCTGGCTTATTAGTGAATCTTCCATCTGTGATGGACTGGTTGAACTGGCTGAAATACTTCAGCATTCCCAGATATGGCCTAACGGTAAGAATGCTATAATTATATATATTCATTTTCAATAACTCTTTGACTTCTTCTACTCTTTCATCTGAACAATTGATATGTTGAAAATATTTTTTTACACTTCAGCTACAGCTTCCAGGCTCCAGCAGAAAGAGTCTTTCTGATTTTTTCCAAGACGGGCACAATCCTAACCTCACGTTAGGCTAGCATAAGTCCCTTGCACCAGCCTAGGAGGGTCACAAATGTGCTGTAAAGCATGTTTGCGCCCCCTCAGGAGCAAGCTGTGCCACCTCACGGATGAGCACTAGAGCATGGAGGCTGCAGCCAGCCTCCGTGGTGGCTTGCAGAGTGAGCTTGGTCAATGCAAGGTTCTGGGGTGGGCAGAGAGGAGATGGGGAGGAGGTGGGAGGGAAGCGTTCCAGGGTGGGGGAGGGTGAGCGGAGGGCAGTCCTGGGGGCAGAGGATGAGAGGCAGGGCTGGGATCTGGCTGTTATACCAGATCCCAACCCCCGTTCCCGAGCAGCGTGGAGCAGCTGCAAGCTACTCCACTCTCCTCAGACTTGTGCCACCTCAGGAGGTGGCGCAAGTCCAAGGAGACCCATAAGGGCTGCAGTGGCTTACCCCAGGGGTAATGGGAAGAGTTTCCCCTTACCTCTGGCTAAGCCACTTTGACACCCTATCTTGAACTGGATACAACGCAAGCCTCTTGGCCTGCCTGTTCCAGCACAAGATAGGATTGCGCTGCACATAATTCACCATTTTTTCTTGGGTTAAAGCTACACACTATAACTACTGCATGGCCACAATTAAATGAAGCAACCCTGCATCTCCATCCAGTAGCATAGCTAGAGGGGGTGCAAAACAATAAGTACTGCAGGCTCCTCAACATGCTGTGTAAACGTCCCCTCCCACTCATCATTAGGCCATTCCAGACAGTGATGGCAATGTGCAGGTACTCCTGAGTGTTGCTGTCGCTACCCAGAATGGCTCTGATGGCAAGGGGGGGCACTTACAGGGTGCATTGCTGCACCTGCAGTACTTCCTGTTTTGCACCCCCTTCTAGCTACATATTGCCCCCTCTAGCTATGCTACTGGTTTGCCCCCCTTTTGCCTCCCCCTCTAGCTACGCTACTGTCTCTATCCCCACAATGCTTCTTCAGACAAAATATGTGATGTGTTGTGCCTGCATTTCCTCTCTCCCCTTCATTGACAGTTATTTGTGGCTGAAGAGAAACACCCAATGCAGTGACCACAAGCATCCTCATCGGAGCAAATGCCCTGGCTCTTTCTCAGGTTGCATGCTATGCAGGTTCCTTCCCTGGGGCTCTCGTTTTTCCTGCAGTTGGAAGAATATAAGAAAGAGCAGGAGTCTCTTCTGAACAGCAATTCCTCTTTCCAACTTTCATCATAACCCAATCAAATAAGAGACAACCATCTCTCTCCTTGGGCCCCTGCATGAGACGAGGACTTGGGGGAGGGGGTTGGTAGTGATCTCAAATAATAATGACTGGCTTGTAAGCCATGTCAACATTGGTGACTGTCACCTCATTTTGACTTAAGTAGTAATGGGCAAGAGAAGGAGAAGTAGACCCAGATTGCAGCCTAACAGCCCAGTCCTATGATTCCTGGTGCCCACAGCTTCAGTAGCGCCAAAATGGTGACTGCCATATCCTGTGGGTGCAGGGATACTGCCAGAGATCTCCTTAGGGGAAAGGAGTGTTTGCTCCCTTACCCTGGTTAGACAGCAGCAGGCTGCAATGGGTCTCCTCAGCTCTGCACCTTCATTTTAGCAGGTGCAGAGCCAAGCAGATCCATGTTGGGTTACCCAGTCTGGGAGGAAGGTTAGGATACAGCAGCAGACCTGCTGCCATCTCCACCCCCTTCCAGGTCCAATCCTCCCCTCCTTCCACCCTATTCCACTCACTCCCTGCCTCCCCCCACCCCAAAAATACTCAGTGCCAGCCGGTGCTGGAAGAGCACCAGTCAGCATCCACGTGGCGCTGAAGTGCAGCGCCAGGTGGCATTGGCCCAGCTCCAGCACTCCCTCCTGCCCCACTACCTTAAGCATGCCTTGCAGCACATTTACAACACCCAGAGTCAGTGCTGAAGGCCCATAGGATTGGGCTCTTACTTATGAAATGAAAAGGTGCTTGGGTGAGTTTGCTATTAATGAGGCAGTACTGACTGACTACAGATTCCTTTAACAATATACACATACTGGGTAAATATGGCTGGATAGTGTGAAGTTTCTTTGTTGCTACTGCTGCTCTGATTTCATATTTGGTTTCTGCACAGGCCCTTCAAGTAAATGAATTTAGAGACCTGAAGTTCTGTGGCGATAATACCACAGTGTACCCACCAATGCCCAGTTGTTCCCAAAGTTCTCAGCTTGAGCGAACGTAAGTGTCAGCTTATTGATTTGTAGGTGGAAAAATACATACATTCTCTTATAGAAGTACTTGTGTCCTTTTAAATTTGGGAATGCTCATTGCTCACAAGAAGTACCTCTTCTTACATCACCGCACACACCCACACCATTGTGTATTCTGGAAAAACAACTGAAAAGTCATCAATTTTCAGTAGGGGAAGATCAACCTGCCTCATAAAGGTCTGGTATCAACAACCCCGTATCAAGCCCAGAGGAGATACAGGATATTAACTATCATTTGAGTATTGAAATTCAAGCTGTTTTAATTAATGGAACTGATCAAGGAATACCTGCTTGAATATACACACAAGAAAGGCAGTAAGAAATTTACACACAATAAAATAAAGAAAAACAGCCCAGGCCTAACCTGGCCTTAACGCTGGTGGATCTCATGATCCACCACAGTGAAACTGGGGCCCAACAGCATGAAAGCTGTTCTGCTGTTCTGTGGCCACAGCTGCCAGCACAAATGCCCAGAAGCTATGCCAGGGCAACAACAACCCACAGAACTTCCACCATCCTCTGCTATTGCAAGTAAGTCAGATCGGGGCAGGAAGTGGGCTAGGCCAGAGGTAGTTTAGGAGCGGAATGAGGATGGTTCACAATGGTAGCCACACATGCCTATTTCACACACACACACACACACCAGCATTTTGAGTGGAGGTGGAGGGTTGAGTCCTAAATTTGCTATCAAGCACAAAGTCAGCATATTTATTCCCATGTGTTAACATATGCGTATACATATAATAACAAGCAAGAATGGCTCATCTGGAATTTTTTTGGCTTTGTATGTTTCAATTCTGGCAACTGGCAAAAAGGATAACATTCCAGCTTGGTGGCAACCATATCTTTCAACAGGAATCACATTTGATTTAATTACAAAATGGGATGTACTAAAGGCAGTAAGAATACATCCATGAAAATAGAGTAAGAAAGGGTATAAATGCCACAAGAACACCTCCTTGGTAAATAAGAGGGCTTGCTTACCTTCACAGTTGAAAAACTAGTGTGGCCTTACATCTGTTAGCATTTTCTGCATTTGGGTCTAAATGAGATTAAATTTGTACCAGTCCAACATTTGGGCAGTTAATGAATATATTTTCTGTATTATTATTTAACAGGTGCTACGGTGAAACATACCTCTGCAGCCAGGGCATCGAACCTACCAATTGGGCCATGTGGGAGAACATTGTGGCCCTTTTCTGCATGATAGTTATTTTCCTTCTGATAGCATACAGCAAACTCCAATTTATGAAAAAGTTCACTTAACAGCCCCTATTCAGCTGCTGAGCAAATGACTCTCAAAACAAGTTTTTATTTTCTTGATCCAGTTTGGAGGACCATGTTGTACCACTTTTTAAACTTTGATTTTACAGTATTTAGATTTTTTTTTTGCAAAGAGATTCATTGACTGACTAATGCATCCTTTTAAGCCATTGCTGCCCAACATTGCATATATGCAACAGGGACCAAATGTGTACACCTGGGAGCTAGGCAAAAATGGGTTATAGATTTCACCTTTTCCTTATATATATATATATATATTTTTAAGTCAGCCTCAAATGGAATCAGCCTCAGGAAATCAATATAGATCCCTGGTTAGCCAACAAATGGTTGTCCTGGAGAACCATTTTGAAAAGGGAATCTGTGGGCCAAAACTACATTTTCACTCTGCCAACTAGCTGTGTTTTGCAGATGTCACTTCCTCTACATCTCTTTTGCTTCTAGGCTGGCAAGTTGAAGGGGAACAGGTGGTACAGCTCAGGAAACTAGATTTGGTCCAGCAGCCTCCAGTTGTTGAGCTCTGAGTGTGTTTCTATTCGGAACCAGCTTTCAGACAATTCTGTTCATTGCTGATTTTCAGTAACTACCTTTTTCAGTATATAAATCTGGGCATAACTCAAGTTCCTATGTTTAAAAAAAAAAAAACTCTGCTTCTGAATCCTTGAGGAAACTGGAAAACTAGATTAAATGCAAGATTAATGACTTCAGCTTTATTGCTGGGACTACATTCATCCTATCGTACATTATAATTCCATTTCCATAGACTGCTACTATTTATTAAGCGCTAGAAAGTCTAAATAGGGAAGAGGAGTTACTACAGTTAAAACCCTGGCCACCCAACTACTCCAAAGGGTTAACTTACTTTCTCAGTAACTTGGTCAAAAATGCAACTTGGCCAAAAAATGCAAGACATTAAGGGCGCAATCCTAACCCCTTATGTCATTGCTTTCCAGCACTGGCATAGCAGTGCCAATGGAACGTGTGCTGCATCCTGCAGTTGGGTGTCACTCACGGCGGCCTCCTCAAAGTAAGGGAATGTTTGTTCCCTTACATCAGAGCTGCATTGCCCTTAAGTCAGTGCTGGAAAGCACTGATATAAGGGGTTAGGATTGCACCCTAAATAACATGGGGGTGAGAGAGATGCCTACTAGAATCTATCACATATCAAATTTGCTTAGCCAAATTTATTATTTGGCATACATAACAGACACACAGTTATAGTCAAAGTAATAAAAGCAAAACATTGTTTTGGACTTAATATGTGACCTCAATGACATACTAGGGATGTAGTTGCAGTACTTTCTTTATAGGAGATCCAGAACAAAAAGCAAATTATCTTGTGTTAGAAATCAAAGTCCCCCTCTTTCTTTTTGGCAGGAGGTGCAATGTAGAATTTGCTTTGTGCAATACTGCTTTGACTCCCGGGAAAACTGGAATATAAATATTTTAAACAAATAATTCAGTGGGCAACAAAAGGGAAACAAAATTGCAAATTAAGGACAACTGGTAATAACCTTGGCTGTAGCATAAACTCACCTGCGAACTAACCCAAGGGTACAATGTAATCTAAAAAGATAGTTGATATGCTCTTCTAATGAAAATTCTCCAGAAAAGTTACCTTTACAAAAAAACAACAGGTCAAACAACACAGTCTGCAGTTCCAAAAGATAGAATCTGCCCCCTATAAAGAACAAAGGGTCAGAGCAAACCCCTTCTTGTTCCTGCATGAAGAGACACATTCTATATGATTAGCAGGCATCTGGCAAAGTCAGCAAACAGCTGCTGGTTCCGTACTATCTTCAATGATCAACAATGATGATGATGATGTTAATTATAAATACAAAGTTAACAGAACATTATATTTAACTTGGACTGCAATATTGCACACACTTTCCTGGGAGTAACCCCCATTAAGCACACTAAGACTTACTTCCAAATAGATATAGGCTTATTCTGCCAAACATCTTAATACAGTATATTCCTAACTTTAATGTGATGCTGCTCTAAAGCCAGCTCTCATAAAAGCAAATTATATGCAGATGCTAACATGCAAGATTGCCATCCAAAGGGCTGGGGAGGTAGGAAAGGATATTAGCTCAGTACTAGAGCACATGCTTTGCACACATGAAATCTTAGGGTCAATCTCTGGTTACACCAGCTCAGATAGCAGACCTGCAGAAAGCAGCTGAGTCCCTACAGAGCTGAATGTACAAACACTTGATATATGTCAGGTTCTGCCACCGCATTTTAGTTCACACATGGAAACAACCTTTCATGTGCATTAAGTGTTGTGGAAGCAAATGTACATCTGATATGCATCTTTCACTTGTGTTGCAATGCTCATCCAAGTTTTGTTGACCTGGTTGGCTGTATCTTTTGTGGGTTGATCACTCTTACCCAGGATGACTAGTTCTTACAAGGCAAGTTGAATTATGTCCTATGTTCTTAAACCAACTTTTCACTAATGTTGGACAGACACTGAGGATTGGAGAATGGAATAAGTTCACCTCCAAATTTGTGCTGCCAGTATAAATGGCCTTTAAAATTGACTTCTTCTTTTTTTAATTGAGGGCAGCAAAATCAGGTGTTGAGTTTGTATTCAGGGCCACTCACAAACAAGATAGTGGTTTCTACATATTTGTAGGACTCCCTAGGCACATAAAACTGGTCAGGTTTGAAAATTAAAACAGAAGAAAAAAGAAAACCTAGCCTTAATGAGAATTGAGCACAGTCAGTGGAATGTCGAGGTGTGGGTTGGAAAAATATAACTGATGGGGACAGGGAGTGCAAACTGGCCCGCTTGAGCTAATTTGGCATTAGGATTGGGGAGATGAGATACAATATAGTATTTCATTGTAAGTCCCACATGTTTTAATAATGGGAAAACAATCTAATGTTTTAAAATGTGCAATATTTTTGTATTATTTCAATATTTTAAATTTTGTAGTTTGAATAAAAGATGCTGAATACATCTAAACTGTGTATTTATGGGGGGGGGGCTCAGTGAGAGCTTGACCCTGAACTAATTCATAGATCATAATACTTAGCATTTGTATAGTGCTTTCTGAGTGTGCCAAGCACTTCGCATATACAGTATTCTCTTGATGTGGCCCTTTCCACAACCCTGTGAGGAGTACCAGTGCAATTCTGCCCACGTCCGCTCAGAAGCAAGTCCCACTGAGTTCAATGAGATCAACTCCAAGGAAAATGTGTACACTGGGTTCCTGAGTTATGGGCATTGGAGTTACAGAAGTCCAAGTTACGGATATCTGTGTTAGCACTTTTGGCACATCCAAGTTACGGATGTCCGTGTAGGCACAGTCTGTTCATCATAGTGGTTTTGCACAGACACAAAGCACTGGGTCTTAAAAAAAAAACACAGCTGTTTGAATCTACGTGCATTCCATCTTCCAGACAAACCTCGGGAATTGAACCACTTTATATCATGGGGGCTTAGTGTATATCAGGGCTTCTCAAACTGGGGTGTCGCAACACCCCAGCCTGAGGGCCCTGGATTCTGCCCCCTTAAGGGATGGTGGCAGGGGTATGGCAGCGACACGACCCCCACTTTCACATGCTGTAGAAAGTGAAAGTGGAGCACGATCACTCCACTTTCACTTTCTGATGCTTGGGGAGCCCTGCTGTTCCGCGTAAGGTGGCCATTTTAATTGGCTGATGGTGCTTGTACTCATCCCGATGGTGTTCAAGTGCTTTTCCAGGTGCTACGGGATAGTACACAAAGCCCCTATGACTATTGGGATTACTCTTGCTTTCTTGTGCCACAATCTTTCAATTTCTATTTGGTGATTTTCTCCAGTACTTTATTTTCTACTCTACTGTCACCAGGTATTGCAGTGTCTACTATCCAGACTTTCTTATCCTTCTTATCAATAATGGTTATGTCTAGTGCGTTGAGTGGCAGATGTTTGTCAGTTTGTATTCTAAAATTCCAGAGCATTTTGGTTTCTTCATTCTCTACTACTTTTTCAATTTTGTGACTCTACCAGTTGTTACTTGAAGCCAGTTATCCTTTCAACACGTTCCAATGAATTATTGTCACAACTCTGTTGTGCCCTTCTTTGTAGTCAGTCTGCAGAATCTTCTTGCAATACCTGACCAGGTGATCCACCGTTTCATCAGCATCTTTACACAAGCGACATTTTCTGCCTGTAGATGTTTTCTCAGTTTTGGCTCTATATGTACATTGGCCTGGTCTTGGGTAGCCAAAATGAATCCCTCTGTGTCCTTCTTCAATCCACTTGTTCTTAGCCAGTGCCAGGTTTTGTTGTTGTCAGCATTTCCTGCAATGTCTTTTATGTACTGGCCATGGAGTGCTTTGCTTTGCCATTTTTCTTTCCTCGTGTTCATTTGATCTTGTTTATAAGCCAGTTTTGTTGTTATTGTATCAAAACATCTCCCAAGCTTTCCCACCTCCTTTACATGGATGATCTAAAGCAGTGGTTGTCACACATTTAGCACTGGGACCCACTTTTCAGAATGAGACTCTGTCAGGACCCACTGAAAGTGGTGTCATGACTAGAAGTGACATTATCAAGCAGGAAAATTTTAACAGTCCTACCCACACTTACCAAGGCATAAGTCCCATTTACTATCATTATTAAAAGAAAATACATAGTAGCTTGTTTAAAGTATAGGTCTGTCAACATTTCCCCAAATGCAGTTACATACCATGGTAGCATCAAGTCTAAGATATTAAAAATAAAATATTGAGATGAATGGGGACCCACCTGAAATTGGCTCGTGACCCACCTAGTGGATCCTGACCTACAGTTTGAGAAACACTGATCTAAAGCTATATGGAAAATCACCATCTGAAATAGAATCGCTGTTAAACACTGTTCAAATATACAGCCAAGATATATGGAGTTTGGTTCAAACCAGGGGTGAGCAAACTGTCAACTTCAGGGATCCTGGACCTTTAACCATTGTATAGGAGAGGGAATTTTAGCAGGTGCAACATCAGCTGTACCTGCTGAAATTCTCTCTCCTCCGCTATGGTTAAAGGTCCAGGATCCCTGAAGCTGAAAGTTAGCCCACCCCGATGTAAAGAATAGTGAAGAAGATGCCTTGAAGCTGGTTCATCATCATCATCATCCCAAACTACATGAGCCACAGGGCACAAACCTAACCCGGTCTACTCAGATGTAAGTCCTATTTTGTTCAATGGGGCTTACTCTCAGGAAAGGATTGCAGCCACAGTGTTAACTGGAGTGGAGCAATTGATACAAAGTCTCAACTGGTACAAGTATCAACCTGCCCTGCTTCAGCCTGGAGGGACAGGAGGACACTGTTCTGCCCAGTCACTGCTTCAGTAAAGTTCCAGATCCCCCTATTGGCCTTATGAGCAGCTACCACTTTTATCCCACTAAGTGGCGTCCAACGAAGCCAGGAAGTTTAGTGCCTAAGACAAAACAACCACTACTCTAAGAGTTTGTTCCACAGCCAATGAGAGACGCTCAGAACCCCCCGCGACGCATCAGTCGGCATCGCGCTCCGGCGCATGCGCAGTGCGTGTTGAAGCTTGTACTATGTTTGTGGGCACCCGGAAGTAAGCCTGTTCTGTTCTCGCTCCGGGGGGGGGGTGTTTGTCATGGCGACGGCGGCTGCGCCCCCTGAGGAGACTCCGGAGTCCCGGCAGCAAGCCGCTAAGCGTAAGAGGGGGAGGCTCTGGGCGGCTGGGCTGCGGCTTCTGTCAGGCACTCGCCCTGGCAGACCTCCTTGCCCTGTGGAAGGGCGCAGTGCTGGGGGGAGCTCGGTGGGCTTCCCATTAACCTCTCCTTGTCTGCAGCCAGGGAGGACCCGCCACAGCCTCTGGCTGTGCATGTCTGCTGGGCTGCATTCATAGCCACACTTTCCTGGAAGTAAGCCCCATTGACTGTAATGGGGCTTACTTCTGAGTAGGCACGCATAGTAATGGGCTCTAAGGCTGCCATCCTACCCACACTTTCCTGGGAGCAAACCCCATTGACTGGAATGGGGCTGACTTCTGAGTAGACAGGCATGGATTGCAATGCTATCCACACTTATCTGGGAGTAAGCCCCATTGACTATAATGGGGCTTACTTCTGAGTTGGCATGCATAGGATCGTGCTGTAAGGCTGCCATCCTATTCACACTTTCCTGGGAGTAAGCCCCATTGACTATAATGGAACTTACTTCTGAGCAAACATGGATAGGATTGGCCTCTGAGGTTGCCATCCTATCCACACTAACCTGGGAGTAAGCCCCATTGACTATAATGGGGCTTACTTCTGACCAGGCATGCATAGGATCGTGCTGTAAGGCTGCCATCTTTCCTGCAAGTAAGCCCCATTGACTATAATGGAACTTACTTCTGAATAGGCACGCATAAGACGGGGCTGTGTGTCTCCTTGTATTCAGTGGGGTTTATTCCCTTGTAAAGCTTAGGGCTGCAGCCTCAATGACTGACAACACTTTCCAGCGACCCAGTGGCAGCTTCTTTCTTGGATGCTCTGTGTTTGTGTTTGAACTCTTTGTTTGTGTAAGGCGTTATGTCAAATGTGGATACCCGCCCCACTCTCTCTTTGTAAATGTCAAGGATCACATCTAGTTTATGACAGTGTATTGATGTTTCTGCTTTTATTCTATTTTCATAAACTGTACACTTGGGAAGTAGGAACTGATGGCAGGAGTGGCCCTGCCTTCTCTGGGACTGTACTTGCTTCCTTATCTTCGTAGGAGGCAGGCACCATTCTCTCATATACTTTCTACTAACACTATTATACTGTATTCCCATTTACTTCATAAAAGCACCAAACAGTGTTCTTGATACAGTTTTCATTCTTTAACCTGTTGATATCTTAACTTGGGGGTGCAAGTGCAATATACTAGAAACCTAAATGAAAAAGATGAATTTTAAAAGTAAATAAATACAGTACCTGATTTCATTTTGTTCCCCTTCCCGCATGTGGTGTTTGGATGATTTGTTTTATTGGGAGTTTAAAGCCCTGTGAGTATGCATTGCCAGATTTGCCCATGCTCATACAGTTAAGAGGCATCCCTTATCTGAAACCAGCCCATCTAGTACTTCCCACAGGATCACAGAGGCATCTTGCTGTGCAGTACTATGCTTGTCTACTCAGAACGAAGTCTTATTATCTTCAGTGGCGCTTACTCTCAGGAAAGTGTGCATAGGATTGCAGCCTTAAAGTGCTAACATTTTTTTTCCACTTATATTTGAGTAGATGATCCTGCTGTTGAAACAGCAGAAGAAGCCACAGAACCAGCAGAGGCAGATATCAATGAACTGTGTAAGGATATGTTCAACAAAATGGCTATTTATCTAACAGGTGAACTGACAGGTAAGTTTTCAGAAAACTTAACAAAATCTCCTGTCTTTCCTCTCCCCAGAATGGCATAAGCTTTTTGTAGTGCATAAGAGTTCTCAGATCAGGGCACAGTATTTGTTTGTTTATAGCACTTATACCCTCCCTTTCCAGAAACTCGGGGCAGTGGGATGCCAGTTTGGCCCTATCCGTGTTTTCCAGTAATGCCATTATGGGCGCAATTCTAACCGACTTTCCAGCAGTGACACAGTTGTGCCAATGTGGCATGCACTGTATCCTGCAGTGGGTTGGCAGTCAAGGGGGCCTCCTCAAGTAAGGGCATGTTTGTTACCTTACCTTAGGGCTGCATTGCGGCTAGGTCAGTGCTGGAAAGTTGTTTAGGATTGAGCCCTATATCTCAAATGCATGCAGTTTGCTGGCCTGCTGTAGCCCTGTCCACTTTGAGAGGTTGCCTAGCATATTACAGCCCATTTTCTGGTAACACTTCCTTTTTTCATTGCTATCCATGAGTCCTGTGTGTATGCCTAAGACATCGATTTTCAATCTTTTTCATCTCATGGCACACTGACAAGGCATGAAAATTGTCTAGGCACACCATCAGGTTTTTGGCAATTGACAAGGCACACCATGGTGCCAGTGGGGGGCTCACATCTCCCGTTGGCCCTACTAATAAATGACCTTCTCCCAAATTCCTGTGGCACACCTGTGGACCACTTGTGGCACACCATTGTGCCATGGCACAGTGGTTGAAAATGGCTGTTAGAGGGAAACAAAAGTCTTTGCTTGAGATAAGTTTTTTGAACTCAGATTGTTAAGTCCCTTGTTTAAATAATCTTGTTGGCTAAAGACATATTGTACTTCTCTAATTAAAATTAATTGTGAAACTGTGTCCTGGAAGTAACTGACATTATTATTTTCTGTTTCTTCTCCCTTTTTAAGCTACTAGTGAAGACTATAAACTCTTGGAAAACATGAATAAACTAACTAGTTTGAAGTACCTGGAAATGAAAGATATTGCTATAAACATAAGTCGAAACTTGAAAGACTTGAATCAGAAATGTAAGTAGAGAGAGATGTTCTTTTGAAAGAGGAACGTGCTTTGATTCTAGATTGTTACATGCAAGCTTAGGATGTGTTCATACACAGCAACCATGATCCAAAGAAGCTATATACTTGGGTGTGAGAACTGGGCATGATGCAGTGAGATACAACTACTCGTATAATAAATAAATTGGACATGCAGCCAGGGCTAATCTTACATTTATTCTCCAACAGCAAAGAGGTCAGAAGCATTGTAAAATGAAAAGAGGTTTCTCTTCTCGTTTAAGGGAAAGCTATGGTGATAATTTAAAAACACACTCGTGATGGATGCAAGTATTTGTCTGCTTGTGCATATAATTTATTGAAATCATAGTCACTATCTTTGCCAACTGGTGATTCCCAATCTTGTCTTTGCGATATCTTCTAGTAGCAGTGTGGACCACAAAACAAGCCTTATGTATTTTGGCTTCCTCCATTCTTCCCTATTGCTAATGTGCTGATGATATAGAATCAAATCCATGTGTTAGGGTTTCTGATGAATAGATTCTCTTGTGTGTAGATTCCTGCACAAAGAGGGTGAGCAAAGAGGGAATTGGGAATGCGTTGTCATTTTCCTTTTATAATATGCTTATGGTTTTAAGAAAAGCATTGCAGGATGGCTGTTTATGGTATGGGCTGTCCTTTTTTTGATAATTTCACAGAGTTTCCTGAGCTGAAATTATCATAAGGCAGGGCTTTTCAAACTGGGACTTCGTGACACCCCAGCCTGTGAGCCCTGGCCTCTGCCCCCTTAAGGGGTGGGGGCAGCCTGGAGGCAGGAAGGAGGCAGCAGCGCGATCCCCAGGATCGCGCCGCCCAGGGGGGTTGCAGGGGCTTGGGTGCACTTACCTGAGCAAGATGCAGCAGGGCTCCCCATAGCAGTGAAAGTAAATGCAGAGGCAGGGCGCGATCACTCTGCATTTACTTTCACTGCTGCAGGGAGCCCTGCTGCAGGTCGTGCTGGGCTCCCCACAGCCTGGGGAGGCTGCAGGAGGCTTGGGTAAGTGCACCCAAGATCCTGCAGCCCCCCTGAGTGGCGCGATCCTGGGGCTCGTGCTGCTGCCTTCCCCCTGCCCCCGCTGCCTCCCCCCACCCACACAAGTACTTAGTGGCTCTCAAACTCTCCCAGAGAGTTTGAGAACCACTGCCGTAAGGTGTCTTAAGTTTTCTCTTTGTGCATGTAATGCAGAATTCCCATGGACATATGGCAAACTATTGATGACAGAGTGACCTTTCATAAAGTTGTTCTTCCATTACAGTAGTGTTTCCCAAAGTGTGGGTCGTGACCCCATATGCAGTGGGTCACATGTTGGGCCCTCTGGTCCACCCTTGTGCCAGTTTGGCTACAAATAGGAGCAATTTTGGAAGGTGGCCTAGCGACTCTGCTGGCTAGAATGACTTACCAGAAGCCTCTTCTGGGTTGCTGCGTCCCAGTGACTCATTCTGTTGGCCTCTACGGAGCTCAGTTTGACTGGAGGTCGCTTTCACATACTTTTGTGGGCCATTCTAAAACCCATGAAGGCTAATAAGAGTGGGTCAGCAGCCAGGAACAACCTGGAAGAGGCCTCTGGGAGCTCCAGTCAACAGCGTTGCAACCCAGGGGATGAGCTGGGTCATGGTGCTAGAAGTTTGGGAACCACTGCTTTAGAGTTGGGCAACCATTCATAGATTTGTGAGTAAATACCAGTACAAATCTGTTTAGCAGTGTTGCCAGATTTTCTTATATCAGTTGTGGTTAAAAAAAAAAAGAATCTTGAATATTTCTTCTTGCTACATTGTAGATTTAATGTTCACTGATTTTTTTTGTAGCCAGTGAATTCTATTGGGAAAGGACCATAGCTTTCCATCAGAAGATCCTAGGTTAAATCTCCAATATTTTGTGTTTGAAAGGGTCTCCAGTAGGAGGGATAGGAAGGACCATTGCTTAAGACCGTGGAGAACTATTTCCTATTGGAGCAGACACCTCTAGGCTTAATGAACTAATATTCTGACCTGGTTTAAGGCAGCTTTGTATGTTTACATGATTTTAAGGTTATGCAAATACTGCTGAATCTGTGTTCTGGTCACATTATTTGAAGATTAATGACTCAAGAGGTGATGTAAGTTGTTTACGCTCAGTTAGTAACTGATTGCTGTTTGTTTCTCTCACCCCATTCCCCCCTGTCTTGAAGATGCTGGGCTTCAGCCATATCTGGAACAAATCAATCTAATAGAAGAGCAGGTGGCCACTTTGGAACAGGCAGCCTACAAGCTGGATGCATATTCAAAGAAACTTGGTACCTACTTGTGTTATTGCTACAAGACAATGTTGTGAGAAAATTGTACACATTGGGCCCTTACCATTTTCCACCAAGGGAGTGCAATGTCCCTTATGATCACTGACTTTTTTGTCTCTGTTGATGAGACAGAGAGCAGATTTTCAAGATTTCGCACCAAGCTTTCTAAAGAAATGCAGGAAAGGACTGTCATTAAGTAATAGAGCTTGCCATGATTCAAGTTAACCCTGCAGCCAGAATAATCTACCTGTAGAGAATCTGTGGAAGCCATCTTCCACAGATCATACAAATCGATAGTAAGGCCACACCTGGAGTATTGCGTCCAGTTCTGGCCACCGCATCTCAAAAAGGACATAGTGGAAATGGAAAAGGTGCAAAAGAGAGCAACTAAGATGATTACTGGGCAGGGGCACCTTCCTTGTGAGGATCGACTACGGTGTTTGGGCCTCTTCAGCCTAGAAAAGAGGTGCCTGAGGGGGGACATGATTGAAACATACAAAATTATGCATGGGAAGGATAGAGTGGATAGAGAGATGCTCTTTTCCCTCTCACACAATATCAGAATCGGGGGACAGCCACTAAAATTGAGTGTTGGGAGAGTTAGGACAGACAAAAGAAAATATTCCTTTACTCAGCGTGTGGTTGGTCTGTGGAACTCCTTGCCACAGGATGTGGTGGCATCAGGCCTAGACGCCTTTAAAAGGGGTTTGGACAAATTTCTGGAGGAAAAATCCATTACAGGTAACAAGACATGATGTGTATGTGCAGCCTCCTGATTTTAGAAATGTCAGATGCATGTCAGATGCAAGGGAGGGCACCAGGATGCAGGTCTCTTGTTATCTGGTGTGCTCCCTGGGGCATTTGGTGGGCCACTGTGTGATACAGGAAGCTGAACTGGATGGGCCTATGGTTCTTATGTTCTTATCTAAGAGGGGTGGGTTGATCTGGGCAGTATGATTGACATCAGAAAAATAGCTTCTGTATGATTAGGCTCTGCACAGAAGAGCGAAGTGTGGCGACTTCTCGTGCCAGAACTGTGTCTCTCTGGGACAATGGCACAAGCAGTAGTGGTGTAGTGCAATCCACCTTTATGTATTTGCCATTGCGGTGTGGAGCCTATGTGAATGCAAGTTTAACAAGTAGGAAACGTATTCTGAAACTGTCAAATCTGTTTAGTAAAATTTTAGTTAAGCATGGAAACCTTGAACTTGTACATAGTGAATGTATGTTTTAAAAGTACTTATTTGTATAGCACATAGGGTATTACAAAGTTGCAACCAAAACACCATCATTGTACCCCTACTGTTTCCAAAACATTGCATGTAAAGCTTGCAGTGTAATGTCAGATTTCTGCAGACTGTTAATTCCTTCCAAGGTTGGTAAGAGAACTGAGGCTCTGACATAGATCCTGAGAACCTAATTGGAAGGGACTTCATTCTTGAAATGTTTGGCTTGCAGTAATAGTTGTGTGTGTTTGGTTTTTTTTTTACAGAAGCAAAGTACAAAAAACTGGAGAAACGATGAAAGAAGCACATTGTGTAAAGAGACTTTTCTTCTAAAATAATTGACTTTTCTTCCAAGAAGTCAGATCACATGTCACCAACTTGCTGAACTCTGCAGAAGTTGTGCTCCAAAAAATCCTCTTGACTAGAGTTATGTGGGAACTCTTGGGAGCAGAGGTAGCTTCCCTTATCTGAGGCTGAAATGTCTTTCTCTTAGAGAAAGTGGGCCTATTCCCCTTCTACTATTTTTGTTACTTGTTTTACAGAAAGCTGATACATAAGCCACGCTGACTGCTTCTGCCAGTCTGCCACGGTAGCGGTAACTAACAGTCACTGGCCTCGTTCCCTGTTGAACAAGAAATTGGTTGCTTCTGTGCTCTGTAAAGTCCTTGGCTAGTGAGCATGGAAGCAATCCAGAGTGCCATGATTGCCACTAAAATTATGTTGCCTTGCAATAATTCATTCTCCCTGCCATGCTTTTTTGAGTAATAAACAATTCCTGGGAATTAAGTCGGCCCTCGCCGTGCTCTCTGTGTAAACAAAAAATGGTCTTCAGCATAATATCGGGGCCAATTTGTGTAATCTATCTTGAGGCTTGTTTTTTCAGTCCAGACTCTCTCTCCCCTTTTAGGGAGCCCTGCTCAACTTGAAGGCACTCATGGAGAACTGGCTCTATGAAATAGCCCTAAGCCACTGGCATGGGGTGAAGGCAATGTGACCTGAGCCCTGCACGCAGCTATAAGCCCTATATCTTTCTGTGAGACTTGGGTGGACATAACTGTACCCAGGACTGCAGCAACTATAAAACTAGCTGAGCAACCTGTAGATGAGGAACTGTGAGGATTAAAACAAAAACTTTCGTTTCTGGCTAAAATGAAAACTTTTGTTTCCGGCTAAAACAAAAGTGGAAGGAGTTAGATGGGATATTCCTGATGCTGTTCTCACTTCCATTTTAAGGTGCCACAGTGGTAGCCTCATAATTTCTCAAGAGAGTTCTTGCTGGCTTGGGGCAGAGAGCGTTAACCCTGGAAAGTTGGGGAAGAGAGAGAAAGAGGTGGAACTTGTGTGTACAGTTGCTTGGCTGTCATATATGCAATTCCACATAAGCCATTTTGTGCCATCCTGGAAGCTGTAGAGTCTGTTTTTATGTCTTCCAGCATGATCCTTCCTATTCCCCTTTCTAACAAAATGCTTTCCATGTTTAGTCAACGTGAGCTGGGTCGAACACCTTTTTTTAAGTGGTGGGGTGGTAGCTCTGCCTCTGTAGCCAGCTAGTGGTCTTCCATGGGCAGATATAGTCTATGGCTGGTCCCTATTGAAAATCAAATCTGCAGTCTGAAGCAAACTTAAATATTGTCAGGAATTTCAGAAACAACTTTATTGATGGACAAACATACTTTCATATGTATATGATATGAATACAATTTCCAAAGTCACCATGGGGGATCTTTTTCAAAACTTGGGTTAATAGCCAACATACTGATATTCTGTGCTCTGCTGAAAGACTAGTTAGGGTGTGAGGAATTAAGTATGCTTTGCATTATGACTCCTTTTTCACACTTGCTCCACATTAGGTGAAACATGCACTGCAGAGGATCCTAAAATAGCTTTCTTTTCATGTAAAGATGGTCTCAGGTTCTTGTGTGTGCCTGTAGGGACAGTTCTTGCTCATTGCAGTGTGTCACTTTGGTATGAGAAGGCAGGCTGATATAAGAGGAGAAGGGAGCAGTGTGAAGTTGCCACAGTGGATTGAAATCTGTAATGCAGCATGTAGCCCGAAGAGAAGCACGATCTGATGACAATAGTAAATGCAGTTAATGTCAGCATCGTGATACTGGCACTAACAGCATTGTGTCTAGAGTTCTGTGGTTAAATCCACAGAATTTTGAAATAGGACTTTGTTAATAATATATATGTAACTTGGTAGTAACTAAAATGAATCTCAAGAGTTGGCTTTGCTGAGATTAAAAAATTACTGGTTTAATTCTATCAAGCCTATTTTCAGCTGTCCATCCTCACCATAATATTGCTGGCACCTGTTCACAGCCAGCCAGGACTTTTTGGTGTTTGTATATTGGCCTCCTAAGTCGGTAAGAGCGATTCCTGCACTTCTGAGCGCACAGCTTATGTGGATTTAGATGTGCATGTACAACTGTATGCACTTGTTAAATACAGTACGCAGCCCTAGCCAGGGCCATTCATTTTGCATGGAGAAGCAGAGAAACTTCCATAACCCAATTTCTGTCTGCAGTTTGGCTTACTCTGCTTATCAGGTGAAATTCATGTTCTCAAGGTTAGATGTTAAAATGTATCCTTTTTCATACTTTTCTAAAACTTTGTCTTTCATTTTTATTTTTCCATCTTGGTTGCTTTGTTTTTAAAGCTGAAATGCGGAATATAATATGCTTATCATAATATTCTGTGGTTCCCAGCTCAGTTTTCTAGCTTGCGTGGCAGTAACAATTTTGGGAGGCACCTCATTTCCTTCTGAGGAAAAGATGTGGATAACATGTTAGATGTTGCCAGGTTTTCTAGAATGATGTGTGTACTACTGCACATCAGCTTTCTGCAACAGATGGCAGAATCATAACAATTTGGGGGAAAAGATTTTTTTAAAAAATTGAAGAAAAGATAAAATATTCCATCCAACTCTTCTGATATTCGGTGCAAGGAGTGAGTAGCTTGATTAGCTAGCTGGCTCTGAGAAAATCAAGTATCAGTTTTCTAGATCAGGGGTCTCCAAACCCTGGCCCAGCGCCTGATGCGGCCCGTGGCAAGCCTCTATCCAGCCCGCAGCCAGCCTCTTGTCCCCTGAAAGCCTCTGGCCCACTTAATCAAACATGATTGGAGCATCTGGTTGCATCTGGTGCGTGTTCTAAGGGCCAGAGAGGTTGAATGAGCCCATTTATTCACTCATCTTTTCCATCTCTTATTTATATAAATTTTATATTTAAATTTTTTTTCTGGCCCTTTGCACTGCACCAGATATTTGATGCAGCCCTCTGGCCAAAAAGTTTGGAGACCCCTATTCTAGATCATAGGAACAGTTCCTAATAATTCTGAGTCTCATAAGCCAATACTGCTATGAGGGCTTGAGGGCCCAATCCTAAGCAGTGCACGGCGGCTCACCACCAGCGTGCACTGTGGTAAACGTGCCATAAAGCATGTTTGCAAGGGTTAGCGCCGACTGACTGCCGGACCTGGCCCAGTGCAAGCCGCTCCTCATGAAGCACCTGGCAGGGGAGAGGGAAGCTGTGGGGTGGGAGAGGGCAGGACTGGGACTGCCCTCTCCCAAGAATTCCATATCAGGCTGTGTGTATAAGGGCAGCTGTGGGAGTTGAAATTTTGTGTTAGGCTTAGGCCCCACCCCCAAGATCTCTATGCATATGCAAGTATTCTGAAATATGGAAATATCCAAAACACATCTGGTCCCAAGCACTTCAGATAAGGGCTGTCCAACCTGTATATATAAAACAGCCCTAGTGTTTTTTCAACTGAAAAGAAGCTTTGAGAGAAGAATTTGGAAGCCTATTTCATCTGTTGTCTTCTAGCATTTCACCACTTTCCACGCACGCACACACCCGCCCACCCAGCTTTTCCCTCCATCCCTATACAGAGTTCAAAAAAGACATTGCACACAAGGGTGGGGAAGAAGGCATTTAAACAGAAAAATGGTTAGCCCTCTTCCCCATGTCCTTGTTTGACTTTTAAGTAGGTCTGTGATGCTTTGTGCCACAGTGGGTAAAAAAGGCAGATACTTGTGTCTCTTATTTTCCCCCTCTACATCATAGATTGTGGAGAGATTTAAAGAATTTTCATAAGGAGAAAATGGTGGCCCACATTAACAAAGACAGCTGAGTTACAAGCTCCTAATTTCAATAGGATCTTTATCAAGGGAAAATATTTGTATTCTTCATTTAAAACTGTTCAAGAAAGGTTGCATATTACTGTAAGCTCAGACGAAAATAGTATCCCTCCTTCCTCCAGCTCCAAATCTTTGACTGCTTTTAACCAAGAAGATGATGGCCAGAGAGTCCATTATGGATCTCAAACATCACATCTACATGGCACTTATTTATATTAGCATATCTATATCCAGTGCTTTTTTTGTGTAAAAAAAAAAAAGGTGCAAGAACTCACAACTTGTTAATCATTTATTTATTTATTTTTAAACCATTTTTTATCGGAGAAATAAGTAATAAGATACAACTAGATATAGTCAATAACCACACACACACACACACACACACACACACACACACACACACACACACACACACACACACACACACACACACACACACACACACACACACGTCCATCCTCTGTGAGCTCCCTGATAGCAAAAGCACTCCTGCCACAGCTGGAGTGAAACACCCCATTTTTTTTTAGCACAAGGTTGGAGGTTTGAATCCCTCCCTAGCCAGCAGTGTGTGGCAGGCGGTGCAGGGAGGGGAAAAAAGGTGGGGGCGGAGAGGAGGGGGGGAAAGGTGCCGGAACGCCATTCCGGTGCGTTCCATTACAAAAAAAGCCCTGTCTATATCAATAAATGAATATCCTGAATATCAAGGCTCAGCCCAAACCTCTGGACCTAGAATCATGAAATTCAGGGAGTATATTCCTTCCATGATGTAAAGACCCACTAAGAAGGGATTTTAGAAATTCAACCCCTAAGTGGGTGAAAAGGGTATAATGTGTTTTCACAGATTCCTCAATATCTTTTAGGCCCCATGAGATATCAGCTTGGTTTCTGTTTACAAACGTTACCCATACAAATGCTTAAAAACATAATTTGCCCTAATCAACCCCTAAAGGGGCAAATCTAAATTCAGGGGTGAATTACTGAACCCTTCCTATTACATTGGCCTGGCTGGCTTTTTCTCCTGTGCTACTGCCTGAGTGAGGTCTGTAGCCTACATGGCCAGGCTGGCCCTTTTAACTTAATCCTTTTTAAGTTGGTATGGCAATTGAGTATTTAAATATCAATGGAGAAATGGTGCCTCACACTATTGTCCCCATCACAGAAGATGGAGCCTGCCAGTCCCTCTCCTATGTATGACATTCAGCTAATGGCTAGGGAGGCACATGCTCTCATTATGAGGCATGCAGTATACAACTGGGAGGAGTTCATCATGTCCCATGACAACAAGGACAACTACACCAGGTCTGATGAGTACCTTGCTCACATGTCCCAACCCTTATGATGGTTTAGGTTTGCTGGTGGCAGCTGGGCAACTGGTCGAGTTCAAACTGTGCTCAGTGGGAGTCAGTATTCATATCACTCATACCATTAGAGTATCTCTTCGAGTTCAAGAGGTTATAGTTCCCCCTCAAGGTTTGCTTTGATATGACCATCAACAAGTCCTAGGGGCAATCACTGAAGGTGGCAGGGATTGCTTCTCACATGGGCAGTTCTACATGGCCTTCTCCAGAGTGAGCTCATCCAGCAACCTGGTGATCTTAGCACCTGAGGGGAGAACCACCAATGTGGTCAACAGAGGTCCTTAAATAGAGAACTAAAGGTTGTATTTTTGCTATACTTTCTTTACTACAATCTTCTTTGTTATTTCTTCATCAACTGTTATATTTTCAAATTTTTCTGCAGCCCTTTGCTTTATTCAAACTACATATACTTTTTCTACATTTACTACATTAAACTACATTTACTTTTGTTTTCCTTTAATTTTTTGAATTAAATTATTGTGCAAAGCATGGTTACTATGTTATAGCACAAAACCAATTCTAAATCCTAAAATTTATGAAAAAAACAAACAAAATTCGATGGAACCGTGACTTTCAATTATTACAGGGTGTTGTCTGACGGGATAGTTGTGCTAAATTTCAGTTCATTGCAATCAAAGAAAAGTTAAGTGGAATAAAAATGGATTTAAAGCAGTTAAATATCACCGCTATCATGCTAGGAATGTATAGTTAGTCTTTTATAGTTTGCCTCCATATCTGCTCAGGCTTCCCTCTGAATGTAGCCAGTTTGCTAATTCAATCTGAATGGGACAACCTCCTTCCAGTGACTTGTATTCAATAGAAGAAGGGCAATATCCTCCTTTTTCATACTGTTACATACTCAAGGAAGGTCACATAGACAAACATCTTTTCCATATCTGTGATTTATTAAGCATCTTACACTTATAATGTGAAGCATCTTAGAGCCGTTCTAGACATGTTATGAGAGATCTATGGATAGGACTGTGGTATGGAGTACGTTTTTCCCTTTCTCAAGTTGTTGCTTGGCCCATGGGAGAATTAACAAGTACACACATCACACCTGTGTGTACTGTCTATTGGGGCAAATCTGAGGGGAAAGATGTAACTGGCACAAAGGAATGGGTTAACACTCCTCCACCATACTGCCATACCAGTTCAAATTGCTGCTCTTGCAGTTGTCAATACTTCTTTAAAAGTAGGAAATCCTATTCACAGATCTCCTGTGTCACAGCTAGTTTGGCCCTAAATGATAAATATACAGTATTTTACATCTTATATAAATATTTATGAAAATGCATCTTTTATATAATGTAAAAAAGGCTACATTTTATAAAAATTGTGCATATAAACATTTTATGTTTTACATTGTACACGATGATTTGTACATGTTTTACAAGTCCAACTCTGCAGCCCCAGGCAATCTGATTTTTGCAAGAGTGCATGGGTTGCAAAGATGGACTTGCACCATACCAAGTCTGTGTTTTCTCCCTAGGCATAATGTTGCCCTCACAAATATACTGGCACCTGTGTGGGGAGGGGGGTCATTTCTGAAACAGAAAGATCCTTTCTGCTAAAATTAAAAAAAAGCAGCAAAAAGTTGCAAAACTGCAGATGTCATTGTTATCTAGGCAGGAGCCAGGACAAATTAAATCTGTACAGAGTTTGCTCCATTTATTTTGACTATTCACAGTATAATCTAGAGTTGCAATGTTCCCTACTATTGGATAAAGCTGGAGAGATGCATAATAATGAACACCTGAAACAATAAGACTTGCCTATACATACATAAACTAAGAACAGATGTAACATACCTCATAACATAGGTTTAGCATCAGAATCAGGATTTTTTGCACCATCATCCTTGTGGGAAAAGGGAAAAAGAAAGGCATGTCTACTTTTTAAGATGCTGGCCAACCTCTTCTGCCTTAATGACTGTGCTTGTAAAGTGAGAGGTAGTGGTAAAATCTTCACTGAAAGTTAAGAATAGGCATGCAGTAGATAATTAGGGACAGAAATGGCCAGAAGCTTCTATGACTGCTGGGTATGGGAATGGAGAGCCTGGGAAGCCTTTCTTACATCTCTGTTGTCTCTTATGTCTTCACTAGCTCCATTCTGAACAAAGGGGCACTTAAACTAAGGTACTGTGGAGGTAGGGAGACAGCCCTAGCTAGCAGAGGGGCCTAAGTGCTGAAGAATATCAGTTTCATTTTGTTGGTGGAAGAAGCAGTTTTGGGGGACTACTCTGACCCATATCAACAAGTCCTTGCAGAGAGGGAAAAGTCTCAGGCATGTTGAAGACACCCCTTTCTAGAGGATATAAGTAAAGGAGCTCGGGAATTGTCCTAGACTGTCAGACCATTGAGCCACCTAGCCCAGCATGTTTCCATACTTCAAGGGCCAGTGGCTCTCCAAGATATCCCACATACTGCAGTCTTCTCAAGCACTATTTTCCAAGATCCTTTGGAGCTACTGCAGACCGAATTTTTTGTATGCAAAAAAAATTGAGTTATAATGACACTCTGAGGAGCTTTATAGAGGAGCTATAGGTACTCTGTTTGGGGCAAAGAGGAGAAAGTTTGCAATGGCTCCATAGTACCCTGTTCAGTGGATTAAAAAAACTAGTAAGTTTGAAACTATATATTGTTTCAATTGAGCTCCTGTTATACTGAGCTCCTGTTCAATATACTATTCCTACTCAGAAGTGGGGTTTTACCAATTACCACCTAAGAGGAGATGAAACATGCAAGTGTTCCCAGTAACTGATCTAATAAAAAAAACTCACATATAATTAAGGGTGACAGAATTTGGCTTTGGTGCTGTCATCAAAGGGGTGTATTATCCCTGCTTATTCATACATAATCCCCAGAACCTTCTAGCTCACCGTTGCCCTTTGACCTTCTTTTAGCTGAAGGTGCTAGAATTTTACATACAAATCTACTAGGGCTGTGATTAATTTCTACATTAGAAAAAAGGGAGAGAAAAAAAGATTGAACCTCTTCATTGTAGAGGTTCCTGAGTACTAAACTCCAGATCTGTCTTGTGCAAAAGATTGAGACCCAGGATTTTGTGCTAGTCAGGGTTGGTTTGATCAGAGAGGCAGACTAAATGGGCAGCGGAGATGGTTCAGTTCAAGGGTCACCTGCAATGTCACATGCAACACACTAGTGTGGGTCCAGTGTGGTCAACTCCCTGCTAAAAATAAAGAATCATCTCTAATGTTACAGTGGTGTCAGGGATTGCACACTTTTCATCTCCTCTTAGGGTGGTAATGGGGAGATGGGGTGTCTATTAAATCCCAACATGCTGAAGTCAGTGGACATATGTGTGTGCAAACCATGGATGACTAGTTTAGTAAAGCAGAAACAACTATTACCGAAGTCTTAAATCAAGGGTTCTCTGTACTACCCATACACAGGATCATACTGCAGGGTTCATTATACCTGGTAGGGAATTCTAAGTCATGTCATTCACATTCCCTTGTTCCCTTCTTGGTCTTAGTTCACACTTCAGTTACAGGGTCCTGGCACTGAACTGTCAGTAACTTACTTATGCTTATTTCAGACAAAGACTTTTTTTTGTAAGACTAGCCAATAGCTTTTAAATATCCAGAGGCTTTTTCTGTCTTTAAACTCATTTTGGCTTTTGCATAATACAAACATGTTAAGGGTTAGTACAGACATTTCATTTACTGGAGACCTGAGACACATTCATAATTGTTCCAATGAAGGGAGTAGAAATCTCTTCTTCCCAGATCATGAATGCCAATGCTGAAAATCCAGCATTCATGCTGCAACTAGCAAAATATTCTTCCTACTCTGCTGATATGCAACATGGTTTTGTTAACCAGCAATGGGCACCTGCTGGGCTGTGTCAGCAACATCACACTGATGAGGAGACCAACTTCCATGACCCTTCATTTTTGGCCCTTAATTTTTTACTCTTTGTTTTCCAGACTGAGTACTTCTATACTACACTAGTATTCATGCATTTCTTAAGCTGAAAGAAGTGGAGCTCCAGCAGCTGCCTCCTGTCCTACAGCAACACCTGCTATTTCAGAATATTTGTTCCTCTTTGGGCTCTAGCATCGGGTAAAGTCAAGCTTCCCCATTTGGTCTTTTAAAAGAAATAAATAGCCTCTTTGCCTATTACAGCTTTTGAACCATTGTCATATTGCTGCAGGATCAGGTCAGTTTGAAAGTAGTACTAAGAAAAGCCACTTTCATTCATTGCTCCTAAAAAAAAAAAAAAAAGGCCTAAGATTAATGTCACGCAACTGATGGTCATTGGTTACATTGTTCAGGACGGATAGATCGACCAATACATAGTAACAGTTTGTGCATCTGGCAAAGTAGGCTTTCTAGCCTATGAAAGGTCATGCCACAATCTATTTGTTTGTCTTTATGGTACCACATGACTCTCCATTCTATGATAGATTAGCACAGACTACCCTTCTGAAACTGCTCAGAAAGTAACTTTATGGAGTTCCTGTAGCCAACTAATATTCTTGATATAAAGGTTTAAATTTCTGAGTAGACACATTACACAGGGGAAGCTGCTGACTGCTTCTTTGCTTCCCTTTGCTGAATCATTCTGCCAGATTATAAACAACATCATTCCAAACAGGTTTTAGTATCACAGTCTTCAGAGCTCAAGTTTCCTCCTCTCTGAAACAAACACAACAAGCAAAGATAATTAGTCAATGTATTTGCTTGTCTCAATCCAGTGGTCTCACTTTCAACAATTTTACCAAATCACAGAAGACAATATACTGTTTCTGCCTGGTGATGCAACTGACAGAGAAGACTGAAAAATAGTTGTCTTAAATTGTGAATTTGTATATGGTGGTTCTCTTTGAAAGGATCAACAGAAACAATTAATGTGAGGAGACCTTCCTACAGATACATATGCACCTTGATATGCATATTTCCATGGCTGGAATTTTTTTGTTTGTTTGGGAGGATATGAAACTTACTTGTGTACCTCCCATTTTTGTTCTTTTACTTTAAACATTTATTTAAATACAGTTTTTACAAAGTGTGGTTCTGTGCATGAAGTGCTCTTTGGGAAGCACATTGATTTCTCCTTCCATCTAAGATAAATCCATATTGGTGGGTTTCCATGCCTTATCCCACTCATTCAGATGTCAGTCCAGGCAGCCCCCCGCAAAAGAATCAGGTCTTCCACAGTGGATCCCTTCAAACAGACATTTGCTAAGACTGCTAACTCTAGTTCTCTTTAGCCACTTGGGACATGGAGAGTGACTCAAAAGGGGGAGTTCCATCATCGCTGCTTCATGGTTCCTACTCACTGCCTTTTGGCAGTTCCCTTACCTTATTTTCTTCCAGTCAGAAAGGCCATGAGCTTTCATTCTTTGAGGTTTTTCCCAAAACAATCATAGAGTTCCTCTCCACTTTCTTCAAATCCAAAGACACAATATCCGGCCTGGACAAGTGGGAAAAAATGCAATACATTCTTACAGCCCTGGAAGCATGATTGTAACTTTGCACCTGCTGTGTGATATGGACACTAAACAGACACTGATATACCCATATTATTTTCCACTCATCCCCTCCCCCCCAGCTAAACTGCCAAAACAAGTACTCTCAAAATTTGTGGTAACTTTCAAGTAGACACAACTATCAAGGGGTAAACAACCAGTTGCTAACACTAGGAACAAGCAGGACATGGAAGGAAAAATTTGCTTGACACAGATGCTAAATTCAGGCAGTCCTTCATTCGAGTTTGCCACCATCTCCGTCCAGTCTGCCATGGACACAAGCCACATTAATCTGCTTTTGCCCACTTAAAGAGATCAGAAAGAAGATTATCCAGCTCCTCACCTTGCTCCTGGAGCAGTGCAGGACTTCCAGTTTGATTAACATGAACACAATTTGTTATACATGTTAAATACCAATGGTGCCTGAAGCACTCTTTCAGTATTTCCATGAACATCTAGTACCAGGTCATGGTACCAGACACACACACACCACAGAGATGCAAGGCAACCTCTCTATTCTTCCCTCTCCTACATGTCTTAGTCCACTAAGCAAGGAGAGGGGGACGTGGGACCTCCCTTTCCCATATGAACAATACACTGTGCAGCCTCAAGGGCAGACTCCTAGTGGGGAGTCTGTAAAGTGGGGAAGTGGTAGTAGGGAAATACAACTGGTATTCACATTTATAAATAATACTTTTACCTCCCTGAATCCTTAAGCTATCAGCGACAACAGATAACTGAGAAATCATGAAATAAAAGCATTCCAGAGATACCACCTTAGATGGACCCACTAAGGGCCAAGTTATACACAGAAGCAAGTAGCAAAGTTTTTCCGGGGATCCGACATTCCATGCTATAGTAGTAGACTGAATGTTTAATATCTTTTTATCTGTTTTTAAATTACGTTTTTTAATTTGTTTTAACCTTTGTTGTAAGCCGCTTGCAGCAACTGTTACCCTGCACATGTCTGATCTCATCTGATCTCAGAAGCTAAGCAGGGTCAGGCCTGGTTAGTACTTGGATGGGAGACCACCTGGGAATACCGGGTGCTGTAGGCTTATACCATAGTCTTTCGAGACTGAAGGTTGCCAACCAACAATAAGCCGCCTTGAGTCCCTCCGGGGAGAAAGGTGTGGTAAAAATAAAGTTAATAATAATAATAACAATAATAATAATAATCTTCCTACCCCAAAAAAACAACTACCACCATTCCCTGATAGTTTGATAGGTTCAGTCTAGCCTTCTCTTTCAGGTTTCCCCTACCGTACAGGGAGGTTTGCACAGCAGTTAAATGTGCAACTCTCAACCTGCAGCCTATTAATTATTTTGATCTTTAGGCCACTTCCAAGTTAAATCTTTATAAAATGCTGAGATTTAAGCAATCAAAATATCAAAAAGATAGTCCACAGCCTGGGATACGTTGCTTGATGTTGCTGAATGTACAACCTGGCCCATACATTGATACAAAGGGGTTGAGGAATACCAGCAGATGGATTGCCCAGCACTCTCCTCTTGCTGAAGATCAACAATCTTCTGCACTCTTTATAGTGCCCAGATGACAGCCGTTTGGGGAGTGGGTGGGAATGAAAAGTTGCTATTTCTGAGCATGAAGATGAGTGTGGGTCCAGATTTCAGCAAAAGTTCACATCTGTTTATTTGATCCCCAGCTGTTTTTGCTCACAGCACTTCTTTTGATCTGCTCTTCTTTTATTTGTTTCAGCTGCCCAAACAATAGCAGGAAGCCTGTCTGGCCCAACCCTTTTCCATCTGTGAAAGTCCCTCTGAAAACAAATAAAGGATTTTGCATCTGCAACTGATAGTCCCGAGCTTAATGTGCAGCCAGATGCATTTAACTAGTTCAAGTGCACATGACGAAAGATCAAGGGATTCAATAGGTGCACGTCTTACTGGAAACCAGAAGACACCTTCAGACATTTCAGGAAAGGTGCCAAGGTCTGGTAGCCAAATAAATGTTATGGGGTTTCAGAGTATTGCATAATGCATCTGCAAGTGCAGACAAGATAACCTACTGCTGCTATCTATAACCACAAGACAAGATCTCTCTTGGAACACAAGAGAGCTTGGAAAACGGGCTGTTACATCACCCAAATGGTGGGGACAAACAGAAACCCACATAATGATAAACACCATCTAGTACTTTGAAACATGCTTATCAATGGACAGTGTAGTTCTGTAAACATCAATGAGCTGTGTTCCTGATGCCCAGTCCCAGTTAGTAACCTAGCTCCTGTATTTTTAACAAATCGTTTTCTGAGCAGTCTCCAAGATACAATACACTGCAGTCATCTAACCTGGAGGTTAGAGAGCCTGGATAACTGTGGCCAGGTGAGCTCTGTCCAGGAAAGGCTGCAGCTGGCACGCCAGCCTTAACTGGTGGAAAGCACTGCATGCCACAAAGATCACTTGGGCCTCTAGTGACAAGCTCAATCCAGAAACACATGCCAAGATGTGGACTTGATCGTTTAAGGCAGCTATTTTCAACCTTTTACATCTCACGGCACACTGATGAGGCACTGAAATTGTCAAGACACTTCATCAATTATTTTATAGTTGACAAGATACTCTGCACTGCTGGTGGGGGAGCTCACATCCTCAATGGCCCTGCTAATAAGTTTCCCCCTAAACTCCCCTAGCACACCTGCAGACCATTTTAAAGGGATCTCCCCACCCAGAACAGGCTGAGCACCATTCCCCAGAGCAAACAAGCCGGTTACTCTCAGCAACATGCCCAAGGCATGTGCTGATTTCATGTACAGGAAAGACTTTGAACGCAAGTCTCCTGAGTCATTCCAAGTCAGCTACTAGACTACATCAGCTACTAGGCCACACTGGTTATGTATTTTGCTGCTCTGTGATCTAGAGCAGGAACAGCTTCCTCGAATATTTGCCACAGCACCACTCAGGCAGCTCAAATGAACACTCAGATCCTGGAGAGCTTACCTATAGAGCTGAGGGCATGACCTTTTCAAAGCAGTTGATGTCAGCCCCAGCCTGCTCTGGCTTCTCCCCCTACTCTTCCTCACAAGGTCTCTCATTCTTCCCCAGGCATGACTTTCAACCTATGGAAGGAATGGGCACAAAAGTTTGACTCCAGTGTCACGTGTGCAGACAAGAAGCTTCCTAAGTTCATACATACTTCCTAGAGGACTGACACATACAATCCACATGCCTGAAGTGTAGCTGACCCTTCAAAAGTGGGAATTTCAGGGCAGCCTCTTAACTATCAGAGGGGGTTTTTTGAGACAGAAAAGCTAGATTAAGGAGGGAAATGGAGCATCAACCCAGAACAACTCTCTATGATAGCTGCTCTCTATGAAAAAGTGTCATTTTTCTCAGACTAGAAAATATTTACAAGTGAGGATTTGCAAGGAATTATGGGGAAAACACAGTATATGAAAATTCTGCAATAACTAAGAAAACCCCCAAGAAAAAAAAAATGATTTTTCCTCTGCTTTCAGTGGAACTAGGATAGTATCAACTATAGAATGTTAGAGCCAAAAGGGATCTCGGAAAAAAATCTAGTCCAACTTCATGCTCAGTGATAATTTCTATGGCTTTTTTTTTTTATTATTTCTAGCCCATCTTCCTCAAGTGCTCAAATTAGGTTAAAGTATATATACCTGTCTCAAGATAAATGATGGATGGCTGACACATAGAAGTGCCCTGTGGCCATTACATGTGAGAGCCACTTGTCCTGTGGAACCCCCAGCCTCATGGAGAATCTCCATGCCAGCACTAGCCAGAAGAAGTATGCAACTTTCAGCAGCTTCCACGTGACTCACAAAGTCTAATGACTGTGACATTTATATACTGTTGAATAGATGGCACTTTAAAATAATACAAACAAAAAGGCTAGGCCTTTAACCCAATGAGCTTGCAACCTTATTTCAACAGTAAGAGAGGCAGCAGAGGGAGGAGAGAGCAACGCAAGGATTATAAGGAGTGAACAGCCAGTTAGAAAAAATGTGTTAAAATTACTTACTGAGGTACTTCTGCTAATGCCAGAGCCCTAGAAACAGAAGAAGGAAAATGTGGGACAAATGCCTGCTGTCAAGTTTCAAAACTTCAGTTTGAAGTTGCTGTGCGTAATCTTAGGCAAACTGCTTAGACTTCACTTCTCAATCGTAAATTATTTTCTACTCTAATGTGAAATGACGTGAGGGTTGCAGTTTTAGGATGTGATCCCAATACCATCCTGTAATGGAAATGCTTAAGATCACTTGAGGAGATAGGATGTGGTGTCAGCAGTGGCCCCTTTAAGGGTTGGCTGGCAACCTTCAGTCTCGAAAGACTATGGTATAAGCCTACAGCACCTGGTATTCCCAGGCAGTCTCCCATCCAAGTACTAACCAGGCCTGACCCTGCTTAGCTTCCGAGATCAGACGAGATCAGGCATGTGCAGGGCACTGCCTGGGCATTCAGCAGGCAGTGTGCTGCACAGCTGCAGCCACTTGAAGGCAATAGGGCCCTCAGGCATAAAAGCACCTGATGAAGGGATAGTTTGATGTGGGTAGCAGGAGGAGGAAAGCTTGAGGAAGGGGAGGCTGATGGCTACTGGAACTGTGGTTGGACTGATTGGTGAATGGACTTTGGAGACTGCTGGAGACACCAAGATTGGTGTTTGGCTGCCATGCCTAAGACCTGCAGAGGACCAACCTGCGGTAGTGGCAGGAGGAGCTGCTAGCAGAAGAGGGGAGGAAGGAGGACCTCTGCAGGTGGAACAGGCTAGCTACCCTGCTTGTGGGGTCCAGCAGTGCTGCAGGGCAGAACTAGAATCATTCTTGGGGAAAGAAGGGGAGCTAATTAGCTAAAAGTAGGCATAATTCTCCAGGCAGAGCTTGGCCTTGGAATCTTGCAAAATACATCCTGAGGTGCTCCAGAGAGGTAGTCATGTTTATTGGGTTTGTTACAACAGACAAAGCAGCTTGTAGCTCTTTAAAGGGAAGCAGAGTTATTGTGGCAGAAGTTTTCATGCACAAGAGTTAATCTGCATCCTATGAAGCACAATCTAGTCCATGAATATCTGCACTGCATATCCATCACTTACCCTTTTCATGGCCGACTCCTTTGGCAAATACGTTTGGCCATCAGGCACACTACAACCTTCTCTACATTCATTCTCTCCACCATTCCTTCCATTTGTCAACTTCAACCTCATAATCAGTGGGTTATTTTCTGGATCCATGAGTGTCTCTCCTCCTGAAATTAGAAATCTAGATTTAGGGAGGCTAAGGAGATCGCCAGATTCTCTCATCTGTTGTAGTCATTAAGACTTTTACCAAGGAGCTCCTGATGCATTCTTCCCAAGTTACTTTTCAGTTGTTCCCTTTCAATGAAGGGACAATATATAGACTGGAGGATGCCCCTTGGTGCATTGGTGATACTGAGAACAGAACCAAAGCAATGACTTAAGTCAAACTGAGGACTGTGTTCAAGAAGAATTATCTGAGGGGGCAGGTTAAGAGGAATTGCAGTCTGTGCTTTGGGCAGATCCCAAGGATTCCTTCTTCTCAGATCATCATGTGAACCATTCCCTCATCACAGCACAGGGAGATCAGAGACATCTGAGGGATTTTTTATGCTATCACTAGAATAAGTACCAGTTATGGAACTGTGATTTAAAGAACAGAGATTTAAAGAATTTTGCTTTTAAATTGCCTGTAATCAGCTGCTTGCTTTTGCAGATCCACACCTGGGCACTGCCAATGCCCAAGCCATTTCCAAAGCCTACTTCTTTTATGCTTTCCTTCTTGTTTCTTCCAATATGACCCTTTTGTATTTTGAATAAACTCTTTATTTGCCCATTGATTAAACTCAATCAGAAGCTTGCCTAGGCCTCCTAGCTCGCTCTCTCCCTCCCTCTGTTTTTGTCCTCATGGTGGCAGCAGAATCTAAGCAATTTTAGCCCTGAAAAGGGGCAGATTAGGCAAAAAGAGGGAGGTACCATCCTCAGGATTTCCTCCTCCCCCAATCCCCACAATACCAGAGAGAAAGGTATTCCACACAACAAAAACATTGGCTACAATGCAACAGAGTTAAACATGCCTAAATCCACCGACTAAAATGGGCTTTGGTATGCTTAAAGTTGTGTCCCTAGATCCATTGGGGAGGGGGGGAAACCAGCTCCATTTACACATGCTCTGAGACACTGTCATTTGTGTGTTTGGATGCAGTTGTCAGTTAAAGACCTATTTCATCTTAAGTATGTATTTTAATTGAAAGCCACTTGTCCATAAAACTGAAACTCACTTCTGCCATTGCTTGATCTTCCACGGCTTCCTCCTATTTCTGGGATGATTGAGAGGTCAGACATGTTTCCGTTCTGAACCAAGAGGCTGTGGGGTCTGCTCTTCCCAGCAAAAAAATTCTTCACCTCCTGGTACGAGCTAAACAGAATGCTGGCAGCACCACAAGAGCAATGCTGCAGAAAATACTCCTACATCAGCAGAAAAAAAGGAGATACGCCTGTGTTTAATTTGCAACTAGTCAAGAATACGTAACTGGCATCACAAGATATCATGGACATTTTGGAAGCATTCCAAAAGAGAGATGGCTGCCTTTATCCTCAAGTCCTGTAAGGCCAAAATAAATGTGTTTTATCATCATCTAGGGCACAGAAGCCGAACCCCTCAACATAGTACCCACATAACTATCTACACATTTGTACTAAAATCTGACAATCACAGCTTATTTATTATGGCATTTATATACCACCTCTCTCATAGATTCAAGCAGGTTTACCTAGGCAGGCTGAATATAAACCTCATTTTTCAATGAGGTTTTTACAAGTATTCTTTCATGAGAAAATCTCATAGAGTCTCCATATCTCCAAATGTTTCCCATCATAGTGCAGTCGTCATGCTTGCTGCTGACTTAAAACCAACGTGGTGCTATAAGCTCTCTTCAACATACAGGTTGCTACAAGCACTATAGCAATGTTTCCTAAACTGAGGGTTACAACCCAACAGTGGGTTGAAATCTGACTGTTGATGAGTCATGAAACTGACAAGCAAAATGTTTTGGGAAGCAAAACTGAGCCACACGTATGTGTTTACTCATAAGTAGGCAAACATGCCTTAGCTCCCATTGAAGGCCAGGTGAAGGGGGATGCAAGGCCACCAAAATGGTCCCTATCCATTCTTGGAATTTAAGAAATGCTCCGAAGGTGCCCCCCCACCATAGTAGAAAGGATGAAAACAGAGGCCTGAGCAACTGTGAAAAAGTGAAACTTTTTTTTTTCCTTTAGTCTTATAAAGATAAGTCGGTCCCAATAGTCTATTGGCAACAGAATGTAATTTTAAGAAGTGGGTCCTGGCGCTAAAAGGTTTGGGAACCACTGTGCTATCGACTATGTTGTAAAATCTAAAAATGCTCAAGAGGTAGAGACTAGCATTAGGCCATGTGTGGGAAAGCACAAATGATAACAAATCAGCAATTTTTGCAGGTGAAGGTGGTTTAACCTTAGCTGGGAAGAGAAAGTATAAGAACCAGAGAAAGAACCAAACCAAGAGAAGACAGACAAGATAAATGCACACAACTCCTTCTTAGCCTGCAGTGTATTAGCATTTACAAAAAGGAGAGAAATCAGACAATGATGTGACTAATCAAGGGGAAGCCTAAAGATGACACTGTTCTCTCTGACATCATAGCAGTCACATCATGTTGCCTATGTAGGACAAGTTACTGGAGAGCTTGAGGGCTGGGAGATTATCTTGCCATGAGGCTGGAACTTTCCAACTCAGTTCCATAGTTTGTATCTCACTTTCAATTGCTGCAAAACAGGAAAAAAACTGCAAGCTAATAGGAATGCTTAAGCAATATGTCACATTTTGCAATTCTCAGAATGGATAATGCTGCACAGAGTCCTTACACTTACTAGATCAGTGGTCCCCAAACTTTTAAACACTGGGACCCATTTTTTAAAATGACACTTTATCAGGACTCATCTAACTTTATGAGATTCTTCCCCCCCCCCCCCCAAAAAAAAAGTATTTCACTTTACCAGCTGCTCAAGCCTCTGTTTTTATCCTTTTTACTATGGTGGGAGGAGGAGCCTTCTGGAGTTTTTGTTGAACTCCACATTCATCAGATCCGAACCATTCTGGTAACTCTGTGTTCTCCTCCTGACATTCAATAAGAGCAGAGACCCGCTTGCCTACTCATGGGTAAATATACATGTGCTGCTTCATTTCGGTTTCCACAGAGTTCAATACATTTTCCTTGTCAGTTATAAGCTTCAGTGGCATATCTAGGTCATTTGACACCAGGGCCCATAAATTTGACACCCCCCCCCCATATGACAAAATCAAATTTTTCACACATTTATACCACCCTTAGAGAACTCAGGGTGGTGTACATGGTTCCTCCCCTTCTTTGTCCTCACGACAACCTTGTTTAGTAGGTGAGGCTGAGGGGTAATAATAGTCATGACTATTTTTTATTAATGAATAATAATAATGACCAGAAAATAAATGCAGTGAATATTTCCACACAAGCAATGGATGCACATCAGTGCCCTCCCCTGCTATTGCTCCCCTGCACATAGTACTCAGTGACATACTGCCCCTACATCTGGAGGTTCAATGTAGCCATCATGGTTAATAACCATTGATACACTACTGTCCACCATGAATGTTTAGAAACCACTTTAAAAGCCATCTAAGCCAGTGACCGACAACACCCAACCTTCCTACCAGTGGCATCACTAGGGTTGGTGTCACCTGGTGACAACTCATGGTGTCACCCCATTAACTTTATTTATTTTACTATAGAACAGTACAGCTCAACCAACCAACCAGTAACCAACAAAAAACAGTGGCCAACTTGATGACATTAACACAACTGAATAGAAGTTCAAATAGCTCTGATACACGGAGAAAGAGCTGATTCAAAGCAACATCTTACTGGTTCTATACTGTGTCATAACAACACCTCATTAGCTCTCAGAACATTCAGACTCATTGGTCAGCTTTGAGTTAAGGAAATCTGCTTTGTTACATAAGTTAGCTGTGTTTTCTTTTTCTGGTTATTTGGCTATAACTTTTGATAGAACAAAAGCTACTTCAGTTTGGTTTGTTTCATTACATTCTGCATTAAGTTACATAGCAAATGGTATATAACATGATGGTATTATTCCTAAAATCCACAATTTTAGTCGCTAGTGGTGCCTCTCTCTGTCTCTCTCTCTCTCACACACACATACACACACACACTCCGGGTACCACCTTACGAACACCTTATTGGTTCCATGTTGTGTCATAACAACATCTCATTAGCTCTTCAAACAGTCAGTCTCATTGGTCCATTTTATATTAAGGAATGTACTTTTTGTTACACGAGAATTGTATTTTTGTTTTCTGGGGTTTTTTGCCATAACTTTTGATAAAACAGAGATATTTCACTCCAGTTTGCTGTTTTGCATTCTTTTGTAAATTATGTATCAAATTATATATAACATGATTGTATTATTCCTAACAGCGATTTTCGTCACTAGTAGTATCATCACACACACCCCCTGAGGGTGGCACCTGGGGCAGCCTGCCCCCTGCTAGCTATACCACCGATTAGCCTGTCAGTTTCACAGTCTGCTAAAAATTGGATCACGACCCATTGGGAGGGGAGAGAGATGTGGTAATGAAAGGGCAGGTAAGATGTGGCTGTAGATCCTTCCTTACCTCTTTTAACTGGATAGTTTTCTGTTCCTTCTGCAAACTACAAACTTGTTTCTGTAATCTTAGGTTGTGCTCTTGTAGCTGTCCAATTTTTTCAATAAGTTGGCAAATGTGCTCCAGATAACCCAAGCCTGAGCCGAGGGCTTTGGCATTCCCTTGGTTCACCTACAAGGAAAAGAACCACCCCAGGATATTAGAGCATTTTATTTTCAGTAGCTAAAACTTATCTGCTGCTTCTTTACCTGCCACATGTAAAGGGACACTTAGGAATCAATTCAGAGCAGCCCAATTCTGGTCCAATTACTAGACCAACTAGCACTTGAAGTCACTCTATTTAAATAAATAGTTACTCCACTGATGCAATTAAGACCATACCACCACCCCAACCCCAAAACATCCAGGTAGACGAAGTGTTTTGACCTTTACATAACACGTGGACTTGGTGCCGATGAAGAAATTGACCTAGTCCTACAAGAGCAGATTGTGTTCAGGGTTGCCTACTCTGATGCAAGCTTTTCCTGGATATCCCCTGCCTTGGCTGCGACCAGGATGTCACTCCAACACATGGCTCCTGGGGCAATTGACCCCCCGACCCCTTAGCTATGCCACAGGAGATAAAAAACATGTTTCAATTTTGTTTTGTTTTTTACTTTTAGTTACACTGCTGTTTTGCAATTTGTTTTATTGTTTTTAAATTGTGAGCAGCTTTCAAGACCTGTAAAAAGAGGAAAGCAGACTATAAATACATATGCAAGCAAATGCACATATTGTTGCTCATAGGTATACACAAAGCATATCTGACATAAAATCCAACCTGCAGAATGACAGACAGAGAGACCTGCAGACAGACGGACACACTAAACATGGAAGGAGCAGTGAGGAGTCACCTGCTAGCTGGGGAGGGGGTTAACAGAGATTGATAAGTTGGGCTCTGGCCAAGGCCCCACTCCCATCACAGTCCACCTGGCTGGAACTATCAGTACCAGTTTCAGTAGTGCCTCATATGCTGCCCTAGGGCAGGTAGGGGTGACATGGGGCACCTCAGAGCAAGGTTTTATCTGAGGATTCCCCCAGCAACCACTGCTGCTAGCCTAGACGTCTTCCCACAGGATCAGGTTTTCTGTGTGTCCTCAAGGATTAGTGTGGTCATGTGAGGTAAATCACCTTTGAACCTCACTTGTGCTAGTTAAGTGAACATCTGCAGAAGATTTAAAAAACTTGAGGGGATACATTCATAAAGCTAATAAGCGTTCTGGTCAACATAACAGTCAAACTCAATGTGGCATTAAACACATCTAGTTTTAAACACGAGTTTCCCCTCTTTATAGCTCAGCAGCCACTTGAGCATGTGGGCGTGATCTGGATTGGGACTGTGGCATAGGCAGAGGGGGCTTTAATCCTTTGCACTCCTGCTGTCATTTCCCACTGAAAATCCCCCACTGAAAATTTTGGGGGAAATTTCCCACCATTTCCCCCAATAGGTACCATAAACAGTTGCTTCAATGGGGAGATTTTCATTGGGAAAAGAGCAGAGCGCAAAGGGTGTTAAGTCCCATTCCACCTATATCATAGTCCCAATCCAAACTGCCTCCTTTTCTTCTCTTTTCATTACAATATGTACTTCGTATTGCTTCTTGGTAACTCTGGAACCCGTTGTCTTTTTTGGGAGATGGTGGGGAAACAAAATCCTTCCATGGAACAGTAGTAATGTTTATGGACACTTTTATAGGAAAAGGTATGGGACAATGAGTTTCTAGAAGCAAGAGCTAGCTGAAACAACAAAGCTTTTACAGGAAAAGTGGTGCCATTTCCTCTATAGCTACAGCTTGCAGCAGTTCTAGTTAAGGGAGGAAAGAATTTTCCTTTATCTGAACTTAAAACTACTTTGTACAGTGCTATTGCACACGCAATATGCTTCTGATAGAAGGGGGGGGGGAAAAAACTTCCCTTCCCTGCAGATTACAGGAACTCTTTATAGAGGAGGGAAGACTGGGCTGGTTAAGTTCCCTCAAGCACCAATGGAAGAAAGTAAGCCATTGGGTGGAGGGTGCAGAACTAGCACTAATTAGTACTAGGGAGGATGGTACAGGGTCACCCTCCCCCCCCTTTTGCTGTTATCCAGAAGTATCCAATGTAGCCACCTAACCAGTATTCAATTAGCCAGAACTTTTTTTCCTGCCCTCTGCCCGTTTATCTCAGACAAATGGATCATTCTCATGTCAGTTTTAGTGAATTATCATAAGCATGTATACAAAAGAGGACCCCCCAGAATAAGCAGGCAACTCTCCCAATCCATTTAGTATTCTGCAAGTCGACACTTTAACTACCCTTTGTGATTGTTGCTGTATCCTTTATAATGAGTCAGGTTAGCATGTGATTTTGTTTTCAACATACCTGAGGCTAATGGAATTGATGCTGAGAACAGAATGTTTCTCTTATGCAATCAAACAAGTGGTGTCCCTAGTTTCTTAAAGTGATACTTCTTCCAGGATAGTCTGTCTGTATACTAAAGATACCCAAATCCTGTTCTGAATTTTATAAATCCAGGTACTTGAACATGTGGTCCACATGAGAGTGTGCTAGCAAGTCCTGCCCAGGGGTCAACATGTTCCTGAAGTCTCATCCCAGGTGTGCATGAGGACAGAGTTTGTCTGCAGTGACAAAAACTGGATGTGTGGACTTTGGAGATGAAGTTTCAAGACCACAAGTCCACAGGAGCAGGGCTTGCCAGCACACTCTTCCTAGACCTCCAAACACATATTGATCCTATGCATGCATCAGTAAATATCTGAACAAGACTACACTCAGTTATGATCACCTGCAGGGCTTCAGGGGTCAGCTGGGTGGACCTACATGTCACAATGCCTGCCCTGGTATATAAATAGCCCGCACATTTCTACTTAACAGGGATGCTGCAGCAATTCCATTTCTATTCAAAAAAAAAGATGCCACACTCTGGTTTTCCAAAACACACAGAAATCCTATGGGCTGCCAACAACATCATTAGGAAGCTCTGCAAAAAGTTAGTAAATAGAGGGTGGCAGTTCCAGATAAAATAGCTAGTGCAGAAGCATTCTAAGGCTGCAATCCTAGGGACACATACATGGGAATGAAAATCACTGAACACAGTAAGTAAGTAAACATGCATAGGATTGCTCTGTCAATCACCCCCCTGAAATGGATATTTGCCCCTTAGCAGGAAAACATTTGAATAATGGTATGGTGCCTGCATGTCTTCTCAAAGGAGCAAACAGCAGCTTTAGGGAAGAGGGATTATAAACCTGCCTGCCAGCCAAACTTGTAGATTTGTACACAATATTGTAAACTACCATTAACAGTTCAAGTCTATGCCTGTCTACTAAGCTCCACTGAGTTCAATTGGACTCCTAGGTAATCGTGTATACAGTTGCAGCCTTAAGTATTCTCTTATTGGATTAGTCTATAGCTGCTCAGTGTACTTGGAAACAGTGACTAGGATCATGGAATCATCATAAAACCTGCTTCTGCACTGGATCTTTTTCCCCCCATCTATTCAGAGAAACAGAAAGGCAAGGGGGAAAAAACATTGCAGTGAGCACTGAGCAGGAGCAAGATGGAAAAACAAACAAAATGCAAGCAGACCAGTCCAGATTCAGAACTGGTATAACTCCATACCCCCCCCCCATTCCTTCTTCTTTTAAGCTTACCCTGACTATGTATTGGACAAAGTGAAGATGCTTGGGGACCAAGGAACTATCCCTTTGTGGAAAACTGGTTGGATGGATTTCCCTTCTCACCCAGTGCCCAAGGCAGAGTATATCAGCATTAAGAATTCTGCCATATTCCTTGGGCCCCTGTTCGCTGCAGCTTTTGTGCCCCTGTGCAATAACATAGCACAATAATTATTTCCAAGAATTTATCATCTGCTTTGGTATACAAGGGTACCCCAAGGGGTAAGAAATCATCCTGCCCTTTATTACATTTAGTGCAGACATCCTTTATTACATTTAGTGCCACATCCTGTGGCAAGGAGTACCACAGACCAACTTTGGGATGAGGCCCTTATACTGAATAAGTATTTGGACTTTTGAAGCTCTTTTTGAATGTTCAGAGATGGCAGATACAGATTAGATGGTTGGGCAAAGCAACCTCAGCTGCTCATCTGTCACCGGAAAAGCAGAAGGGTTCAGCTGTGGGGGCCATAAGTCCAAATCCAAAGAAGCCAATCGTTTGACCCAGCAGGCATGAAAGAGATGTTTCTGTCAGCGGCATGTCATGGGATTGGGTCAGACCACATGCACAAATGGAAGTCTGCTACAAATTCCAAAACAACAGGAAAGGCTGGGAATGTTTTGTTCATTTTGCAATCTCACCCCACACCTTATCATCCACTGCTTTCCATAAACTGCTGTGGTGAGCAGCACCACAGGGCCCACGGTTTACTCAACTACAGTGACTTTTCTCCTTTTATGCTGAAAGAGAGCTCTGTCTATTTGAAGACTGATACAAAGAGACAACAGCAGAACTGGCCTGCAACATCAACTGTTTCAGTCCTTCACATAATGTTCCTCAGAACACAAGGTATCAAACTCCCACTAGCTACCCTTGAAGGAATTTGCCTTCCTCAGGAGCTACACAGCAGCCATGGCTACACCCATCAGTCACATTATGATCTATGGGTGTGTACAGACTATAGACATGGATCATTAGAACATTCCAGCTGCTGTGCAGGATTCAAGCTTAGGGCCAAACAACATGTGCTATTAAACCCATCTTTGATAGATGGCTTTAACCAGGAAATGGACTTGAAGCAGTCTTTTTATAGTAAAACCAGATAAACATTTGTAGAAACAAAAACAAACCAGAGAGAGAGAGAGAGAGAGAGAGAGAGAGAGAGAGATTTGTTTAAAAGTTTCTCCTGCAGTTCTGACACAACTTCATTTCACATCAAATGAGTTTGTGCAGATCTTCCTGGTTGACAGTAAGCATGGTCGATTATTTTGTCAAACAGTGAAATTTTCAACTGCAGTCTGAAGAGATGAGACTGAACTTTCAAGTATGTCTAGGATTGGTTAACAGGGTTCCCAAGCACACAATGCTCCTTAGGAAATGTCATCACAAGCCACCCCACACAAAGGCCATATATGACCCAGCCTCTTCAACTATAACTTGTGTGACGATATGCTGTTTACCAGGAACGCTCATTGTTATCTTAAGCTCCGAGGCAAAAATGACAAAGAGAAGGGATGGAGTCCTATTGGCAAGGACAGCATAAGCCAAAATGTTCCACCAGTGAGTGTGGAGAACAGAAATCTACAGCAGCAGCCATTTTGAGATCAGTTATAAAAGCGGCACATTGTTAAATTCAGCATATTGTATTTAATACCCCAGTACCTCTGGGACCATTTTCTAGCAGTAAATAAAAAATAAAGCTGTGAATAAAACAGGAACACAGCCTCTTTTACAATCCCTTAGAAAAGGAACTGATGCAGACATTGCCCATTATGCAATATTTGGGCTCCATACTGGCCAGGGGATGGTAAGTTGCCAATAAAGCTAACCTACGTTTGTGTCTGGAGAATTTCAAGCCCTTCTGAACTGTTCATCTGGGATTTAAAAAATATATAACCAAGGGCATTCTGGTTTCTATTAAGCATTCTTACCTCACTCAGCCGACAGCATTCGTCCATGTACTCATCTAAGCTGTCGCTTGTAGAATATTTTCTCAGAGGATGCCCCTGTAGTGGCATCTCCTGTAAAGCATCTTTGCTAGAGTCATCACTGTGTCCTCCCTCTTCCTCAGGAGTGGCAGAGGGAGGGAACACGTTGGCCTCTTCACTGGGTTTGCCTTCCAAGCCTTCTCCTTGGCTGCTGCTCAAAGAATCTTTTCCCCCTGAACAATAACCAACACCTTCCAAACTTGCAGAAGTCTGGACTGTGGCCACCTGCCCTGCAGAGGGTTCTTCAAATGTCTTACCATCTGAAATGCACAGGCAGGCATCCACAGCATCATGGCACATTCTCATTATGGGATGGCCAGCTGCTGGAGAGGAAGAGGCACTGAGCATGCCAGAGTCACAGGAAGGATCTCTGCTGTGCAGCACAAAGCTCTTTTCAGAGCCCTTGGGAGTAAATGGAGAGTTGGCTCCACTTGGCAACTCAACACCAGAGTCCTCCGATTCAAACTTGGTTAACAGTGAAAGCTGGCATTTGGATGCTAAGGTGGTGAGGCCAGGAAGTGTTGCAAGGTACTCTGCTTTCATGGGAGAATCTGTTACAGTGACCAAATTGGCTTGATGTTCTAGCAGGGCACTCGGTTCAGAAGCACCAGGTTCTTCTAAAGAGTCTGTAGTTACAGGAGGATCTTGCATTAGTCCTTCACTTTGACTTGTTTCACTGCTTATCATCTTCATGTTTGTCAGAACCACAGTGCTGTCGGATGATGGCATCTTTCTTCCTAATAAAAAGAATATGCATTAAAGACGGCAATTACAGAGAAAATTCCAGTGCTTGGTATCCTTAATGCTATGTAGTATAGCTGTGCAGCACAGCCATAAAACAAAGAGATTCATGGATCTCGCAACCTTTTGCAGTGACATTCAATTTGTAAGAAACCTTGTCCAGAGTCATAACTACGTAGAAACCTCCTGAAGATATTTGGAAAGAAGGGAAATAGACTTGGCACATGTTCACAAGAAACCTGCGCAACAATCAAACTACCATAGGTAATGCAGAGAAAGTGCTTTCCTGTTAATGTTCTGGAACTGAATCACTTCAGAATGTCCATCATGGTTTACAAGTCACGATGACTATATACAACCTCTGGGTTTTAGAGGTAGCCTATTCCTGAATGCCAGGTGCAAGGCAGTAGCAACAGGATACACATATCTTGTCTGTATGCTCCCACTGGTATGTGACAAGAGAGCTTTGCCACTGCAGGCCACTGTGAGATACAGGAAATTGAACTAGATGAGTCCTTAGCCTGATCCAGCAGGGCTCTTCATATGTTCTTATGGTCAGGCAGGCGAGTTCCTTCCCTCACAAGTACTGAATGATCTCTCATGCCAAAACTCTGTCTGTGGAAACCTATCATAAATTAGGAAAAGGAGTTCTAGCTGCACTATATCGTGTTCTTTTTCTTAATGTACAAAGGGACTAACTGTAGCTACTGTATGTTCTGCCTGGCACAAATAGGGAAGAAGACACCTGTCTGTGTGAGGAATGGGATGGTTTTTAGGCCCAAGAACAGTTCCCATGGCTGGACTGCTTATCTTAAAATGGACCAGGGGTCACAGAAAAGGATTTAGAGAAGATCCGGAGATATATCTTAAGTAGTCTTTTAATGACAGATTTGTTAAGCTGTAACTGAACAATAGCCACTTAACAAAAGATTTACGTTAAACAAACAGAGAGCTGGTATAGCCTCATGGCAAAGACCCTGAGCTGCAAATCAGGACTTTTCCCACTTCAGATCTCACCCTGCCATGAACTCACTAGGTGGCCTTGGACAAGTCACTCCCTCTCAGCCACCTTGGCAATATGCAGTAATATTACATACATTCCTTACAGAGCTGTTGAGAGAGCACCATGATAAATATATGTGAAGTACTTTGCACACACCGAACACACTATACAAACGTGAGGTAGTGCTATAGTAGTGCTAACAGGTAGACAATCCCAGGTTGTCTACTGATAAATATGTGTCGGGGTTCCCCTCCTCCCACAGGTCCCCAACTTACCCAGGGCGAAGGCTTCTGGGCCAGAGGATCAGAGAGGAAGCTGGTGGAACATGGGGCCACCTCCCCATATGCGGCCTGGACACTCCTGTAGGCGGCAAAGTGCAGCAGAGGAACACTGCGCGCTGAACCCCCCGCTTCTCCCTCCACCTTGGAGGAGGGAGGGGGGAGACAGGACGCAGGCCATGCAGCTGCTGGGCAGCCGCCCCTCCCCCATCTCCAGGGAAAAGGGGAGCACTCCCTCGTCCAACCAGCCGGGACCTGCCTTGCCGGGCAGGGCACCTGGCTATGATATCAGGGGCCCACAACTGGACCTCCTGATGTCGTCTGCAGAGCTACAGGACCCAGATGGGCAGGGCCAGCCCACCCCTCAAAGGCAGAGACCAGAGCAGAGGCAGCAGCCTTCCCAGCCGTCTCAGGAACAACCCTGGCAGCTCCAGGTGAGAAGAGGTGGGAGGGAAACAGAGAGAGGAAGGGGAGGAGTTGTGGTAATTCCAGGGGAGGGCAGGCCCACAGACAGGCCCTTTTTGTACCATCCCTGTGAGGGAAGGGGAGGGGCCAAAGGGGGAGGGGTCTGCCCTACATAAACCTGGAGGCCAGGGATGACAATAATAATAATAATAAACAAGGCAGTGGGGAGTTAGAAGAGCAGGCAGGAGGATCTGCTGCTAGCAGCCCTGCTCCTGACTGGCAAATGCTGCCAACCCAAAGAGGGGGAACCAGGTGACACAACCCCCCCTTCTTGTGGTGAACTAGTCTGAGGCCTCCACAAGGGGGTCCCCCTGGGAAAGGCCGGGCAGGCCCTCCCCTCCCCCACAGGGAGGCCGCACAATATACAATTTTAGAAGTCCGTTCTTCAAGTCAAAGAATTTTGTTTTAGGTTACTACAGATGAATTGCACAGTTATCTTCACCAGTTTGTAAAATTACAGACTTAGAGGTAACTAGTTTTCTACCAATTGATTACAGGATTTTCAAAGTATAATTTTTGAGGACAGAAATAGTGACCTGGCACAATATGTGAACGAATGAAATATATCCACAATTACAGAACTTCTTTACAAATCATCAAGTAAACTCCTTCCAGCCAAATGCGCCATCGTTTCTGCCTTCATCTGGCACCACTTCTTGTAATGTTCAAAGCCATTTTAGCTCTCTTGTATGCTGTTATTTGTATACATTTAACTCCAGTGAATAATATTTTGTTCTATTATACTTCTATATTACTCTAGTTACAAGTATAACTTCCTCCAGTAAGTAGGAAAATGAAAATTGTGTTAGAAATTTAGACTTCCGACATAACCATCAAAAGTTAAGCACTTCTCATCCGTCTCAGTGACTTAAAAAGCAGTGATATAAGACTACTTCATTCCTCTATAGAAATCTATAGAACTTACTGCTGAGTAGACATGTGTAGGATTGTGCAGCATGTCCCTTAGCATTAGGGGCCTATTCACCCATCAGCATGATGTGTGCTATTACCTCTCAAAAGTGCCTTTCTCCAGATAGGGCATGCAGGTCAATCTCCACACAAATGAATAATGGAACATAAATCTGACAGTATAACTAGGTAGACTTGTATCATTTTTTATTCCTGTTGTGAATGCTCATGAAACAAGAGCTCATGAATCGTAATGCTATATTTTCTATATATTTCCCAGCAAATCGCTTCTCCTTCCTCAGAGGGAAATTAATCTGTGTCTTTTCTGGGTTTAGGACCTGGGAAACAGTAACATCATCCTCACCTCATGGGGAGTTAAAGGGGATTTATCTGTTATTGCTTGAAAGTCTTAAGTATTATTAGGACACCAGATTCTTGGGCAAAGCACTGAAAGCAACAGAAACAGAAGGCTTTATGCAGCAGCCTTTTCAGGCTATAGAGCAGGGCACCTACGTGTGTGCAGGCAGGGCTTATGTAGACACTGAGAGATATGACTAAGCCCTCTGAGATAGCAAGCCTTGCACTTTAGGCTCAGCCTCAAGGTTTTACCTTTTACTGCAGTTTCCCCTTTTCTGAGCAGTCCTTAATGGCTGCTGGCTGCTAGCATCAAAGCTTCTTTCTTGGGGTCTTTGGAAGATGGGATAAAATCTCAGGAAAGCGTCAAGATCAGGAGGCTGTTTTCTTTGGGCTTGAGTGCTTTGCTAGCCACTCCACTATCATCCCTACAACCACCCATCTGTCCATATGGAAGGGGTGTAGCTAAGCAGCTGCTTTGCATTTAGAAGGCCCTAGACTCAATCCCAAACATCTCCAGGTAAGACAGAAAAAACATCCTCTCCAAATTCCTTGGAGAGCTGCCATCAGTCAGTGCTAACAACACTGAGCTAAATGGACCCACTGGTCCAACTGAGCAGACAGCAACTTCATTTGTGCCCCTGACCCTGGGGATGTCCCCACCAGGCAACACTAGGCTCTGCCCTTATCCCAGCAGGCTCCACATATGATTGGTCAGGCATTATCTATAACAGGGTGTAGCCAAACAGCAGCTCACAAACCATATGCAGGTCTTTGACATATTATGTGCAGCTTGTGGAAATATGTTGGATGAACTCCTTTTTGCATCATAACTAATATACAAGGTAAATAAAAATATTTCAAGCTTTATAATTATTTACTGGGTATAAACCGAGACTGCACTGGATTAAAACGTGTTAAGTGTCCGTGGTAAGTAAATATATTTAATAATTTAAATGCTTCTTAAATATTGCGACATCTAAATTTTATCATACGGCTGTTAACATTAAGCAAGTTTGGCCACCCTTGACCTATAAGCTCCCAGCTCTGGCCCCTGTGCCTAAGGGTCTGGCAACCCTAGACTCACATGGGGAAATGCACAGCCAATCTTTAAAAACATTTGCTCCAACATAACAATATGTAACTAGAATGCCACTACCCACGCATCCAATACACAGCCAAGCTCAGAAGAGGGATGTAACTCTTCTGTCTTCTCTGGGCACAGAATGTGGTTTACCTGGGTACAGGATTCCTGATTTTTTAAAAAGTATAATACACAGCCCTGCATATCAGGGTACATACCAGAGAGCTGGGATTGACTGCTTATGTATTTGCAAATGGCAACAAATGCCACTGTTGCTGATGCCAGCCCACGTTGCTGATGACCCTACAGCAAATTCCTACATTGGGCTCCCTACAGTACCCACACCCATGCCATGAAGATGCATTTGGTGCTACCACTGCAACTGGTACTGAGGGTCAGAGATTGGCTGGTGAAGTGGGACCTTTGACAGTAACCTTCTTGGCCAACCTCTGTCAACCTTCTTTGACAGTTACTGACTTGGCCAACCTCTGACACCAACCTTGGACTCCCAAGAGAGTCCAGCTGATCAGGAGGGAGTAGCACCTAGTGGCTACCTCACACCCACCCCTTCCTGCTTCCCCCTTTACTGGACCAGCAGCTGAATTTAAAAACAAAAAACAAAAAAAACACCTTGGTGGTTTATATCTGCTGTCACCATCTCAGGCTTCAGAGGAGGACCATCTGGCAGAGGAGGGCCATCTGGGAACCACCACCCCCCCCCCCCAGGAGAGCATCTACAGGGCTAATAGACATGACAATCCATTGAATTACCCATGAACATGGGCCAAGCAGACCAAGGGTCAAAATGGAACTACTGTCGTTTACATTATTAAAGTTTAAATGAAAAAGAAATTAAGCTACTTATACTGCTAAAGAAATGTCCAGTCCTTCCACTTAGGAGTGAGCTAGTGGATGCTCTTCCTTGAGCTCCCAACAAGTCAGTCACTCTCAGGCAACTGGCAGAAAACAATATACATTTCCTATAGGCTGGGAAATACATAACATTACAACAAAATTACAGGATATGGTTGGAGGAGTGGAACTCACCTGGCCCTCCTTGAGCTTGATGGATAGGTTTGGCTGTCCAATCACTAAGCGTATGCCAATCCAGGGGAGGAGGGTAGCCACTCCAGACAGGACAAGAAGTCAAATCCACGAACAGCAAATATTTGAGGAATAATGGAGTTTTGAAACAAAGGACAAATGCTGCCTGCAAAGGATGGCCTGCTTTTTAGGCTGCTGAACCTGCACAGGAGCTTCCCAGAAGTTAAAAGTGTCCAAAAAATACAGGAAAAGAGCCAAAGAAATAGGGTGGAAAACAGGGCATTCAACACACTTAATTATTGCAAAAAATTATGTAAGTGTACCCATGTTCACTGAACAAAGCTTATTGATCACTACTGATTTACTTGACTTGCTGTAGACAACATACAGATGGGCCCAGGACACAGACATTCCATGTCCATCTATACATTACACAAGATGATGAGTGGCCATTAGCCAGATCCTGATTAATCTCATGGGCTACTGTCTACAGACCAGGGCTGTCAGTGATATGGAACTTGGGGACAGAAAGCTAATCTGGTTGTGGAGAAATGTATTTTCTCAGTTGTTATAGCTGAATGAGTTGTTGGCTTTTCTGGTTGACTGTAAAGCAGGAGGCACAAGAAAATCTCAAAAGCATATTTTAAGAAAAAAAATATCTCATGCTATGGAGCCAATAGAGAAGCAGCTCCATTAAAGCTTTTCTATCAATGCGTTGACCCACTCTTAAAGTTTCCAACTTTCAGGTGCAGGGGCAGCCACAATGCAGCACCAAGGTAATGGAATAAACCTTCCCTTACCTCGAGGAAGCTTCCCTGACTGCTTCCTCAGCACAGAATGCAGCGTACATCCCATTGGCACAGCTGCATCAGCACTGGAAAGCTGGATAGGATCGGGCCCTGTGTCATGCAAAATAGATGATGTGATATTTTTACTTGTAAGAAGGGAATTAGAAGCCTGAAGACTTTGATGGGGGAAAACCCAATTCTAATGGATTGATCAGGACTGATCTGTCTGTAATGCTACCCAAAGTCAGCCTAATTTAAAAGAAAGAATATGTAACTATTAGTGTCCCAACATGCAGCCATTGCCAGTGTAGATCATCTATGTCTATGGGCTTCTGAGAAGTCATGTGTCACTGTGTGACTTGAAATATCAGCAGTCTAGAATCAAGCCTGTGACCCAGAAAAGAGGGGTGGGAAAACCTGTTTCCTGCTCCCTCACAATTCCATTTCCTTTTCCTCATCTTTATTCCTCTTTTTTTTGGCTGGGGCCATTCATTCTCCACCTCTCTGATCAGCGCAGGTGGCCTTTTGTTCACCACATGCAAAAGTGAGAGAGAAAAGACATCCTATTTTAAACAAATGATGACATCTGCGTTTTCCACCATCTCCAAGAAAAGAGTCATTTCCTTTCTGAAACAATGAACATTTTTCCCTTCTCTGATGACCTCTGCCTTGTGTGCTGAGAAAGGGAACTGGGTAATCGGGGCCCCTGGGAATGCTGCTAAGACATGGCAGAGGGCAGCTGTGCCTGGTTCCTTGCATACTTCTGCTGGCAGCCTTATCTAGTAGAAGAGCCAGCTTCTTGCTTCACTTATAACTATCAGCCACAGGTGGTTAAAATAAACATTCAATTGTTGTGCCTGCATGTTGTATTTTGGGATTGCATACACCTTGCAATAGTATGTTATAAAGTAGCCCTCACTAATTGGGAAATCAAATCATTGGGAAATCAAATCATCCATGTCACAGCATTTGTTTTCCTCCACTGTAAAACAAAAGAGCTAACAATTTTTTTTCCATGTTTGTTGTGAGGAAACACAAAAAGCCTGGACAATAATATGCAATGCGAATGCTAGATGCGTACAGAATACATACCCAGGGCTGCTCACAGATTACGGCTGCAAATCCTAACACACTTTCCTGAGAGTAAGCCCCATTGAACAAAATAGGACTTACTTCTGAGTAGACCCGATTAGGATTGTGCCCTAAAATGGATCTCAACAAGCTGGCAGCCCTATTCCATTGATGGTTATTTGGGAGCAAGTTCCACTGAGTTCCTGAGAACTTAGAAAAGCAGTGTAGATCACAGCATGGGTGGGGGGAATCTGTGCATGCAAGGGCCCTTGCCTCCAGGGCCCTCGTGTGGGGCTTGGACCAGCACTTTGTAGGGGGGAAGTCCTGCATGAATTGCCTAATGCGCTTATAAAAAGCACAAGGGCAAACAGGTTGAATCATGGGACACTGCTAGAGCTCCCTTCTCATCAAGATCTGTGGGCAGTTACTCATCTCCACCTGTAGTCCTGAATGTCAGACCACCGTACATCCCAAAGCTTAATCATTCTACTGGAATTTCCTCTGGCTGTGACTATTTTCCTTAAAGCACATTCTCAAAATAAATCATATTAGTAGATAATAAGATGACAAATCTTACAAAATCAGTGTTAAGTGTAGAAGATATGTTTCCATATTTATATCATTTAGTATGTTGCCCATTCAGTTGAAAGGGTCTCCAAGTGGGCATTTTCATTTTACTGATATGTGTTCATATTAAAAAAAATCAGATGTTAAGCTATAAATCATGCAGATCAGAGGGAAACAAGTTTAGAGAGTGGGGCATTTCTGACTTTGGAAGGGCTGACACAGGGAGAAATAGATGACCTACAGAGCCACCTGGTTACCCGAAAGTTATTGAGGGCAATGGCATAGCAAATGCAGGGTGGGCTGCCCAGGGTACCGACCCAGTGTGTCACATGAGAAGTGCCACATGGGGCCAGCCAAGATAGTGGCCACTGCATCTTACTGTTTATGGAAGAAGTGGCTGCTTCTTCACGCATCCCCCTGCTGGCACCCCTTCTGGTTGAGCTGCTCTAATTTCAGCCAAGTGGCTTCTGTGAGTTGTTCAGCCAGAAGGGGGTCACAAAGAAGTGGCCACCGCTCCCCTTTTCCTCCTTGAGGCTCTAAGCTAGCAGCAGCTTCCCAGCCAACTCTCAGGTTACGCAGAGCTGGTGCAAACCTCCAACCACAGCATAGTGTTCAGAGGCTTGCAGCAGCTGGGCAGAAGCTGAAAGTCAGCTAGGAAGCTGCTGGAGAAGGACAGGGGAGGCAGCCACATCACAAAGTTGCTGCCACTACTCTCCTCCAAACTCAGAAGTAACATCACAGTGTTGCTGCTCTAAGTGGCAACACCAGTGATTGAGGGGACTCCTCTGCTTGAGATCCCTCACTAGCTAGTTTATTGGGGAATAGCCATCCACAGAGCTAGCACAGATATGGACTTCATAGTCAGGCCGATGAGGCTGGGCAACCAGATGAGGGAACCTAAAGTCTCCTGTGGGAGACAGGAGATGAATTCAGAGCTTCCTTTTGCTGTGCAGTACAAAACTACAAACCTGTTGGAAACGTACACTGGCTGTATCCAGAGCCATTTGAAGGAAGGGTGAGATACAAATGTTAGGCAGGAGAAGGCAAGGTGCATTACTGCATCCTGGGGCAGGTTAGGGACAGTGTTAATTCACTTCATTGTAAGAACACTTATGGGGATTATTTGCCATTGTTAAAACCCATTTTTGTCTGACCCGAAGGTGTACACATTTGGTCCCTGTTGTGTTGATGCAATGTTGGGCAGAAATGGCTTAACATATCAGTGTGTGCAAATACTATCACAATTATGTGACTGTATGATGGGGCAGGCTTCTAGTTTATGAGGAAAGCACACTTGGAAATTGTGTTGCTGGAAATGGTACAAAATGCAGAGTGAGCTGATCCTTCTAGCCCTATGAATAGAATGCTTTGAATTCATCTTGAGCCAGAATGTAGGAGAGCAGAAATCTTTATCCAAGTTAAGATACAAAAGTAGCAGAGAAAGGAACTGATGCCTTTTGTTTATTGGAAACCCAACAGAGGTCAGCTTTACAGCTCAATCCTACAGATGCTTGCTTGGAAGCAAATTCCCTACTGAAGTCCACTGGACCCATTTCCTAAATATACATATTTAGGACTGCAACTTCCATTTGTACAGCTCATGTCCTTCCTTTCTCCTTAAGAAAGTCTCCAGGTTAACCATTACATTTCCAAGAGCACAATCCTATGCATAATCCTCTGCACAATTGTGTTAAATGGGGCTTGCTCTCAGGAAACTGTGTACTGTATAGGATTGTAACCTGAATTACTGTACAATAGCGTAACCCGCAGGCCTCATTAAATCTCATTTAGCCTTCTACATTGGTAATTTAATAGCTCAGAGGTAGGAAGTGCATCCAAATGAATAGTAAGAATGGTGGACAATTAGCCAAAAGAGGCTGGTCTGGTCAGTTTTTGTCCCTTGAACAGAAGTCTGACCTGCAGAATCAGCAGGTGAAACATTTCCTGGTCTTATCACCTGCTAATTGCCACACATCAAACAGCTGTTAAAGGAACAGCCAAAGGGGCCTGTTTAAAAACTGACAACTCTGCTTGGGAAGGAAAAAGAGGAGAATCTGTAACCGAATTTGAAAACACACAATAATTTGAAGTCATTGGAGGCATATCCTCGCCCACTATTATTTTTGTTTGCATTATAGAATTTTAAAGCTATAAAAGTGTCTTGTTCTCAAAATTTTGCAGACAGAAAACTCAGATATTTAGCCCAATTTTTCCACTTTTAAATCCTATTAATTTCAGTGGAGGAGACTTAAGTGCTTGCTTAACAGCCCAATCCTATACATGTTTTCTCAAGTCCAATTGTAGTCAATGGAGCACACTCCCAGGCAAGAGTACATAGGATTGCAGTCTAACTGTGTGGTTCAAATTATTTTTTTAGGGCGTACTTCTAACACAGTTAGGCCTGCCTGAGTCCCTTGGGCAGGCCTGGGAGGGTTGCAAACGTGCTGTAAAGCATGTTTGCGCGCCAGATTCCCCTCAGATGCATGCAGCAGCCCCACAGGGCTGACACAAGCGGAAAAGGGAGGAGGGAGGCAGGAGTTCCTGGGCAGGGGGAGGGTGGACAATGGGCAGCCCCAGTGCAGATGGTAAGCGGGAGGCGGGGTATGGATCCCAACCCCTGTTCCCAGGGAGAACAGAGAGGCTTCAAGTCGCTCCGCTCTCTTCTGACTTGTGCCACCCCCAGAGGTGGCGCAAGTCGGAGGAGACCCATTGGGGCCAGCAGCCCTTGCCCAGGGGTAAGGGGAAAAGTTTCCCCTTGCCTCTGGCTAAGTCGCTTATGGCCCCTATCCTGCACTGGATACAGCACAAGCCTCCTGGCTTGCCTGTTCCAGCACAGGAAAGGATTGCGCCCTTAGTGATGTACAAATATTTCAAAGAAAATTTCCCAGTCCAGACAGCTTATAATACAAAGCTATAAACATAGGCAACAGAGCTTTGCCCCTGACAAGTAGCTCACCTTCCTCCACCCCCACATCTCAGAATCCCTCTGGTTCATTGAGAAGAAGAAAGACACTTTTCACATGCTCAGAGTACTTTCTTTAAAGAGTAGCTATATATGGGTTCACTTTTGTCAGTTGGTGACAGAACTGGAATGGAGAAAAGAGTTTTTAATGCTTTTAAATTAATAATTTAGGAAAAAATAAATTTAGGATGGTATAACAGAGTGTAAAATTCAGACAAAGAAGACCTGGGTTTAAATCCCTGCTCATCCATGAAGTTCATGAGGTGATCTTGGACCAGTCACTGTCTTTGAGCCTAACTTGCATCAGAGGATTGTTGTAAGGTTAAAACGAAGAGGAGAAAGCATATAGATCATACCCTGAACTCCTTGGAGGAAGGCGGAACACATACAAAATGTGAATTCAGCTAGCTAAAATGCAAGTCAAATTTCAACTTCTCTCTCTGCTCCTGCACTACACTTGTATCCTCAGAATATATACATTTTTTCCAAGTACCAGAAAGGAAAGAAACAAAACTAATTAACTTGGTACTGCTTCACCCCATCCCTCTGGCTAATTAAGCTACAGTACTGTATATGCTTTGTCCTCCTTTATTTGATTAGCAAAAGCAGAAACTAAATCAAAAGGATGAGAAGAGATGTTAGCCTGCTTCCTGCACAGCCACAGCTATCAAAGCAACCCATTATTTTTTAAATTTCAGGCTGCCAATTTGGAAACTACCTCAGCCACTTCCCAGTTCTCACATTTAATAACAAGGTGGAAGCCCTCTCAGACAGATAGATCAAACAGTTCCTGCTGAGATTACAGGAATATGGGATGAGGGGCGCTTTCAGAAGAAGATGTGCAGTTGGGAATGGTTCTTAATCTCTCCCTTACAAGTCAATCCCCCTTACCCCCCCCTCCCAATTTCACTTCTAACCTGGCAGGGTCAGAGAAAAATCAATTTAAAATCACCTTGGGGGGATTCATATGCAAGGAAAAATTTGTGGTCAGGAAAAAAGTTAAGTATCCCTTTCTGACCACTGACATTCACTTAGAAGTGACACCCTTCCATCACATCAGTATTATGAGAGTTCCATTCAGGAACCCTACACTTTCCTCTTAATGTTCAGTTCCAGCCACTATCAGGTATCTTAGGGCCCAATCCTATCCAACTTTCCAGTGCCGATGCAGCCAAAAATGCAGCCTCAAGGCAAAGAAACAAATGTTCTCTTACTGTTAGGAGGCCTCTGTGATGGCCTCCCCACTGTAGAATGCAGTATGTGCCCCACTGGCACACCTGCATCAGCATTGGAATGTTGGATAGGATTGGACCCTTAATCCTTTTACTGGTACTGAGCCCAGGATGCTGGACTGAATGGGTCTTGGGCCTGATCCAGGAGGGATTTTCTTTTCTTCTGGAAATAAATTTTCCTTTTCCCATTATTTTGTTCTTCTGGCTCATTCTTCTTCACCAATAAATCCTCAGCCTAGGAGCTTGTTTACCAGGTTTCAACCATTTGCATAGTTTTATGGCCAGCTTCTAAACTCTGAACAAATGTTTAAAGTGTCCCAGCAGCATGTTCATTGAACCTGTCTTTACAACTGTGAGATCAGAGGAATTAGTGGCTAGCAAGTACATCATTGAGTAAGTAAATGGATAAGCAACTTCAGGGGAACAGGACAGACAAATAATCCAGGGGTTTCTATAGTATTATACTGTAAAAGGAAAAAATTAAAACAACAATATTTGTATACCACCTCTCTCAAAACAAGTTGTGAGAGTCTTACAGACTCAAGACAGTTCACATAGGCAGGCTATACGAAACTCATCTTTATTTCAAATGAGTTTTTACAATAATTGTTCTACAAACACTCACAGAACCCTTCACTTCCAGATGGAATCCTTCATGGCATGGTCATTATATCTCGCATCTGGGTATGCCTTTTGAGCTTCCATAAAAGAGTCACACCCACCAGTATTGCACTTCATCAATAAGTCAAGCCCAAGAACCTGAACTCAAGAGACATCTGCAGCCCAGTCCTAAACATATTTATGTACCAACCTCAGCAAGATTTCCTTCTAGAGCAACATGTTTAGGGTACTGGTCTTGCAGGACTTCAATTTTAAGCACACCTATGCAGTACCAAAGAGAACTCTTAACCAATTTATTAAGCTGCTTCAAGACTTGGGGGGAAATCAAGAGATAGCAATTTTATACAGATGTACATTTTCTATTTTGGGTTCGTTGTGAATCATGCTTTTTGTTTTAACCATCTGACAGGCAAGACTAGGTAAGCACTGACAAGACACAAAGCAATCAAAGTCCACTGTCATTCTGGCCACTTCTTGCTTTTTGTTCAGTCAAAAGAGGGTGATGATGCGATACTTCCGAAAATGCAAAGCTCAGATCAAATGTTTAAGATGGCAGACCGTGATATTCAGAATACACCAGCAATTTCCAACCACAGTGCTGTGGCACATTGGTTTGCCGTGAATGATCTGCAGGTGTGCTACAGAAGTCTGGGGCAGGTCATTTATTAGTAGGGCCATTGGGCAATGTGAGCCCCCCCCCCAGCGGTGTTGTGTGCCTTGACAATTCTAGCACCTTATCAGTGTGCAGAGAGATGAAAAAGGTTGGAAATCACTGCTATACACACTTTCTGGGGAGTAAGCCCTGTTGAACTCAGTGGGACTTCTTGCTAACTGTGCATGCGTAGGAATACACTGTTGCCATCTCTTCTAGCAGCCAGTCCATATGGCTTCAGCAGAAAGAGAGGAAGACAGCATGGCCCCTTCCATGGATTCAGCTGGGACCACCAGCCATTTGCCTCCTGATTACTACTTTTTCAGTGGCCAGCACCTAACTGTTAACTTGAAGATGTTCATACCTGAATTGGCTTGTTTTTGTTCCCCTCCTCATCCCTTTTGCTTTTGTATCATGTTCATTGGATTGTAAACCTGTGGGCAGGATCTGTATCATTTTTTAATCAATGTACAGAACCTAGAAAATATTTGGTACTTAATAAGAGAAGTTCTGTCACAAGAATTTCACAGGAAGAACCCAATGTGGTTCAGGCCACACATTTTAGAGCTATATTATAGTACTTTGCAACAAAACCAGCAAAAAGTCTTGAAGCACTTTAAAGACAAACCAATTCATTTCAGCACAAGCTTTTGTGGACTACAGTCCACTTCCTCAGGTGCTTTGTTCAAAATAAGGCACAAGGATGGTTTTCAAAGAACCTGGATCAAGTGATCCCCCTCAATTTTTCTATGGGGATTTAGCATTCTGAGCAGCCAATACTTTCCAATAGCAGGAATCCTTTCAACCCAACGGCCGATTTCCAAACAGGCACCAGAAGACACAAGTTGCAAGAGAGTTGCCAAACCTGGATAGTTCCGTCTTGGCCACATGATCATAGAAAGACCGCACTTCATCGCAGTGAAGTAGAGTGTTAGAGACTGCAGCCTTTGCAAGAGGAGATGATAGATTCAAAGGGGCAAAGATTTGAGCTGGTTGAGCTTCCTTTCCTGAAGGAGCCATCTCGGAAAAGCGCCTGGTGCATTTAAACCAATAGAACAGCAGGTGCTTGAAACTTCTAACTCTGTGCTACACTGTAAAATTGCTAAGTTGCTGTAACACCGTAACATTATTCCAAAAGGACAAATGTGCTGTCTGAAACGTTACCTCTGCAGTTGGGATAACTGCATGTCCCTAACATCCTTCCAGGTCTCAAGAGCTATATGCAATTCATTAAGGGTTTTCATATGGTCCAGCCACTTACCTTTCCTCCATGGGGCTCCAATTGTGAATGACTGGTGCCAGCTGAACATCCTGGATGGACTAAACATCTGGCCAAAGGAAGAGCAGGCCCACGAAGCAGAGTCCTTCATTGGAAAATAGGAAGCTTGCTGTCCTTTGGAATCATGCTGCCAGAAACACATGACATTCTGAAGTTCCCCAGAGTCCAGGTTAAGGGAGCATTGGTGGGAAGGGGGTTAGTGCCCCAGTATGACTGAGTGCTGTTCGGCATGCCAAAGAATACAAGCCAGAGGTGACGCTCACATCTTTCATTTTCTCACCCCAGCCCCAAGCCAATGAAGACAGGAGAGATCTTCGCTCAGGGAGAAGGAATTCTCACTCCAAGCAGCAGAAGCAGCCACTGCTAGAGGGCTGGTCTTTGGGAGGCTGTGGAATTGCAAGTGGGCATGCAGCCAGCTGTGACTTAAAAAGGGAGCAGCCCTCTGGAATGCATCTCCCTTGGCCGATAAACCAAAGATGACTGGGAGGGTTTAAGAGCACCTTAGCTCTTAAAGCGCCCTCCTGAGAAAATAAAATGCCAATGCACTTGCATAATATCAGAGTTGGATTCTTGTTCCCCCCCCCCACCCAAAAAAAATCTCAGCAAGACTACAAGTGGGAGGAAACAGAGTGGAATGTTATTTCTTTCTTTTTTTTCTTTCTTTCCTGCTTTCTGGACAATAATGTTTCTTATCTCTGCCTTCACTTTACAATCCTACTGAGGGGTTAGGGAACATTTGCAAGATTCACAAGACGCAAGTGTAAAGTGGGGTGGGGGCAGATTCTACAGCATTGAAATATTTCTACAACCCCCCCCCCCACATCTCTTTTTTCAGACAGAGCCTTCTGGGCAATTACAACAAAAAAGTTCAATGAAATACACAATTACAGCAATGCAGCTCCAGATATAAACATATGTGGGTCAAGCTTTCCCTGTCTTTTTCTGAACTCAATAGCAGGAAGGAACTGTTGTAGGGTTCCCACCCATCCTCTTCCTTTCCCAATCTGCATCAGGAAAGAAGGAGCTGGACATGAGAAGGGGGGATGCCTGGGAGAACTGATGTTCTCACCCTGGGGCCTGGGCATTCTTTTAAGAGCCCAGTCTTTGGGATTCTGTTCAAAAATGGATTTTAAAGATCTTAGCAACAGTTACATACTTTCATTTCAATTATATGTTGGTGCTCTGTGATCTTCACTGCAATCATAATGATTGGAAATTGCAAAATGGGAGGAAAAATAGAGGTCCCAGATTCAGTGCCAAACATTTGTAGATGAAACCATGGTTTTGTTTTTTGTTAACACAAGAACATAAGAACTGCCCCACTGGATCAGGCCATAGGCCCATCTAGTTCAGCTTCCTGTATCTCACAGCGGCCCACCAAATGCCCCAGGGAGCACACCAGATAACAAGAGACCTCATCCTGGTGCCCTCCCTTGCATCTGGCATTCTGACATAGCCCACTTCTAAAATCAAGAGGTTGCACATACACATCATGGCTTGTAACCCATAATGGATTTTTCCTCCAGAAACTTGTCCAATCGCCTTTTAAAGGCATCCAAGCCAGATACCGTCACCACATCCTGCGGCAAGGAGTTCCACAGACTGACCACATGCTGAGTAAAGAAATATTTTCTTTTGTCTGTCCTAACCCTTCCAACACTCAATTTGAGTGGATGTCCCCTGGTTCTGGTGTTATGTGAGAGTGTAAAGAGCATCTCTCTCTCCACTTTATCCTTCCCATGCATAATTTTGTATGTCTCAATCATGCCCCTCCTCAGGCGTCTCTTTTCTAGGCTGAAGAGGCCCAAACGCCGCCGTAGCCTTTCCTCATAAGGAAGGTGCCCCAGCCCCGTAATCATCTTAGTCACTCTCTTTTGCACCTTTTCCATTTCCACTATGTCCTTTTTGAGATGTGGCAACCAGAACTGGACACAATACTCCAGGTGTGGCCTTACCATTGATTTGTACAATGGCACTATAATACTAGCCGTTTTGTTCTCAATACCTTTTCTAATGATCCCAAGCATAGAATTGGCCTTCTTTACTGCTGCCGCACATTGGGTCGACACTTTCATCGACCTGTCCACCACCACCCCAAGATCTCTCTTCTTTGTTTTTAAAGTCATTTGCTAATTCATTACTCTACAGCAGGGGTGTCCAAAGTTTTTGGCAGGAGGGCCACATCATCTCTCTGACACTGTGTCGGGGGCCAGGAAAAAGAGAATTAATTTACATTTAAAATTTGATTAAATTTACATAAATGAATATACCTATTAAAGATGAACTTCTATGAATGAATGAAGGTCTTGCAATATCTCAAGGCCTATAAAAGGCCTTGCACAAAGCAAGGCTGTCCTTTCCTTTGCTGCCGCTACTGCATTACAGACGTGAAACAGCAAGCAGTGGAGGGAGCCCTCGTTCCACAGCTCACGCAAGAGGTCAAACAGTTGCCCTCACGCTGAGAGCAGTCTCGTCAGACCAGTGTGGGCTTTAACCAATCTCCGGAGGGCCAGAGGCTCATTGGAGAATGGGAGCTCTCTGAGGGCCGCATTGAGAGGCTTCGAGTGGCCCCAGGGCCGGGGTTTGGGCACCCCTGCTCTACAGCAACCATTGGTCACTACTGTGCCTCATTTTACAGATAAAAAACTGAGGGCCCAATCCTATCCAATTTTCCAGAGTCAGAGCTGCTGTGCCTATGGGGTATGTATAGCTTCCTGTGTTGGAGAGGCAGTGACAGAGGCCTCCTCAAGGCATGAGAACATTTGTTCCCTTATCTCCGGGCTGCATTGCGGCTGCACAGGTGCTGGAAAGTTGGATAGGATTGGGCCCTGAAACAGTAACTTATGAACTGATATCTAAGCAGAGATCTGAATTGATATCACTCAAGCTGAATGTTCTTCTTAGTGAACTACTTCTGAGTACCAATAGCAAACTCTTAGGTGAGCTAAGCATCCAACTGAACATGCCATCTCGTTCACTCATTTTACACCATTCCTCATGTACTACAGCAAAGTTAACAGAATAAGACAATGCATGTCTACTTTAATAAGACTCTTCTCTTATTAAAGTACTATTTACTATTAAGTAAATACTATTGATTTCAAGTGGGATTCCTCATAGGTAAATGTGTTCAGGATTGCGGCATAACCATCCCCAAGGCAAGCCTCTCCAGGTTGTTTGCTGAGCAACTCCCTGGATCTGCATTCCTTACTCAAGTCAAGCCCCTTTCTGATTTCAGAGCCACCAGTCCAAGTTTCAGTATAACACCAACATGCAAGAAAAAAAACCTGCAGTGTTAAGTGATAGTGTTAACAGGTATAGCTCCCCTTTTATTATTATTGTAATTAATTATATAATTTTAAAAATTATATACCTCTTTTCAACAGCAACAACAATTTCAGAAAGTTGCTCACAGAGCAATGAAATCATTAGATGATTCCCTGACTCCAAAGGAACAATAATCTTTAAAAAAAGGTGGGGGAACACCAGCTATCAATCCCAAGAAAAGATGCTTTGCTGGGGTGAAAAATGACTGCTAAATATAAGAGAGACTATCACTTTAAAGGTATCTCTTTTACCCAACTGGCAGGGGCCCAAAACACATACCTATGTGTTCAAACAAATGCACAAATAACATTTTCATGCATCTTAACTCATAATCCTCAATTCCAAAAGTTTTTACCAGCATGTGACTGATGTAATATTGATACATGACAATTTGTGAGATAGCCCTACAATCATAGCCTCTGTATGTGACTCCCCATAGGGGTGAGTTGGTGAGTTGCAGGTGGTTTCCATATCAAAACTGTTGATGATTAAAGTTGTTTTAAAGATTTTTGTTGTTATTCTAATGAAGGCAATGCTTTAAAAAATACTTCACCTGTATTTGACCAATACTTGACCAGTCAGTTAATGAGGTCAAATGGTCCAAACAGTTTACAGAATGGTCAAATGTCCAAACTACAAAATGTAGTTATAGGTGCTTCCCACTTTCCCAAGTGGTGAGAAGTTCTAGGAGCAGTACTGTCCAGGTTTTGGCTTCCCTTAGAGGAGAGAGCAGTGGAAGAGAATTGCAAGAGGGGCTCACACGATTGAGTGCATCTCTCAGAATTAAAATAAAATAAATCCCAGCACATAGAAAACTGGAGAGAATATTAAGCTAGATCTCCTTCTGTCATTTAAGTTTTCTGTTTGTAGTGGTTTTGTTTAGGGGTGGATTATATTAATATGTAGGATTCAATCCTGTGAGCCCATCTGCAGTAGTACAGATTTACCAACACTTTGAAAAAATAGGCAAGAAGTTATAGAAAAACTCAGCAATTCAGAGAAAGATGTTTCCCTGAAGCAGATTATGAGGTTGGGGCCCAGATGATTGTCACTGTTCTCTTGAACATAATGATGTGAACTTTTTTAAAGAATTGTTTTTCCAAAAATAAAATAAAAGATTATAGTTGGAGGGGGCATTAAAATACACTTTGGGCCCAATCCTATCCAACTTTCCAACACAGATCCAGCCAAATTTAAGCTCCAAGGTACAAGAACAAATGTTTCCTTGTCTTGAGGAAGCCTCCATGACTGCCCCTCCACTACAGATGCAGCACAGGCTTGATTGGCATGGATGCATCATTGCTGGAAAGTTGGATAGGATTGGACCCTTAAATAGAGAAAAACAGCTGCTAGTGTCAGTGGTGGTTTTTTTCTGTGCCTTTCTCTCCAATGTTTCATATATGCAACATTAATTTGAAAATAATCATAACAATTAAAATACTTAGGATCATTTTTTTTAAATCTGATTTTTAACTTGTGAACAATCTACTGTTCTCATATGAATTTTTTTTCAGGTTTATAGAACCATGCTTTCTTATAAAAAAGGAGGCAGAAGTGACTGTTTCAAGGTTGTGTATTTTTTTGCCTTTCCTGTTTCTACGCTCCCCCACCTGCCCCCAATAAGGCTATACTGTAAAGAAATTGACAACCCCCCCCCAAATGACAGGTGATGGAAAGATCAGATAACTAATTGCATCAAGCCCTGAGGCTACTTAAAACTCAGATAGCTGTTAATTGTCCTGCAAAGAGCTCAACTCCTGCAGTTAGCAAGGTTTCTGTAGCTTCTGTAAATATAGGGAGATAAATGTTTAAGTATCTAGTTTCTAGTGCATTTCCCCCCTTCAAATTGTCAATGACAGGTAGTGGGAGCGGGTGAAGGCTGGGTCTCAAAGCCCCTGAAGCCTTGAGGCTATTCACAAATTAGATTGCCACCAATTGCTCTGCAAAGAGCTCAGCATCTGCAGTTGTCAGGCTTCTGAAGTCTGTGGGTCATAGAGCTGAATTCTGAGCTCTTTGCACTGGGTACTGCCAGCACTGGGTGTTGCATACATGCTGTAAGGCACACCTATGATACTCAGTACTGGGTCAGCGCTGGTGTCGGCCCAACACCAGTTACGCCTGAGCCCAACGCCAGTCGCACACCGCCTGGAGCAAAGGAGGAGCTCCGGGCAGCTATGAGGTTTATTGGGGAGTGGGGAGGCATTCTGGGGTGGGGGAAGGTGGGCAGAGGAAGTGGGGCAAGAAGAGGTGGGACCAGTGGGATCCAGAACTCTGTGTCAGACCTTCCAGCAAAATAGCCGGCACCAACTTGAGAAGTCCCATTGAGGGGCTTTGGGCTTTCCCTAGGGGAAGGGAACAAAAGTCCTTTTCTATAAAGGAGACCTTCAGCCGATTCCCAGTGCCCACTGGATACAGCAGTAGCTATTTTGGTGCTGCTGCTGCAGCAGGCACCGGGAAGCTTAGGGCTGGGCTGTTAGTTGTTCAATAACCCTGTTCTAACACCCTGTTCTCCCATTGATGCATATGTGCAACATTTCTAATGTTGATTTTTTTTTTTCTGGTCATACAGGTATCCACAAGATACCTATTCCACCCTCAACTGATGCCCCCTAATAAAGAATTAAGCCATTTCTGCCCAATGTTGCATATATACAACAGGAACGGAACGTGTACACCTGTGCACCAGGCAAAAATAGATTTAAAGAACAACTAGAAGATAGTATGTTTTTTTTTTTCTATAAAACAACTAGAAGATTGTATGTTTTTTAAAAAAATTTTCTAGGAAGAAATGGACTGAAAGACAATCAGAAATTCACCAAGAGAAACATTGTCACTATCGTTCTCTCATCTTCCCCTATTTTCCAAACTGTTAAAGGCACATCTGCAAGGGGGATCTGAAGGCCTTAGGAGTGGACCTCAACAAGTGGGAAACCCTGGCCTCTGAGCGGCCCGCTTCGAGGCAGGCTGTGCAACATGGCCTTTCCCAGTTTGAAGAGACACTTGGCCAACAGTCTGAGGCTAAGAGGCAAAGAAGGAAGGCCCATAGCCAGGGAGACAGGCCAGGGACAGACTGCACTTGCTCCCAGTGTGGAAGGGATTGTCACTCCCGAATTGGCCTTTTCAGCCACACTAGACGCTGTTCCAGAACCACCTTTCAGAGCGCGATACCATAGTCTCTCGAGACTGAAGGTTGCCAACTAGTAAAGGCACATAAGCCCTGCCAGGGCAGGGGGTGGGTGGGAAGAAAAACTAGACAACCTTAGGAAAGGAGGTGGCTGTAGGAAGGTAAGATGTAGTTTATTATAAATCAGGGGTGCCCAAACCCTGGCCCAGGGGCCATTTGCAGCCCTTGGGGACTCCCAATCCAGCATGTTGGCATCTCCCCCCCCCCAATGAGCATCTGGCCTGCCTGAGACTTGCTGGAGCTCGTGCTGGTCTGATGTGACTGCTCTCAGCGCAAGGGCCAACTTCAACCTCTCATGCAAGCTGCAGGCCAATGGCTGCCTCCGCTGCTTGCTGTTCACATTGTGCAGCGGCAGCAAAGGAAAGGCTGGCCTTGCTTTGCACATGGCCTTTTATGGGCCTTGAGCTATCATGAGACCATCATTCATTCATAAGTTCCACCTCTAATATATTCATTTATGTAAATTCATTCAAATTTTAAATGTAAATTATGCTTTTCCTGCCCCCCCCCCACATAGTGTCAGAGAGATGATGTGGCCACTCCTGTTATAAATGGTTATTTATAAAATTGTAGTTTGTGGAAGTGCAAGGTTTTTAAATTTTTCTTTGATTCACACACACACACACACACACACACACACGCAAATCAATTTTTCTTTGATTCATTCTCTCTCTCTGTTTATACATACATACATACATACATACATACATACATACATATATATATATATATATATATATATATATATATATATATATATATATATATAACCAAGACTTTTGTGTGTGTGTGTGTGTGCAAGCCTTGGTTTGAAGTTGGTTGATGAAGTCACTGTCCTTGCATCTACTTCTAGAAAAGAAATAGGACCCAGGTGGAAATGTCAGCCAATGCAGTGTGGGACCCATGCCAGCCACCATGCCAGGGGTTGAAATACGTAGTTCAACATTTGGTGCCTTTTCATCCTGGGGAGGGGAGAGAAAGGAAGGAAGCCTCTAGCTTCCACTGCCAGGGGCTAAGGTGGCAGCAAAGAGGAGCCTGGGCACAAAGGCTGGAGCACCACATCCTCTTAGCCCCACTTTCCTTCTCTGACTGCAGGACTGGTCCAACTTCCAGTGCAATGCAGTGCATGTAGTGGTTCCACCATAGAGAACGAAAGGAATAGAGTCACAACGCGCGCCACAGACTTCTAGTGGAGAATTTCCCGCGAGCACACCCTGCGTGTCACTCTAGACGTTTTGCTATCTACTGTCTCCTGGTGCGGGCGGGGGAGGGAGGCAGTTTTCGCGCGAATTCAGCGACTTTTCCTCGCGAGGCTTGGAAAGCGCGCGGTTTTCGCTCCGGAGGAGGGGGAGGCTGGTCACTCTCTCGCTGCTTCGAGCTGCGGGCTGTGAGTCGGGTAGGCTCGCTGTGTGAGTTCGTGGCTGCTGCTGAAAGGGAAGCCAGCTGCGAAGTCATGCCGGCGGAGGACAGCGACGCGCCTGGGAGCACTGCAGGTGAGGGCGGGGAACACAAAGCAAGGAGAGAGTGCCTCTGAGCACGTGCAGAGTGCTTTCCTGGGGAAAAGTGCTTTGGGGTCCAAAATGGCCTCCGAGCATGTGCAGAGGGCTCAGTCTTTTGTGAAGCGAAAGCTTCCTTCAGCTGCCCCCAGAAACAGGCTGCGCCAGCAGAACTTTCCAGGACCCCCTTCTGGGGTGGCAGGGAAAAAAAGGCATTTAATGTTAGGTATTGTGGCTCTGGCTTTGCAAAGTGCAAAAGGCAGCATTGCTCTCCTGGAGACTTCATAATCTGGGGTTGCACACGGGGGCAAGCAGAGGACAGGGGGATGATATGGGAGTGGTGTAAACAGGGGCAATGAATGCCAAGGGCATTCATCAGGACAAATTTAAAATAAAAATGTTCAAAACATTAGGACAAATTTAAAATGAAGTAGGAAATTCTTTTGCCACCCATAAAGCTCCTTGGTTGGGTATTTAAAAATGTAGTGAAAAAGGAGAAAAAGATGCTTTAGCAGAGGCTATGGTGGGAGGTTTAAGATGGTGAATCAGGAAGCTCATTATACAATACCTCTTTGTATTTTATAATACAGTTTGGCCTTTGATGCTGTTTCCCCTATGTCCAGACCCATTTTTATAATCATGCTAATTTGTGTTTTATTATAGAGCTTCAGGAAGAGATGGGTGAGGAAACAGGAACCACTGTGATCACACCAGCTATGGTGAAGGAGGAAGAGCAGCTTGAGGCAGAAGGAATGGAGAAGGAGAGGCAGATAATAGAGAAGGTAATGTGTGTGTGTGTTTGCTTGCTTGCTTGCTGTAAGCCAGTGGTTCTCAAACTTTTAGCATCAGGACCCACTTCTTAGAATGTGAATCTGTCAGGACCCACCAGAAATGATGTCATGACCAGAAGTGACATCATCAAGCAGGACAATTTTTAACAATCCTAGGCTGCAATCCTACCCACACTTACCAAAGAGTAAGTCCCCTTTACTATCATTGTTAAAAGCATATACATAGTAGCCTGTTCAAAGTGCAGATCTGCAACATTTCCCCAAATGCAGTCACATACCATGGTAGCATCAAGTCTAATCTATTAAAAATATTGAAATGAATGGGGACCCATCTATTGGGTCCCGACCCACAGGTTAAAAACAATGCTGTAAGCTGTTTGAGGACTCTTTGACCTTGAGCACATAAAACTGCCTTATGCTTTACAAAGTAGTCAAGACTATTGGGCTATCTAGCTCAGCATTGTCCAATTGGCATTGGCTCCCTAGAGTTTCAGATGGGGTTTTTGTTCCAGCTATATGTGGAGATGCCAAGGATTGAATCTGGGACTTCACCAGGTAAAGCATGTGATCTACCACTGGGTTTCTGGTTCTTAGGGTGAGGGATGTAGTTATTAATAAGAGGATAAATTTGCACAAGATGAAAATAGTCTGTTGCTGTATCAACCTGAGTGTCATCTTATATATTTGTTGCAGCCTGCATGTTGGAATGTTTGCTGCAGGCATTGAAGTGAGTTCCTCAGAACTTGCTAGCTTGTTGTCACTTGTAAAGATCCGGTAATCTGTCAGGTTAGTTTGGCAAAGACATGCCTTTAGTTTTCCCTATCATGTTGGAAATAATGTAGAAGGTTGCTTAACTTACAAAGGGTTCACCCTGTTATTCTGTTGCAACACGAACAACAAAGTTCTGTGGTGCCTTGTAAGATTTTTAACATAAACTTTTGTGAGCTAGAGCCTACTTTATCAGGTGTGTGAAATGTTATCCTCGGTTGGCAGCAACACTTGTGCCATATCAAATCAGCTCATCCACTTCTAGCAAATAGTGAGTGAATGGAAAACCTTGAATAACAATGTTTTTTAATAGTCCTGCAGAAAACTAAAAGAGATGGAGCCAGCTGTACATCCCTTGGGCACCTGGCTTTAGCACCTCAGCTCCACTTGTGTTAAATCTGCTCCAAAACCAGCCTGGTTCTACCACTGGGAGACTGAAAAGGCCATTCAATATCCCAGAATTATGAGACAGGAGGGAAGTGACAGACAATATGTTGGCATTCAGATGCAATTCCTCCATTCCATCTACAAGTGTACCTGGAAGATGTTCCTTAAGGCCACAGTCCTAACTAGGTTTCCATCACTAAGGAAATGCAACTCCGAGGTAAAGGAACAAACATTTCCTTACCTTGAGGAGGACTGCCCCCCAACTGCAAGATGCTGCACATCCCCCACCCAAACACTTTGAAGAGTTGAGTGGTAGCCCTCTCTACAGTTATAAGTTTCATGCCTTAATCTTGTTGCCATCACTTGAAACTTTGTCTAAGGAATGGATTGTTCATCAGCCCACAAACAGTCCACAAATACCAAGTGAAATATCTACAAGGTTTTTAGGGCTCTAACAAAAGATCCCTTCAAGTCCCTTCAGTCAGTTTCCCTTATATTTTTATAACTGTAGGCCAGGAGAATTTCAGAACTGGCCATTACATTATTTTCTAAGTAGATTTACATCTTTCATAATGATAAGGTTACATTGAGAACTGATCCTTCATACTTCCCCAAGATCAGTAGTCTATAGCAGGCGTGTCCAGTTTTTGGCAGGAGGGCCACATCATCTCTCTGACACTGTGTCGGGGGCCAGGGGAAAAAAAGAATTAATTTACATTTAAAACTTGAATAGATTTACATAAATGAATATATTAAAGATGAACTTATATGATTGAATTAAGGTCTTGCAATAGCTCAAGGCCTATAAAAGGCCTTGCACAAAGCAAGGCTGGCCTTTTCTTTGCTGCTGCTACTGCATCACAGACATGAAACAACAAGCAGTGGAGGGAGCCCTCATCCCACAGCTCATGTGAGAGGTCAAGCAGTCATCCTCACACTGAGAGTAGTTGCATCGGGCCAGTGTGGACTCCAACAAATCTCCGGAGAGCCGGAGGCTCATTGGAGACTGGGGTCTCCCCGAGGGCCACATTGAGAGACCCCGAGGGCTGCATTGAGAGACCTTGAGGGCCGCAAGTGACCCCAGGGCCGGGATTTGGGCACCCCTGGTCTATAGGAACTAGAATTGTGTTGCTTTTTTGTCCCAAGCATATGGGGAAAAGGCTTATGCTTGATATATAGAGACCAGGAAAGATGTATGTGACTTAGGTATGGGTGTTAGCTTCCAATGTATGGTGTGTAAAAAAAAAAAAAAAAACCTTGGCTACCCCTGGAATCTAATGTGTTCTTGAGTAGGGGAGCTTCTATATATACATTGAGTTAAAAATAACTCCTGGGGATTTGTTTCTTTCAGAATAAGCATAGTATATGTCTTTAAAATAAGTAGTACTGAGAATTCTTTCCTAAAAGTTTTCCTTCCTATTTCTCATGTTTGTTTATGGGCTAGTTGGTCCTATTGTTAGTTTTTCATGTTTTTAAATTACATCTTTTAGAACCAGAGTTGTGTTTCTCAACTGAATCATAGCCTGAAACTGTGGAGGATCCTCCTGCCAGAAGGAACAAAGCTTCAATTTATCCATATAGACTTGCATGTGAAGGGGAGAGGGTAGCTTGGATAACCTCCATCCAGTAAAGAGAATGAATTTGCTTGTGAATCCTGATTGTGTGATTCTTTGTTTAGTTGCTGATTTGCTGCATAAGCCATACCCATATACCACACTACCCTATAGTTAAGGGAAAGAAAAACCTTTCTGTATTTGATTTAGCCTAGAGAAGCTCCCAGAGATCTTCCAGGAGAGAGAAATGGAGGAGCAGAGGAGGGAGGATACCAGAAAAAGGCAAGGAAAAGGAGATGTAGGGTGGTAAGAGACACAAAGAGGGTCAGCAGGAGGCCATAAGGAGACCCTGGAGGATGGGAAGAAAGAGGAGGAAAGTACAGTTGACAAGGGAAGGCTGAGCTCACCAGGGATCTTCCTGCATGTGCTTATGGGTCATAGATCAGATCTTTAACCACTGTAGGTAATTATTCCAGGGAACTTTTCATTTTTTTCCTGCAGGCTCGCATGTCCTGGGACAGAGACTCAAATGAAATGCGCTACAAGAGGCTTCAGCATTTGCTTGAAAAAAGCAACATCTACTCAAAGTTCTTGTTGACCAAAATGGAACAGCAGCAGCAGGAAGTAAGTGCACTCTTAAGTTAAGGTGCAGAAGTTAAATTCTTATATTGCATTACAGCAATGACTGCAAAGGAAATCTGTTACCAGAGATTCCAGTGATCTGTCAGTGTGATTTTTTTAAAAAAGCAAAATTTCCACATTGTTTTAACCTGTTAGGGTTTCTGATGTCTCAAGTTTTTTAATTCATACCACACGTTCAGCCCTGCCCCATAAACGTTTGTTAGTCTACCAATACCTGTCTTGGCTATCATGCCCTTTGGATGGCCTGAAAATGGAGGGAGAATGCCCATGCAACTTTCTATCCATTTTCTAAGGCCTCCCTGTTGTTCCGCTTGCTACAAATGAGCAAGGAAGGAGCTATTTAAAATATATCAATCTTCTACATATGCACAGGGGTCCATAATTTTTGCCTGTGTCGCTAATCCCAAAATGGTGGTTGCTCTCTGGCCAAGCTTGTGGCTGTGAAAGCAGAGAGGGAGATGATAAGTGTAACTCCTGTGATACAAGGGAACTTTGAGTGATGCTATCCCTGACAGGCACAGGTGTAAGTTGGAGAGAGGATCACTCCATTAAGAACTTAAAAGAGAGTCACTGAGAGCAATTAAGATTTTGAGTATAGCTGAACATTCACCATAATTAAAAGCAAAACTATATTTGTCAACCGTTTTGAATCTGAACATAAAACGCTTGCATAAAGGAGCTGGGTTTTTTTTAAACTTAGGGCACAATCCTAACTTGCACTGGAACAGGCAAGCCAGGAGGCTTGCGCTGTGTCCAGCACAGGATTGTGGCCAGAAGTGGTTTAGCCAGAGGCAAGGGGAAGCTTTTCCCCTTACCCCTGGGTAAGGGCTGCTGGCGCCTATGGGTCTCCTTGGACTTTTGCCACCTCCTGGGGTGGCACAAGTTTGAGGAGAGTGGAGCGGCTTGAAGCTGCTCAGTTCTCCCAGGGAATGGGGGTTGGGATCCAGCATAACTACCGGATCCCAGCCCAGCCTCCCATTCCCCACCCGCGGCTGCCCATCGCACTCCCCCTGCCCAGGAACGCCTCCCTCCTCCTTCTCCCCATCCCCCATGCCTAGCTTTCGTCCTTGCGTTGGCTCATCCAAGTCGATGCAAGGAGCTGGGAGGGAAGCTGGCGCGGAGGCATCAGCCTCCGCAGGCCGGCGCTTCTGGAAGCACCAGCCTGGCTTCCTCCTGTGGAGGCGCAAACGTGCTTTACGGCACGTTTGCAACCCTCCCAGGCGGCATAGGGCACAGTTTGGATTGCGCCCTGAGTTTATTAATACTAACAGTCAATTTAGATGATGATTTCTATGCATTTAAAGACACATTTATGTCCTGTCTCTTTCCCTTGAGATTCCCTAATCACACAAGAGGGCATTTTGTCCAAAGGAAAACTTGCTGGGAAGTGAGAAGTGGGCAGGAAGTGGGCTCGCACATCTTTAAATGATGAAGGCCAGTTTGGTGAGGAAATTATTTTCAAAACTGGCCCTAATTAAATTGTATGCTTTCAATATGTTTGCTTGATCATTCTGCACTTTGTATATATGGTTCTTTTTCACCCAGTTTTATAGTGGTTAACTAGTGGATTAAAGCATGCAAGTGTTTTTGTGTGTGTGTGTGTTTTGTGTTTGAAGGAGCAACTAAAGAAAGAAAAACTAGGAAAAAAGAGAGAAGCATTAAGCACTACAAAGGTAAGATAAGATGCTGCACTGGAGGGAGGCATCCTTCTATGGATTACTCTGCTCCCCTGCTCCACATGGCAGGACTTTTAAGATTGGCTTTGCTTGTGTCTTGAAAGTGGATCTTGTTCAGTATTAGGCCTCTAGAGCAAGCACCAGACGAGTTCTTTCCTCCCTTATCAGGGTGGAAGAGGTGTTTGTCATGATTACCTCATAGTTTCAGGGAAGCAAAGACCAATCATGGTGCTTGCTTTGATGAAGCCCTCATACAGTGATTTCAAACATTATATTTATTTGTATAAAGAATAGAAGTAAAGTTTTGTTTTAAATATTTTTCTTTTTAGAATGAAAAACAAACTAGTAGAAGAGGAGGCAAATTGGGTAAGTTTTATTGAACTCATCAAAACAGCCGCTTTGCTGTTTGTTTAGTATATTCATTTGCTGAAAGCTATGTAATATTTTGTCACAGCTGCAAGAAAGAAGAGAGGCAGAGAAGATGAAACATACAGTATTTCTGATGTCATGTCGAAAGAAGTAAGTTGTAAGGGAGCCCCACGTGCTTCTAGTTCATCCCTCTTCTTTTTCAATGTAAATACTTTGAATAGGAGTCTTAGGATTCCTACACAGAGTTTTAAAAAATATTTGTTTTCTGCCCTTCCTCACATAGTTTAGGGCAGAGTAGATTTCCCCCCTCTCCATTTTATCCTCTCCTTTCCTGCATTGTCGCAGGTTGGACAGAGACTGTAACTGATCCTAGGGATCAACCAGTAAGCTCTATGGCCAGATTTAATACTAGCTTTCCCTTATACAAGTTTGACAGTCCCCTGCTTGGGGAACCCAGATTATCAAAGATAACTTTCTCCAAGTGGCTACTTTAACAAGGTACCAGGAACTGGTGCATTCAGGCTGCCTAATCCAACGCTGCCCCAGCGCTGGTGTTGAGTGGTGCAAGTGTGCCTTATCCTATTCCCCCCGCCTCAGAAGCCCGACACGGTGCTTCTCAAGTCTGTGCCTGCTAAATAGCTTGCTTGCAAGGATGCAGTGGATGCTGTTTGATGCATATGCTGCTATGCTGGATAGGATTGGGCCCTAAACTGAGGTGCCTTTCATCAACATTGATTATGACAGTGGGGCTTGATTCACATGCATCATGAATTCTGTGTCTGCTTAAAGGATCATAGTATTGCCTCCATATGGTGAGCAGTCTGTTCCTTATAACAGTGTTTCTCAAACTGTGGGTCAGGACCCATGAGATAGGTTGCAAGCCCATTTCAGGTGGGTCCCCATTCATTTCAATATTTTGTTTTTAATATATTAGACTGGTATGCAACTGGATTTGGGGAAATGTTACAGACCTGTGCTTTTAACAAACTACTATGTATATTCTTTAACAATGATAGTAAATGGGACTACTCCTGAGTAAGCATGGGTAGAATTGCAGCCTAGGATTGTTAAAAATTGTCCTGCTTGATGATGTCACTTGCAGTCACGACATCACTTCTGGTAGGTCCTGACAGATTCTGATTCCAAAAAGTGGGTCCCAGGGGTAAATATGTGAGAACCACTGCCTAATAAACTAGCTTTGTGATTGTTCTCATAGTCCTGTGGTTTTCAAACTCTCAGGGAGTTTGAAACCTGCAGTCAGTCTTTGTGGGGGCGGGGGGGGGGAGGCAGCAGAGGCAGGGGGAAGGCAGTGAGGTGATCCCCAGGATCGCGTCGCTCAGGGGGCTGCAGGGACTGCGGTGCACCCTCCAGTTCCTGCAGCAGCTGTCCCTGGTTGTGGGGAGCTGTGTGTGAGCACCTGCTGGGCTCCCCGGGTCAGGGAAAGTGAGAGTGGAGAGATCGCGCTCTGCCTCCGCAAAATTCTCCTTGTTTATATCAGTGATTAATGTTGATAAGTTCATTTTCAACTTGTTTGCAAATTATTTTATTTTTTCACCTTTTTGTAGGAAATCTTGTCAACGGCCAAAAAAATAAAAGTTGAAGAGAATGAGGTATATCAGCTTGGTTTAAATGCTGTTTGTGGGGTCCCACAATTTGTGATTGTAGGCGGGAGGGGGTAATTATTGTTATGGTTTTCTTGTATACAAGTGAGTTTTCCCTAGTAACTTTTTGAGCATGATTCTATTAACAACTCAGTGAAAGCAAAGTTGGACAGAAATGGCTTAAAATGGTATGGTTTTGGGAATAACTGAAGAGTGTGTTCCCAAGGGCTTGCTTTCTTAGTTTTCTTGCAGGAAAAAGTAGTCTAGTTGCACGGTGCGGCCTAGCAGATTCATTATGTTTAAGACCAAAACAATGTTACAGTCTTTAAGGTGTCACAAGAGTGCAGATTTTTGAACTTTTTGTTCCATGAGCTATGCTTTCATCAGTGTAAGAAACAAGGAAAGAATTTGCTTAAATGAGAAAAATCTTCCCACCCATTTGCTTTCTTATGCTGAATTTCTTTGGCCACAGTGTGTAAAAGAGCACACAATTAAGTGAATATTACTGTACTTTCAAGTGGCACAAAGTTAACGTCACTCAAGGAGTAGTAATATAAAATTACTATCTAGTAAGATAATTATACAAAATGCATTAATTGAGTGTGTTCCATGCGGCCTGGATTCAAAATAATGTTCACTAGAAGGTTGGTTTTTTTTATAATCAACACTAACTTTCTCAGTGTTAATTGTCAGCATTAAAGAAGTTATGAGTGATAGCATTAAGTTTTGCTAAGTGTATACGTGGATTAATTACTGTCTGTAAACTTTTTTTTGGTAGAACAATAGCTCTCCTTCCAAACTGTGTACAGAAGAACTCCAGAATAATGGGGATTCAAATAGCATTATTAAAGAAAGATTAGCACAGGCCATGCGCTATGGAGCCAAGCATTTTTTTGATCCAACAAGAAAAATTTTCGGACAACCAGTACCTTTTCAGCAACCAGATCTTTTCAGCGGAGGAATAATGAGATGGTACCAAGTTGAAGGCATGGAATGGCTTCGGGTATGTAATGTATTTACTGTAAGTATAGAAAGATGAAATATAGTCTGCCAAGGAGGCTATGCTAATTGCAGTTTTTACTAATATGAGTGGTGTTACACAGGGGTACGTGATGGTACTCATGTTGCCAGCTGGTTAGGCCAATGGTGTTGTGGCTCTTAGTTACCAAGGGTAGTGGTTCTCAAACTCTCAGGGAGTTTGAGCCCCACTCTAAGTTCTTGTGGGGGAGGGGGAGGCAGCAACACATTTGCCAGAATCGTGTTGCTTTTGAGGGGTCAGAAGCTTGCTTTGACTTACCAGAGCGTGCAGCAGGCTCCTGGGGGTGCAGAGAGCTCCACGCAAGCCTCCGCAGGGCTCCCCAACGTTCAGAGAATATAAAAATAACCATTGCGACCCACTTCCAGTCTTGTGATCATAAACTGGAGGTGGATCACAATTGTTATTTTGAGTGTCTCCGCATGTTGGAGAGCCCTGTGGAGGCTTGTGATTTTGGTGATCACGTCGCTGCCTTCCCCCTCCCCACCCCTTAAGGGGCAGAGGCCAGGGCTCTCTGGCTGGGGCGTTATGACGCCCCAGATTGAGAACCACTGACCCAAGGGCATAAGACACTGATCTCATACAAAGCTAAGTGTTCGATGTTTCTGTACTGTACAACCTTCACAGTGTAATCATATGCTTATCCACTCAAAAGAAAGCCCCATTGATTTTAGTTGGATTATTCTGCATAAGCATGTGTAGGATTGCAGTCTTAGCCTGCCTATATAAAAAGAGCCCCACTGGATCAGGCTGTAGGCCCATATAGTCCAACTTCCAATGGCCCACCAAATGCCTCAGGGATCACACAAGACAACAAGAGACCTGCATCCTGGTGCCCTCCTTTGCATCTAGCATTCTGAGGTAGACCGCTACTAAAATCAGGAGGCTGCACATAAACATCATGGAATGTAACCTGTGATGGACTTTTCCTCCAGAAATTTGTCCGATCCCTTTTTAAAGGCCAGATGCCTTCCCCACATCCTGTGGCAAGGAGTTCCACAGACTAACTATATGCAGAGTAAAGAAATATGTTCTTTTGTCTGTCCTAACTCTCCCAACATTCAATTTTACCTGATGTCCCCTAGTTTTGGTGTTGGGTTAGAGGGAAAAGAGCATCTCTATCCATTCCCTGCATAATTTTCTGTCTCAATCATGTCAATCCTCAGCCACCATTTTTCTAGACCAGGGGTCTCCAAACCCCAGCCCAGGGCCAGATGCGGCCCACAGCAAGCCTCTTTCCAGCCCACAGCCAACCTCTTGTCCCCTGAAAGTTTCTGGCCTACTCAACTGAGCATGACCAGAACTATGCTCTGATTACGTCTGGAGGATGTTCTGAGGGCCAGAGAAGGTTGAATGAATGAGCCCATTCATTCATTTATTCACTCATCTAAGTTAGAAAGTAAGAGCGTGTACAAGTAGCAATTAATTGGGTATATTATTATTATTTATTATTATTAACAGTATTTATATACCGCTTTTCAACTAAAAGTTCACAAAGCGGTTTACAGAGAAAAATCAAGTAACTAAATGGCTCCCTGTCCTGATAATACAATCATAACACATGAAAATAAAACTAAAAACTAATCTACTTGCATACTTGGTTTTCTTAAATGTTTAGCTATGAAATCATGAGTAATTTTTGAAGGAAATATGATTCACTCTGTATTTACATAAACATTGTAAAAGATAGTTAAGTTAAAAAGTTGAATTAAGAATAATGGGGTCTAAATTTCAGTTGATATAAAGCATGTGTAGACTAAGCTTTTAAAAAAGATACCCTTTTTTGGTATATAGATGCTATGGGAGAATGGAATCAATGGCATTTTGGCTGATGAAATGGGGTTAGGAAAGACAATCCAGTGCATTGCAACAATAGCCTTGATGGTAGAGCGAGGAGTCACTGGGCCATTTCTGGTGTGTGGACCCCTATCTACACTTCCTAACTGGATGTCAGAATTCAGAAGATTCACCCCTAAGGTAAATATCTTTATTTTTTATTATTTTTTTAGACCTCTGTTGGTCATGGTAGGGTGACAACTTGATGAGTAATTTTTCCCAACCACTTCAGAGGCAGGACTTCTAGAGGCTTCTGGAGCCTCTTCTAGGCTGAGGAGCCATCTCAGTTGTTCTGTCTCTGCTGCTCTCTGAGCTGAAGGTATACTGAATGCTTTATTCACCCTCCCTAATTGAGTTGGTATAGTTTCAAAATTATGCATTTAATTTCTTAGCATTCATATATTGCTTTTCAGTCACACAGTGAGTCCAAAGCAGCTCATGGCCTAAAAGTTGTGGGAGTCTCCCATACTTGGGGGACTTCTCCAAGTGGAGATTCCAGAAGCATTTGGAAGGTTGGGGTGGGTGGGAAGAGTCACTCATTGCTACAGGACACCATCCTCTCTATAAAAAAAAAAAATCACTGATATTTCAACATTAGTTCTATTTTATCTGGGTAGACATAAGTTGGAGAAAGGAATGTGTATGCTGTGGCCCATTTCCTTCCCTGACCTTATCTCGCTCAGATTTGCTGTTGCACACTTAGGAAGCATGGGCATACATGTGCAATAATAAAATTTTACTCTAATGCATTTCCAAAAAGCAGAAGTTATTAGTAAAGGGGAAGAATACGGTGCAAAGTGAATCCAAGTGTTTCCTATCTGTAACTAAAAGATTAAGGGCTCAATCCTAACCAATTTTCCAGCACTGGCATAGCTGATCCAGTGGAACATATACTGCATCCTGCAGCTAGGGGGAGGCCTCCTTGAGGTAAGGCAATGTTTGTTCCTCACCTCAAAGTTGCATTGATATGCAGTTACTTGGTGACAGCCTGAGGGTGTAGTAAGGAATCTTTAAAACTTGAGTTTCTCTTGCATTCTGCTATGCTCATTGGACTATAACGGGTGTCAAACTCATTTCACGCAGAGGGCCGAAGTTAGCTTTCACGGCTCCAGCTGAGGGCCAGAAGTGATGTCATTAAGCAGAAAGTGACATCATTAAGCAGCTAATGGCCAGAAGTCAGACCCTGTTCTCATATAGAAATTCATTAACTGCAAATGACAGAAGAGAGAGTACGCAGATCTTGATCATATTTCAAGGTTTGGGAAAGCCCAGTTTTCATGTGGGCTGCCATTTCAGCTGTAACACCTCGGCAGCTGAGAGCCTGAGGGCCGGATAAAAAGCTTCCAGGGGCTGCATCCAGCCCCCAGGCCTTATGTTTGACACCCCTAGACTATAATATAATATAAAGGAGCTTTTGGTGGATTTTTTGCAATGTATTCTGTTTTAATTATGTTTGCTCTGTGCAAAGGTGGCACTCATGGAAAACCACCTCCCCCGCTTCCTATAGAACCACCTGAATACCTTGAAAAGCTGCTGCTGGGGTTGGGAGATTCTTGACAGCAGCTTAGGATGCAGTAGGTAGGGCTGCAGAGTGCCTTCACTAGGGACTCTTCTCCTGAGGATTTCCTCCAAATGCTTCAGCCTCCCCCCCCCCCCGCCCCCAGCATCCTAACCTTCTGCTAAGAGTCTTCTGAGAAAAATGTAGCTGCTGAGCTAAATTTCACAGTAGCTTTTCAGGGTACTTGCAGGGTTTCAATAGGGAGGAAGGGGTGGGAAAAGTGGCTTTCATTAATGTAGCTTCCAAGAGTCCCACTTTCTGGATGCTACCCACAATCACAGCACAAATTGTGGCTTAATGGTCAAGATTCCAAACATTCAATAAAAGCATGTTTTGGCTCACCTAGCTAAGCACTGCACTTGGAAAGCACATCTGGAGAGATACCAGTGAGACTTCCTTGTTGCATTGCAAGTTGGGGGGGGGGGCTGCTTTAAATAGACTACATGCTGCAGATACAAATCATGACTGAGGTGGATTCACTTTAAACTATCTTGATCTTAGGTTAGTGCTTGACTGTGGTCATGCATTAGGTCTGCAAGGCGCTTGTATTAAATCCAAAATATTTGTGGGTTTTTTGTTAAACGTAGCTTCCCATAATGCTGTACCATGGGACCCAGCAGGAGCGGCGTGCACTGATTCATAAAATTCGAAGGAGAGAAGGCTCCCTGAATATCCATCCTGTGGTGATTACCTCTTTTGAAATAGCCATGAGAGACAGAAGTTCCCTTCAGGTATGTATGAAAATGTGATTCCAGTGATGTCCACAAGTGGTCCCTGATAGACTATATTGTTGTTGTTGTTGTTATTATTAGTTATTATTTTGTCATTTTGATGTGAATAAAATAATAACACAGCTGATAATGATCGTATACACATAAAAAATACATTTATCAGCTGGTAAAGCCTCATCCACATGGACATCTGCCTGACATGTAGGTGTAGATGAGGTACCGATGAAGGTACCAAGGTGCCAATTATGGCAGCTAGCTAGCTTTCTTCCCTCCCTCCCTCCCATCCCCGGTAATGTCCAAGGAGAGCTATAGGGGCCAGCAGCCCATACCCAGAGGTAAGGTTCCCTTACCTCTAGCTTAGCTGCTTATGGCCCCTATCCTGCGTTGGATACAGCACCAGCCTCTTGGCTTGCCTGTTCCAGCACAGAATAGGATTGTGCCCATAATCAAATAACTAATGGCTCTAATGCAGCCATTTTCAGCCTGCCATGACACAGTGGTGTGCTGTGAATGATCTGCAGGTGTGCCGCGGGAGTTTGGGGGAGGGTCATTTATTAGTAGGGCCATAGGGGGATGTGAGCCCCCACCAACAACATGGTGTGCCTTGTCAATTGTCAAAAAACTGATGGTGTGTCTTGACAATTTTAATACCTTGTCAGTGTACTGTGAGACAAAAAAGGTTGAAAATCACTGCTCTAGAGAAAGGGATTATGAAAGGGTTCACAATCTAAAAAAGTGATGCATTGTGTTGAATAGATTCTCTTCTGCTTTAATTAAACCAGGTTTATGAAGATCAGAATAAAACTATGAAAAAGACAGTAATTAAAAGAAAAAAAGTCTAACAGAAGTAAAACTGCAGACACTTGCATTTGTCATGTTAATACCTAACAGCAGTTTTATAAATAATAACTGGGTTGCATACAGAGTTGCACACGTGTAAGCAAGCTTGTGCAAAGGAAATGTCCTTCCACTGCAGCTACCTGTGACCCCTTAAAAGCCTCTTCTGAGGTCATAGAGGAGGGTAGAAAGTGAATTTTGCGGCAGGGAGGGTGTAAAACTACTGAAAATTGTGAGGAGATGCCTTCCACTTGTACAACTATGTACAATGCAATAATACCGATTGCGTGGAAGTAATGAGTTCTGTGCTACGTGAGTTAATTATGCAGTATTACTTTCATATGAACTAAAAATCTGCATGCACTGTGCTGACAGTGACTAGAGTGCAAGTCTTCAACATTTTTTAAAGTTGCGTTAATAAATTATTCCCAGAAATCTCCATTTGGTTTCTGGACTTGTGCACTTTAAGAAAACCATGGGACTATTAAAGAATACCATGGGATTAAGGGTCGTTAAACTATTGTATGATGTCCCTTAGCTTCAGAAGCATGTGCTGCCTCCATGCATGTGGTAAAGAACAATTTCACTTCCAATTGTAGCTCATTGGGAGGGCAAAGGGGGGGTTGAGTACAGTATGTGAACCAACTGATCACTGCTTGCTCTAACCAGTTTCTCAAAGAAATCATGTTGCAAACATAGCTCTGCTTTAGATCATGGTTTCTTTTGTAGACTGGCTGAAACGTGCGAGAACCAACTGGTTCATATCTTGTGGCCAATCCTGACTTGTTAGAAACCATAATTGGAAGAGGAAATAACTCTTTCCCTTGATTGTGCAGGTGAAAGAATGCAAGTTCCTTGGGCTAGGGAAGTGTTCCATGAGATCATTGTTTCCACTGACTACTGGCAGCCCAATCCTATGCATGTCTTCTCAGAAGTAAGTCTCATTAAAGTCAATGGGGCTTACTCCCAGGAAAATGTGAATAGGATTGGGCTGGAAGTCCTTTATTTGCAAGGTGCACACTGAATGAACTGACATAGAGATGTTCTTAACTGTTCTTTGTACTGTAAATATATTGAAATTTTAAACTTATGTTCTGTAGGAGATGCATGACTTCTTACAGAACACACTACAAGAAATTCAGATTTTTAAGTGTTAACTTAAACACTTAATGTTAAACTTAAACATTTAAGTGTAAATTTGATTTGCTCTTTCTCTTAGCTTCAGAAGGACTATAGTTTCTAAAACCAAGTACGCTTCTACATATTCCAGATTCAAATGAAGAATCTGAATAAACTTGTATTTCTCAGAAATATTCAAAACTTAGGTTTAGGATAAAGGGTTCTTTGAATTTGAGCTATAAAAGTCCTGTGTGATCTGTTAATAATAATCCACAAATGTTTGCTCCTCTTCCTTTTCCTACTAAACTGCAGTTAGAATTTGAAAATGGAGAAAGAGGGGCAAATAGAAGACTTCATTTGAGGAACTTGCAGCCTTTCACATAGAAGAGAACCTCACCAAGCTGTTTCCTCCCTAGAAACTGCATGGAGGTGCAGGGGGAGAACACCACAAGGCTGCACTTGGGAACTTGAGTGTTTTCTTTACAGTAGAAAGAAATTTATTTGTAGGATAATCTACCCTGCCTTTCTCCCAATAAAGTGGTTTACAGAAATTAAAAACATACAGGTTGAGTCTCCTTGTTCACAAGGGTTCCTTTCCCAGAACTCATGTGAATGGCAAAAATCACACTATAGCTTATCAATTTAAAAAAAACAAAGTCCCTTTGTTAAAGTGATTTAAAAACAGCCTTGCTGACCTTAGTGATGTTAAGATAGAGTCATTAAGACGACAATCCAACAATCAGTCTCTCTCCAAGCTCTTAGAAAGGATTATCTTTCTTTCACTTGTTGTGTTCAAGGGGAAGGGAGGGGGTTGCTTGGAGAGAGAATGACTGATGGATTGTCAGCTGGCTGCCCTCTCTCTAACTATTGTAAAGGACTACTTTCCTTTAATTTAAAGGGCCCTTCTCGTCATGTTGAGATAAAAATCTCTACAACAGTAAGAAAAGCATTTTAAAGGAGTGCATTTTTCCTCTTCTCCAGGGATCAGCACATTCCTTCTCATTTGCAGTGGCCATTCATGTTGAGTCAAATCGGTGTATAAAAAAATCCATGTATAACAGGGTTGGACCTGTATAACAATAATAAAACATTAAAACCAATTAAAACAAGAAAAAACCCCAATGAATTGCATAAAAACAGTTAAAAATGGCATTTAATTAAAACTCAAGTCCATTATGTCAGCTACCAAACACCATTGTGAATAAAAAGGCCATAAGGCCCTGCTGAAAGGTCTCAAAGGTGGGAGCATTCTTACCACATTCCTAATTCCAGTCTTCTCCTTTCACACCTCCCCCCCCCCCCATGTTCACAATCTCATGGCTGAGACTCAGCTTCCAAGCCAATTCAAACAGTTGCCTAGCAGTCAAGAGGATGTTGCATCAGAGTGAATTGCTCATGTAGTTGGAGACCATGAACTACTTGGTTGCTACATATGTAAGGTGTGAAATCGTCAAAGGCCCAACTACAAATTGACTTCACCCTGCAAAATTAACTGAACAGGTTGAATTGTTAATTATTAAAATGTATCCACCTCCCAAGCCTCAGCACTGTTCGTTGTATGCCACTGGTGTTGATTGGGGGGGGGGGGGAAGAGAAAAGGCAACAGGTATTTCTAGACCAGAGGTTTGAGTGAAAGTTAGCTGGCACATAAGCAAAGGTAGTGCATGCGATGGGGAGGAGAGAACATAGGCACCTTGAGCAACGTTGTTAGAAAAAAGCAACACCTAGTGATGAGGACTAAAGACACTGCAATCCTTTTGTGAGAATTTATCCATTGCTAGATTATGCTGTTTGTGGCCATTTTAAAATCAAGAAAGCTCTTGGACATGTCCTGTACTATCCTCCTTGCCAGTATTTTTGGTAAAAAGGCACCCTAATTGTGTGGTGATCTTCCCTGAATTTAAGGTAGGAGCATCTGCTCTTGTTCTTGTAGTGGAATATGTTTAAAGTTCAGTTTCACAGCACCTGAACAAACATTTGGAACTGCAAAGGCCATGTGTGTTGACAGGTTTCTGTTTCTTGAAATAACCATATGTGTGTGCATGTGCATAGATATATAGAAAATGTATATATTTTTTTCCTAGAACTTCTACTGGAAATACTTAATAGTGGATGAAGGACACCGGATAAAAAACATGAATTGTCGTCTTGTCCAGGAACTCAAGCGGTTTAACACAGACAATAAGCTTCTGTTAACTGGAACTCCCTTGCAAAACAACTTGGCTGAGCTTTGGTCTCTGCTCAATTTTTTGCTGCCTGATGTGTTTGATGACTTGAAAAGGTAGGAAGCAATCAAGAAGTGGAAGTTGTGGCAAAAGTCCAGACTTTGGCCTTCACGTGTGAACGTTCAGAATTAGACAAATGTTGAAAAATAATTGCATGTCTTTGTTTAGTGAAGGAGAGTATTCTTGCACAAGTTGTTCCTCTCACTCTCTCCAGAAGTCTGGACCACGCTAATAGGCTTTTGCCTCTTCCTGTGGAAGAAATCTTGCCCGAGTCTGGATCTTGTATACTTATAGGTGTTTCTCTGCCCACTGTTCCTTTAATCAGTTACAGGAAGGGTGTGAATCAGTAAAAGATCTTTCTAACATCAGTTCCAGACAGATTACAATCAAAGGTTCCCTGGAGTTTATAACCATTACAGATCTCTTGGCATGAACCTACCTGACTTGGAAGCCCAACTGTATTGCAGGCTGTGGTAGCAGAGGTGGTGGTTCATAACTTGCCTCACTGCAAAGGGCATTTTGAGACCAAGGAGCACCTACTCTCACTCCCTCAAATAGTTGATCACCAGGCCAGCATCTAGGAGGAGGCCCCCCAATGGCAACAAGTCCTTACAACATAGGGCACACATTCTGGACTAACTTACCTTACTCCCATTTGTCAGTGGTGCTCAGCAGACAAGCAATCAAATTTGGGAGAAAGTATTTAAAGGACTTTCCTTGCCACATGGTTTCTATCCTATTGCTGCACATCATACACAGAGGGCGCAATCCTAACCAACTTCCCAGCACTGACATAGCTGTGTCGATGTGGCGTGCACTGCATCCTGCTTTGGGGAGGCAGTCAAGGGGGCTTCCTCAAGGTAAGGGCATGTTTGTTACCTTACCTTGGGTCTGCATTGCGACTAGGTCAGTGCTAGAAAATTGGTTAGGATTGCACCCAGAGACTTCCTTCACCTAGTATTTTGGGTTTGGTCTTTCTCACAACCCACCCAAAATCAGCTCCTGAACCACTGGTGGCTTGCAACCCACAGTTTGAGAACGGCTGATTTATTGTTATTGTTATTAATTATAACAGTATTTATATACCACTTTTCAACAGAAAGTTCACAAAATGGTTTATAGAGAAAATCAAACAAACAACTAATGGCTCCCTGTCCCAGAAGGGATCACAATCTAAAAGGATGCAAAAGAACACCAGCAGACAGCCGCTAGAAAAGACAGTGCTGGGTGAGGAGGGCCAGTTACTCTCCCCCAACTAAATAAAAGGACACCAATTTAAAAAGTACCTCTTACCCAGTTAGCAGGATTTAAAGTTTAGAGTAGGTTTTACTTTCACCTTTGGGAGAATTGTCTTTATGAAGATGGAGGGAAGTTTCCTTTTTGAAAAAAGTTTTTAGCTGTCTTGACTACAGTAACAACATGGTGGCTAGCCTGTGAAACAGACAGATGTTACTTTTTGATACAGTCTTTGAGGTATTTGCAGTGAGGAGTTGTGATTCGCAGTGGCTATTTATTTATCTGTGGACCTGTGCCCCAGAAGAACATTCCCAGGGTGTTAATGACTTTAGAGGTTGTAACCAACCTGCACCTTGAATTGAATTAGAGAACACACTGATGACCAATAAAGGTGGTCCAAAGTGTAAGCTCATGTTTCGCAGCAAGAACTTGCACAGCTTCATTCTGTACCAGCTGAAGTTTCCAGACTTTTCACACTAGTGAAAGCAGACAGTTGAACCTAAGTGTTCTGTGGTGCTCATTGCTCTTGGCAGTAATTGTGCTGTGTGTGATGAAATTTGATTTTAGAAGTAGAATTCAGCATGTGAGAATCTCTGATTTAAAAAAAAGTTTTTAGACTTTGAAGATAAATGTGTCATATTCCAGTGTGGGCAAGCTGTCTTAGTTGTAGTCATTGGGCAAAATTTCCATGGGCAGCACACCTCCAGGATGATAAATTAGGTCAGAAGCAAATATGGATATGTACAAGTTATGGAATTTTGTTTTCTTCTACACATAATTGAGTGTGCATGCTGCACATCATTGAGAATATATGCAGCTCATCCATTCTTTAATTTGTTTTTCTGTTATTTTCCCAGTTTTGAGTCCTGGTTTGACATCGCCAGTATATCTGAAACCGCTGAAGATATTGTTGCCAAAGAGAGAGAGCAGAACATCTTGCACATGCTGCACCAGGTCTCAGTTTTAATTGATTTAAATGTATTGGTGGTGGTTGTCCTCTCAAGTTCTACCTTGTCCTTAACAGTATTTTAGCATGCCTGATGAGCATTTATATGTCCTCCCACCACCACTCCTATGTCTGCACATATGCAAGCAGCCCTATACCTTCCCAACTTTCATGACCTTACATTCCTACCTATGTACTCCCGGATGAGAAGCATATTTTGATCAAAAGAGGGGGTAGAAGTTGAAAGGTGATACCCTTTTATTGTTTTTGTTTCCAACACTTGCAAATTTATTGCTGAAGTCAACTTTGTTTGTCTTAAGCCATTAGGGTATAGGAAATGGTGTCTTCCACAGTGCAAGCAGGAGCAGCTATGTCCAAAGAAGGAGGATGGCTGAAAACGGGAAGGTCTTGCACATAACTTTAGCTGTCTTTGGTGCATTGTGTGATGCTATACTAGGTGGCTGCTTCATCAGTGTGGTAGATACGTGCCCCATGTAGGAAGCTTATCTCTTCGGAAGCTTCTAGTTTTGAGGATTGCAAGACTGTCAGGTGTTTTAATAAGACACCATTGGTGCCATCATTGAAAAGTGTCAGATGGGATGAATTTTTGTTCCTGATGCTGGGTAGGCAAGTTTGGAATTTGTGTACTTCACATACCTGATTGTCTCACTGCCTGAGCTGACTAGGCTGTTCTTGAGCATGGCATTGGGAGTTGCCCAGATATTATTGGTTTGGGGGGGGGGGAGTGTTCATTCTTTAACTCCCGAGGCAGCACTTAGGATTTCATGATTACCATGAACCTGTCAGTTGCTATACTGCATCTCCCCATAGATGATAGGAAGCTATCATCTTGTGACAAAACGATCTGGTGAGGCCCTCTTGCATGTTCCACTGCCTTGAAAGACTTAGAGCCCAATCCCATGCCAATTTACTTAGAAGTAAATCCCATTATAGTCAATGGGCCTTACGCTCAGGAAAGTGTGGATAGGATTGCAGCCTTATTTATTTAAAAGATTTTAATACCGCTTTTTTCAACATTAAAACAATAAAATGATGATAATACAATCAAAAACATTAAATAAAACCTATTAAAACATTAAATTAAAAGTTGACAAAATTAAATGATACTAGAGCTAAAGGTGTAAAAACAACAATAACATATAATACATAAAATAATATAAAAACAGCAACCAAGACCTACAGATGTTAAATTAAGGAGGAGTCCCTAGAAGGCTCCTCTCTCCTTGAAAGCAAAACATAATTAAAATGTTTTTAAGCCCCACCAGAAACTGTATAGAGGGGAGGCTGTCCTGGGATGCTCTGAAGGTTGGTTCCAAAGACATAGTGACAGAGCATGTTCCACTGCCTTCAGAGTCTTGGTTGGTAGTGAGGCCCCTTAAACTCTTTTGGCAGGGAGTTCCACCATTGCAGAAATTTGCACCTTTACTGGCAGTGTACTGCCAACAATTAAAAATGTATGTGTTCTGGATGGCATTCTTGTTTTGTTTTGCTACTGTGGCCTTTGACTTGCTCGTTAATTTTTTGTTGCTATATTTTTCATTGTTCAGTTTTTTTATTATTTTAATTGACTGTTGGCTGCCTTGGCTGTATCAGTTTCTGGAGGGGAAAAGCACAGTATGGATTTTTAAAAATATAAATATATGCAGAAGTATTAAGGGAAACTTAAGCATATATAAAATTATTTTCTGACCTATAGTTTGCTAAGAACATTTTGACTTCTAGAAATATTTTGCTTTTGGATGATACTTGAGTATGCAGTGTAGTTATAAGGGAAACTGAAAACAGTCATATTTTATTATAGGTTTCTGAGGAAGTTAAAGAAAAAAGACGACACTCAGACAAAATAGTGTATATTTTGAACCCCATGCAATACAAGTTGGGGCGCAATCCTAACCAAACTTCTAGCAGTGGCATAGCTGTGCCAGTGGGGCATGTGCTGCATCCTGCAGTTGGGAGGCAGTCATGGAGGCCTCCTCAAGGTAAGGCAACATTTACCTCGGAGTTGCATTGCCCTTACCACGGTGCTGGAAAATTGGTTAGGATTGCGCCCTTAGTTATTCTGACTTATCTCCCTTTGAGTGTGTGTGTTTGATTTTGAGTTAAAACTACTTTTTTCAATATAAACTCTAGATTTTGACCCCGTTTTTACTGAGAAGACTGAAATCAGATGTAACTCTGGAAGTTCCTCCCAAGCGTGAAGTTGTGGTCTATGCTCCTCTGGTGAAGAAACAAGAAACCTTCTACACTGCCATTGTAAACAGGACAATTCGGAAGATGCTGGGAATCCATGAGGTACTCACTGTGGGGGCCTGACATAGGGGTACACTTCATCATAGGCACCCTGCACTCTGGCCTTGGTTCACAGCATTGTATCTTGTAAAGCTGCGACTGGGGCACATTTTGCTTCTGAAAATGTACCTGTTAAAAAGTGTGGGGGTGTGAGAGAGAGAAATGTGAAGCTCCTCACTGACTAGAGCACTATAGCCTAGTTCTCAAAAGTATAAGGTCATCTTTTCTCTGGACAGGTATAAGCAGGGAGGTCTAACTTCCAACAGCCAGGGGCCCCCACACAACCCTGGTGTCACCCCCCCCCCGTGCATTGACACAGAAGTAATTGGTGGTGATGTAGCTGCCAGTTATTTGCAGGATCTGCACTGCTGAAGTCACTCAGGAGGAGGTAGTTGGTGCAGCAGGGCTTTTTGATCTCTCTACTGTACCATTCTAGCTTCTCCGAAGAAGCTGGAATGGAGTGGCAGGGAGATTGAAAAGCCACTGAAGCAGGAAGGGGCAGTGGGTGGTGGCTGCGGTAGGGCTTTTGAGGGCCACAAAAGGATCAGTGAAAGGTATTTTGCTTTCTCTCCTTTAACTCAGGGCCCAATCCTATCCAATTTTCCAGCACCAGTGTAGCCGCAATGCCGCCCCAAGGTAAGGGAACAAATGTTCCATACCTTAAGGAGGCCTCTGTGACTGCCTCCCCACTATAGGATGCAGTGCATGCCCCATTGACACGGCTGCACCAGCATTGGAAAACTGGGTAGGACTGGGCTCTCAGTTTTATATGTTTTTTAATTAAACAAAAACCTCGTCCCAACATGGTTTTCTGTAATTGAATAGATCTAAAAACAAGATACAGGTCCAGCCTTGTTATACACTGATTTTTTATACACAGATTTGACTCAACACAAATGGCAACTGCAAATGAGAAGGAATGTGCTGATCCCTGCAGAAGGGGAAAAATGCATCCCTTTAAAATCAGTTTAAAAAACTGAACAGTCCTTTAACAATAGCCTCCTTAATGAGAGGGAGAGAGGGCAGCTGGCTGACAATCCATCAATCCTTTCTCTAGGCCACCCCTCCTGTACCCCTGAACACTTGAAAGAAAGGTAATCACTTTGCATTGGTGAAGGGAGGGGCTGAGTGAAGTGCCTTTCTAAGGCACTTGGAGGGGGGCTGATTGATGGATTGTCTTCTTAAGGACTCTTATCTTACATCACAAAGGTCAGCAAGGCTGTTTTAAAATCACAGAGCAAGGGAACTTTGTTTTTTTCAATGGATTTGCTTTAGTGCGTTTTTTGCCATCCATGTGAGTTCTGGGAGTGGAACCCACTCGAATAGTGAGGCTCAACCTGTAGTCTGTTTTGCTAGGCTTCTTTGTAGTACTCATACTTTTCATGGCTGCTTTGTTTCCAGTGGATTGTGACAAAAGATAACAGCTACTGTTTCATTCTACAGGAAGTAAAAGAAGTTATTGAGTTGAGCCCTACAGGCCGACCAAAGCGTCGCAGTCGAAAGGTTGTTAGTTACCGTGAGCCTGGTGAAGATGACTTACCTGATGACCTGGAAGAACTGATGAACAGAATGAAAGAGGAAGTTGGAAAAGAGAGGTGCCTATCTAAAGGCGACTTACCATTCTTCACAATGCATCATTGCGCCCAAGCTAGTAGCATTACAAAATTTCATAGCAGAAGCTGTTAAGACAGACTGTACAAATGGTCTGTGTGTCTGAACAAATAATACAGTAACAATTTATCAAAAATATCAATATAGAGTAATTTTGGAAAGTGTGTTGGGGTGTTGCATTAATTTATTCACTCTTAAAATTCTTGTAATTCATAGCAGGATTGTGTATTGGATTATGTCTGTGCTTGAATTGTTTTATTTTGTCATAGTTACAAACTTACCTGTTTTCAAGGCCAGTGATAGAAGTGAATGTGCCTTTGGATTCAGAAGTCAATCTGAAGATGCAGAACATCATGATGTTACTGAGAAAGTGTGTCAATCATCCATACCTTATAGAATATCCACTGGACCCTGTCACACAGCAGTTTAAGGTATGCTTGAATCACCTTCTGATAAGTTTTTTGTTAATTTCAGTGTTGCTTGAATTTAACATAACTGGAAGGGCAAGCAAACCCTACTATATAGAAGTCAACAATTTCTAATGAAAACTTGATTTTAGTGTCATTTAATTGTGTTTCTCACATCAAGGTTGATGAGGATCTAGTGAAGAATTCAGGCAAATTTTTACTCTTGGATCGCATGCTACCAGAGCTAAAAAAACGAGGGCACAAGGTATTTTTTGTTTCTTACTGTAGCAAAAGTTTCTTGAGCACTTGAATTAAGGATAATGAGGAATCCTTGCACTTTATAGGTGCTTCTCTTCTCACAAATGACACAAATGTTGGATATTTTGATGGACTACTGCTATCTCAGGGATTACCAGTTCAGTCGCCTGGATGGAACCATGTCCTATGCAGAGAGGGAAGAAAATGTAGGTGATTCCTTTCCTAAAGGCATATGCCTAGCCTCTTTGATTCGTCTGAGATTCCTTTTATGGCATAGCAACTAATTTAGGGCCCAATCCGATCCAATTTTCCAGTACTGGTGCTGCTGTGCCTATGGGGTATGCACTGCTTCATGTGTTGGGGTGGCAGTCACAGATACCTCCTCAAGGTATGGGAACATTTGTTCCCTTACCTTAGGACTGTATTGCGGCTGCACCAGTGCTGGAAAGTTGGATAGGATTGGGCTTTCAGTCAGTAATGTAGAAAAAGAATTGGAAGCATACCTGTGATGTTTGAAAGCTGGTATAGCAAAGTGACAAAAACGGAGCTATGAATCAATGTCTGCGACTCAAATTTCACTCATACCATGAACCTGCGAGGTGGAGTGCCTCAGTGTCATGTCACCTCCCTCAGTGTATGAATAGTGACCTAATTTTCAGGGTTGATGTACACCTTACAATATAGTACTTTCTCTAAATAATCCTATACATTGCTTTTCAACAGAAGTTCTTAAAATAGTTTAAATAGCAAAAGGAATAAGATGGTGACTAAGAACATAAGAGCTGCTGGATCAGACCAAAGGCCCATCTAGTGCGGCTTCCTGTTTCTCACAGTGGCCCACTAGATACCTCAGGAAGCATACAAGACAACAAGATACTTGCATCCTGTTGCCACTCCCTTGCATCTGGCATTCTGAAGTAGCCTGCTTCTAAATCCAGGAGATTGCAAATACTCATCATGGGTTGTAACCTGTGATGGACTTTTCTTCTAGAAACCTGTCCAATCCCCTTTTAAAGGTGTATATAGGCCAGATGTCATCACCACATCCTGTGGCAAAGAGTTCCATAGATGAATTACACACTGGACAAAGAAATATTTCCTTTTGTCTGTTCTAACTCCTGACACTCAATTTTAGTGGCTGTCCCCTGGTTCTGGTTTTGTGTGAGAGGGAAAAGAACATTTCTCTATATCCCTTTATCCACTTTGGTCAAATGTTACTTAACTACATTCTGTGGTTAAAGCAAAATGTACAACTCTTTGGAAGCTTGTACGTATGTACTGTATGTTGAAATGCACCTTTGGTTTTTCCTGTGTGTGTGTGGTTGTTTTCAGTACAGTTCAGAGGACAGCACTGACTTATTCTACATGATGATTCTGTCTTTTACAGATGAAAAACTTTAACACAGATCCAGAAGTTTATATCTTTCTGGTGAGCACACGTGCTGGAGGTCTTGGCATTAATTTGACTGCAGCAGATACAGTAATAATTTATGACAGTGACTGGGTATGTTTTGCATCTGACATGTGCTGAACTACACTGATACATGCACCCTGCTCAGGCTTGAGACCTTCTCTATCAATAGAGGTGTTTGAAAATAGTTTTATTTTACTCAGAAGCAAGCCCATTGTGTTCAGTAAGACTTGGGCTGTAATCATATCTTGCTCACAGGAAACAACACCTTTGCCTAGCATGGTCTATCAAGCCATAGTTGAACCTTGAAACAGTTTCAGAACATTTCCCCAGTGCAAAATGAACTTTTGTCAGAGGGAAAAATTACAGCTATGTTCTTCAGTTCAGACTGTGAACAGGTGAAATGCCTGTTTGGCTCCTACAGCTGACAGAAATGATGAGGTTCACACACTCTTAAGTCTGAAATCTGAAGTTTGGTTAAACAATTCTATATTTTTATCCTATCCAGTCCAAAAGGCTCGGATCAAGTAACAATACTTAAAGAGAATTAAATAGCACAAAACTGTAGCAAATTGGGGCCAACCTTTCTGCCAGCCAAATAGAGTGGAAAGGCCCGTAGCTTTTAGTGGCATAGAGTGTGTAGTAGGCCTTGGGTTCAATCCCCAGAATGACCAAATTATCACAGAGACATTAGTATCACAGAGAAGATTCATTAGTTCTCTTTCCAGGGAGTTGGCTGTTGAATACCATACCGTTTTAGCACAGTTGTCCAAGTAGCAGCCTCTCTCCAAGATCTTGGGCAAGGGTTTTCCCCAGTCCTGCTATTTGGGATGCTTTGGAATTTGCATCAGGGTGGCTGATATTTCATTCTGAATTGCTGGGGGTGTGTGCTGTGCCTTTGACTTTCAAAATAAGCCTTTAGCAAGAGGTCAGATCTTTCACCTGGGAGAGCTAGTATTACCTGAATAAAATTAAAAACATGTTCTGAAGTTCATGATACAACTTTAGGTATTAAATTTGTTTTCACAACTTTTCGTTCCATAGAATCCTCAGTCTGACCTTCAGGCCCAAGACCGATGTCATAGAATTGGTCAGACAAAGCCAGTGGTTGTATATCGCTTCGTAACTGCAAACACTATTGATCAGAAGATTGTGGAGAGAGCTGCTGCCAAAAGGAAGTTAGAGAAGCTGGTTATCCACAAAAGTTAGTAAAATAACTTTGTTCTTCTTAAACCCCATATTGACAGTTTTTCCTTATTGGACTATTAACTCTGAATGGCAGTTCCCACTGTATATTTTTGCTTGTACATCAAATTGAGTGCTATGATGGAACCACCAAGCTGAATTATCTAATGCTGAGAGCTATGGATGAACCCTTTTTCTCTACACTTAAGTTTTCTGCTTGCTAGTTTGCCACAAGGTGTGGTATCTGCATGTCCATGAACAGGATGTATTCTGTAGAATTAGAGTTTTGCTGTGTGGTTTCCTGGCCTGTGCAAAACAGAAGGAAAAGTCCACTCTGGTGGACAGAGATAAGGCAGAAAAAGAAAGGCTCTAATGACTGCATGGTGAATGAATATACATTTCTTCACAAGATCATGACCTTACGAAACATAGCCTAATCTGCAGTGCTAAAAAACATGGTGTCTTGGTTAGAACTGTTGTGATCTTGAGACTAACTTGTCTGAACTCTTGATTGTAGAGAAATTGATATCCTGCATTGGTTGTATCAAAACTGGATATCGTCACGCTCTGTTTGTGAAGATCATCTAGTGCAGAATGCTCTGCATGTGTTTTAATGATGTTACTGCTTTATTAACTGCACAAGTTAATTCATTTGAGTGCAATTAAAAATACTGTTTATTACTTTTAAAGCTGTAAACTGCTTGGGTCCCAAGTCCCTGAATGACCACCACCCTTCATATGAAATATCCAGTCCTTAAGGTCATCTGCTGAGACCCCTTTGTGGGTCCTGCCATGAGACCCCCTTGTGTATCCTGCCATCACTGGAGGCACAGTTGGTGAGGTCAAGACCATCTTTTCTGCGGTGATACCCAGTTTGTGGAATTTCCAGCCCCCAAGGAATTAGATTAACTCCTTTCAATTCCACTACCATGAAAGTTTTTTTTTTCCCTAAGCCTTCATACTTGCTGAACTTTTATTTGCTGAGTCTACTGTTGGGTTTATGGTTTTGCTTGCTTGTGTTTGCTTGTCTTTTATTATATTTTGTGTGTTATATTTTTTAAACTTTTGATTGTTGGTCACTTTAAGCACTAGCTTTTTCAGGGTGACGTGGGATTAAAAATGTGTGTTAAATATAAAATACACAAATATATTTTGCTGAATCTAGGTGAAGGTGGAAGAGAATGAGAGATGCTACTTTATTTTTCCCTACCGCCTTCTGCTTTAGCAACTCAGGAAAAATCATTTCCAGGGATACTAATAGCTGATAAAATAGTGATACATTTTCTTTCTTAGCCTACATTAGTACATGTCTGTAACCTGCATGAACGTGTAATTTATAAGATTTTGCAGAATATATTAATCTGGAATTCTTGTTCCACATGTCCTGTAGGGTGGGGAAGAAGCCCTTTAAAAAAAAATCCTAAGAGATGCTGACGGTTAAATTTAGTGGAATGATTGAATTTTGTAAAACAGATTAGAAATAGTTAGCAAGGCTACTTGTCATGTTAGAGCACCCTTAGCTGCCACCATACAGCTTCTTCTTTTTTTCCTTTCCTTTTTGGCATTGCTGTTGGAGGAATAAATGGCTCTTCCACTGTGTGTATGCATCTTGCAGTCCTTGTACAGAATACAAAAATCTACTGAAAAATGTTCTAGGCAGCTCTTCTCTGATCTTAATTGGATGTGTTGGGGTTTGTGGTCTTGTCTCAATACACACAAGGTATTTATAGTGCAGTGTGATTATGAAATGATGTTGAACTTGTGATCTGGCAAGTAGTTTGCCTGTTTCAATATTAAAAGAATTGCTGACAATGTGGCAATTGTCTCACAATGGTATCATGGTGAAACACCATCTTGTTTTTCTTCAAGATCAGTTTAAAGGTAGCAGATTTGGAGTAAATCAGTCAAAGAGCTGCTTGGACCCAAAGGAGTTACTGGAGTTGCTGCAATCCAGAGATTATGACAGGTGATTTCAACTCATCAGTAATGGGCAGGGAAGGGGGGGGTATAAAAAAACACTACACAGAAATGGGGCGTCTTTTGTTGGGAGGGGGGAAGCTTCTGTACAAGGGACAGGGATATTTGGAAAATATGAAATTAATGCTCTTCATTTCCTTCTACTAGAGAGATTACAGGATCAGGAGGGAAAATAATAAGTGACAAAGATCTAGAGTTACTTCTGGACAGGAGTGATCTTATGAGTAAGTACTACTGATGTGTCTTTCTACTCAGCTGAGGGCACAATCCTAACCCCTTTAGTGTCTGTGCTTTCCAGCACTGGCATAGCAGTGCCAGTGGGACATGCATCCTGCTGTTGGAAGTCACTCACAGGGGCCACCTCAAAGTAAGGGAATGTTCGTTCCCTTACCTCAGAGCTGCATTGCCCTTGTGTCAGTGCTGGAAAGCACTGACATAAGGGGATAGGATTGCGCCCAGAATCTCATACAGCAGCCAAATTCAAATGTGGATTCTGTCTGTAGAGAAAGCTGTTCCAGATTAGAAACTTTGAGATTCTCACCTTGCTTACAAGGTTCTTCTGTCTTTTTTGTTAAGTGAAGATATGTAAATCAAGACCTAATTTAGGCCAATGTAGTAAGAATGAACACCACCCTAACTGGTAGTGTTCTTTGGGGGATATCAGTAAAGACTTTAGGTTACAATCCTATCCACACTTTCTTGGGAGTAATGGTGCTTATTTCTGAGTAAAGCATGCCTAGGATTGCACTGTTAGTCTCTGACAGTGGAGAGAAAACTCTCAATGCAAACTGCAACACTACAAGCTTATACTTCAGAATAAGATGCCACATATAAAATCAAGAGACTTGCAGTTCAGCAGCGTGATGTTTTTGGGGCAAATTTTTCCAATTCTTTGTTTCTTCCCTCCTTGCAATTCTTCCAAGAGCCCTTCTGATTTATACAGCTGATTATAAAACCAAACTGTAACGCGGCCATAATTGTCTCCGCATTGTTAGTTATCTCTCAATGGAATTGAGAAATCTGAAAGGAAAAGAGCCCACCCTTTCTGGTAGCTAACTCCCCTTTTCAAAATATTTCAGTCTCTCAAAAGTCAGTGATTTAAATTCTGCAATTTAGAATGCAGAATCTAGTCTCAACAGAATCACTCTAATTCCTACACTCTGCTGTGTTGTGCACTGCACATCAGAATGTTCTGCAAGAAAAGTGGAACTCCGTAATCTCTTCTGCTATAGTACAGCCAGAAGCCCGAGTCCTGTACCTATAATAGCACTGTCTGAAATTGCACTAGCATTAGCTATTTATGAGCCTTCCACGTTCTCTTTAAATGATTGCATTTTTCCTTTTTCCTAGACCAAATGAAAAATTCTAAATCCCTTAAAGAAAAAACAGGAGTTTTCAAGGTTTTGGAAACCACAGACATCATGGAAAACATGCTTTGAAATATGGCCAGTTCATGCTCACTGAACTACTTGTGCTGACCTCGAACACCCTCAAGGTTCATACCTTATAGTTCTGAGTTCAGAAACTTCTTTCAGATTGCATTATTCTCAAGTGATGAAAGAAGACTCTAAAATATAACATTGTTCAACTGACAGATCTGAAAAGTAGGCTTTTGGAATTTCTTATTGATGAGACTGACAGTTCATATTACTTTTGATTCTAGTAGCATCTATTAAGCTGTTCAATTTGTACAGTTTTCTATGAAAGTTGTATTCAAGTAGTGCAAGTTTTTTTAAAAAAAATCTTGATTCTGTTTATGGTTTTATTTGGACAGAGAATGTTTACTTTGTTTTGTTTACAAGCCTAATTGTATGACATCAGTTTTTGGTAAGGTTGCTAAATAAATTCTGTATTGTATCGGGCTTGAAGAATGAGTGTTTGATATAAAAGCAATGGCTGGTGGTGCCTACCTGGATGTAACCCTGCAGGTTCAGCTGTGTCCTAGAATCGCTACAGAGAATTTATATTCCCCAGTTTAATGTGTTTACCTGGAGGTTCTGTGTTAAGTTGATCATAAAGGGATGGTACAATCTTTAAGATCTGCATGTGCTATTCTTTCACACACTGAACTTGAATCTTTTGAGTTCTTTGTATTAACTCTTTGATCTTGTTTTGTGATTTTCTGAATTTAACTGATGGGTTTTCAGAAGCATTGCCATTTTTAGTTATGTTTTGTAGTCTTAGTACCTTTAACTTGCACAATATTATGAAAAACTGTCACAAGAGCAGTGGTTTTGTAGACTAGGGCCTTCCTTCCCTGCCCACACAGTACAACCTATGAGGATTTTAATTTCCCCATACCTAAGCTGATCTTTGACTTTCTTTCAGAGGTGTATGAAATATCCTGTTGCTGGTAGCATCGTTCCTTGAGCCATCTGTCTGAACATTCTATAATACTTCAGTTAGGCTAATTGCTGCTAGAGGCATCACCGCCAGCCCAAAATGCCTTAACTAAATTACATTTTTTGGGTTTAGTAACTTACTAATGTTATCACATTGCCTGTTTTATCTCAATGTTAGAGTGAAACCCCAAAGCATTCTTTATGCTGATGCTGTTTTCCCCACTGAGCAAATATTCTGTAATATATAGAAGGGAAGGGATGAATTGTCTTGTAATTTTACATGTGAACAAGGGAAGCACTTTGGTTTTTATACAAATATTAACTAGGACTAGTGTTAGCTGAACTCTCATTCCTAGGCTCTATTTACAGTCTAGCTCTGTGCCTTTGGCTTTCTCATTATTGTCAAAAGATAAAAGTCAGACAGTAAAATGGAGCAATTTCTAGGTCATGAAATGTCGACCCAGGTTGAACTTAAGTGGAAGAAATTCCAAATGTGGCTTAAGCTTTCTACAGGCTGGCTCACTGAAGCACAAACACTGAGTGCCAAAATGAAGCTTATGGTGTTGGCTGGGAAGCTTTAGTGATTTAACACCAACCTTGGAAACTTGCAGAACAGTGAAAAGTGACTATATCAGGGCTTTGCCAAGGCATGAAATAGATGAAAGTGCCCCTAAGCAGCCAAAGAGTGCCTGCAAAAAAGATAATCCACCTTACCTTGCAACATTTCTCTGCAGAAAGAAAGTGGCCCCATCCTAACTAAATTGTCCCCTTGCCCCAGCTAGGACCTGTGCCAGTTATGTTGATCCATGTGCATGGATCAGGCCTTGGGCAGACGGATAGGATACATAGCATGGGCTGGCACTCCCATCCTTTGTGCCAAACTGCTGTGTCCTGAAAAGACAGTTTTAAAGAGAAGCACTATTCTTATCCCCCATTCTCGTTCATCTTCCCAATGCCGAACTGACCTAGCATGTATGCACTGCTGAAACAGACGCCTGCGTTGGCTTGGTCATGGCGTGAGAATGGATGATGGCCGGATCTCAAAGGATCTCCTCTATGGAGAACTCGTGCAAGGAAAGCACCCTACAGGTAGACCACAGCTGCGATACAAGAACATCTGCAAGAGGGATCTGAAGGCCTTAGGGATGGACCTCAACAGGTGGGAAAGCTTGGCCTCTGAGCAGCCCGCTTGGAGGCAGGCTGTGCAGCATGGCCTTTCCCAGTTTGAAGAGACACTTTGCCAACAGTCTGAGGCAAAGAAGGAAGGCCCACAGCCAGGGAGACAGACCAGGGACAGACTGCACTTGCTCCCAGTGTGGAAGGGATTGTCACTCCCGGATTGGCCTTTTCAGCCACACTAGACGTTGTGCCAGAACCACCTTTCAGAGCGCGATACCATAGTCTTTCGAGACTGAAAGTTGCCAATACAATATATTCTTATCCCTTCCTCTTGAAGTTAAAATCTAGCCTTGAGATAATCATATAAACAGAAATAAATGAAAACAGTTGTTTGAGTCAACTGGTTTATTGAACAGGAATGAAAGAAATAGTGCTTAGTTCTGATTGACTGCGTAGGGAAGTGAAAAGTCATGTAATAAAACAATCCAGCCTATCCGTCAGCTTTATAAAAACTGCAGGTATTTCGTTAGTGATTTAAAGGCAGCCACCAAAAAGATCTGCTGCAAAGGCCTTGCTGAGAGGTAAAAGACAATGGAACAAACACTTTTCCCTTCATTTGGGAAAGACAGTGACCACTTCATAGCCTTCAGGTGGGGTGACCCGTTCCCTGGCATGCTTCTCACAATAGATGCGATCTTCCACAAAGAAGTGCCCTTTTTGCTTGAGGTTTGTTCCGCAGTCACTACACACATAGCACTCTGGGTGAACATGCTTATCCCGGAGCTTTACAAACACACCACTGTGGAGAAAACAGTACCAGAATCAAAGTTCAAGGAGACTTTGGCTCTCATAAGAATTATTCCAGGTGATCCCGCATCTGTTAGAGGGCATGGGGGGGGGGAGAAGAACTATCAAGGAGTAATGAAGATGTGCCCCAGATGTGTCTGTAATAAGCATTATTCAGGCACCTGCAAGATCTGCATCTACTAGAATATATTGAGGGGAAAAAGATACAGTACTTGCTGAATGTTTCCATGCCATATAGATTGTAAAGCCCTTTTTAAAGCTATTTACATGTTGTCACCCTACTTTAGGAGTATATTTAGAAAACCATGCAAGTGTTTTTTAAAGCTAGCACTGTAGGCCTAACTGGCAAAGGTGAGGAGCTACATTAGTTCAGGTAGTAACACAAGGCCAAAAAGAACAGGCCCGGAGTCTGGTCAACAACAGATGGAACGAAGGTTCAGTATAACAGTGGATGACAGAACTGGATGTCAAGGCATTAAGACACATTAAAACCATTCAAGACTGAAAATGGAGTAAGGAATTTGAGAGTCAAAAAAATAAGCACAGCTGTTCAAATTTTTCAATAATAATGGCCTTCAGGCCATGTCCTGGGAAGCCTGAGTCCCAGGACACTGCCTGAAAGCATATAAAACAGCAACCTTTTTGAAGCTACTGGCTGATCAGTGTCTGAATGGGAGAACTCCAGATTTACCTCAAGAGTTCCATGATGGAAATGTGTGGCATACTAGATTTTCCACAGAAAAATTTAGCAGTGGAAAGTAACCTAACATCACAGATTATATGAAGGATCAATTCAGTGTGAATTGGCTATATGGATGATATCCTACATCAAAAAGTGGCCAATTACCATTTTTATGGAGTTCTAGAATACAATGAAAAAAAGATGACACGATAACATCTCCATACAGAATACATTTGTTTTCTTGCTGCAATCTCTCAACAGATCAATACAGCCTTTATTATCTCCTTATGACTCTTACTTTGAAAGGGATTGCAAAAATACACTGTATTCATGCAATCAGCACAACTGAATTGAAAGCCACCACTAATCTGAACTGACCTGCTAGCTGGCTTTATTAAAATAAAACTTGCCACATGTTAATATATGTGGCTGCTCTTGTTTGAGAAGTACATGAATGGGTAACCACATGGATAGGCATTCTCAAGTATCTGCAGGGGATAGGTTCCTGCTGCTACCATACTCAAAACCATGGATAGCAATGAATCCCCATTCCACTCCTGATTGCCTTTCTTCATTTGCAGATGCTTTCTTTCCCTTTGCAACACAAAGCAGAGTGAGAACCTAGACTTGTAGCTGCCAGAGCAACACTACAGGATATGACAAGTGAGAACAGTAACAGCAAATGGAAAGCAGAAGAAGCAGACAGTAAGAAGGCTAGGCTTCAATGTTGTTACTATCACTTCGTCTAGCATTCTTATAGCTGCTACAAGTCTAGGTTCTCACCGTTTGCTTCCTTTTCCAAAATGCTCCATTCATGAGCACAAGGAGGGATTAGTGAAACCGTGGATATGGGGCCCGTGGATATGAGGAGGGGGGATGTCTTATCTTTCAGTTACACATACTACCTAGCCGCATACTTTATGAGCTATGAAATCTTCCGTCCCCACACAGAGCCTCTCCTTGGCATTCCATAACACTAAGCAAGTTCCAATTAGTTCACATGTCAATACTTACACAATGCCAGATCCACATTTATCACAAATGGGCAACTTCTGGGCATTTCCAATGGATGCTGCAACTTTGGTTATCGGAGCTTTGACACTTCTAAATCCAGAAGGCTTGTCTCCTACCATATTACAAAAATACAGTACTATTGATTAGAAGACATGCCCAAAACACCAAGTTCAAAGTGACTTCTCAGGCCACCAATCATGATTCTGCTGAAGCAAACAATACAATAAAATGAGATAAAATATGTTTGAAGGGTACAAGGGTAAAAGGTTCAGCATGCCACTCTTGAAAATAGTGTTGAAAAGCAGAACATTGAACTTGAAAGTGGACATTTGTCAGAAGCCTCACAGCTGAGGGAAATACAAGAACAAGTCTTGTGACAGTGGCCTTAAGGCTTCTTGTCAACCAGCCACCTTTAGGGGCTCTTGAATTCCTTTTAAATTCTATAGCTTTTGTTACTTAAAACACAAGTAGTCCAAAGCCTTCTGCAAAGACACTCTGGTTCATTCAAAAAACAGAACTTGAACCTCATTGTGCGGAGAATTATTGCCTGGTTTGCTCTCACCAGTTCACATCAATGTGTGCCCTTGTCTAAAAGGCATACACTTGTAGCAACTGATGAACTTTTACAGAAGTCATAGGCCATGAGAAAGAACTTGTTCCTAATTTTACAATTATGAAAGCGGCTTGACATAAAACGGGGGTGTGTGTTTGAGATGGTGATTGATTTATGCTTGAGGATAACTGTTGGATTATGTCCTCTGATCAAACAAGAGTGGAGGAAGTATTTTTGCTGAAACTCCCCTCCTCAATATATTGTGGAAAGTGCAAGTTTCATACACTGTTATGAGAGAAAAAGGAAACAAAACTGTCAGCTCAACCACACATTTAAAAAGCCACCACCACACCAAGCTCAGAATGGCAAGTCATTGCATAGCCCAACCCAAATGGAACTGATGCAAGACAGGATACAGAAAGGCAGCAAAATTGCTTTAGACCTGGAAACCACATCTCTCTCAACAGCAGGGTCAAATCTGTTCTCTCGGCAGGGTCAAACAAAGGCCAACTGGCAGGGTCTCCCCTCCACTTTCAGCAATGGCTTCTCAAATCAATATGGCCAGCAAACCCTGGTTACATTTCAGAGACATTTTGAAACAAGTTAACTCCACAGCTTTCTGTGGAGTTGGCAGAGAGAAGAGAACCAAATTCAAATCTTGATGTTCAATTTCATTTACATCCTCCAAGAAGAAAGTTCCTTCCTCAAATTTCAACCCCAGTATAAACAAAGCCTCAGAAGAGCTGCCCTTAAGCCACCCATCACCTTGAATTTGGTTTGCTGTAGCAGTGTAAAGTCTCCAGCAAGCTTCTTCCTGTAAGTGACTTGGCCATGTGTGCACAGAGTTTTACAACAAGCAAGCAAGCCTCTTTAGAACACCAGAGAACTCAGGGGCGCACACAAGGTTGCATTGCTTGCTGGCAGACACTTGATGGAGACTCTTTGCTAAAATGTCTGCCAGCAAGCGCTCCAAAGTTCCGAGTCTCCCGCAGGTGTCTGCTGGTGACGCAGCCATGTGTGCACTCCAGAGTTTTCAAGAGGCTGGCTTGTTTACTGGAGACTCAAACTCTGGAGTGCATGTGTGGCTACGCTGCAGCCTTCTGGCCTTGCTTGCTACGTCACTGATTTCATCTGGTCACTGATGCCAAGTTAGCTTGCATATTCCTGGATGCTGATGTAACATCATATTTGGAAAGAAATTGTATTACCAAACAACAGGAGAATTGAAAACAAGAGGACCGAACTTACCCTAGGTCTGCCTGAATCCAGCTCAGACCTGATAAGGCAGAAAAGGAGACACAGACCCACTGATTCAAAGGAAGTTCCATCCAGACTACAGACCGTAAGTTTTGGTTACTTTCTTTATGTTTCCAATCAGGTGGGGCTTCCCCCCCCCCCTTACTGGCTTCTTTTCCTAGAGGAATCCACACACACACACCCTTACCTTTTTCTTCAGACTCCAAAATTTCTTGTAGCACCAGGAATGAGGTGGATTGTCGGGGTGGCTCATTTGAATCTTGGTTCTCCTGCAACATCTTATAAACCTCAGAGTCCTTGTCAATTACTAAGTTACTGGAGGGCTGGTTAAGTTGGTCCAAGCTGAACAAAATGAAAGCAAATCTCATCAGTGAATTAAATTCAGAGCCACCCAAAAAATCATTTTAATACGAGAAACTACAGACAAATTCAGCCCAAACCACTGGAGATGCACGATGTGTTTGTGCACAAGCAAGTTGCAGTGAGATGAAAAATAGGCCCTACTGCAGCAAAAGAATGCCATTTTTTTCCTAACAGGATGAGCGCAGGATTTTCTGTCTTTAGCTACAGGATCACAACAGGTTTCAATTACAGCTGAAACAACCAATGTATAAATCCATGCTTCCAGAACGTAGCCCAGGTCCAGCTTCAGTAACCTCTTTGGGACTGGGTTTGTGCAGACAGTATCTCCAGAAGCTCCAGTATCTCCAGCAGTAGGTTCTCCCTCTCAGCTACAAGACAGAAAAGCTACACTCCCTGCAGAAGATGAGAACAGTCTGCTACTGGGGTGCTTTCTGAGAGACATCGCTGGTCACCCCAGGCAAATAAGCAAACAACAAGGCTGGCTTAAGTCACATTATCATACATAAACCAAACATGACACAGTGCGAATAAGTTCACATCATTGTCTTCATCTACCCAGACCCAAATCCACAAAGCTTGCAATTCTTGCCTGTGAGAGCAGCCAAACAGAATTGTAAGGACTGGTTCACACATCCACGCATCATTTGATTTCTTATCACTTGATGACTCATAGTTGAATGTGTGAACTGATTCCATGTCCAGATATGTCTGAGGTACAGTGAGAGCTCACCCACATACAGGTCATCACTGAATGGATATGCACATTTGAAGTAGGCCTAAGAGGCCAGTTGGAGTACTCCGTTTTGCCTGATCTTTGTTCAGAAGAATTTGCTTTTTCCTCTATGCAAACGGCTTTCCTCTTCTATGCACAGAAATATCAGTAATGCTACTCCTCACACACTGGCTATCATGTGCAAATAAGGGTCTACACATCTAGGCCCAATCCCTGCACCCTTAAAAACCCCTCAAACTCGGGGAATCAAGGGGGAATCCTTCAAACCATCCAATGTGCACATATCAAGTGGACCCAAGGCAGGCATGCCTAGAGATGCTGCCAGTGCAATTTGAATTATCTCACAGATCATGGGTGGGTGCAACTTTACCTGCAGGGAATTGTGCCAACGTTCTTGTCTATGCAAAGCTTTAGGGGGAAAGAGACTGGCCTAGCCTTCTCCCAGACAGGCTAGCTCTGTACAGAAAGGGAGAGTTTGACTTGCAGGAACTTTCCAAGAAGCAATCCATTCTCCACACACACCTCATCCAGGCCTGTACCCAGAGCAAGAGTGAACATTTGAATCTCCTCTGCTTTCCACAGGGTGTGTACACAAGCAATCTGCTTGAAGCTTTATAAGAGGCAGGCTATTCAATAAAGGCAGCTTCTGAAATTCAAATGTGGCAAGTTGTACCATAGGAAAAATTCCCTGCAACTTGTGTAAGGCGATAGTGTACACTCCCACGCACACACCATTTCACACGGAAAAATGCTATCTAAGAGGAGTTCCTGTACAGGAAAACAGTTACAGCTGAAACGACGCCTAGCTGGCTTCTTGTAATCCTAACTATCTCCCATGACACAACTGCACTCAATCATACAAGAGGCAAGAGAGAAAAAAACTTAAGTTAGAAAAGCATCACCATTTTATTTCTAGCACCATTTTCCATCAAACCACTTCCATCTAAGATAAAATTGTACTGAAAAAAATCAGCTATTCCCAAGCATGACATAGCCACATCTTTCATATACAAACTCAACAATGCAAATCTCTTCATTGAAGAGCATCAATCGCATCTTGTTTAGGTTCACCTGACATGCATGGTGGATGACATGAAAATTCAATCCAGGCCTCCAATGACAACTGAGCCACCCATACCCCTCATCAGTTCCAAGTCAGTACTAGCATAAGGGCATCCACACTGCAAAGCAACTCCCAAATCATTGCAAGGGCTGTTCAGGTCACTGTCTGCAAGTATGCAAAGCCACAGAAATTAACTACTCCAAATTTTCTGCCATTTGGCTCAAACTAAACATGACACTGGCAGCCATGTTTGTTTTATCACGAGTCTGCCCTGTTTGCAGATCAAATGGAAAGGTTAAAAAGGATGTGTTTATCATCCTGCACATGGGTAAGGAGAACTGAACACTTCTCCTTCAGGCCATTATTTCAAGCACTTTCATGTCTGGAGCTAGGCTGGAAGAAAGTGCTTGGATGACAAACTGCAAGGACATAAAGTGTGTGTGTGTGGGGGGGGGAAGGTTCAGCTACCTTCTGTGTTTCCACAACCAGACACAAAACAAGTTCTCACCCTATAATTTATACACCAACAGGAAAGACTTGTCTCCAATCAAGTCTACATTGGCCTTTACTTACACTGGCTTTAGGAAAAACAACGCTGCCAAAAACAGAGGCAAGTAAATTCTATACACAGCATACAGGAACAATTGACCTGAAGCATGGAAAGATGTTCTGCTTCTTTACAATGCCAAAAAACCATCCATCTTTTATTGGTAGTGATGCTAGATGGGATTGCACTTCCTCTAAGTTTGCAAGTTGGGAATGCTCCAGGACCCAACACTGTCTCTGGATGCCCAGGTGATGTTGGTTGCCAAGAATGCCTTTCCCCATTTCGACAGGTTTGGAGGCTGTGGCCCTATTTGGAGAGAAGGTAGATTTATTCTCTTCTCTCTCCCTCTCCCTCAGCCACACATGTATTGGTTACACCCAGAATGGACTGCTGCAATATACTGTATGTGGGAGCTGCCTCTGAAAACCATTCAGAAATGGCAACTGGTACAGAATGCCACCACTTGGGTGTGTGGAGGGCCACTGTAGTGGCAAGATAAGACAACACTAATTCAGTATCTGCTGCACTGGCTACCAGTGCATTTCTGGGCCCAATTCAAAGTGCTTGTTTTCACATCTGAAGCCCTATATGGCCTGGAACCTTGAGGATTGGCTCTGCCCACATAAACAGAATGAGACAGAATGAGACATAAACATAATCTGCCTTGCAAACCCTGTTCCGTGGCTCACCATTCACACCACTGCTGGGAGTAGGGACCAGGCCTTTTCTCTGATGGCACTACAGCTATGCAACTTGCTCCCCAGAGAAGTTTGGCAGACTCCCACCTGGACTGCTTCTAGGCAAGCTGTCCAAATGCTTCTTTTGCAAAATTTACCGTAACTGAACTGGTTTTTAATTTGTTTCATTACTGCTGTTGTAATATAAGAACATAAGAACAGCCCCACTGGATCAGGCCATAGGCCCATTTAGTCCAGCTTCCTATATCTCACAGCGGCCCACCAAATGCCCCAGGGAGCACACCAGATAACAAGAGACCTCATCCTGGTGCCTTCCCTTGCATCTGGAAGGGATGTTTTGTTGTGGCTTATATTGCATTTATATATTGCATTTGTTTTGTTGTGGCTTATACTGCATTTATTTTTACAAATGTGAGTTGAGTTTAGTCTAGAAAGGATGGAAATCCTTTAAACCAATTTGGTTCTTAAGATAGAATTTTGGTTCTTAATAATTTACAATTCTTAATATGGAAATATCCTCCTTCCTCTCACAATAGCAGAAAACTAGTGTGTGTGTGCGATAATCCCCTTCACTTTCCTCTTTGCAAGCATACAGATATAGATAGCCTTGGATTTCCTCTGTTGCTAGCTGAGCTCTACATCTATCTCCATATTTTTATATAAGTACGACTGATATACTTGGGAGGATTTTCAGCCTCCGTCTGTCAGGAAACCTAACATTTCTATAGCATTTGAAATCCTCCCAGCATTTTCTATTTCCTGCCTACTTCACCTCTGCGTAAGAGGCCCAACTCTCTCAGCATGTCACCTCTAGCGCTAAATGAAATTAAGCCGATTTTTAAATCACCCCTTTGTGGTTGATGGACAGCCATGACTAACAATAAAAGCATTCAGACTGGATACAGGATGCTTAGAACGGGTTCAAAATTCAGCACAGTTTATGGAAATGATCCTTCCGGCTGATGTGAACAAAGCAGTGATTGAACCACCCGAGCGCCACACCATGCAAGATGGAAAGAGACAGTATTACAGAGAAAGGCTGCCAAGGCAGGCCTCATGCATCAAGGGGTCAATTCCAAAGCAACGCTTGCCAAATGAGCTCTCCCTTATTTCACTGCTAAATTTGCCAGTGCTAAACCCCAGCACTGTCTGTTCTAGTGGCTGTCTGCTGGTATTCCTTGGCATCTTTTTAGATTGTGAGCCCTTTTGGGACAGGGAGCCATTTAGTTATTTGATTTTTCTCTGTAAACCGCTTTGTGAACGTTCAGTTGAAAAGCGGTATATAAATACTGTTAATTAATTTAATTAATTAATTAAATTTGCCAATTTAAATGCTCGTCCATGCTTCTTTCTCCAAGCCCTACACAGATGAAACATTGCTTCTCTTTTCTTCCTCATCATGTCCAACCACAGGTAAGAATAACTGCATGTATGAATGCTCGTTCTTGCAATTGAAGGACAACGGCATCCTGGGAGAATCGATGGGGAAGGGATTAATTCAGGGCCCAATCCTATCCAACTTTCCAGTGCCAATGCAGCTATGCCAAAAGGGGCACACACTGCATTTTGTGGCAGTGGGGCAGGGAACATTTGTTCCCTTATCTTGAGGCCGCATTGTGGCTGCATCAGGGCTAGAAAGTTGGGTAGGATTGGGCCCTCTATCCCTTAAAGTAGAAAGAAGCTAACTGGAATTCAGCACACTAACACCAGAGAGAGCATTTTCTAGTTTGACACCATAAAACGTTACCTTAGAAGTGACCCAGATCTCAACACTTGAGGTGACAGATACATCTGCTGCAAGAGTGCCAAGATTCTTTTCCAGACTGTTGCAATGGATGAACAACAGATCACAACAGAAGCTGAGAACAGTGAACGTACACAGGCTTTGCCAACTGCACATGAAGCAGACAAAATTACCTGGGGAAAGTGGGGCTAATGGAAGAGATCTGCCCCTGCAAAGAATCCAGGATGTTTCTCTGTGAGTAGAGCTGTAAAGGAGAATTAAACTGTATGTGCCGCACTTTGAGTCCCGGCACCTCCACTTCCACAGGGCTGCTAGGGCAGATCTGAGCAACTTCCTTGAGCTGATCTAGGCCCACTTTGACTTGGCTCGGGATGGATGAGGTACTGTGCCTCCTTTGCAAAAGAAAGGAGGATGGTGGCTGAAGAGGTTTATAGACCATGGCAAAGGGAGCCTTGAATCCACCAGTAGGTGACAAAGGACTACTCAGGAAGAGGGCGTTAAGGAAGTGGGTGGGTTGTTGATGATCATGATGTTGTTTTGTCATGGAGTTGGGGAAGAAAGGAAGGAAGACATTAACGAAGGAAGAAACTGCAGCACTAAACCAACTTCATTCAGCAAACTCTCTCATACAAGGGGCCAGCACAACATACAAAGTAGGAAACCCAAAGTAACTATGTATGAAAACTTTAGATGTCACACTATGCCGGTGGACCGTTCTAACACAAACAGGAAACACCATGAACTCCACTCAATGCATTCCTTGGAATGTGCCAGGCAAAGGGGAACCAAGAGGGGTTCCAGGAAAGAAAGTGAGGAAGGGTTCAAGGACCCAAGGGCACAGTTCTGAGAACTGAGCATTGCTGGCCTGCTAGCAATTCAGCATAGGAAGCTCCAAAGAAACTTTTTTTTTTTTTTTTAGTGACTGAGTTAACAGGCTGGCTACCTTTAGCTTCTGGTCCCCAGATAATGCTCAGTGGAAACTATTACCAGGTTTGAGACTGAAAAACCACCTAGGAGCCAATATAAGATTCTTTTGGTGGATCCCACTTGTAAAATGGGACAGGAACCACCGTCGATTAGGACCGTTCCTAGAGAAGTGCAGTATTTAGCACCAAGGGTTTGTGGTGACCCCTCCCCCCCCCAAATGTTAAGAACATAGTATTTTTAACCATTGGCAAAAAAATATCAGGGGTGGAAAAGAAAAAAATTTTGGGATGCAATTCGTGAACCTCAGAAGTCTAAACTTGGATTTTTAAGGTTCACTAGTTGCATCAAACAAATTGTTTTGTGAGAGTCTCAAATACGCTTTCCAGAGGTTCAAAAGAACTAGTCTGTGTTTTCAAAAAGCTCTCTGCAAAAAATGAGAACAATGCTAGTGAGACCCAGTTTCAAGGAAAAGAGAGCCCCAAACCATAAAGTCACAACACTCTTGTAACAAAAGCAACAGGCACCTGCATGAGTGGGAGGGGAATTTTAAAGGTTCGTACGTCATACTGAAAGCCCGTTGAAATGGCACAGGCGGCTGCTGAATAAAGAGAAAAAAAGAATATGTTTTACTTTTGTCATCTTGAAGAAGCACTGCAGAACCACACCTGATATCACAGGCACACACTAGCTACGTAACTGACCTGAAAGAAAAAGAGTTTTCCAGATAAATGTAAACAACCTTACTCCTCTGTATATGCATCAAGACACCCTTAGTTTCACAGTGGTGTTCAGCTAGAGAGTACAAAACAGTGAACCACTTACTTTTTACTGGGCTCCTGGACACCTGCGGATGACTTCGACTCCACCGCATTGTTGAAGGTCTGTATGTTTTCTGAGGAGTACAGACCGGCTGGACTGTTGTACTGAGCAGTGATGACTTTGGGTGAAGGGCCAGAAGCAGTGGCGGCAGTGAATGGCATAGCACTCCTGTTGTGCGCGCTTCCTATGTGCCTTATATCCTGCATGCAAAGGAGCAGACCCAAACATCAGGAGCATCTGACATGCAGGTGGTACGTGGCAGGCAACTGTTCAAGGAACATGTGAAAAACCAGGTTGAACCGGAAAAGAAAGAAAGAAAACGTGGGGGAAGAAGTCTATGGCGTGCACACACGCACAAAGCAGTAGTCTGGGGCCAAATCAAGATCAGCAGGGATTCCAAGGCAGATTTTTGCTCTGAGCCCCTCTGAACTAAAGCATAATTTAACTGTCAACCTTCAGCTAGAACAGACATCTTACGTAAGTTGCCCTCTCTCCCCATTCAGCTTTCTAAGTCCCTGCTGGTAGGATAACATTCCCCCTCTATATAAACTGGCACACAACTCTTCCAGTACAAACAAAGTTGAAAAGAAGCAGCTAAGCAGAGACGGTCAACCTCAGATGGGGTGAGAGGGTCAGGCTGGGTGACTTCAGCAGATCTTCCCTTTCTTTAGCGTACACAGTAAGCGCCAAAGGAAAGAAAAACAGCCTTTCTCCAGTGGAATTTGTTTATTTCTCAATCTGGCAGTCAAGATTCCCATCAACCCAGCATTTATCAGCTGGCCAATACTGAATAACAGAAAAGGTGCAGTTCCTAATCTGACTTTGATCAGATGCAGGCTGCATCTATTAACAAATGACTTGCAGGTACCTACAGCCTATGAACTTCCCCATATGCTAAAGGCTAGGAAATAAAGTGGGATATAAACTTTGCAGCATATATCACTAATAAGATTGTTCCAGCAAGGGTCAGAGAAAATACTGTGTTTCCCCGAAAATAAGACACTGTCTTATATTTTTTTTTGCTCAGAAAAAACCCACCAGGTCTTATTTTCGGGGCAGGTCTACTTTTTTTTAATGTACAACAATCCACAGTCATTCATGTACAAAAATATACCGTACAAAAATATCCCCTCAGCACCCAGGAGGATGCCTGCCTGCCTGCCTGCCTGCCTGTCTACTCAGAAGTCAGTCCCTGTGTGGAGAGGGTATCCCCTAAGCGCCGGGAAGATCCCTGCCTGCCTGTCTTCTCAGAAGTCAGTCCCTTTATAATTAAATGGACCCATTCCCTGGAACGTGTGGAGAGGGTGTCCCCTAAGCGCCCAGGAGGATCCCTGCCTGCCTACTCAGAAGTCAGTCCCTTTATAGTTAATGGGACTAACTCCCTGAAAAGTGTAGAGAGCCTCAGAACCTGGTAGGCAGGGTTGCCTTGCTTGCTGCTTCCCATCTCAGCTCCTCCTCAGCATCCTCTGTCCAAGGCAGCACAGCAGGCGCTGGTCACATTCCTGGTCACGTTTTCCACCTGCCCCGCCCCGCCACCCCCGCCCAAGGACCCCTTCGGCCCCCCTCTGTCCTGGCCCTGATCACAACTAGGTCTTATTTTCAGGGTAGGTCTTATATAGGGCAGGAGGTCTGGTCTACAGGCTAGAGCCTCCGTTAGCCCAAAGATAACATCAGAAGGTTGCCAGTTCAAGGACACCAGCAGCTCCCTGAACGGCTGAGAATGGCGAGAACTTGAAGCAGTTGACAAGCCCAGCTGAGTGATTCCACTTGCTCTTGGGGTGAGCAAGAAGCGTCTTGGCTGCCCTCCATGTGAGAGATGGAGCTGCTTGCCAGCCTGCGTGGGAGAACCGGAGGCCAGAAGTGAGACCAAACCAGGAAGATCCATTCTGAAATGTTGTCGGTTCTTGAAAGAGAGAACCTCTATGATTGTAAAAATCCCCTTGAGGGATTTAGAAACGCCTGCCTATGTAAACTGCCTTGAATAAAGTCAGAGGAGTAATCCGATGACCAGAAAGGCGGTATATAAATACCGAGTTGTTGCTGTTGCTGCTGCTGTTGTTGTTTCAGCAATTCTCAAAAACACACACTAGGTCTTCAAACACAGTAGTTTGAAAAGCACCACTTTTAATGCCATTTTTTTTTCAAATGGTCGAGGATATTATGACAAAAGTTTGCAAATGACACTGAATCCATGTCTGTTTGGGGACACATTAGCTAAAAATGTTCATGCAAATTGGAAGTTAGACCCAAGGAAGCATCTCAGGACCAGTCCTATGCCCTGATCAGAGTTTCTTTTCTAAGATGCAGTGGTTTGTTTGCCTGGCCACATTCTTCAGCTGGATGCCTTGCGCAGTTCCTAGCCAACCCTGTTATAAATGGGGATCTGACCCATTGCACTAGCATTCTACTGGCTACATTCTGTCTGCCGCTACATTGTTACCACAGCACCTCAGAATAGAGACACGTGTCACCACAGGCTATTATTTGTCTTCTGCGTCTTAATTTCCGTAAGCAGCTGTGCTCTTTCCAGATGGACAACTATTTTCATTTTTGGCCCCGTTCCCATATATGAGAATTTAAAAAGGCATTTGGTGGCCAGCTACATATAAAGCAGGGTGCTGTCATTGAGTGTGCAGCTATAAAAAAAATCTTGGTAGCTCATCAAGAGGAGCCTTGCAGCGAGAACTGCTTAACTGAAAGTGTGCTCTTGTGAAAGTATGCTGGGAAGAACTTGAACTCATCACCACTACGGTTTCCCTTCTTACTGTTAAATAGGCCTTCCACATTAACTGCTTCCCTCCATTAGGAACAGAAAGTGATGAATAATGTGCCTGTGGAACAGAGCCGAACGGCAGAATAGACTTGCACAATGCTGCAATTTTTGGGATCAAACGGTGACAATTCCTTCATGTTACTGGAAGATGGACCTCTCATTAATAAGTCAGTCTGTAACTGATCCACACGTGCTTACTAAAGTTTCCTTCTAGACCCAGGTATTACGCTGTTCCCTTGAAAGTTTTTCAAAACATTGTTTTCTGAATGGCCCAAATTGTCTAATATTGTCAAGACAGGATCCTATCTTCACTCTGGAAATTGACATAAACTAGATTTTTTAAAGCTTCCATCAGTAATCAATTTGTAGCTTTAATACATGCACTTTGGCAAGGTCTGGTATAGCATAGTGGTTGCAAAACTGAGCTATGAATTAGAAAAGCACACAAGTGAATCCTGCCTCTGCCAGTAATGCAACAGGTGGCTGCCTTCAAGAAATCATGCTCCACCAGCATCTCTCATGCACGCCCCCTCCCAACTTTACATGGGCAATACTACTCACCTGCCATACAGGGGTGGCAACAAGATAATGTGTGTGAAGGGCTCTGAACACTTAAAAGCACTATACAAATGCTTAGGGTTATTACTTTAATAGCATAAATCATCAGCATCATGTTCATTCATGCAACAAATGCCAGACCAAATCAGGTTTCCTCTCCACCACCCCATCAATTGTGATAACTGGTCAGGCCAGCACATTAAAAATAAAATGGGTGTAGAAACCACTAAATAAAAAAAAGAAAAATTAAAATGAGTTCAGGGCAGAATCTTCATTTCTCCCCAGATGTCATTGAAAGAAGAGTTCCAAATGCTTTGAGATCTGACTGAAAACTGGGAAGGTTTCCCTCCCTGGGTGGGTTGAAAAACCAGTCTGAGTAATATCCCGTATCTCCCTCTCCACATTGACTAAATTCAATCAACACAATAAAAAGGTAAAAGCAATAAATAACTCCAAGTCAATGAAATCGATCAGGCTTCTCTATCTGAAGGTTGTGACACAGTGTCTCCCTTGCATCAGAGGTCCGGCCAACTGCTTACTGCCTTATCAAATGTCAAACCACACACCCAGTTTCTATAACTTTCCACTCTCACATTTCCATGGGAACAGATACACAAAACAGCAAACAATTACCTCATCCCTAGAGGATGTGACACACAGGCTTTAAAGAAAGGCCAGTTCGTGTGGCAGCCTGTTTTAAAGCAAGTGTGACATCAGCATACCAAATAAATTTATGGCTGGAAGGATGGCCAAAGCACTGATGTTCACCCTACCTGCCCTGGAAAAGTACTCAAGAGACCAGCTGCACTTCAGAATGATATTTTCTAGATTGGCTACAAATAAGATCCAGGTCAGATGGAAAACAGGTAAACTGACGATATCTTTGCTTTGATTTATGTTAAGCCACACAGGTATTTATGCATGTGACAGTGTCAGCAAGGAATGGATAATCCCTGCAACAAGCACTATCCAGAGGATAACAATTCAGTGTAGGGTGATCAAGTGCCCCCCATTGCTCTTGACATGACAACACTAGGCATTTGAATCTCACGGCAGAACTGGTTGTGTAAGGCAATTGCAATTGTGCATCCCATGTGCAACTCACAGCCCAGAACTGAGATGCCAGGGCCAGAGCAACTGCATTCCAGTATGCAGCTGTTGTACAACTCCATGAAGGACTCTGCTTGCAGAAGACACACTTTGCATGACAGCCAATCTACAGTAGTAAGGTGTGAAGCAGTCCTGGGTTCAAGAAGATGCAAACATTTACATTACAGAGGATGAGGTTTGTGCAGGGAGGAAGTCCCATAACAGGTCTTCCTTCTGAAAAGGCATGCATAGGATTTCAGCATTAGACTATTGCATCCCTTCAGTGTATTAAGTACATTTAGGGCCCAATCCTACTGAAGAGTAGTGCTGACACAACAGCCGCTGTGTGGGCGCTGGGCATTGTAAAAGCACAGTGAAGAGAGATCTTCTCCAGAGAGAACTGGCAAATCTAATCTCACAATCTTGCCCTCATCAACATATTATTCATCATAGTGCCTAAAGGCTCAGTTTTGAAGCAGGGTCATGTTGTGGCAGATCTTGTATGAACAGGCAACAACAGAGGGCACAACCATCAGCCGTCATGTTTACATTGGCTGCATTCCCAGCCAAACAAGCTGCTCCCTCCATAGAGAAGTCTTCCTCCCTCTCTGACGACTTCTCAATTGAACATGTTGGTATATCACCCACGTATGAGGTGGAGAAGAGTTTGCGCTACAATCAAATTCTAACAAAGACATTCCAGATCCCAGTTCCTTAGGAATTCAAAAGCTTGTCACCCAGAACTCCCAAAACACAGACAACTTATATAATCGAAGCCTTAAAGCATTTGCCTCAGGGTAAGTAACCAAGTTTGAAATGCCAAGAACTACCTCTGTGGTCCCCACTAGGCTTAAAGCAAGTTTTAATCCTATCTATCCTTTGCATGACAAACTGAAATCAAGTACAAACATGTGCTGAACTTAACACCCTTTTCATGTGGGAGAAATGCAAGCAAAACAACTGAGCAAATGCTCCAAAAATTCTCAGTCATTTCCTTCCTCTGACGGCACGAGAGCTGAAAAAAAACAAAAATCAGGTCAGCTCAATGACCCTTCATTCATGCCTCTCCAGTGGCCCTCATTATGAAGTACATTTTCCAGAAAGTTCCAAGCTGCTGAGATGTTCAAAGCAGTATAGAGCAGAAGGTCAAAGTGCTTCAAGCAACACCACTACAACAGCAGATGCTTGTGAGTTCCACATAAATGCCCAATTCATGTAGCCTTTCCCATCAAAAACAATGGACCAGATGACCATATACACAATCTTTCACATGAAGCACCAACTCAATCATGTAAAGATGATTGTCATTTAGGTTAATGGGCAAAGCAACCTGCTGAGGCTCATCCCCAAATGACTCGGCACTCAATAACTTGCAGCTGAATGTGTGACCTCTCTCCACTGACGAGAACCAAAGTGGTTATGTTGGGTTATATGGAATTTAATAAAGCATTTTTTAGTCTGTGAAGGCTGTCTCACACATGGAAGTCACTGGACACAAAGTGAGGAACATGCTTGTACAGTCCCACCCTTTTAGTCATTAAAGTCTTTCCTACAATCTGCATCCTTGAACAGGGATGGGTAGGTAGGTTACTTGCTCACTAGGCCCTTTTAGTAGGCTTCCTTCAAGGACAGGTCAAGGACTAAAGCTCCATCATTACATTCTTCTTGACTCTCTGAATTCACAAATACCACACACTGAGAAGCAGCAGGGCAATCTTTTAAAGTTTCCACATAAACCCAAGGATTTTCCAGCATTGCTGGTTTCGTAAGCCTAAAACCACAATTGCTGAGAAATAACTACTGCAGTATAAAGTAGAGGGACATTTAGCTCCTTCCAATTCATCTACAGGCTTCTTGCCTAGAGATTCACGATCTTGCCAGACTTGCAACCTCACACTGCAACTGAAAACTGTACTTGTTACAGTAAGCATGCTTTGCTTCAGCCCAGACCTGCCCCCAAGTCTGTCATGTTATTGGTTTCCTTAGCAGCAGGGAAAACCTCAAAAGGTCCTAAATCATCCAAATACACAGGTCTACAAAATTGAGGGTCAGAAAAGTTTTTCCTAAACTTTATGGTGGTTTGATATGAATTTGGGGTGCCGATTCCAAAAATGGCAACCGTTTTGGCCTTTCACATCTAGTTTTGGAGATGCAGTAAAGCCTCATTAGTGAATGGTTCAAGCAGCTTCCTCATGAGGAAGCCACGGTGCAGGCTTTCCTCATGCGGAAGCTGCTTGAACCATTCACTAATGAGGCTATACCATATCTCCAAAACTAGACGTGATAGAGCAAAACGGATGCCATTTTTTGAATCAGCACCCCAAATATACCCAGGAATTGGTGTAACATTTAAGGAAGCAAAATGTGTGTTGGCCTGTGTTATAAGAAAACCACTTTGAAGGAAGAAGCCACCAATGGGTCATTCATCTTCAATCTGTGAGAATGTCTCCTAAAATGGGAGTACATGAGGTCATCCTTTTCTACTTCAGGCCAGATGTAAGTGAGCAGAAAAATTTCACCTCAGTGGCAACTCTGGTCTTCTGCACAAAGGTCCCAAAGTTAGTTATCACTACAAGTTTTCGTTAATTTTTTTTTTTAAACAAGCTGCAGGGGTGGGAAGCCAGAATATAAAATAAAAGTATTGTACAGGAACTGACTACATAGTCCTCAGCTAATTTAGTTGAAGTTTGCTTTTCCGATCCAAGAATGGATTCACACAACATTTTTTTTCATTTAATTTTATTCATTCAAGTTTATATCAGGCATTCGTGTATGACTTGTGGCACATCTGTTCCATTATAACAAAACTTAAGGAAGTAGTTTATACTGCCCTAGTGTAGTACAAGCCATACCTGCACAAGCCAGTGGGAAGAGACAAGGGTACATTTCATGCTACTTACCTGTGGCTGAGAAGCTAGGTTCATCTTGTATGGATTGGTCTTTCCTTCCTCAGTAACCAGCGGTGACCAGATTTTTGATTCAGTTCTGAAAAATGGAACATCAGATGGTTATTTTCCACATTTGCTAGAATATTGAATGATTTTAATAAAATGCAATACTTGGTCTCTGACAGTGCAAAAAAACCCTGCAGTTCTCCAAAATTCATTTCTTTGCTTATGGAATTTGTCAAAAGTCATGGCATGTTTTAGCTTATTCGTACACGTGCCCACTCATGGATATCCCTATGGGGGGGGGGGAGTTATGATGAAGTTGGTCCCCAGAGATAAGCAGATATCCTTTTCCAGCCTTTTCGCCAGTTAAATTTCACCTTAGCAGAATTAAGTACAACTGCCTCTTAGAAAGTTCATAGCCAACCAATGAACAGCCGAGGTGCAGAATCACATCTTCACCATCTATGATTTGAATGTAGGACCTCTCCATTTAGGACTTTAAAGGTCAAAGCTAACACCTGGTACTGAACCTGGAAACAAATTGGCAGCCAGGGAAGCTGACAAAAGACCAGTGTAATATGAGCCAGTCTGGTGGTTGTCATCTGTGGCAACAACCTTCTCAACCAACTGAACCAATTAGAACAGATGCAAGTAATTTTATTTGCAAAGTGATTTGCAAGTGTCACCCAAGAACTTTATTCCACCCTCTGCTCATTTCACCAAACCCAACAGAAAATGAGACAGAGGAGGATGTTTAGGTGTGGGCATGTTTGCACCACTCTCTGGTATACCACACTGCGGCTCCCTTGATTCACAATCCAGGTGTGCACATATATTTTTTCCCCTCACCATGGATAGCTTTCAAAAAAAGGTCAGTAAACACAACAGACTGTAGCAGCAGAATTCCTTCCTTCAGAAAACATCTGCCAAGAGAGTGATGTCCATCCTCTCTTTCATAACTCACATCACCCAGAGAGACAAACCAGTTACGGCAGTATTTTCTGGATCATCTCCCCCCATGAGAATACATCATGCTTCTGACCACAATAAACTTTGCATTCTTGCACCAGAAATTTTATGGTACTTTTGAGGAGCTACAAAATAAAACATCTGCCACCTAAGTGCAAAAGGAGGTCTAGAAGTTCGTCCTTGGAGAACAATATCCATTCATGTCAGAGTTCCCAAACCAATCACAAAATGCTACACCAGGTTAACACTGACAAGTGAAGGAAAGGGGTGGAATTTGTGCAGGAGATAAGCAAGCCCATGGCCTACTCCTGATCTTGTAACCACGGTTAAGAGACTGAGAATGTTACAGCTCCAATGGTCTAGTCATGCCTCTTGGAAGCCAGGTTAGGTGTCTCACATGTTTGCAAATGATGCTTCTGGTATACAGAACCGGACTAACAAGGCAAAGCATTCCACTGAGCTAGGAACTAAGGATCCCAGGCTCTTGCTTGCGGCAGAAGAATAAGCAAGGAATTAAGTAGACACTCGGCTTCCATTTAAGGACCAGCATTCCAGACTTGGCAAGCTAAAGTTAGCTTCCTAAAATATAAACAGCTGCCTCTCAAAAAGAGCAACACAGCTGCAGTTCTCAGTTCCTTCACTAGAATTAGAGAATGCTCAGCGCTTGCAAACGTCAAGTAGCTGCCATGATAGAATATGAAATGGAAATGGTGTTTTAACAGAATTTCTAGGACAGCACACCCAGCCCACCAGAGTTCCAATCAAGGTCATTGGTATCAAACATATTTGAATCAAAGAATTTCTAAGAAATCCCATCACTTTTGCTGTTGCCATTTACAAACATGTCTCAAGGTCTCTCATGGCTCAGTAGATATTAGCCTGAAAAGCCAAATGTACTCTACACTTCAGGAGACTGAGAGCCCAATCCTGAGCTACATGCACTGGCTTATTGCCAGCAGGCACCGTTGCAAACGAGCCGTGAGGTACATTTGTGAGCCCTAACGCCAGGCGAGCACCCATGCTAGCTCAGCGCTGGCTGGCGCTGGGCAGGCACCCAGCCTCTGCCACTTGGCAGTCGCATTTACTGCCAAGCAGTGGAGAGGAAAGTGGGGGAAACAGGGAGGGGGCATTCTGGGGAGAGGGGAGGTGGGCAGAGGAAAGAGGCATGCTGAGGGGAGGGAGCAGGGAGGGAGGGAGGCAGGACCAGTGGATCTTCACTCCACTGGATCCTGAGCCTCCGTGTTGGGCTCGCCACCCAACACAAAGGCTTTTACCTCAACGCCGACCTTTTAGTCAGTGGTGAATCGAGTAGCCCCATTGTGGGGCTACTCCCTTTACCCAGGGGAAGGGGATGAAAGTCCCCTTCTCCTGAGGTGCCGCCCGCGGCTGCCTTGGGTGTGCAGGATGAGGCGGCAGCCATTTTTGGTGCCGCCACAGCCACATGCTCCGGGCAGCTCAGGATTGGGCTCTGAGTGAGGTTTCCAATTATTCCAAGTGGGAATCAGTACAAAATGGGCAAGCTTCCTTGCTTCCATCTATTGTTCAAAAACTTGGAGGACTCCTGGTGTGTCATTACAACCATCACCAACCAACAGAGCCTGTGTGTCCTGCAGATCTTTTACCATTCTCTCCTGCTCAGATCAGATTTACTGTTCTTTAATTTTTTTCTGATGTTTCCCTCCTGGAATGTAAAGCAGCTATTTGGGGAGAGGAGATCACCGTTTTTGTCAGATCGTGATGCAAAAGGAAAGAGTTGTGTCCTCCCCAGGTGCCATAGACCCCAATTCTGATCTGGGCCCCCTCCTGCACTACCCAAATGACTGATTTCATGCAGCTAAGCAGTAGCTGAAAAGATCAATGATGTCATGATCACATCACCGAAATTTTTCAAACTCCATCATTGGCAGGCAAATGTTAAAGTACATTTTTGCATAATTATAAAAGCAAGACCAGCAGTCTTCAATTTTTTTTGTGCAACGTAATAAATAAAGTATGAGACTGGGGACCCATTGCCGATCCTGCCCACTGCCAGTCAAGTCAACTTCCAAAATAAAAGACAAAACAACAACAGCAGCAGTACATGCAATGAAAACACTAACCAACTTATCAATGAATGAACACAGAATGGGTGAGTTTGCTCGTGGATCTGCTTTCTATCCATGTAAGAGATTTTCCAAACAAGGAAAGAAAATGGCCAGTGTTTTTACCACTGTGGTTTGCAAGGGGAAGACTTATTTTAACCACGCGTCATTTTAGGAGAATTAGTAAGAGAGCAGCTTCAATAGAACTGCCGCTGTCGGAGCCTGACAAACAAGAGGATCTGAGACATGCTGTTGTGGACAAACATAACATAGTAGATGCACTCTAAGGGGCCCTCAACACCTTCAGTCAGGGACATAAAAGCGGATCTCAGGAGGTGTTCTTTTCTATGTGAATTGTAACTATGGGAAATGCCTGTTTGCAGAGAGCAGTGGCAAGGATGGCCGTACTGAGAAAGACTGCCACCTGCCACCACAATCTGCCCTATGGGGAAACAAATATAGGTACCTGTGATTTTTTTTTTTAAAGAATGACGAGAGAGGTTCATGTTTCCTATCTAACATGTCATTTAATAGACCCAAACCCAAGCCACCTCAGCAATGAAAAATAGCACTGTCGCAGGCACATTTTGGCCCAGACTGGGCTTGTTGGAGGGCTGGTTTTGATATGAGACTGGCCTTCCCACTTCTAAGACTGCATGCCTCAAGGCATTTCTCCCTGCCGCAGGAAAATGGTCAAGCAAGGGAACTGGTCCTGAGTGCACAAGCCAAAACTTAGGGCTGCTTCTAAATATGTCCACTGCTTCTGCAGAAGCTCACTCTGAAATATTCCTTATGCTAGATTGCAGCACACCACACATAGCCACCAATAATAATTATACTTCTGGAACCTACCAGGCTGTTTGGATGCCCATATATGGACAGTCCCATGAACAGCTCACCAGACAGGGTTGGACAGCAGAGACCTTTCCCAGGGCCAAGGGAATTCTCAGAAAAATGACAGACTGGAATGAGTCAACAGAATTCATGGCATTCCTAAAGCACGTACGTTTTCCTCTAGTCTGAGTCCTTGGACTGAGCTCACAAAGGGGGAGCAAAATGCTACAAGCCATGGGCTACTGCTGACACAGCGCTGAAAGCTGAATATCTCTTGGTATCCAATTGAAGCACTCCTCTTAGAAGAGACGTCTGCTTTTATTTTTCCTTGGGGAGGGGGGGCCTTTTGGCTTCCATTCCCCTTCTTTGTGCTACTGACAACACAGACAGCTCTGTTTCTTGGCAGGGTCCTGCAACAGCAAAGGCGGTTCAAAACCCTTAAGGTGCAACATAAATTTTTAGTCTCCATTCCAGGAAGACAGTTCAGAAGCATGCATGTTGGGTTACACTAAGCATTACATACAATTAATATTAAACAATTCACAAAAGATAATATGTGTAGCTCCTCCTCCTCCTCCTCACCAATCCAACTCCTTTTTGGTTACTCATAGTTATATATTAGCCCAACAGTTGCATGATCTTGCACAACAGTTGTTCATCTCTGTTATTAAAAAAAAAAAAGACAGGAGGGGTGGAGAGAATTGCTTGGACTGTGAACCCTTTACAGCCTAATCTGACAGAATACAACCTCATACGAATTCCCTTGCAAAGGAAAACCAGACTACATACACAGTTGGCGGGGGGGGGACGGGACGGACTATTATTATTATTACTGTTTCGAATACTGTATTTTTATACTGCTTTTCAGCAGCAACATTCACAAAATAAATGAAAAAAAAAAAAATCAACGTCCCTGTCCCAGAAGGGCTCACAATTTAAAAAAACTAAAGGAGAAACACTATCAAAAGAAACATCTCAGATGACAGGTGCTATCCACCTGCTGAAATATAAGAGAACCACACTGAAAGCGTGCCTCTTGACCCAGTTTGCAGGCATCCAGGAATGGAGGGGGAGAAAGTGGGAAACAGGGCCTGAACCAACAGGAAGTGCTGCCAAGTTCCAGAGAAGGGACAAAGGAAGCCTGGAGAAACTCCAGACCGCTGCACAAGAAAATGAAGCTGCCAACACCCAAGTCAATTCCCATGGATGGGAAGAAGAGAATTATTTCTTGCCCAGTGGAATACCACTATTCAGACAGACCCATAGCTCCCTAGGTAGCACCTCAGGAAAGAGAACGAAATATTGGTACACATATTACAGAACAGTCTCCTCCCAACCAGCCTAGAGAAGCAACTGCTAGTCACAAGGGTAACCGGAATCCAGCAATAAAAGCAAAGACTTTGACCTATACACATTACACGTGTTTGTATACGTATATTGGCCTGAATCTGTATAATTTATCTTGCTTCAGTTAATCACTGGGGGGGGGGGGAAGAGACCAACAAACTGATCAAGTTCAACCACAGAAAATCCTGCTCCAACTTCACCACTCCCCAGGTATTGCACACACTCATAAGAGCTAGAAACATCTTTTCAAGCTGTATTCTACACCTACTCTCTGCTTACAAAGACTGCAGAATTAGAGCATACATAATAGCTCTGCCTAAAGCTTCCCAAGCACATTTCAAGCTTTTATGTACAGAACTAAAAGTCTCATGACCCCCATTGCCAGAGCACATCATCAACAGTGTCAGCTGCACACCAAAACCCACAGAGAGACATTCTCAAAAATGCTCCATGTGGAGGTTTATCATCGGCTGAGTCCACAGAAGGCTTATTTGAGTTGTCAACTGACCAGAAAAAGATGATCTACAGCCCAATCCTAACCAACGTCCAGCACAGATGCAACCCCAAAGTAAAGGAACAAACTTTCCTTTACCTTTCTCTATGATTGCCCCTCTGTCGCAGAACACAGTGAGTGCCCCATTGGAATGGCTACATCAGTGCTGTAAAATCGATTAGGACTGGGCTGCTAGTCTGCTTTCGGGTCTATACAGAGGAAGCTTTTCACAGCATGGAGATCAATATTGTTGCATGCTAGTATCCGCAGACTGAACCACTGTCACCACAAAAGCTATTGAGGTGATTCAAAAGCTGCCAACCTTAGCTGGCGTCCAGTGACCAAACAGCGGCTGCATTTTAGTGTACTTTCATTGCTTCTCATCACATGCTGCTATCAAACTTGAGCCTCTGAGACAGAGGCAAATGCACATTCAAATAAGGCAACAAAGATTCTATGTGATATACTTCCAGGCACTTACCATCACCGAGGTGACATGATCTATGGCTACATTCCAGAGCACGTTGCAGGAGCTCAAACAAAGAAAAATGTGCACTGTCACTTTTTAAGGTGTGGGAAAAGTGTGGACAGTTGATGTGGAATGCTCATCGAACAGGGGTGACCTATCTGAGGTTTAACAGAGTCATTCATACACTAGCACAGTCACCTGTACCTATATAGCTATTTCCAGTCCCCTGCTCCAGAAGGAGCCTCCTTGGAGAAGTTGTTTTCTTTCTAGTCCTTGACAAGCATTTATAAGGAAATTCTGCCCATGCTGCCCTTATTAAAAAGTGAATAATGTATTGCGGTTGCTGATCTTGACCACAGAACTGGTTTTCGCACATCTAGGATCCTAAATCATCACTTCATTGGGAAGAGCCTATCAATTAAAGGTTCTGGTTAGGTCTGGCTAACTTACCTTTAATAGAGCATGCAAATTAGGGTCAAACTGAATGCACACATAATTATGTGCTTGTGATCCTTTATTCTCTCTCTCTCTCTCTCTCTCACACACACACACACACACCCCCCAGTCTGCAGTGGAGGGGGAACTTTAGTATTTTGCTTGCCATTGTGATTCTTAGCATTGTGATTTATGTAAGCATCTATTAAAAGCCAATAAAAGCTATTTTCCCCTCCCACTATAAATAGCATGTGGGGGTACAATAATGGCAGGGTAAGTGCTAAAGGGCATTAAGTGCTAAAGTCCCCCTGCATACACATCTGCTATTCTATATCTCATTATTTGGATCCCCTACAATACACACTGCTGATGTCTCAAATCTTAAAATGTGGCCCATGGAATGGTCTGAAGCCCCCTGATGCATCTTGGGATGCCATTAAACAAAAGTGCAGTGATAGGACAAGTCACAAGTAGGACCAAAAAGCCTTACAAAATCCACATCCACTCAGCATTCAAGTGCCATCCTGCCTTGTGTTTAGTAAATGGAGAGCATACAAATTTAGCCCTTTAACGGTTCCACATTGACTTGATCAGAGACACAAATTCCAACCATGTTAAATCATCCTTCACTTGAAAATTACCCAGGAAAGCTTTTTTCAAATAAGTTGGCAAGTGCTTATAAGAAGCTGATGCTTCTCCATTGTTTGGTTGCTTCCTTCCCATGAAAAGACTGGTGTACAATTCCAATCTTCAACATCATACATGCTATAAATAAGCTGGCAACCATGTGGAATTCTGCAATGTACATGACCAGTTAATTACCTTCTTTGCTTGCAAGAGAATCCTCTGAAGTAATTGCTACCCTTTGCAGCAGAATTGAGTTCAATTTGTATTTTTAGTACGCTAAGGACCAAAGTAGAGGAGACATCAGGAAATGAATGGATTACTCTCCCAAAGGCTTTTTAATAAAATGCAGATACTGGGGAAGGAACTGTGAATGATCAGAGCTATGGGTGTAGATGCATTCCTCTTCATATATTTTTCCTAGAAAAATCCCCCCCCCTGCATCTTTTCTCCACATGAGTGAGAAAACAGCAAAGTGTGGGGGTTTAGATGAAAAATGGCCTGATGGGGAAGGGTTGAACACTACCACCACCACATTGCCCTGATCAAATTCGTTCCCCCCACTTCTGTCATGAATGCCTTTTAGTTTTTAAATGCTATTTTGAGACAGATGCATGTGTATCCTGGCATCTTGTCTATTTTGGCCAACCATGAGGGCTTACTTGAAACTCAATTTTTTTCTTATCTCCAGGCAGTTCTTGCCATTGGGTCGGAGAAGGCAAGATAAGACAAAAAGAACTGTGTTGCTTTTTCCAACTGTGTTGTTAATATGTTTTTATTTGTTTTTAAATTATGTTTTTTACTATGTTGTAAGCCGCCTTGAGTCCCTTCAGGGAGAAAGGCGGGGTAAAAATAAAGTTATTATTATTATTATTATTATTATTATTATTATTATTATTATTCCATGGATGTATTACCTCATTTGCAAAAATCCCTCTCATTTCAGTCATTTTTTGTTCATTCTTTGATTGTACCCTTGCTATCTATTTCTTAGCTACAAGTAATGCTAGCTACTCCTAGGCTGCAATCTAAGACACACTGCCTAAGAAGTAAGCCCAACTGAACTCAGTGGAACCTACTTTCAAGTAAACATGCATAGAATTTAACCATTAGAATAAACAGCAATGTAGCCAAAAAAAATTTTTTAATGCCCCAGAGAAGAATTACCCTTTTAATCTTTCATTCCTGGCACTGTCAGTTTCAGGGTACATTTCCAAAGCTGTTTTTAAAATTGACAGCAATCTGAAAGGCCACCCAAGTGATCTGAGAAGAGTTTAGACAAGAGTCAACTGCCCCTGCATTTAATTAGAGAAATACCGCAGGAAATCTGTTTCAGGAGCCTAACCATTATCTCACACATTGTTGAAAGCAAAATCGACATGACTTTAAAGCAGGGCAGTTAAGTCCCCTGCAATACAGAAAGTGAGCCACTATGGTTTGAGGAGAACTCCACCTTGAGACCACAAGATAAAGTGCCCCTCCCCAATACACATGCATAGCAGAAAACCAATACTATTTGATATTACCCATGATCTTCTTCCTTCACCAGATCCAAAAGCCACTTTTGCCACTACCATTCACATCAGCTGTGATCCACATAAATCAGTAGTACAGGTGCACTCTGAGTCTCTTTGGAAGAGTTGCAAGCACAGCTCACAGTACTAAATTTATTTTGACCACCACTGGCCCTAGGGCAAGAACCAAGGGAAAAACCTGGGAGCATCAGGTAGTTTCTGCTTTGGTCCATCAGGGGCTCCTAATCGCAACAAAGAATTCCAAGTTTTGCAAAACCTCAATGGCCATGTTCAGAAATAAACAAACTGAGTGATGGAGCAATCCTGTGGTTCTGCTATACTGGCAAGCACTAATGTCAACATAGTACATTTGGAATCCTATACAGTCCCAGACCCTCCCCCTCCCAAAAAAACCAGGACACAATGGTGTGATATCCTGGCTTGTCCAAATACAAGCTACGATTTGCCAGGCCTGGATGCAATGATAAACCTCAGACTGCTGTAAACAGTTTCCTACACTGCATTAAAAGGGAGAGGGAGCACATGGCTCATTATAGTTGCAGTAAACCACAGCTAACATCAGTGGCGTTCCTGGAAAGGGGACAAAACACTAAGTTTTTTTCAGGAGCAGTAACACCTGTTACTTGCCTTCCCCTCCCCTCCCCCTTGCCTTCAGAGCCAGTCCCAGCTGTGAAAACCTTTGCTTTCAAAGCCTCCACTGGCTTTGAAAAGGAGTTGCTGCTCCTGGAAAAAACTTAGTGTTTTGCCCCCTCTCCAGGAAAGCCACTGGCTAACATTGCATCTACACCCAACTGTTAAACTCTGGTGTTTTATTTAACAGTAGCAACAGTCCTGTATTCATCAGAGACATGACAAAGAAACTGATGAGATGAGCCTAAAGGAGGTATTTGATTGTAATGAGTATTCATTTGCATGCTCTGAGTCAGCAGAGATTACTGAATCAGATTGTCTGGGGAACATAACAAGATTTTATTGCTGCTGTTTGCATGTGCCAGAATGCTCAAGGACTATACTACATAGCAGGATATTGACTCTTCATTCTTTCATTCAGTTTAGTCTCCCTTGGCCAAAGGACATTCAGAATGGCTCATCACAAAACCACAATATCAAAGACCATTAATAAATAATTACAATTTAAACATGAGGGGAGAAAAGAGAAGTAAGGTCATCAGAGAAGGCCTTTTTACAAGTGCCGCCGCCTAAGGAGGTACGTGGGGCGGCGGCAAGAAATAGGGCCTTCTCAGTAGTGGCACCAACGTTGTGGAACTCCCTTCCCCTTGACTTGAGAATGGCTCCCTCTCTTGAGTCCTTTCGGCGAGGCCTGAAGACCTTGTTGTTTAACCAAGCCTTCTGACGTTCTGGCCTTTTTAACATCTTTTATATATCTTTTAGTTGCTTTTTTACAGGCCCGATTCCTCTAAGAACTGCTGTTTTATGCTCTTTTATTCTGACTCTTCTGACTACTGTTTTTATGGGTTCTGCTAATGTGTTTTTTAATATGTTTTTATCTGTGAAATTATGTTTTAATTTGTTTTATATGTTGTTAGCCGCCCTGGGTCCCTTTTTGGGAGAAGGGCGGGATAAAAATAAAGTTTTATTATTATTATTATTATTATTATTAAAAGGACCACAGACTAAAATATCCAGGAAATACAGTTACACCTCAAAACTACACTCCAAAAGTCATTCCAACAAAAGACTTCTGAAATGCCTAATGCATTTTGAGCATGCCCAGAAGACAAACCATTCCTTACTCAGCATGGATGCAAGAGGCAGCACAGATCAATCCTTCCAAAAGAAAGACCACTAGCCACAATCCAATGCTAAATTAAGCACAAGCGCGTTAATTTCAATAAGTTTAATGCTTAAAGTTGCAATCTTATCTGCGTGTTCCTGGGAGTATGACCCACTGAACTAAATGGGACTTACTTCTGAGTAAACATGTTCAGAATTGTACTATATGTCTGAGTTGGATTTTGGTCATCATAAGCCACTAAGCAATGAAAAACCACCATATCGTCTTCCCCAGTTTATCCCTGCCTCCACTTCCCTCACCTTCCTACTAATTCATTGTGTCTGTTTTAACCTGAAAGCTGCTTGGGACAGGACCTGTTATCTCATTTTTGTAAAACACTATACAGGTTTTCCAAGGGAAGCGTAAGTGACTTTTTTGGTCATATAAGGCATTCTGAGGCCTGGGGAAACGGCCTCAGAAATGGCCATTCTGAAGCCCACAAACAGGCAGACACGTGCTGCCTCTGCGGGTTTCAGAAAGCTCTCCAGAGGGGGCCGGAGCGCAGCTTTGGAGGGCTTAGAGGGGCTGATCGCAGATTTGGTTATCCATGAATTTTAGCATCCACGGGGGGGGGGCTACATGTACACAAGTATGGTGCTCTATAGAATAATCATCCGAATAAGTGCCAAGAAAAAAGCTTTATATATAAGGTGCTGGCATCCTCCTTTCAAGCATTCCTTGTGATATAGAATTTCTCAGATATTTCTGCTGTTCTTCATGGCATCTTGACAGTCTTGCAATGCAGCAAACCATTGCCCCAAATTTTCACCTAAGGGGATGAATGGACTTTTGACAAAAACAACAAATCACACCTTTTCAAGAAGAGCATCCCCCTTAAAGGGAAAAGAAAGGTGTTCCTTCAAGAAGAGGCCAAGAGAAGTCGGCCAGTAAAACAGAGTTGCTATCAGGTCAAACTGCAATAGACCCTACAAGAGGCATTATCTCATTCCTTCAGTCATGAAAGCAAACTTACCTGCCCACAGTCAGAGTTATGTCATCTATGCAGCCTTTGATTTTGTTCTGTGCTTCTAGGTGAGTCATGCCTTCTGTATTCTCCCCATCAATTGCCATGATAACATCTCCTATGCACAAATTGGCACTTGCAGCTTTGCTGCCTGGGGTCACCTGGGGAGGAAGGAGAAAGCAATGGCAATGGTCACAAAAGAGTAGCCAGATGCTTCAAGGTCTGACTAAAGGTAGCCTCTTTGCATAAGGGTCCTGATTTGTTTCACTGGAGAAAGGAAAGGAGGAAGCCACAAAATCCCATTCACTCACACGCACTATTAACAACGTGCAAACATAGGCAGTGCAAGGGAGTCACATTTTCTAATCGGTAATAGATGATTTATTATTTATTTGCCAAACAATAATAATAATAATAACAACACCATAACATTATGTTATGTTATGTAATAATAATAATAATAATAATAATAATAATAATAACAACATAACATAACAAAACATTAAAAGTGCCATATTAGAGAAAACACCTACAAACATTGCCCTTACATTTATCAGTCTAATAATGTAACCCATCTTCAGATGAATGTTTTGCGCCATCGAATGATCTCAAGCATACTTGTAGTACAGTATATCCACATTGTCATGATGGTGATGTTCCAAATTCTGAAAACTGGTCATGATTAAGGCAGCAACGTGCTTTCTCCAGAAAGAGGTGATCAGCAGACTTGCTGCAGTCAACAGATTGGTCAACATTTGTATCACTTTTTGTTGATATCACCCAGAGATGGATAAACACCATATCGACAGGGTCTCCTGGTATTATCCCATAAACTGTTTTATGTTTCATAATACACTCTTCCCCATTTTTTTAAACACTTCCAATCACTGCTGCATATACACTTCCTACATATGCAGGAGGTTTGCATATCGCTTACTACGTTACTAATAAGCACCATTGCCTAATTTTAAAAATTATTTTAAATTTAATAAAAAAATTTATTATTTAATTATTTAAGTGAGTTATTAGACACCACTTATCATGTTCTTTCAATATATTTTCTTTTAGATGTGCAACTATCTGTTGTCAAAGAGTTTGAGATACAGAATTGAGAGATCCTAAGATCTCTCCCTTCCACTTATTCAGAAAGGGTATTGTTCTTGTTTTCTCCACACACACAAAAGTAGCTGGTAGATTGTCCCTTTCTTATTATTCAAGCATAACCACTGTTCTCTACCTGAGCCAAATCACCTCATCAGTCGCTCCTGGACCTGTTTGTATAATTATAACACCTTCATCCCAATTTTGGGGGTAATTGAAGTGGGGTGATGTAATGGGGAGCCGTGGCCAATGGCCACAGGGATCAGGGGAGCCACAGGTTGAAAACGTTTGAGAACCACTGCTTTAACATATGGCTCACCTGGTCACATATCATTTCTGGTACATCACAGAATTGTTTTGATCAAAGAAGTCTTTAATATGCACCAATCCTTGCTTTTCTCCAAATTGCTGTATCATCCGGAATACCTTAAGACTGTCCACTTAAAGAAAATGACATCAAAGCCTCAAATTTGCCTTACATTTATTCCACATAGTGTAAGCAGCAGCACAAAGGGTTAAATGTACTAGCCTACCTTCAAAAACTATTTTGAAGACTCGTGAGATAAAGTATATGAAATATCCTAAGTCCTTGGGGTAAAAATTACTATTGCTGCTTCCTACAATGATTCCACACCCTTTTATGTACTGAACCTCACCACCACTTCAGCCTGCTTTTTGATGGCCCAAACCTCATCAACTATCCACCCTTTCAAACACTGGTTGGGATAGGTTTCCCTTCTCAGTTTAGCAGCAGGTCCTCACTGAAAGTTCCAAGACAGCCTCTTGGAAACTGCAACTTTAAGCAAAACGACTTATAACAAAACCAATTCTACTGCAGGCCAATTGATATACGCAGACAAGAATTAAGTTCCTGCAGACGGGGTCACCAAACTTCTAAATAAAGACCCCAAAGGCTTCTAATATTAATTGAAATAAACGTGAGCTTTCCAGGCTGAAAAAACACACATAGACATGAGGAGAGCATGCAAACTCCACAGTGACCATGACAGTGGAATCAATTTTTGACAGTAGCCATGCCTGGGAATCAATTTTTTCCTGACTTTTATTTATTTAAATGATTTATAACCTGCCTTTCCCTCCAAATAAATGAAGAGCTCACGGCAATGTTTTTCGAGAGAAAAGAGGAAAATGCCAAAATAGGAATGAAATGAAATAATCATAAAAATTATAATTAGTACAATTTTTTAAAAAATTAACACAAAACACAACCACAAAACACCAAAGCAACTCATTAAGCCATTTCTGCTCAACGTTGCATATACACAAAAGAGATCAAGTGTATACACCTGTGGGCAAGGCAAAAATGGGTTAAGAAGGAAAGGCCAGGTGGAAAAGAAAAGTCTTTAGCCCTTACCAGAAGGCTAAAAGGGTAGGGGCTAATATGTTTGCTAACATGCAAATTTTCTTTATTATGGAACTCCAGTGGAATGAAGGCACCACAACAGAGAAGTCCCTGCTCCTCATTATCATCATACTGGCCTCTGGCAGATGAAACAGACATAGCAGGGGATTATGCAGGGGATGGACAGAGTGGATAGGGAGATGCTCTTTACACTCTCACATAACACCAGAACCAGGGGACATTCACTAAAATTGAGTGTTGGGAGAGTTAGAACAGACAAAAGAAAATATTTCTTTACTCAGCGTGTGGTTGGTCTGTGGAACTCCTTGCCACAGGATGTGGTGATGGCATCTAGCCTGGACGCCTTTAAAAGGGGATTGGACACGTTTCTGGAGGAAAAATCCATTATGGGGTACAAGCCATGATGTGTATGTGCAACCTCCTGATTTTAGAAATGGGCTATGTCAGAATGCCAGATGCAAGGGAGGGCACCAGGATGCAGGTCTCTTGTTATCCGGTGTGCTCCCTGGGGCATTTGGTGGGGTCGCTGTGAGATACAGGAAGCTGGACTAGATGGGCCTATGGCCTGATCCAGTGGGGCTGTTCTTATGTAGCAGAGCCCACTCTGCTAACCTTAGGGTTTTCAAGCTGAGGGTTTTCAAGCTGAGGCTTCGTGATGCCCCAGCCTGAAGGCCCTGGCCTCTGCCCCCTTAAGGGGCGGGGGCAGCAAGGAGGCAGAGAAGAGCAGCGACACAATCCCCAGGATCGCATAGCTAAGGGGAGCTGCAGGGACTGGGATGCACTCACCAGTCCCTGCAGCAGCCGTCCTGGGGTGTAGGGAGTCCTGCGCGAGCATCTACAGGGCTCCCCAGCTTGTCAGAAGTGAAAGTGGAGCGATCCCACTGCACCTCTGCAAAACCAGAAGTAGAGCATGAGCGCTCCACTTTCACTTTCTGCAGACACTTGCACAGGGCTCCTCGCACCCCAGGACGGTTGCTGTAGGGACTGGTGAGTGCATCCCAGTCCCTGCAGCCCCCATTAGAAACGCAATCCTGAGGATCGCATCACTGCCTTCCCCCTGCCCCCACCAAGACTTACTGCAGTTCAAACACTCCCTGAGAATTTGAAAACCGCTGCCTTAGGGGACAGTCCAATTTATATGGAAGAAGGTGGTTCCTCAATATACTTTGGGGAGATATATACACCAGTGTTTTCTGACCAGGAGTATGCATACCTCTGGTGGTACTTCAGAATTTTGCAGGTGGTACTTGGCCACTAACATGCGAGTGAAGTACAAGAATAGCTGCATGGACCATGTGACACTTCTCTGCTTGGTCTGACTGCACTAGAAGTAGAGATGGCTGGAGTGGCAGTGTTCTAGTACTAAGGTGCACTTGGGGGGGGCAACCTGGACCTCTCCAACTAGAAAAGATTCTTCCTCATTTCAGGATCAACCATGTGGCAAGAGGCCTGCTCCTACACTGCACACAACATCTGTCCCTGGAGGCAGAGGTACCCCACCAAAAATGGTAATAGCCTCCAAAAGATTTAAAAGCTCCAATATACACAATGCAGCCAGTCACATCTATATGACTGACAACATTCACCAGAGTATCTCAGAGGTTTCAAACCTTCACAAAAAAAATTTAAAATGCCAACAGTTATCACATTCACTATAATATCAGTACTCCTAACAGGAACAAAACACCACGGGCAGAATTCTAATGGGGTTACGATTGCCCTCATGAAAAAGGGTTATGGGCAGGAGATCTGCTGTTTGTGTCTGTTCATTCTCATTTTTTTTTCTATCGATGGCATATTTCAATATTGTACTTTTATTGAGTTTCCAAGATTTTGTTTGATAAGTTTTCTTGAGGGCTTTAAAAAAAAAAAAGCACAAGGTAGGGTTTGAATGCTCAAAGCAAAACAAAATTCTGACTGAGTTGTCAGAGGGACAGGATAAAAACCTGACCAGAACGTTCAGTCTAAATGGTTTGCCATAAACAGTGGCTCCAAAATAATGTTAAGGATAACAGAAACAGCCAAGCATCTGAATGAGACAAGAGGAGCCATCATTCTCATTCTTCCTCTACCCCCCACTTGGAAAAAGTACACATCACTGAAAACGGGAGCGTCACAATTCTTTGTCACAGTGTGACAAACACAGCAGAGTCTTTGCTTTCTTTGAGATAGATTAGGGACCATGCAAAAATTCTGTGGCTGCTGATTTAGCCCTCTGGATCACTTTCCTCCAACAGATGTTTTGTGCAGAGGTGGGCAACAGACTCTTACCTCAAAAGCTTTCCTTTCTCATAAGAACATAAGAGCCCCACTGGATCAGGCCAAAGGCCCATCTAGTCCAGCTTCCTGTATCTCACAATGGTCCATCGAATGCTTCAGGGAACACACTAGACAACAGGCACAACCTGCACCCTGGTGCCCTCCCCTGCATCTGTCAATCAGAGGCAGCCCACCTCTACCTTGCACATACCTACCACGACTTGTAACCAGTGATGAACTTTTCCTCCAGAAATTTGTCCAATCCCCTCTTAAAGGCAACTAGGCATGCCGTCACTACTTCCTGTGGCAAGAAGTTCCACATACTAATTACACACTGGGTAAAGAAATATTTTCTTTTTTCTGTCCTAACTGTCCTAACTCTCCCAACACTCAACTTTAGTGGATGTCCCCTGGTTCTGTTGTTCTGTGAAAGGGAAAAGAACATCTCTTTATCCGTTCTATCCACCCCCTGCATAATTTTGTATCTCAAATAATTTTGTATGTCTTCTCCCTCCCCAAAGCAGCTAGGAAGTGCCCATCCTCACTGTGTATAAGCCCTGGCAACTTCTATCAGCAAATTCCACCTCCTTTGTACAATACCACGCCTCTAAGAAAGCAAGGCTGGCATTCATAAACTGGCAAAGCTGTCTGAGTTCAAATCTTGCCACACACACAGAACTACAAGGACCGCAATCTGCACTCAGACCAATTCACTCTGATGTTGGAGAATGATACAAAAGGTTCCCAAAGGTCAACATGCTTCCTAAGCATGGGTTACAGGTAGTCAGGTCAACTCCTCCCCTATTTACCCAAATTCATAACTGCTGCAGCACTAATTCTCTTGTAGCTCACCCAGCCAAACCCCAGGCTTGATTTCACAAGCCACACCCAGTGTTTCCTTTGGCAGACAGCAAAGCATTCCAGTCACACTCCATGTGGAAAGCCTTTCCTGGATCTAACCTTCACCTCTCTTTGTGCTGAACCAGCTACAACTCTGATTTTTTGATTGGTCAAAAATCCCATTTACTCTACCATAATGTGATGCTATTTTCACATGTAGCAGGCCACCCACCCCACCCCACCATGCTAGAAGGCTTTGCTGTCTCTTTTCACATATTCTAGCACAGAGGTGTCAAACAGAAAGCCCACAGGCTGAATGCAGCCCCCAGAAGCAATTTATCCAGCCTCTGTTATAATTGGGCTCTCTCATATCTTGAAAATATCAAGAAGATGAGCACTTTTCTCTTCTGTCATTTGCAGCTAATGAGTTTCTATGGGAGAACAAAGTGCTTATTTCTGGCCATCATCTGCTTAATAGTGTCACTTCTAGCTCTCAGCAATGCCAACTTTGGCCCCCTGTATGAAACGAGTTTGACATTCCTGTTCTTGTACATGCTACTTCTCGTGGGCTTGACCTATCTAATTTTATTATTATTTTTTATTATTATTATTATTATTATTAATATTATTATTATTATTAACAGTATTTATATACCACTTTTCAACTAAAAGTTCACAAAGCGGTTTACAGAGAAAAATCAAATAACTAAATGGCTCCCTGTCCCAAAAGGGCTCACAATCTAAAAAATCTTGAAGTGTTTCCACTCCCCAATAGGATAAAAAAATGATCATAGCCTATTTGCACCTCCATTAATATTTACAGAAATTGTCAAAGGCGGCTTACAGCTCTTCCGAAATGGTATCTCCATTGTTCAACTGAACAACAAGTGAACAGAGTTTGGGAAGGCAATGGCTCAGCATCTCCACTGAAACAAGAGGCCAGCAGCAATCCCTGTTTTCCTTACATTTCCCCCAGCTGTATTCTTATCAGTGAGAGCACCGGGTTGCTGGAGGATCAGGACAAAGGGTTAAAGCTTTTACCTGTATTCTTCAAGGTCCCAGGCCCTCTGCAACTGCCATTTAGGAACACACACACACACACACACACACACACAAGACAGCTCTAAGAATACACTCAAGGTGCAATCCTAACCCCTTATGTCAGTGTTTTCCAGCACTGGCATAGCGGTGCCAATGGGCCATGTGCTGCATCCTGCAGTTGGGTGTCACTCACAGAGGCCTCCTCAAAGTAAGTGAATGTTTGTTCCCTTATCTCAGAGCTGCATTGCCCTTATGTCAGTGCTGTCAGAAGGGGTTAGGATTGCACCTTTAAAGTTATATGTACTTTGACTGTACAAGATAACACTGACCGGGGATTTGCACCCAGATTGACCATCTCAAAAACCCACATTGGTTCTCAGTTATCAATTTAGATGGTTCCATGCAGATATCACTAAAATGTCAGATATCACTATCCATTTCACAACAGTGTCATACACAAGACACCAGAAGCCTTCTTAATGCAGATTCTGATTAAAAGTATAGATGACTGAGGAGCAGGTGCAGAGAGATACAAGGGCATTCTGCTTGCAGTCAGAAATAGGTACTCTGTGTCACAAAACTCTTTACAATATTTCTTTTGAAAACCTTATTCATCAGTGTCCTAGGATAGATTCATCCTATGCTTACAAAAATAGTTTTGAAAACCAACCACTAGAGAGGAACTGCAAACTCTTCCACAGCAGAGGCACTTTCAAACAAACCTACTTTGTAAAGTAGGGATGTAAATGCTTCCTTAATGAGATAAACAATCCCCTTGAAGCTACAGTGAATAAAGATCAACAGGAATTGGGACTCCATAATCAACATCCCAGTTTTGTAGGAAACACACAGAAGGAAAACTGGGCTAGTATAGAACAGCAGCAACCTATCACAAGCCCCCAGCCATGTTTTTCCCATGAGACATCATCAGTCAGAGCCCCCACAGTATTGCCTCTTCTTTACAGATGTCGATTCTAGTAGCCTGGAAGATCAGAAAAGAACAAAGAAAGCCTTCTAACTGTTTGGGGGGGGGGCATGCTGACTTCTGTTCATCCTTGCTTGGCAGTTCAACCAACCATACACTGCATGCAAGACCTCACACAGCACTGCCACTCAGACAGAATCATGGAAAGGCTTTCTTAACACATGTTCTTTCTTGTAAGAGTACAGAGAGAAACCAGACAGTATTCTCTTTGGGTTATGTAGGACAAAATGGTTCTGCATGGCTAGGAGTCATTACACAGGACAAGAACACACAGCATCAAGGACTGAGTAAACAAAAACTAGTGGAAACCAGGAGCAGAAGCAGGAGCAGTTATGAGCAACAGCATTACCATAGGAGTCTAAACATCCAACACAATTATCTCAAAGAACAGACCTAACCATGTAACATGATAGGTCATAGCAGCGTCAGTTCAAACATATTGTATTACATGTCACTACATCCAAAAAAGAACAAAAGGAGCTTTGAAGAGCTGAGAGAGAGAAAGACCTAATTAAGGAAAGACCGAGTCAATCTCTGGGAATAAACAGATGCATGGGATCGCACTCACTTGCTCTATGAGATTAGATTTCACTCTTCCACAAGACACTCAATGCATGGGGAAGGTATACTCAAGTATAACAAATCCAATTCATACAAACACACAAAACAAAAACTAGACTGTCACTTTGTGCTGAAACCTCCATTCGAGTAGGATGGCAGGAGGCTGCAAATGGATCCTCTGAAAATTGTTGTGGAATGAAGAGAATAACCCACATTAATTAATTCTGAAGTAGCACATGGGCAGGTGGCACACCCTGCCTGTTTTGTCCAAAGAAGTGGGCATAGGTAGTTGCGTGGTGGGCATAGGTAGTTGCTGGGTGAGCCAGCCATCACCACCACCTGCACTCCAGCAGTGGTTTAAACTGAAACCTTCTTTCTTAGAACATTTCTGGAGGAAGAAGGAGCTTTGCTATATACATATAACAATGGTTTAAAGGGGGAGTATTGTTTCCACAAAGATAATGGGCAGCCCAATCCTAAGCCATCTCCCACTGGTGACACAAGCCTGTATGCTGCCACAAACATGCTGCAAGGCACATGCACCAGCACAGAGGCCGGTGCCACTGGTGGAGAGGCCTGCACCAGCATGCCTCTGCCAGCACTGGAGTGGTGCCCTCCAAAAAGAGTAAGTTCTACACAGGGCAGTGGGCAGCAGGTGGAATGAGGGCAGGAAGGGGCAGGGCAGGTCCAGGAGGGGGGTGGGGACATCAGTGGAGGCCTCTGCTGCAGCCTAACCACCCTGGGCCTGAAACCCCTTAATGGGGCTACTTGGGTTCTGTGCCAGTCATTGAGCTGGCACAGATCCGAGTAGACTCTTAGAAGTTGCAGAGGCTCAACATAGGATAAAGGAACAAATGTTCCCTTACCTCGAGAAAGCCTCCCGCTGCCTCTTTGCCTGTGCAGGATATGGTGGTGGCCCTTTCAGCACCATTGTATGTCAGCATCGGCAGCCCCATTAGGATTTGGCTGTGAATGACTAACTAGCATTTTCTGTCTCTTGCCATCCAAACTAGCCAGACAGTTGGTTGAACAGGAAAAGTCTGAAGGGCTTGGTGGGTACCACACAGACCTCAGAGAAGCATGGAGAGAAGTAAAAGGCAACAAACAAATGTGAAAGCCGAAAGCAGATAAAAGATTGCTTGTTCAGGGAGGGCACAGAACTACAGTATAGCCAAAATGTGAATTCCAAATTGTGACAACTCCAAGAAGCAGTTTAGCAGTCTTCTGATAGCAGTCTTCTGATGTGAAACCACTTTTTTTTTTTTACTCTTAACATCTATACACAATGACAAACATCAAAATTTTGCAAAAACATCTAAGCAGCTGGTTGGTTTAACAAAAGATAGTGTTTCACCGATTCTCCACTTACAGCTTAGGGCAGATTAGGTATTCTTTCACAAGTGCCTCTTCTTTTTGGCTTATAGCTAAACAAAGGCCTTTGTACTTCTTAAGAGCATATTTCAGAATTTTAGGCCATGCAGCCAACTTTCTTTTTGCAGTGCAGACTTAGCAGCACAATCTTATGCATATTTACTCAAAAGAAACTCCCGTTATGTCCAATGGGGCTTCCTCCCAGGTACGTGTACATAGGATTGCAGTCTAAGTCTAATGAGAGACTAGGGAGGCAAAAATGAAATACTGGATTGCTGTTTGGTTTTCACTACACATATTCAAAGACTCTGAACAAGACCATTTTAAATACCCAGAGCATTTTGGAAACAAGAGCTAGTACTTGTGGGGCAATGCATTGTTTCTCCATGTACATAAAAATGTCCCTGCTGTTTGAGCAGCTGTTATCAACAGTAATCAATCTGAGAAATAAGCACACAAAGAGTTTAGGTAGCTAGAGGGCACAGGAGTGCAAGATAGAGGTCCTGCTAAATATCCAGTCACAAAGGGTCCAGTCACAAAGGGTACATGAGACAGAGAGTCACAAAAAATATCCAGTCACAAAGGGTACATGAGACAGAGTCTTCTCAGCTGTGACACTCAAATTTGCACGTCCTTCTCCAAGGAGGTCATCTGGGCCTTCATTATTGAGATTTTGATGTTCAGTGAAGATTTTCTCAGTTAGTCATACCCTTGCTATCAGTTAGCTGTCCCCTCCTTATTGGTATATTACCTTGATGATGATGCTTTTCCTACTTCTTTCTGAGCTACTCAAATTGTTATTGTTTAATTTTAAATTGTTATTTTTCTTTGTAATCTCTTGTTAATGGTTAACCTTGGAGGAGGGTCCGACTTCATTCGACAAAATGGAAAGATATAAACACACACAACACCCAGATGAGCTCTGTGGATGATCCAGCCAAGACACAGGAAACACAGTGTCTCCTGGATGCCAGCAGCTGTAATAATTGCCAACAGGACTGTTGCACAATTAAAGAAGTCATACTTTTTTGATGATTCATGCATGGTCATAACTAGCAATCATCAGGAATAAAAACTCAAGTTTTAAAAACCTTCTTTAAACAGGCATTCCTTCTTTGTACCTTTTTCGCAGCTGCCATCTCTAATTCTTATATGTATTTGTATTAAATAAATAATTTCAAAAAAGTTACTAAAGGACATAAATATCCAAACCACTCCATTTGTTTTAACTTTGCACAAGTCACTTGCAAAAAAAAACAACAACACACATTTAATTGTCCCTCTTTCCCTTTCCTACAATTTCTTTGTTAGACATTCAGTTTATCAAGCCTACAGCTTGATGGTAGGGATTCTTCAACACAGGCAGCTGGTGGGGTACAAAAGAGAAATGCCAAGGGATTTCTTAAGTTAATGGGAGACTTAGGACTCAAGCCTATCCAACTTTCCAGCCCCAGTGCAGTCACAATGCAGCTCCAAGATAAGGGAACACATGTCCTCATACCTTCAGGAGTTCTTTGTGAATGCCTCCCCATCACAGGATGTAGGCATGCCCCATTGGCACCGATGTACCAGTACTGGAAAATTGGATAGGATAGGTATATGTATGTATATATTGGCAACCTTCAGTCTCGAAAGACTATGGTATCGCGCTCTGAAAGGTGGTTCTGGCACAGCGTCTAGTGTGGCTGAAAAGGCCAATCCGGGAGTGACAATCCCTTCCACACCGGGAGCAAGTGCAGTCTGTCCCTGGTCTGTCTCCCTGGCTATGGGCCTTCCTTCTTTGCCTCTTAGCCTCAGACTGTTGGCAAAGTGTCTCTTCAAACTGGGAAAGGCCATGCTGCACAGCCTGCCTCCAAGCGGGCCGCTCAGAGGCCAGGGTTTCCCACTTGTTGAGGTCCATCCCTAAGGCCTTCAGATCCCTCTTGCAGATGTCCTTGTATCGCAGCTGTGGTCTACCTGTAGGGCGCTTTCCTTGCACGAGTTCTCCATAGAGGAGATCCTTTGGGATCCGGCCATCATCCATTCTCACGACATGACCAAGCCAACGCAGACGTCTCTGTTTCAGCAGTGAATACATGCTAGGGATTCCAGCACGTTCCAGGACTGTGTTGTTTGGAACTTTGTCCTGCCAGGTGATGCCGAGGATGCGTCGGAGGCAGCGCATGTGGAAAGCGCTCAGTTTCCTCTCCTGTTGTGAGCGAAGAGTCCATGACTCGCTGCAGTACAGAAGTGTACTCAGGACGCAAGCTCTGTAGACCTGGATCTTGGTATGTTCCGTCAGCTTCTTGTTGGACCAGACTCTCTTTGTGAGTCTGGAAAACGTGGTAGCTGCTTTACCGATGCGCTTGTTTAGCTCGGTATCGAGAGAATGAGTGTCGGAGATCGTTGAGCCAAGGTACACAAAGTCATGGACAACCTCCAGTTCATGCTCAGAGATTGTAATGCAGGGAGGTGAGTCCACATCCTGAACCATGACCTGTGTTTTCTTCAGGCTGATTGTCAGTCCAAAATCTTGGCAGGCCTTGCTAAAACGATCCATGAGCTGCTGGAGATCTTTGGCAGAGTGGGTAGTGACAGCTGCATCGTCGGCAAAGAGGAAGTCACGCAGACATTTCAGCTGGACTTTGGATTTTGCTCTCAGTCTGGAGAGGTTGAAGAGCTTTCCGTCTGATCTGGTCCGGAGATAGATGCCTTCTGTTGCAGTTCCAAAGGCCTGCTTCAGCAGGACAGCGAAGAAAATCCCAAACAAGGTTGGTGCAAGAACACAACCCTGCTTCACTCCGCTTCGGATGTCAAAAGGGTCTGATGTGGAGCCATCGAAGACAACAGTGCCCTTCATGTCCTTGTGGAAAGATCTGATGATGCTGAGGAGCCTGGGTGGACATCCAATCTTGGGGAGAATCTTGAAGAGGCCGTCTCTGCTGACCAGGTCGAAAGCCTTTGTGAGATCTATGAAGGCTATAAAGAGTGGCTGTCGTTGTTCCCTGCATTTCTCCTGCAGTTGTCTAAGGGAGAATACCATATCAGTGGTGGACCTGTTGGCTCGGAATCCACACTGCGATTCTGGATAGACGCTCTCTGCAAGTACCTGGAGCCTCTTTAGTACAACTCGGGCAAACAGCTTTCCTACAACGCTAAGGAGAGAGATGCCGCGGTAGTTGTTGCAGTCACCCCTGTCACCTTTGTTCTTGTACAGCGTGATGATGTTTGCATCCCTCATGTCTTGAGGTACTCCACCTTCTCTCCAGCAGAGACAGAGGATTTCATGCAGCTCAGTGACGATGATCTCTTTGCAGCATTTTAGGACTTCAGCAGGGATGCTGTCTTTTCCAGGTGCCTTGCCAAAGGCAAGGGAGTCCAGGGCCACGTGAAGTTCTTCTAGGGTTGCCCCAGCATAACACCATAGGATTACAGCCTGTGCACATCAACTCAAAAGTCCCATATAATTAAATAGGATGTACTCTCAGGTAAGCAGCATTGCATTCTAATTTACAGTATAGTGCAATGGAGTTGATAAGGCAAAGATGCACTTCATCATCAGATTGCAACGTTGTCATTCTGGAACAAAGCTTGAAGTGCATTCTCCTCTCCTCAAAACAACTGCAAACAAGTCCTTGCATACCTTGCTACCAGAGCATTGCCCTTAGATAAGGCTCTTGGAAAAGGCTGGGTTTTTTCCTTCTTGTTTGCTGGAACACGTCTAAACTGACGCAAGAACAAGAAGGAGTTTTGGGCGCCTTAGAAACTAGCAGATGTATTGCGACACAGGTCCACCAAAATAGTGCTGCAGCAAACTAACATGGCTAACACAGAATTTATAGAAATTTAGCAGCTCATTCTGCATATAATGATGGCACCATTTTCTGAGCCCTTAAACCACACACAGACAAGCTAACATAGCACACTTGGGCATCAGTACAAGGAGGAGTTGCAGGAGTTGAAGTTGTTCAACTTCAATGTAAAAATATTCAGAATAGGAAGAGAATAAATTTTAAGCCCTTTGCTAGAGGATGAGCCCTGAAAGGAGTAAAGTCATATGGAGTTAAGCCTGCCCAAACTCAAAGCAGTGCCCAACTCCCCCACAGTGTAAGTGTTGGGGAGGCAGAATGCATGAAGGAGAGGCAATTATACAGTTTTAACTGATAAAATCTAACATCTTTTCTGGTTTGACTCTCAAAGCAAATTGTTTCCATGCACCTTATTGGTACCTTAACACTCCAATCATGTACTTTCAAAGTCCTGGGGTTTAGGATTACAGCCTGTTGGGGAGTGGAAAGGATGGGGGGAGGTCACAAATACCATCAATCCACCCCTATTGTTGAACCCACTGCTGAATCAGACTGGCATTTAACATAAGGCTGTAATCCTATGCATGCTTACTCAACAGTTACCACAATCAAACCTAATGGTTTCAGAGAAAACAAGTTTCAGATGGGAGTTTGATTGAGAACATTATTTCTCTTTCAGAAACTTAACATATGGCACTATGTTCAACCCCTCGGAAATGCACCCCCCCCAATTTTTTTTCGGGTGGGGGATGGAATCAGGTATGTGCCCCAGGTGGGGTAGAAGCACTGAAGTTCCCCTTTCAGCCACTGGCATGGTTTGGGGGCTGGCCCAGAAACAGAGGTAGCTTTAATAGGGGGATTAAAGGAAAACCTAAAAGACTTTAAATCCCTGCAGATTTTATCTATAGCTGAATGGAACCACCAGATTGAAAGAGAAGGGGACTCTGTTGCTGGAGAGCAAAAAACACACACTGAGGAGGGCTGTTGGCTCATGAGCTGCTTGCAGGCAGGTGGAGACACCGTGGGAAACAGGAGTCTAATCTCAAGGGCTCCTCGGTCTGATCCAGAATAGGTTCTCTGATGGTTTAATGCTAGAGGCGCCGCCTAGGTGCACCCTATCTGGGGAGGCGTCAGGGCTCAGGGTTAAATCCTATGCATGCTTACCTGGGAGGAAGTCCCATTGAATTCAATGAGACTTACTTCTAAGTAGACAAGAATAGGATTGGGCTGTCAAGTCCTGGAAACTGGAAGCCTTCCTGGCACCAGTTTCCAGATGCCAAAGGGTCTTTGCTGGGACTGATCTCCTCAGCTCCTTCGCAAAAGAGAGAGGTGCCGGGGCTCAAACCCGCCTTGTTAGCCAAGCCACACTCTTTCATGCTCCGGCTGCAATCCTATCCACACTTACCTGGGAGTAAGCACCACTGACTACAATGGGACTTACTTCTGAGTAGATATGCATAGGATTGGGCTGTCAGCTTCCTAAGCACAGGAGTCTACCGGCACGGCGGCTGCGGAGGGGAGGCGGGCACGCACTCCGCACATGCACAGAGGCACTCTCCTCCTAGCACGTTTTCTCGTCTTGCCCCCCCCCCCCGCCGGGCTCCCTTACCCTGGAGATGGTGAGCGGCTGGTCGAAGTCGGTACCCCCCACCAGGCGGAAGCCCCACGGCCCCGGGCCCTGGATGGTGATGCGGTGAGTGCTGCCCATGCTGCCTGCCGCCGGTTGCACGCTGCAGTCTGCAGCGCACGGCGAGGCGAGACAAGGCGCGGCTGGGCTGCTGCGCTCCGCCCCGGGGCGGGAGTCGAGACACCGCCTTGCTGCCAGGGAGCCCCTCCTTCGGCGCGATCCCTCGCCAGGGGCAGCAGGAGCTGCAGGCGCCGGGCTCCCTTGGCACGCCCAACCTCTTCTGTCCCGGCTCAGACCGAGCGCGCCTGGGCTGGATCTGCTCAGAATGGCCCCCCAGGGGGGGCTCCAACAACCCCACGCGTGGCATCATCGCAGTGCACGGCAGAAATCCCCTCTAGGGTGGCAGGCAGGGGCTGACCGCCCAATCCTGTACATGTCTACTCAGAAGTAAGGCAGCAATCGTATCCACACTTTCCTGGGAGTAAGCCCCATTGACTAAATGGGTCTTACTTCTGAATAGACAACCATCGGATTGGGCTCCACGTCCCATTATAGTCAACGGGGCTCACTCCCAGGAAAGTGTGGATAAGATTGCAGCCTCAGAGCCCAATCCTATGCATGGCTACTCAGAAGTAAGTCAATGGGGCTTACTCCTAGGTAAGTGTGGATGGGATTGCAGCCTCAGGGCCCAATCCTATCTATTTTTCCAGCAGCAGTGCAGCTGCAATACAGCCCCAAGACAAGGGAACAAATGTTCCCATACCATAAAGGGGCCTCTGTGACTGCTGCCCCACCACAAGACGCAGTGCATGACCCATTGGCATAGCTGCACCGCCACTGGAAAATTGGATAGGATTGGGCCCTCAGTTTCCAAACATCCCTGTTTTCATTTGCAATGGAGATCCAAGGACACAGGAGAGTTGAACACAGATAGGAAGAATAAGTGGGAGGCCGATAAATAAAGGGCACCTAAGCATGCCCAGTGTCCATCTCTCCTCCCAAGTTCTGGTGCTTCCAGGAAAGCATATTATTAATTATTATTATTATTAACAGTATTTATATACCGTTTTTCAACTCAAAGTTCACAAAGCGGTTTACAGAGAAAAATCAAATAACTAAATGGCTCCCTGTCCCAAAAGGGCTCACAATCTAAAAAGATGCCAAGGAATACCAGCAGACAGCCACTAGAACAGACAGTGCTGGCATGAGGTGGGCTAGTTACTCTCCCCCTGCTATTGGGAGGAGATACTTTCTTGCAGCATCATTCCCACCATTCCATAGTTGGATCAGGAAAGGAGTCAACAGAGTCCCACAAAAATGCTCCCATGGTAAAAATAATAACTAATATTCAGAAACATGTAACTGCATGTAACTCAACTAAGGTAAGGTGGAGTTGGAGGCTAATTTAGTCTCACCATTTGCTCGTGTGAAGAGGAGGAAAGGCCACTAGGTGGCAGTCTATGGCCAGAAATCGGGAGAAGCACATAGTCTGCTGTGGTGGGAATAGAAGAAGAATCCCTTGACAGAACAATACTTGGGGCTGAGAAGGTCAGCATCAAAACTTTCAGGCAAGGTGGAGAACTGTAGAAGTAGCTGTTGTATCATCCACATTAGTCCAATGGGGAAAAGCACATCACAGATGTCAGACCCTCTACCCTGCCTCCCTTCTGGTGTACATAGCACAACCATCCTCTAAGTATGGAAAATGGTCTGGAGGGGGGCAATCAGGCCAGTCATTTACCAGCACATAAATATAGTGGTATAGTAAAGTTTTAATAAGTGCAGGTGGTAATCATGACACCCCTCCACAGGCACACCCCACTAAGACTATACAGCAACAAAATCAGCTTCATGAGCTGCCCAAGAAAAGTTTCTTACAGCCCAATCCTACGCCTGTCTACTCAAAAGTAAGTCCCATTATAGTCAATGGAGCTTACTCCCAGGAAAGTGTAGACAGGATTGCAGCCTTAGTTTATCAACTGATAATTCTCAGCCAAGGCCCTCTGAAAAGCAATCTGAGCACTTGTGCTCTAGGAGGAGCTTACACACAAGGCCCACCAAACAGCGCCAGGCAATACCCCACCTTCACTCACAACCAAAAACTACAGCTTCCACACAGCAACTGAAGTTTTATATAGATGACTTTGCAGCCCCACCCTTCCTGATGTACTAGAGGGGTCCTGATCCTGACCACACTTAACCTTAGGATTCCTTTTCCAAAGTGGAACTCTGAGCTGAGGTGCCATGCCAAATGTGAGCAAGCCAGTGTTGTGCCATCAGGTACAAGCTTTGGTTTAGATTCCCTGCTATCTCCTTTCTTGAGATCCCAGTAATGACTGGGGGGTGCCCCAGATTGTGGGGCAAGTTACAGTATAGGCATATTGGTCCCCCTCCATTCTCCAGGTTCTCAACATGAAGAATAACCCTGGGGAATGTTCCCTCAGAGTTCATGTTTCTACTGATCTCAGTCCATGCTGAGGTCCATGGCATTTCCTCTCCTGAGCAAAATGTGTCACCTGCTGCTGACTATGAGAACTGCCGGGTCCTGACATTTCTTTCCTTCCCACAGCATTGGCTGATCCCAGCAAGTCTAACCCAAGTCAAAGTGGCACCCAAATTTTGCCCCTCCATTTTTTGCACACCTGCCCGCCTGCTCAGCTATCCAGCACTCCTTCTTCTTACCTTTGCCACCACCTGCTGCATCTTCAAGCTGGCCAGGCCATGAGAATCCTGAGAAGCTTTTTTTTCAGGCTCCTGCCTGCCTGCCCACTATCAAAGGTGCAGATAGGACAAAGACTTTGATCCTCTTTATGATTGATGGGGAGAAATCCCTATGCCTCCTCATGCTTTTCTTCAGGTTCACCACTACATTCTTTGGCAGCTGTGCTGAAATACTTGGCAAGAAATCCTCCCCCAACATCTTCTCACTTGCTATTCTTGAAGATGGAGGGGCAGGTGGAGGCAGCAAGCAAGCACAGGGTACCTCTTCTATCAGTACACTGCCTTCTTTCATCCTTCACTCAAGCAGCCACGTCACCCTGTCTCATGGGTAGAGGGGTTTGTTTTCAGTGAGTAAAATAGGTTTACGTCCTTACTGAATAAAATGGGCTTCCTTGGTACTGAAAGGTTGCTGTAGTTCAGTGGAATAAGCACAGGCTCAGTGTACATGAGGTTCTAGACACAGATTTAAAGGGTTGGGAAGAGCTAAACCTAACATAGTATACCAATACAGCAAAGAGGAAACCATCATATAACTGCCTCAGGGCCCAATCCTATCCAACTTTCTAGCCTCGGTGTAGCCACAATGTAGCCCTGAGGTAAGGGAACACACGTTCCCATACCTTGAGAAGCCCCAGTGACTACCCCTCCACCACAGGATACAGCACACACACACCACTGGCACAACTGCACCAGCACTGGAAAATTGGATAGGGTTGGGCCCTCAGATAACTCTGTGGACTTCCACCTGATCTTCATTTGATCCAGACTGTGTCCTTCCAAACCTGCCTGATGTTTATTTGATTAATTGCTACTAAATGCTAGTTATTGCTCCAGCAGACCTCACTATCCATCTCCCTGCCTCTCCAGTCCACTTTTCGCAATTCAGCTGCATGGTTCATCACATCACCATTAAGCAGGGAGAGCAAAGATCCTGCCCCTTAACAAAAGTGGTAGTGTAAGGGCCCAATCCTATCCAATTTTCCAGTGCCAGTGCAGCTGTGCCAATGGGGTATGCACTGCATCTTGTGGTGGGGCAGCAGTCAAAGAAGCCTCCTTAAAGTATGGGGACATTTGGTCCCTTACCTTGGGGCTGCATTGCTGCTGCTGGAAAATTGGTGAGGATTGGGCCCTAAGTGAACAATGCAAAATAGTCAATAGGTTGCCCCTTGCTCTGCTCACGCAACCATAAAAGAGCATAGGAGTCAGACTAACTTATCTGTGTACTCAAACACAGCCCCATCCACCCTACCATATAAACCCCTGATAGCAGGGTGTAATGGAAATGCGCAAGATGCCTCCAGGACAGGGGTGCTCAAACTTTCAACTTTAGGGATGCTGGACCTTTAACAAGTGTATAGAAGAGAGAATTGCAGCAGGTGCAACTTGTCATCCCACAGATGACAAGCTACACCTGCTGAAATTCTCTCTTCTATACACTTGTTAAAGAGAGAATTGCAGCAGGTGCAACTTGTCATCCCACAGATGACAAGCTACACCTGCTGAAATTCTCTCTTCTATACACTTGTTAAAGGTCCAGCATCCCTAAAGTTGAAAGTTTGAGCACCCCTGCTCCAGGAGATAGGATGTGGTGTCAACAGTGGTTCCTTGCTCTGATAGGCAAGCATGGGGTTAACCCCAGGACCTTCTATTGTAGTGTGTGTGCTGAACAGCTGCAGCCACTTGGAGCCAAAAAGGCCCTCAGGGTTAAAAGCAGCACCTGCAGGCAGGAAAAGGGGTGTGGATAATAGAAGGAGGAAAGGTTGGAGAAGCAAG